>NC_030426.2:625000-1322500 GCF_001660625.3 Ictalurus punctatus | reverse complement strand
GAGCTCAGCTTTATTGAATAAATATAACATGCAAATGTATTTATTGGTTCATCAGATTATTATAAATGTACAGTACCACTAAATACATAATAAAACCATTTACATAATAAAAATGTTTACTTAAGCTCAGTGTGAGCAGGGCCACAGGTTAAAGTGTACCTTGATTAACATGGAGGTGTCAGCATTACTGCTTTAGTGGGATTTTACTCATTTTAACACCTGACATTTAGAGACCAGCCCCTGGAAGATAATATAATACTTGAGAATATGCTCATTGTCTCTTTTGAGCTGTCAAACTATACAGCTCTGTCATCTACCTGCAAGTAAGCATTCTATCATAGCAGCTTTTGATGGCTTAACTTTCTGTCATTATGTCAGTGTATGGTTGGCCGGTTTGACAAGGGGAATATACAGTAACCTCTGAAAGTATTGGAACAGCAAGGCCAATTCTATTGTTTTTGCTATATATTGAAAAGGTTTGGGTTTGAAATCAAAAGATGAATATGAAAACAAAACAAACAACGGCTGAAAGAAGCTGCAGTGCAAGCCTGGAAAAGCAACACACTCACGCACACACATAAAATGCAACAGTTTGGTGATGTCAGTGAGTCACTGTCTTGAGGCAGTTATAGCAAGCAAGGGATATTCAGCCAAATATTAAGCATTATTTACTTTGACACTCTGTTCCTATACTTTTGCACACCTAACAATTGGTTGGTCCGCCACCAAAGGTGCTATGTTCTAAGCTGTTTAACACCTCTAGATATGAAAGAAATTTATATGAAATATGAATATGTAAATAGGAAGAAATGAAAGCTGAAATTCTGATCTTTCATCTCATATTGATCTTTTGATCTCAAACATAAATGTCTTCAATGTATAGTGAAAAAAATAGAATTAGCTTTGCTGTTCCAATACTTTCAGAAGGGACTGTAGGCCAGTGTTCTCTGTTATTTCTCTTTAGGCTGTTTGCCTACCAGTCTCCATTGGTACAGAACATCTACATAATTGTCCACTTTAATATAGTTTTAGTTTGTTTGTACTGTTCAGAAGGTCCACACACATAATCTGCATGGCATATTGGCATATTCTGTGTTGTTCTAATGTTCATTCTTCTCTTCCAGTTTTACCTGGCTGTCTGCTCAGGTGCACAGCAACATGATTTTGCACTTTTCAGGAGGCATTGCTGAAAGTTTTGATCGGGAATTTCGTTGCCTCTATGCAGACTCTCAAATCATTGAGCGCTTCAATAACCCTGATGAGGAAGGGCTTCACTACTATAATTACAACATGGTGGTGCCCAACATGGACTTTTTCCAAGACAGAAGAACTAGAGAGAGGGAGAGGGTTTGCTCAGAACACTCCAGTAGCCAGTCCAGCAACAGCGTCTCCAGCATTAAAGCAGCTCCAGGTTTAACCGCTCAAGTCTACAAGGTCACCCAGGAAAAGGAGGACACTGGCACAATCAAGAGCTCGGAGAAGCGGGGTGTTTCAAATTCAGGACTTCATATGCCTCAGGGCAGTCACATTGGCAGAGGATTCCACAATGATTCCCTGCAGAATCCAGTAGTGGAATGTTCAACGTCTGGAGTGGAATGGGCAAAAGCAGGAGCCTTCCAAACCAACCTTGCAGGATCAACATCCAAATTTCAAGCCCTGGATCTCTATGACCACAATTACATTGCTTCCAAAGCACAACCAATTCCTCTAATGGAGAACAAAACACCCAAAGTACGTAGCCCTACCAGTCCTTTTTTTAACAAACTCACTGATCTCTTCTCCTCGTCAGCCAGAGACAAGGACCCCTATGAGTTATATAGACCACCTCCATATAGTACAGCTTTTGGGGGTCCAGATCTCTCACAAAATGAACCCGAAAGTAGTCAAAGTCCTCCTCCACCGGTGACTTTGCCCAAGGAACGAGTAGGCCAGGAAGGCAGAATCACCCGAGGGGATGAGAAGCGCATGACATTGGGACACAGCAAACTAGACCTGGTCAACCGCTACAACAAGATGAAATCAAAGCAGGTGTACAGCCGCTTCGAACTGAAGAACAACTGACCTTTATATCACACCTGGCCTCATTTACTTGATGTAGGTTTTCTTGTAATACCTTTTGGGCTAGCCAGGTTAAATTCTAGGGGAATGTGGTATTGCGTGTATTTAAAAATATATATATATATATATATATATATATATATATATATATATATATATATATATATATATATATATATATATATATACACACACAACAGAAGGAAAGAAAAATGAAAGGTCTTTGTTGGCAGCCTGTAAACTTTGACTTTATAAAAAAAAAAAAAAACAGGTTTACAATTCACAGTTAGTACTGTATAATTAAGTGTTGTATATGAGAGTCTGGTGTATAGCGTTACTTTATTGGTGCTTTTTCTGACATTCAGGTTGTTGTTTCAACAATACCACCTATAATTGTTGTGGCAAACGAGAGTGATGGTAAAAAGATGGTATTAATCTCTTAAGTGGAGCAGTTCTTTCCTTTATTTGGGATATTCCATTCCAAAGTTTGTAGTCTTCCAGGTGTTCGTGTGTATTTATACAAGCCATTCTGTGACTTTCAACTTTTAAGAAACTATAGTCACTCAAACATCTAACATGCTTCTATATATCTATACTGCAGTATAGATCAGTTTAAGTGTGAGTGTGAATGTATAGGTTATTTATGAGGTTGAAGCAATTTAAT
Source organism: Ictalurus punctatus (assembly GCF_001660625.3). Lineage (NCBI taxonomy): Eukaryota > Metazoa > Chordata > Actinopteri > Siluriformes > Ictaluridae > Ictalurus > Ictalurus punctatus. Next base: position 1,319,778 of record NC_030426.2, on the reverse strand, counting down.
TAAAAAAAAAATCTGTTTATAGTAATGGGTCAAACTGACCCAAACACTTTAACTATGTTTCAGTACAATTATGACATAATGTGCATTGTGATTTACTTGACAGTTAAATAAGTGTTCAAAAGCCAATTTGACCAATATGCTGATGGTGTGCCTACACTGGAAATACCAGAAGTGCATCTGCAGGAAGATTAGCATTGTTTTGTTTGATCCTGATCTTGGTCTAGGTACTGCTTCTAAATATTGGTTTAACAAACTGTAGTTACTGGTAGTCACAAAAATAGTATTCTCCTAAATAGGTAATGCAGACTTCAAAATTTACAGAAAAAAGTTTTATTATGCTTGGCATGCTTTACAGAGTCTATTTTGTACTGGGTGGAGAGTTATGTGCAGTATCAAATTCTTGTCCTTTTATTGTCCATTTCAAAACATTGTCAGCTGTCTCTTTTGCAATGATAAAATGTTTATTGTATTTTGATTTGGATTCTGTGTGAGCACAGTGAGTATTGTAAAATTATTTGCAAACTTTTACACTCTACTTCTATTACTACTGTGTTAGGGAAATTTTAAATCATATTGGAAATGATGTTCAGAATTGTATGCATGATGTGGAAATAAATATTTGAAAATTACATCTCTAGCACCACAGAAACAGAGTGTGTGTGTGTGTGTGTGTGTGTGTGTGTGTGTGTGTGTGTGTGTGTGTGTGTGTAAATGCATGAACAGTTGTTGCTGTAATGTATTGAATGCCAGTCAGACTAGAACTTCCATTCTGCACACAGCAGCATGTGTGCCTAAGTGCTAATCCTCAAAGCTATTTTTATCTGATATTTTTGAATGTCTGATCCTTCTTACGTATTTCACTTCTTTCATGTCAGTCCGTAGTAATGGGTGTGTATCTCCCTACAGTTCAGTGTTTCCTGTTTAAAATGTTTGTGTATATGGCATGGATGTTTGTAGCCATATATAAAAAGCACACATCAGATTTGATGGATTCCTGTGAATAGGTCAGCCTAATCTCACACATTTCATAGGAATTTTATTTTATTTCATTTGTTTGCAAGTACATGAATGAAATCACAGGAAAATGTGATAACTCTGCAACTTGCACAAAAGTTTCCAAACTATTCATATAACATGGCTTTTGGAGATTCTGTTAGAAGGAATGTGCAGTTGTGAACTATGTTCATACTAACATTTAAAGTTAGCTGTATTTACTCCTGAACACATACATGTAGAAGCTAACATACCATTTCTACTGTAGACTTATTCAGTTGTATTCAGTAGAGAAATGCACACTAGTAGCTGTTTGGTAGTAGTGGAAGTAACTCTATCTCCAACACTCTTATTACAGCTATAGGCCTGCGTTGTTAGCGACCTTAAAGTCAAAGAGAGGCAGATGACTGTCGATAAGTAAACTATTATTACACTTTACACAGCATATCTGTTGTGTACCATGGAAACATGCAATTAATTTTGTGTGTGTATATACAGTGGCAAGAAAAAGTATGTGAACCTTTTGGAATTTCCTTATTTTCTGAATAAATTGGTCATAAAATGTGATCTGAGCTTCATCTAAGTCAAGGGTATTGACAAATATAATGTGTCTAAAATAATAACACAAAAAAATTCTGATAGCTCATGTCTTTTATTGAGAACAACCAAAAAAAACCTCATAGTGCTTGTGTTAAAAGTATGTGAACCCTTGAGTTAATGACTTCACAAAAGCTAATTGGAGTCTTCTTAAGAAAATTAGTTTGGAGGTGTGGACTACAGCTACTTTGACTGATAAAAACCCCCTCAAACTTTTGGAGTTTGCTCTGCACAAGAAGCACACGCTTATGTGAACCATGACTCGCCAAAAAGAGCTTTCAGAGGATCTACAATCAAGAATTGTTGATTTACATAAAGCTGACAAGGGTTACAAAGTGATATCAAAGACTTTAGAAATTCACCAGTCTACAGTTAGACTGCGTGCAGGGAAAAAACATTTGCAAGACTATGGTCTGTCAATGAGCATATAGGCAGAGAACAGGCCTTTTGGAATATTGTGCTCTGGACAGACTAATCAAAGATTGAAGATACTGTGAGGCTATCTGTCCGAAGGTGAACTGAAAGTGGACAGGATAATGATCCGAAGCACACTAGCAAATCCACCAAGGAGCGGCTCAAAAAGAAGAAATTGGGGGTTATGGAATGGCCTAGACAAAGCCCGGATTTGAATCTCATTGAAATGTTGTGGGTGGATTTGATGCATACAAGAAGTTATTTCTACTAAAGGGGGAAATACTAGCTTCTGAGGCCAAGGGTGTACTCACTTTTTACACAGAAGAATATCACATCTATTGATATTTCTGTTGAATAAATGATTGAAAAAGCTCATTTTCCTTGTGGTTTTGTTCAAGTATATCAATTTTATTAATAGGCATAGTTTCAAAGATTATCAAATGTTTGCTTGTCCAAATATGTCAAGGAAAGCCAACAACCATGGGGTGTGATTGAATATACAATACATGTTTCTATACAACCAGACAAACATGTCTCACAAGTCTGCTAGCTGTCCTTGGTTACAATGAAAAGTCCAGTTTATTAAGCAGATTACATGTATGTAGCTGGTTAATGTTAGTAACATTTAATGCTAATGTTATCTGATATTAGCCAAAATATTAGCTTTCTGCTGCATCAAAGACTTTCTAGCTACAGTATTTGATTCATTTTAAGCTATTAAGGAAATAGGGCTTCAGACAAAAAAAAAATAGTTTCAGATTTGTCTCAATATCAGATCAGTGGCATGTTTACTGTTTTCTGTGGCCTTATACTGCCATGTATTCTATGGTTCAATTATATTGCTGTTTTTGTGAGTCCCTAAATACTGAAAAGGAAACAATTGTTAAATGAATATTAATATTAGATATCTACTTAGATGTTCTTTCCTTACATTTGTAAACTAACTGACTGTTTATGGTCATTTCAGTGTTAAAGCTATTGTAGGCTCAGCATGCATTATAGGTAATACACACAGTCCTTCAGCCACCAAGACAACACCATAGAAGCACTTGAAAATACTGACTTGTTGGAAATCTTGTTGGTTCAGTTTCTCTGTGTTCTATCTTTAGCAAATTTCTTAGAATGATTGGTGTTCTAGTAAGAATATTAGATATGAATCCTTGGTTTTTAGAACAACAATTCTTTCAGCACTGCTGTTATCATCTCCATAATACTGATGTCTGGTATCAGTGCTTTCCTGATAAACATGATGAGTAATGGCAAACACTTTAAATATCAAAGTGTGTTTCACATTTTATGGTGTTCACTTTTCTGGCCCCTCCCTTTCATTCTTCTAATTACAGTTGAAGCTAAAAGTTTGTATACACCTGGGCTAAAGATATTCAATCGTATTATTTCAACACCACACATTTAACGTTACTATCCTTTGGCAAGTCAAGTAGGGCATCTACTTTGATCACATTAGAGGTCATTTGTTGATTAGATCATTCACTATATCAGAATTCCTGTGGGTCAAAGGTTTACATTAGAGCTGCAACAACTAATCGATAAAAATGATGATAATCGATTATGAAAATCATTGTCACTGAATCTCATTATCAATTAGTTGGTATGCACAAGGCACGGGGTACGTTTACTCACTACAGTACTTATGTTCCGAAAACACACATCAGAGAATAAATACTAAACTTGTAGTCCCAAGTGAAGTATTATACACTTACACTACACAGTATGCACTCTACCGTTTAGTGCAGGGGTGTCCAATCTTATCCAGAAAGGGCCGGTGTGTGTGCAGGTTTTCATTCCAACCAAGCAGGAGCCACACCTGATTCCACCTGTTTAATCAGTTGATCTTGGCTTTCCATAGACTCAGGTGTGGCTTCTGCTTGGGTGGAATGAAAACCTGCACCCACACCAGCCCTTTCCGGATAAGATTGGACACCCCTGCTCTAGTGTATGAATTGTAGAAGGGTAGTATCGTTTCAAATGGAACGCTAGTGATTTTTTTACTAACCAAAAGTATAAGCTGTTTCCCAGTCAGTGGCACATGATGTTAAACGCATGTAATGCGATGCTGCTAGCTTTAGCAGATACCCAGAGTCACAGACCATAAATTTCTTGTTTACTGTTTGTGTCAATATTACCTTTTATACCCAACATGACCTCAGTCTCCATCAGACAGAGGCATAATCGTCAAGTGACTGAGGAAGAAAGTGTGTGACCTCCAAGTCCTCTAAGGCAGGGTAGCATTTTATATTAAACATGACAGAGAATATCAAACTTTATAAAGCAGAATTTGTATAGCTTGGGAGCACAACAGTGATGCATGAGCACAAACTTATGTTTGTATCCAAAATGCTCCACTGTGTGAAAGGGGTTGGGAAAACTGGTGCAAGTTGCTTAAAAGGTTTAGTTTAATGTAAGTTTATTGTCTTTATATGCTGTATTAGCACGCCTGCAGTGTAAATTCCATCATTTATTATAACGGAAGTGCTCTATTAGTAACGAGACCATGTTGCTCCTCATTCGCAGTGTAGACATGGTGATACATAGTGGGAGCACGAGTAAGATATGTAATGTCTAATTAAAACACTATGATCGAAAGTCTGCGATGGACTGACACCCTGTCCAGGGTGTACCCCGCCTTGTGCCCGATGCTCCCTGGGATAGGCTCCAGGTTCCCCATGACCCTGAGAAGGAGTAAGCAGTAGAAGATGGATGGATGGATGAATGGATGATCAAAAGTAAGCACAAGTAAAACAACATGCCTAAAGGCAGTGAGTAACAGAAACTACAAGGTGCAAGTATTTATGCATTTTTTTTATGGATGCACAAAAATCATTGAATTGAACTACAGTCCTAAATTAATAATATATATTCTGGTGTGTGTCTGTGTGTATTGGGTTCTTGTCAGTCTCATATAATTGGACAAACATTTGTGTAAAGTTTTAGTCTGAAGTTTATATTTGTAACACTCAGTTTGTGGATTTTATTTTAAATAAATGAAAAAAATGGTACTGAGAGTATCCCCCCCACCAATTAATCGATTAATTTTTTTGAAAACAAATTATAAATTGGCCAACTAATCGTTTATGAAATTAATCTCTAATTGCAGCCCTAGTTTACATAGAGCAAGTTTATCTCCTTAGTGTGAAAGTTCCAGAATTATTATGTCTTTTAGAAGCTTTTGATTGGCCAATTGTTATAATTATGAATTAATTAGTGGTGCACCTTTGGCTGTTTTTTAGGGATAGTGCCTTTTTGTCCTTGATGTCACGGGAATATCCATGCAACTCCACCAAAACCACAGTAAAAAAAACATGTGGACCTCCACAAGTAAGGTTCCTCCTTAGGAGAAATTTCCAAACATCTGAAGGTACCACATGCATCTGTACAATAACTTGTGTGCAAATATTAAATGCTGAGGACCACACAAACAATGCATCATTCAGAAAGGAGGCACAAATTAACTGCCAGCGATGAACAAACTTTATTCTGAAAGGTTCAACTGAACCCCAAGACAACAACAAAGGAACAGGTTAAGGAGTTAGAGGCAACAGGTACCAAAGTGTGTTCATTCACCATTAAGAGTCTTACAGCACCATGGCTTAAAAAGCTGTCATGCAAGGAAGGAGCCCCTACTCTGAAACCAGCATAATAAAGCCAGTTTGTGGGTGAACACCAGCCTGTTGGAGGAGTGTTCTCTGGTCAGATGAAGAAAAAAAAATTAACTGTGTGCCCATAATGATCAATGCTATGTAGAAGGAAAAAGGGTGAGGCTTTAAATCTGAAGAACACAAACTAAATTGTGTAGCATGGGGTGGCAGCTTCATGTTGTGGGTGTGTTTTGCTAGAAAAGGGACTGGTGTACTTCAAAGTTTTGTGTGAAGCTTATTGTGAGAAGCTTGCAGAAGGCAACCCCAGTGGTTTCGATTCAAGCTAAGACAATTAAAATGCAATGACATCAGATACTAAAAACATGCATGGAAACTACTGACCCACTGAAAATCTGATATAGTAAATAAAAGCTTAAATAAATCTGTCTTTAGCTTAGATATTATTTTAAAGTTTCCCCTTATGGAAATAATTTAGCTTTTTTGACCATTTATTTAACAGAAAATAGATGTGAGTAGTTATATCATACACTTTCTGTCAAACTGTCAATCAAAGTAGTGTGTGCTGATTTATGCTCCTTTGTGCTTCTCAGGCCAACGTTTCTGCAGGTAAGCTAATTTATGACCATGAGGGTGGGGGTAACCCTATCGACTGTATCAGTGGGTCAATCTGGCTCCTGTGTGTCTGGACAGTGGTGGAGAGGGGTGTGTGGGGGGAATAGCCCCACTCCCAACAAAGGTGTTTATGTTAATGAGTCTGTTTTTGTTTTTTGGTTGTTTTTTTTTTTTTTTTTTTTTGGGGGGGGGGGGGGGGGGGATACGTCTGAAAAGCTTATCAATGGTTAATATTGGGCATGTGTTTGTGTTACTGTGTGGCTTTATTTCGTTTGTGTAACCACATTGTTAGAAAAAGCATGATGTTTGAATGTGTACATATATGAGTAGAATATTTGTTTTGTGAAATAAATTAAAACAAATGTTAATTACATTTTTACGGAGCCCGGTTTGCCTTTGAATAAAAAGTTTAGGTGGTAAAGCGTTTTTTAAAAAAAAGAATCTGTTTAAAAGAATTGTGTGTATTACATACCTTCTAAACATACACCTTTAGGAGGTAAAAAAAAAAAAATATTAAAAGAGCTGTTTAAAAAGAAATCCGTATTACTTGTCTTCCAAAAAACACATAAACCTTTACGATGTAAAAATGGTTAAAAGAGACGTTTAAAAAGAATCGTACGTATTACATGACTTCTAAACAAAGATCCTTATTAGGTAAAAATGTTAAAGTGTTGGCTAAAAGAATCGCCGTATTGTTTAAACTAGAAGATAAGTTTTCCCGAGATGTCTTCCATTCACTGGGTTAAAGCAGTAATGACGTTAAACCGAATCACCTCTCCCTCTCTCTCTCTCTCTCTCTCTCTCTCTAAACCTCGCCATACATATGTCTTTCAGACACACCTCTCTCTCTCGCTCTCTCGCTTTAAACCCACACCCATACACGTGTTTCACCGGTAGACAGCGCTTTCTGTCAAACTGTCAATCGAAGTAGTGTGCAAATTTATGATCTTTGTGTTTTTCCTGAACGACAGTTTGTAGGTAGTCTAATTTATAACCCTTTGTGTTTTTCCTGACCAAGAGTTTTTGGGGGAGACACTTATTTTATGACCAGGGGGTCGTGGTATAATCCTATCAGTATGTTTATGATAATGAGTTAGTGTTTGGGGTGTTAATGGCTTTTAAATATCGTCTTAAGACATTACGGTTAAAACACAGAAGACAGTCTGCAACTAACTGATACAGTGGCTACTCCGAGAACTCCTAATATCCCTAGAAGACTGTCCTGCATCACACGTATAAGAGACTCTGATGAAAAGCGTGATGAGTTAACTTTTGCTCCAAGAAAAAAACAACAATGTGTTAGTTTGTCAAAAATTATTTGTGGGGATGACATTGTAAAGCAGCTGATGTTTAACCCTGAACAGGGCGTTACCAACTCCCAAGAACCTCTCTCAAGACCGCCTCATGCAGCGATGATTAAAACGGGGTGGCCTGTGTCACAGTGAACATGTATTACAAGATTCTCAAGATTATGCATATGCCTGCTACAGCAACACCCCGGAAACAGAGCCAGCTTTGCCTGACGACAATACAACAACGCTAGAATCCCTCCCACAAACATACGACAACCGATAGATAATTTCTGCAAAGGAATTAGGATATCACAACCTCAGTTTCCTCACAACTCCGTACGGAATCAGCGGCTCTTTAACTGGCGCCTCTGCCTACATCGGTATTGATGACACAGACAGCTGTATTCGATCTGACGCATTCAAGATTATAAAAGTGACAGTCGTGGTCCTTCTGGAACATGTTATCAACAAAAAGCTGAAAGAACTCTGTTTGGGGTGCGAAGTGGATCACCCGAATCAGATTAGACACTTGTGTCTGTTCGGACCTGGCGCGTTTATCTTTGACAAATACTTTGAGGAGCTATCGCGTGATCTGCTCAAACCTGGGCTTAAACATTTCATCACTCAATCATTGAGTCGGTGTGGTTTGAGGGTTAACCCTCAGAGAATTCAAGGATCGGTGGATGCCGTTCTGCACGAGCTGCGGGATGAAGTGTACATCGTGCAAAGGCTTAACGAGGTCAGAGAGAAATCTGTGGATGTCAGCAGCGAGCAGATCGTCTGCGATGCCGTGGACAACAGGAAGCGGGTCGCACCAGTCGTTTGAGATGGGGAATGTGTGCAGCGCTACAGGATAAGCAAAGAGTCTGCTTAAGCGCCGTATTAGGTGCGAGATGTTCAGTCTGTTGTAGAAATGCCTTACGGACTGTGCTGTAAACGGATGCGATGTTGACCCAAGACATTTAAGAAATCTCGTGAATCAGATGTGTCTTGTGCGAGGTATGGTGCGCGATTGGTCTGTTTTGTTGCATATGTGTACTAATGCATGCGATCCGATTTGTGCTTCTATCACAAAAATACTAAATCTTGTGACTGAATGTGGCAGACGTGTTAGAATTGTAGACATTTTATGTATGTGTACATATGTGCATGATTTGTGTGTAATTCTTCTGTCGAGAAATGAGCAGACTGTTGTCTGTGAAATAATAGATACATTTATCACATATATGGTTGAGAAAAACACTGTGATGTGTATAAAATTTCTACACTCCCTTGATGATGATGATGTATGATAACGTTTGTGTTCTTTTAGTGAAATAAATACAATGACATTTACGACCATCTGAGTTATTCTTTTGTGGAGGCAAAAGTGTCGATATGTCGGAAGAAATGAAAAAAATGTATTACACACCTTCAAATGCGGGGTCTTTTAGTGGTAGAAAAAAAAAAACGTTTAAAAGACGGCATTTTAAAAGAAAAAGGGGTTCGTTTAACAGATAAACAAGTTTCGGATTGGCTCGCCGGCGAGGATGCTTACACGCTACACAGAACTGCTCCGTTAAAATACAAAAGAAATCGTGTTTTTGTTTATGGTATTGACATGCAGTTTCAGGCAGATCTAGTCGATATGTCTGCATACGCCAAGGAAAACGACAACGTTCATTTTCTGTTGACGTGCATAGACATGTTTAGTAAATATGCGTGGACTCGGGTTTTAAAAAATAAATCTGGAGAGGTGTCTAAAGCGTTCCAATCTATACTGGATGAGGGCAGGGTGCCCCGTAAACTACAGACAGATAATGGGAAAGAATTTTTTAATAAACATTTTCAAAACATGACAAAAAAGTACAACATACAACATTTTGCAACAGCCACCGATTTAAAAGCGTGCATCGTCGAGCGGTTTAATAGAACTTAAAAGGGCTGATGTGGAGATATTTAACTGCTACAAACTCCAAACGCTATATCAATATTCTACAAGACATCACGGATGGATACAATGCCAGATATCACAGAGCATTAAGATGAGACCTATTGATGTGAACTCCTAAATTTAAATATAAAGTTGACGACATTGTTAGAAAAGTATACACACGAGTTTTTCACCATAACAGAATGCATATCACACGAATGTCCCATCTATAGATTGTGTGATTATGACGGCGATGTCACCGATGGTGTTTTTTATGAAGAGGAATAACAAAAAATATTTGTGAACAAAAACAAAACATTTAAAGTGGAAAAAATTTTAGACAAGAAGAAACAAGGCCGAAAAACATTGGTTTTGGTTAGATGGCTCGGATGGCCCTCAAAATTCGCATCATGGATTGACTAGAAAGAACTGGTCAATGTACAAACCCCATAAAACAAACGAAACCTCGTAGATGGCACACATTCATGTAAAAATCCAACCATGACTGCGGGTGGTTTTTATGTAACGCTTCCCTGTAACGCCTCAAGAACTGTTTATCCAGAAAATAGTATATCGTGGTATACAACTCAATTATCGAAAACTATCAATCTAAAAGGAGAATGGCAATTCGGGTTAATCGAATTTGAATATCCGCTGTCGTGGTACACATTTAATGAGGAAGATGCTACGTTCATTTTCAACTATGGTGAAACAAGGAAGATTGAGAATCGGGTCACCGAATATAATATTGAAGGCAGTATATCAAACACATCTTACAGGTTAAAGACTGGATATTATGACGACGTCGTTTTTTTTTTGTTTTTGTTGATCAGGCAGATCAACGCGTCCCTGACACCACGTGCGAGTCTCGGCTATGACCATGTTAAAAAATAAGGTGTTTCTGAAAGGCCCTCCGAAGACATCACTGACATTTTATGGAAAACTGGCCAATATTTTAGGATTAAAACCGGAGGGTTGCTATTGAAACTACGGACCATGCTCTTGAAAGATCTGGTATGACTTATGCGCCTTTTCAGGCTGACATTAATGCGGGGTTTTACAGTATGTATATTTATACCGATATCATAGAATACCAGACCGTGGGTGATTTCTACATACCGCTGCTAAGATGTGTACATATAGAGGGGGAGAATCACAAGAATGTTAGTGTTAGATACGACACCCCACACTACGTATCGGTTAATAAATCGTCCGTCAGTGAGATAACCATACAAGTGAAAGATGATCAAAATTGAGACGTGCCCTTCAGTTACGGGAAGGTGTGTGCCAAGCTGCATTTTAGGCCTGTGAAACAATTTGTTAAAAAAAATATATCATATTTCAACAATCACCGCACATACCCCCTGCTTTATGTCATGTATTACCAGAATCAAGCGGGGAATGGGCTCCCCGGTTATGCAGGGGGCAGAGTTATGTATGGATCCGGGTTAGGGGGTATATTTAGAGGTCTCTTTAGAACGGCTATTCCGTTGCTAAAACGTGGTTTTAGTATAGCCAAGCTGCATCTTAAATCAGCTGAAAAAAACAAAGTAAGCGATGTTGTTAGCAATACATTATCGCATACGCTTAATAATAACAACAATAACAACACTCAAGTCGGGTCCGGACTTGTGGTGATGGCTCGCAGAAGAGCATCAAGACCGCCAGGGGCTCGGAGGAGTGGCCAAACGATGAAGAAAAGAAAACATATCAAGAAATCATCAGTTGTAAAACGTAAACACAAGAAGACACCAGCCAGCGCTACAGCAAAAAGACCAAAGACCTGCGTCAAAACAGTATTTCAGACCATGTCTTTACTACACAATATGTCAGAAGAATGCTTAAAAACCGAATTGGATCTATTCACAGTACCGTTGACTCAAACCGTTATTGAAAAAAAAAAAAATACATATATAGAAGTACCACCGTTGTCAGCAATATCAGAAACATCACCTCTGGAGTTTTTTTTTTATAGCTGGTAATGAGGATTATGTGGACCTAAACACACTTGTTTTTTTACGTCTCAAAATCACTAATGCAGACGGTACAGACATTGCAGTGGAGCCCCTATGGGGCTTATTGACTATGCCGGATCTACAATATTTTCACAAGTGGACATGTCGCTTGGAGACCGTCTCATATCACAAAGTTCCAACACATATCCTTAACGATGCATAATAGAGTGTCTCACCAATTATGGTAAAGACGCTCTTGAAACGCTATTCTCAGTGGGGCTCTTTTACAAAGACATTGCCAGTCACATGGACGTAACGGACCCCGCTGGTGGTAATAGAGGTTTGACCAAACGAGCTGCATTTCACACGCCAGCAACGTTGTTGAACTACTGGCCCCCATTCACAGTGACATATTATTTCAAGAAAAACTAATGCTTAACCGCGTGGACATTAAAATTCGCATGACGAGGGCAAAAGATGAATTCTGTTTGATGAGGAGCGACGCTGTGGCCTATAAACTAAACATTGTGTCAGCTTCACTGTTTGTGAAAAAAGTGTCGGTATCACCAGGTGTGAGATTGGGGCACGCACAAGCATTGCTCTCAATGCCAGCCAAATACCCTATCAACAGAGTATGTGTGAAAATCTTCTCAATCCCTGTAGGCTCACGTGTTTGTAATCAAGAAAACTTGTTCTTAGGAACTCTACCAAAATCCGTTGTTCTGGCTATGGTTGATAATGACACGTTTACGGGCTCGTATAATAAAAATCCGTTCGCCTTTAAAGACTATGACCTAGAATTTTTGTCAGTTTATCTGGACAGCCAACAGCACCCCGCTAAACCTCTGCAGCCTGAATATGGAAGTGGCTCTGCAGTACGCAAATTTTACCAGTTAGCGCTGGCTTCTGGAAAGCATCTTAAAAATCAGCCTCTAGCTACTGATAAGGAGGATTTTCTACATGGGTATACCCTTTATGCATTTAATCTCACGCCGGACAAAGACTGCAGTCAACACGTGTCGCTTATCAAGTCTGGAAATATTAGACTAGAAGCACGTTTTAGACAGCCTCTACCCCGAACGATCAACTTAATTGTTTATGCCATATTTGACAGCATCATCGAAGTGTCAAATCGCAGACAGATCCTGGTTGATTACTATTAATAGGCAAAATGGACACCTTCCAGCTTACGGCTATAATGGATAAGATCTCGTGTAACACCCATTTTCTCGGCGTACTCCCGTGTGACCACCTACCAAAAAAAATCAATGGTGATATTCACTACGCATCTTTCTTTCTAAACCGCAATTCTAGAGTGGTTCAGCATTCAGCAGTACAAGTTGAAGATTTTTCGTCAGAGACCTGCGGGCAGCATTGTGTGTTTTTTCTCTATCGCATGGTAAAGGGGCATGATTATGACCATGTGTTGAAGATGTATACTGGCGATTTTATTAAAAATGACAAGATGGTGTCAGCATTTATGAAAAAACTAAAACTAAAAAAAGGTTGTTGTAATGAAAATGTTTTCAGATGTATTCATTGTGTTCAGACAGGTGAAATGTTTGTCTAATACTAGATTTTTTCAGTAAAAACAAAGAAAAGAGATTGTCAATGTTAATGTGCTGGTCCACTTCTTTAGCGACTGTTAAAAAGCGCTGTAAATTGTTTGTATACAGCTTCACCTTTTCATAATTGTCCAAGTCAGATCGGTGAAAAATATTTCTTATAGCTATGTCCAAATCGTTCTCCACAATTTGCTGAATAGATTCGTGTGCTGTCTTTAGTTTATCCAACTGATGCTGCGGGACTAAAAACATTTTCTTTATTACACGTCTCTTTCTTTTAACACAAACAGTCGTATCCGCTACAAATTTGATTAGGCTTTTCCTTTTTCTGAGCTTCTGGTATTGTTGAGATGTGAGAGGTATATTGCTGTAGAGAACATTAAGAGCTACTTCACGTAATGTCGCAATGAGCTCGTCTGTGGCAGTTTGTAAAAAAGTTTGTTTGGGTGTTGCTTTTAATAATATTTTTTAAAGCGGCAGGTTTCTATAAAGTCTGGCAGACATTTCGCTATCTTCTTTTCTGGAGATATACCACAGGGTGTGGTGCAAGTAAATCTGTTCTGAGCCGATAGTGTTCAGGTGTTTTTGTTTTATAATCAATCAGCAGATACCCAAAAGGTTTGCTGGTTGCGTCTTGTTAACACTCCATAAAAAAATTTGTGTTCCTGGGATACATTTGTCTTCCTAGAACACTGACTTGATTAGTGTCTTGGGTTTTTTTTAACAACATTAGATAATTTGTGTTTAAATTGATGGTCCTACTGGCTTTCCCTTGGCAAAATAAATTCTGCCCAATATAAATAGCGCTAAGATTTCTATGATACTGGGTGAACACTTTTTCCACCTCGTTGCTCCCTCTGGCCTCTTTCATCAGCTCATCAAGGATCAACAAAGTATTTGTGCAGGCCAGAAATAGAGCATCATCATTCAGAGTCTGTGGTAATTCTTCCACAAATTTTATTTTGTACATTTTCAACAATTCATCATACAACAGTTGCCAACAATCATAAATATACACAGTATTTTAATTTTTTTAGAAATCAACTATACAGCATTTTGCAACAACATTTTTACAAAATATGACTTCCCCAAGTTTGAAGGGCTGCTTATCACATATGAAAACGGGTGTTGTAATCTGAAATCAAAACCATCTGTGTCTCGCACATCCCTATGTCCAAAAAGATTGTCAGAAGCCATATGGGAGCATTGTAAAATCAGGGAGCAGCACGCGTTTGTTGTGCAACACCTTAAACTTTTTAACGACTGACCTATTGTGTAGTGTGAAATGTTTTTATTACGTACAATGGTGTCTGTGTATGCCAGTATATGACGACTATTATCCACCCCCACGTTTACATCGTTGAGTGTGATACCTTTGGCTTTCATGCAAACCTTGCCCTTAGCAGTGCGGTAACCGTATGTTTTTGACCCGCCTGAACAAAATTCGATAATGTGATCACCTCCTCCAACCTCATTTAAATTGCTGAGATAGGGTCCCAACGGAGGTTCCCAGTCTCCCTCTGTAGATGTAAAGATCACACTGTCTGTGTCACTGTACAATAACCTGTCACCCAATTTGTCCATCAACTCTTACAGCTCTAGACGTGCATGAGCTGTTGTAAAAGCCCCAGGAAAGATGTTGATGTCACGAGTCTGACCCCCTTTCCCATCCGCATAACACCACTGAATTAGCGCTACGCTGTCTGACACAAAGGAAAAGTGTTTAACGTCGTAACCGTCGCAAGTTTTCACGCATCGGGAAACGACCCCAAAGTGAGTTCAGCAAAAGTTTGTTAATAGAACAAACTATTGTTAATAGAACAAACTATAAGGACAATGACCATAAGCACACAGCCAAGATAACAAAGGAGTGGCTACAGGACAACTCTGTGAATGCCCTTGAGTGGGAATAAGGCTGTAACATAACAAAATATGGAAAAAGTGAAGTGTGGTGAATACTTTCCGGATGCACTGTACGCGACTGGCACCCTGTCCAGGGTGTACCCCGCCTTGTGCCCGATGCTCCCTGGGATAGGCTCCAGGCTCCCCCAGGGAGCGGTTGAAGATGGATGGATGGATGGATGGATGGATGAACTGTACGCACTAACGAAGTTCAGTCCTCCTAAGAGTACAGTTTCCGTGTCGTCAACATTTTCTCCAAAAACTACATGTCCGTGATTTCTCAGGCTATTAGATACTACTTGGTGTCTTGTGTTATGTAACCACAAGGAACTGGTGTGAGAATGTGTGTTTGAGTCTTCTCCAGCTCTTTTCTTGGCTCTGGCACTCTCCTACAGTGACTCGTTGGCTGACTTTCACTGTTGAATGAGTGATGAAAAGGAAGTAGAATGGCCCCGGCCACTGTGGTTTCCACCTGGTTCTGTGGAAATCATTGATCACGACCCACTCTCTGGGCTTCAGATCATGCAGTGGGCCCATGGCTGGAGCTGGAAGTGCTTGTTGATAGAGTGCAGAGCAGAGGACAGGGTTGCACAATAATTTAACATTGCATCATCATATGCTGTAGCGTTGGGAAGAGGAGCTGTCACAGGCCCAATTCCTGTGTCTGGAGGTCTCCCAGACAGTATCCCAAAGGGGCTAAGCCCATCCTGAGCCTGTTTCAGAACAGCATTTGCTCAATCTGCTTTTCAGTGTGCCACTTTCTCTCTCTACCACCCCACCCCTAGCTGGATGATATGCACAGTGCTGCTTTAAGTCAATACCCAAATATTCACGCACCTGCTTAAGGGCATTGCTCACAAAAGGTGTGCCATTATCACTGGAGATTTTTTGTGGGAGTTCCCCATCTAGGAATTATTTCTCTAAGCAACGACTTTGCTACTGTGTCTGAGTCCTGTTTGGATGTAAGGACGCGGCCTTCCCTACCTTCAAACCTCAACCCACGTTATGAGTTGCACAAACACCGTAAACATTTTTTTTTTTGAGTAATTAGAGAAACCAATGCTTTGTTATTGCAACTATCATTCCCCCTTTTGACGCATGGTCCCTGCCATGCATCAACTTTGAAGACAACGACAGCCCTGGGGGCTGGGCCAAACTCTGTCAACAACCGTGCAGCCTGCTTTCTGCCACATAGCCTTTTCCTCCACCGTAGCTCGTGTGTGGACGTTTGGAAGCTGTGAAGAAGGAGTGATTAATTTCTCAGAGGATAGTGCACAGAGTTTTGTGTTAGGGGTGTCATTGTCGCTGCCTGCTTTTGTTTCGTTGCATGGTATGCTCGGGCATTACCTAGGGAGACAGGATCTGATTTGTTAGTGTGTGTATCCCATTGGCATACTGCAATAGTTCTGTGGAGCAGAACTTCGTCCAGCAGCTCAGAGACCAGTTTGTGGTGGGCTATGTGTGTTCCTGAACTCGTCAGGAAGGCTTCCTGTTTTTCCAAATTGTCCCCATATCATGCACTACCCCAAAGGCATATCTACTGTCTGTGTAGATTGTTACTGACTGTCTCTCAGCATGTCTTCATGCCTCTATGAGGGCATACAGTTCAGCTGCTAGTGTTGAGAGTTCGAGGGGAGACTTCCTGACACAACAGTCTCATGTGCTCATGTCTAATAGCCCACTCGATTTTTACCTGTCTCTTTGTCACGTGACGCTAAGAAATCCATGAAAAGGATTAGATCTAGATTTTCCAATGGAACATCCTAAAGGTCAACTCTAGGGGAGCAGCATTCGTTAGTTAGTATGACAGTATCATGTGGTTCCCCATCTCCCTCTGTTGGAAGAAGAGTAGCAGAGTTAAGGACAGTACATCATTGTATAGTGACATTCAGCATATCTAATGGAACTGTGTTATAGCCCAACCACTGATGGGTGGACAGGTGTGAGATTCAAGTATGAGTAATGACACTTCATGTGGAACCAGAAGGGTCAATTCTGAGTAACCTACCAGGTCTCTGGATGCCACCACAGCTTTCTTAGCTGCTGCTACTGCACATACACATGGGGGAAAACCTGCTGCTACAGGGTCTAACTGACCAGAGAAATATGCCACAGGTCTCAACTTGTCTCATGTTTTTTCTAACAAGATGGAGGTCATGCAGCCTGATTTTTCATACACAGTCTGCACAAAAGGTTTGGAGCCCAAAAGGAGCCTTAAGGTTGGAGTTGTCTGTAGAGCCTGTTTTAATTCTACAAAGGCTTTCTCTGCTTCCGGCATCCAATTTACCTGTGAGTGAGCTGTCAACCCCGATGCGTGTGCAATATCTCTAATAGGTACTTTGAGAATGGAATAAATTGGAATGAAAGTCCTACAGTAGGAACACATAACTAGGATAGAGAGAATTGTTTCTTTGTTTCTTCATCAGAGGCTTGGGAATCTTCTGGATTGCAGATACTCTGTCTGCGGATAGTTTCTTTCCCTTTGCAGAAATGTCATGACCCAAGACTCTCACTTCATGTTGCACAAACTATAATTTTAAGTGACTGGCTTTGTGTCCCTCTTTAGCGAGATGCTGCAACAATTTAATGGTGTCAGTTTCATACTGTGCCCCGGAGAAAGCATTAGAGGTGCTAAGCTGTCCATTTGGTTGTACAGTGAGGGAAAAAAGTATTTGATCCCCTGCTGATTTTGTACGTTTGCCCACTGACAAAGAAATGATCAGTCTATAATTTTAATGGTAGATTTATTTGAACAGTGAGAGACAGAATAACAACAAAAAAATCCAGAAAAACGCACGTCAAAAATGTTATAAATTGATTTGCATTTTAATGAGGGAAATAAGTATTTGACCCCTCTGCAAAACATGACTTAGTACTTGGTTTAAAAACCCTTGTTGGCAATCACAGAGGTCAGATGTTTCTTGTAGTTGGCCACCAGGTTTGCACACATCTCAGGAGGGATTTTGTCCCACTCCTCTTTGCAGATCTTCTCCAAATCATTAAGGTTTCGAGACTGACGTTTGGCAACTCGAACCTTCAGCTCCCTCCACAGATTTTCTATGGGATTAAGGTCTGGAGACTGGCTAGGCCACTCCAGGACCTTAATGTGCTTCTTCTTGAGCCACTCCTTTGTTGCCTTGGCCGTGTGTTTTGGGTCATTGTCATGCTGGAACACCCATCCACGACCCATTTTCAATGCCCTGTCTGAGGGAAGGAGGTTTTCACCCAAGATTTGACGGTACATGGCCCCGTCCATCGTCCCTTTGATGCGGTGAAGTTGTCCTGTCCCCTTAGCAGAAAAAAAACCCCAAAGCATAATGTTTCCACCTCCATGTTTGACGGTGAGGATGGTGTTCCAGGGGTCATAGGCAGCATTCCTCCTCCTCCAAACACGGCGAGTTGAGTTGATGCCAAAGAGCTCCATTTTGGTCTCATCTGACCTCAACACTTTCACCCAGTTGTCCTCTGAATCATTCAGATGTTCATTGGCAAACTTCAGACGGGCATGTATATGTGCTTTCTTGAGCAGCGGACCTTGCGCGCGCTGCAGGATTTCAGTCCTTCACGGCGTAGTGTGTTACCAATTGTTTTCTTGGTGACTATGGTCCCAGCTGTCTTGAGATCATTGACAAGATCCTCCCGTGTAGTTCTGGGCTGATTCCTCACTGTTCTCATGATCAATGCAACTCCACGAGGTGAGATCTTGCATGGAGCCCCAGGCCGAGGGAGATTGACAGTTCTTTTGTGCTTCTTCCATTTGCGAATAATCGCACCAACTGTTGTCCCCTTCTCACCAAGCTGCTTGGCAATGGTCTTGTAGCCCATTCCAGACTTGTATAGGTCTACAATCTTGTCCCTGACATCCTTGGAGAGCTCTTTGTTCTTGGCCATGGTGGAGAGTTTGGAATCTGATTGATTGATTGCTTCTGTGGACAGGTGTCTTTTATACAGGTAACAAACTGATATTAGGAGCACTCCCTTTAAGAGTGCGCTCCTAATCTCAGCTCGTTACCTGTATAAAAGACACCTGGGAGCCAGAAATCTTTCTGATTGAGAGGGGGTCAAATACTTTTTTCCCTCATTAAAATGCAAATTAATTTATAACATTTTTGACATGCGCTTTTCTGGATGTTTTTGTTGTTATTCTGTCTCTCACTCTTCAAATACAACTACCATTAAAATTATAGACTGATCATTTCTTTGTCAGTGGGCAAACGTACAAAATCAGCAGGGGATCAAATACTTTTTTCCCTCACTGTATATCATTAGTGACTCACAATACCCCTGCCCACAGCCCGAGAGGCACCTCCTTCAGTTGTGGGTGTATCTCTAGGGGTGTAGGGCTTATCCCAAGGTTCAAAACATTCCCTTGTCATGACATATTACATCCCGGTTAACCTTGCACATTTCCAGAAATAATTTTTTTTATACTCCCAGCGTCAGGCTGTACCATATGTTGGCAGTGGGTTCCTGTTCCCAATCTGTAATTTTTTCACTCTCACATAATCCGATCCACGGTCCCACGTCTTTCCACTGTCTGTTGTTTATTTTGGCTAATGAGACGTGAGGCGCTGATTCTGGGCTGAAAAATGCATGAAACTGCATGTCCACTCAATTTGACTGAAAGTGCACAAAATTTGTCATACCAATATAGTGTCTTTTGGTACAGCTCTTCGCTTTCTGGGATATCCAGAAAACATTCTTTTTCAAACTCAGTATCTCTCTCTTTTTGCACTCATGCTGTGCAATGGAGGGCAGAGGACAGCATAAAATCAACACACTTGTCCATCCATCCATCCATCTTCTATACCGCTTTATCCTTTTCAGGGTCACAGGGAAACCTGGAGCCTATCCCAGGGAGCATCGGGCACAAGTCGGGGTAGAGCACAGGCTTTAGGATTGTTATCAATGGACCATTGATAAACACAGAGCTCTGTTTCTTTAACAAACAGAGTTCCCAAAGATGAGTCATCAGTTACTGTTACTCCCTGAGGTGAGGAGATCAAATTTAAGTGTAAAACAGACTTTAAGTCCCTGCCCAGTAGATTGACTGGACATGAAGACAAAATTAGGAATTGGTGGGTTACTCTTTTCCCATTTTCACATTCACAAACTAGCAGTTCAGAGAATACTGAATGTTCTGTCATGCCCATGGAGCGCAGTGATCGTGAACTCTTTTTATTCACAGTGTTTTATTACTGAATATGTTGCTCCTGAATCTACCAAAAAGGTGACATTTTGTCCACTGATTACAAGAGGTATACATGGCAGTTGTGTAAAGGTAGAGGCATTATACTTAAAAAGGTTAAGGGCTATAACTGGTTTAGGCATTTGTGAATTGTCAGTCTGACTAATGTTGGATGTGGGTGTGTGCATAATTTAATTCCTGTTCTTTATGAACTCACACTTTGGGTGTCTGATGCCACCTCTTCTGTTCCCAGGTGCCTCAGGTACCCTTCCTTTCCTCCTCCCCTCACTTGGCCTCCTCTTGGTTCTGCTCTGGACAGTCTCTTGCAATATGTCCAACTTTTCCATAGATAAAATATGTGAGGTTGTAGATACAACTTTAAGATACAACAATGGGGGTTGCCACCCAGCCTTCCTCGTCTTTTTGGTTTTCCCTCCAACCTGGGCCTCTTCCTCTCTTCTCCCTCTTTCTTTCCTTTGCCTCTCGTAGGAGCTTCTCCGCATGGATTGCGTATCGTTCTACCTGAGTCAGATTTCCAGAGCCCCAAGTGATGCGTTGACATTTTTTATGAGAGCAGTGATCTCTGGTTTCATACCATTCATGAAGCTGTTTCTGAGATGTGCTTCTCATGCTGTGACTTCGGCTGCTTGTCCATCTGCCAGTGCTACTGGTCTTAATTTGCATCATAAACTTCAGTGAGACGAGATAGATACTGGGATACAGTCTCTGAATCTTGCTGCTTGCACTTTGCTATTTTTGTCATTTCCATTCGCACAGGAAAGGTATACGTCAGCCTCTGCTGGAGCGCCTCGATTTGTGCTCTGTACCTTGCATTGACTGCATCATACCACTGTGGGTTGATCAGGCGGACATTGTTCTCTGGAAATTCACATGAAACCTTGACCCAGTCCATGCCAAGTTTCACCATGAGCAGTTGTAGTAGTTCATGAGTGGTGGATCTGAATTCTCTGCAGAATATCTGAAGTTCATCCCCAAACTTTTGTCTTCCTACTTTGCGGAGCGCCGGCAGATGTGTCATGCTGCTCCTGATGTCTTCCAATGTCCAGGGTCTATGAACTAGCATAGGGCCTCCTTCACCGGCCACTTCTAGCATTGGGGCATTTACCACGGCGTGCACTGTCCCTTACCTGTCCAATTTTGTTGGTTTGAAGCCCTCAGGCAGCAATTTTGTTGGTCCCTTCACTTGGGATCTCGTGTGTAATGCCACCGGTGAAGTTAGGATGGCTGGCGCATAGTTCGGTGGGGGTTGGTGGCTCAGTTCTGACAGGTTCGGATAGAGTGGCATAGGCTGAGCCGCTTCATCGTGAGGAGGTGCCTCTGAAACTACGGGTTCCTCCCTCCTTAATGGCTGCGGGCATTGCGGTGTGGCGGAGTCCAGGTCGGGATCGGCTTTCTGCAATTTAGCTCAGAAACAGAGAAACAGATGAGGGCCCTGCCTGACAGTTTTTTCTCTTTTATGTGCCTCACGCTGCCATTCAGCAAATGCCTTCCAGTCAGCTAAAAACTGCACTTCGCTGTTTGTTGTAGAGGTGTCTCTCTCCTTTGTCTCCAAATTAAGTTTCAAGTGTTCTAACTGCCTGAGACTAAAACTAAATTTTTCTGGGAAACCACATTCTTTAACCCATACATCATATTGGTTTCAAACATCCTTCCCCATAATTGACATGCATAAACGTGATATTAGGACCAACATATGAACAACCTGTGCCCTGTCTGAATTGCTTGTCTCAATATTCTGGTTGTGAAAGGATACAATTCAGGCACACAAGGGTTATCTGTAGTATATAACAACCTGATCTGATTAAACCCAAATTATAAAAGAGAATGAAATTCCCAGTAATCAGGTACAGAGAAATATGACATATGTGGCTTAATCCTTGACATGTATATAGTTTGTCAACTCATACACATTCAGAAAATGAAAATGTAAGACAGCGAAGGAAGAAATTACCTGTGATGTCGAGTTTGCATACAGCAATTTGGTAGGACTTACAGTTTTCTCTTCCGTTCTATTTTTTTTTATCTCAGCAAAATTTACTTGTGCGTTAACTTTGCCAAACGTTTCATGTACCGCTGATATGATGGAATGAGTCAATGAGGCATGCGACTTGATAATAACCCATCGCAAAAATACTGTGCCTCTTGCGCTTCTTAATAAGTACTCTCTTTACTTATTGATTGCTCGAAATGGACTCTTTCCATTATGAAATATTTTTACCATTATTATCTCTCTCTCTCTCTCTCTCTCTCTCTCTCATATATATATATATATATATATATATATATATATATATATATATATATAGTATCTCACAAAAGTGAGTACACCCCTCACATTTTTGTAAATATTTGATTATATTTTTTCATGCGACAACACTGAAGAAATGACACTTTGCTACAATGTAAAGTAGTGAGTGTACAGCTTGTGTAACAGTGTAAATTTGCTGTCCCCTCAAAATAACTCAACACACAGCCATTAATGTCTAAACCACTGGCAACAAAAGTGAATACACCTCTAAGTGAAAATCCATATTTTTTAAAGTCCATATTGGGCCCAATTACCCATTTTCAGTCCCCAGTGTCATGTGACTTGTTAGTGTTACAAGGTCTCAGGTGTGAATGGGGAGCAGGTGTGTTAAATTTGGTGTCATCGGTCTCACACTCCCAACATGGCACCTCATGGCAAAGAACTCTCTGAGGATCTGAAAAAAGAATTGTTGCTCTACATAAAGATGGCCTAGACTATAAGAAGATTGCCAAGACCCTGACACTGAGCTGCAGCATTTTGGCCAAGACCATACAGCAGTTTAACAGTACAGGTTCCACTCAGAACAGACCTCGCCATGGTCGACCAAAGAAGTTGAGTACACGTGCTCATTGTCATATCCAGAGGTTGTCTTTGGGAAATAGCCGTATGAGTGCTGCCAGCATTGCTGCAGAGGTTGAAGGGGTGGGGGTCAGTCTGTCAGTGCTCAGACCATGAGCCGCACACTGCATCAAATTGGTCTGCATGGTTGTCATCTCAGAAGGAAGCCTCTTCTAAAGATGATTCACAAGAAAGCCCACAAACAGTTTGCTGAAGACAAGCAGACTAAAGACATGGATAAATGGAATCATGTCCTGTGGTCTGATGAGACCAAGATAAACTTATTTGGTTCAGATGGTGTCAAGTATGTGTGGAGGCTATCAGGTGAGGAGTACAAAGACAAGTGTGTCTTGGCTACAGTCAAGCATGGTGGTAGGAGTGTCATGGTCTAGGGCTGCATTAGTGCTGCTGGCACTGGGGAGCTACAGTTCATTCAGGGAACAATGAATGCCAACATGTACTGTGACATACTGAAGCAGAGCATGATCAGTATGCAGTATTCCAGCATGATAACAACCCCAAACACACCTCCAAGACAACCACTGCCTTGCTAAAGAAGCTGAGGGTGAAGGTGATGGACTGGCCAAGCATGTCTCCAGACCTAAACCCTATTGGGCATCTGTGGGGCACCTCAAATGGAGAGTGGAAGAGCACAAGGTCTCTAACATCCACCAGCTCCGTGATGTCGTCATGGAGGAGTGGAAGAGGACTCCAGTGGCAACCTGTGAAGCTCTGGTGAACTCCATGCCCAAGAGGGTTAAGGCAGTGCTGGAAAATAATGGTACCACACAAAATATTGACACTTTTGGGGCAATGTGGACATTTTCACTTAGGGGTGTACGCACTTTTGTTGCCAGTGGTTTAGACATTAATGGCTGTGTGTTGAGTTATTTTGAGAGGACAGCAAATTTACACTGTTACACAAGCTGTACACTCACTAGTTTACATTGTAGCAAAGTGTCATTTTGTAACATGAAAAGGTATAATCAAATATTTACAAAAATCTGAGGAGTGTACTCACTTTTGGGAGATATATATATATATATATATATATATATATATATATATATATATATATATATATATATATATACACCCGTTGGTATATATCTTAGTTTTGAAGCTGTGATCTAAGAAACACCAATATCTCTGCCGTTGCAGAGGCGAAGTTCCCGGAACTTATAAGAAATCGCTCAATGGAATACACGCATTTCTTATATCATTGACTCCCTTCCATACATACAGCAATACACAATGACTTTGTAAACTTGTAATTTACCTTAAAGCTGTTCCTTGATGATTCCCACCAGTCAGTGGAAAGGCTGCATCGGTATTTCGCTCTGCACAATAAAGGGCAAACCACCTTCGCGTCAACACGGACTTCAGCTTGAAACTTTTCATGAACGTCCTCCGGTTTGCTTGTTGTTGAGAAAGCTGAAAGACTTGTGCAGTCCAGCCAGGAGATGCCAAATGTCATGGAAATTAGACAACACTAGCAGACTCGTCTTCTGAGGGTAAAATGGTTTATTACAGAAGGATGAATACAGGATAGAAGAAAGCAGGATAGAATAATGAGAGCGCTCTGGTGCTTGTGCTGAATATCTACTATATATGTAAAGCGCCGGGAACGATACACTTCTATGTGCCGATAAGGAGCAGTTTGAGGCAGTTCAAACAGGCTTTGTTTCAGGGTGGAATCCTTAAAAGAAGAGCATGTTTGTGTCTCTGTAAGCAGATAAACATTATGTACCAGTCTAAATGATGTGACATGACCTTCTTAGGCATTATCCTCAGATGAACATGAACAGCACAATAACAAAACTATTACAAAGTAAAAATGAATAATTTCCCTCACACTTCCATGAAATATTCTTAATTTGCAAGATATTTGAGGGTTTTCTTGCATGTACTTTTCTTACATGCCCATTTCAAATACCCCCTCCCCCACTAAAGCCTCCAGGCATTCCATTACCCCTCCATTTCTTCTTTTTGAGCCATTCCTTGGTGGATTTGCTAGTGTGCTTATTATCCTGTTGAAAGGTACACTTTTGGTTTTACTTAAACTTAAACTGTTGGACAGATAGTCTAACATTATCTTTAAGCACTCTTTGATATGATCCAGAATTCATAGTTGAATCAATGAATGCAAGCTGTCCAGTCCCTGAGGCAGTGAAAGCTTTTTCCTGGCACACCTCCCATGCAGGTCAAATTTGTGCAATCTCTTTCTGATTGTAGAAGCATGTACTTTGACACCAACAGTTGCAAGACTTACTAGCTAGCTGGCATTCATGCTAGGATAAAGGCTAACGCTATCCATCTGGCTCTACCATCCAAACTCCTCTCCACTGTTTGCTTTCTTGACAAAAGGGTATATGTCGAACATCACATGACCAAACCAGAAAACTGGTCTCACCACATCCGCTTGCAGGGTAATCTGCTAACCCAAAGGCAGTTCACAATATTTGTATTATTATTTGGAGTATTGTTTGCGTTTTATTTTAATTTTCATATCTGATTGCTAGTGAGAAGAAAATGTCTTTCTCATAACTAATAAAGTACCAGAAGCAAGAAAATCCTAATAGTGATTTCTGCTGTTGTCACGGTTTGCAAAGGAGGAGCTGCAGGATGCATGCGCAGTTAAGAGCTTCATTATAGGAGATATAGGCAGACAAATCCAAAGCATGAAACAATACCGCGGTCAAAGCAGGCAAATGGTCAGGCGATCAGCACACAGGATACACTAGATTAAGAGAAGACTCAAATAACGAGGATGAGAACTGAATAAAAACTATGAAACATAAAGCGAGGAACTGGTACACAGAGACTATGGCAACTGAGCATAATACACACATAGACACACAAGGGGTTTAAATCACAAACGTAATCAGGGTGAAACACAAAACAGCTGAGAACAATGATGACACATAAGGGAAACATCCAATGATAATACAGGGGCGGAGACAGGACAAAAATCATAACAGGTGCACGTGTAGGACGTAAA
Source organism: Ictalurus punctatus (assembly GCF_001660625.3). Taxonomy (NCBI): domain Eukaryota; kingdom Metazoa; phylum Chordata; class Actinopteri; order Siluriformes; family Ictaluridae; genus Ictalurus; species Ictalurus punctatus. The sequence goes on along the minus strand of NC_030426.2, from coordinate 1,293,843 downwards.
CAAGTCAATGTCACTTGCAAAACCAGAAGCATCGTCGAGCTTTGGCTCAAGCACTTACCGTGAGGGAAAATCATCAGGATCAGGCATAAGGCAGGGCAGGTTTGCCGGCGTTGCTAGGCAAGACCCAGGCTTGGGAAGCTGTGTCGTCATCTTCAGACAGGAGCTTGACTTGGTAGGCCATCTTGTCAGCCTTTCTTGAGTGCAGAGCGCCATCTTCAGTAAAGCATGGAAGCTGAACAAGGTCCTCAGGGAAGCAGGATGGCAGAGCAACATCCTCAGCCGAGCGGGAACGCAGAGCAGTGTCCTCAGCAGGGCATGGGAGCAGATCGACTTCCTTAGTGGAACAGGGTGGCACAACGACATCCTACACTGAGCAGGGTGACGGAGCGACGTCCTCAGCTGAGTAGGAAGGCAGAGAGATGTCCTCAGTGGCATGGGAAAGCAGAGAGGTGTCCATAGAGAAGCCTGGAATAGTCACATCTGAGGCAGAGCAGAGCTCTCGGCCGCAACAGGAGTCGGAGAAACATCCTCAGCTGGATAGGGATGCTGAGCTGCGTCCTCAGTCAAACAGGGAGGCTGAGTGTCGTTCTCCATTGACTCTGCAGGCTGAACTTGGTTGGCTGTGTCAGCAGACTCCAGTGAAAGCAGAGATTGGTTGGCTGTGTCATCAGTCTCAGGCATGAGCATCATTTGGTTGGTTGTGACATCGGCCTCAGGCATGAGGAGAACTTGGTTGCCCATGTCAGCAGACTCAGGTAAAAGCAGAGCTTGGTTGGCTGTGTCGTCTGTGCCCATCTCGTCGCCCTTAGACAGGAACAGGGTTTGGGAGGTTGTCTCTTCAACCTCAGACTGGAACTTGGCTTGGAAGGCCGTCTCGTCGACCTCAGACAGGAACATGGCTTGAGAGGCTGTCTCGTCGACCTCGGACAGGAACATGGCTTGGAAGACTGTTTCATCGACCTCATACTGGAGCTCTGGAGATATGTCCACCCTGTGGGTCTTGTGCTGGTGCTCTGGGGAGGAGGTCACCTCATTGACCTCCGGCTGGAGCTCTGCAGCTGAGACCACCTCATGGTTCTCAGGCTGGAGCTCTAGAGCTGAGGTCGCCACATTGACCTCTGGCTGGAGCTCTGCAGGGGGGAACACCTCGTGGCTCTCAAGTTGGAGCTCTGGAGATGAGATCACCACGTGGACCTCCTGCTGAAGTTCGGCCGGCGAGACCTCCCCGTTGGTCTTAAACTGGAGCTTTGCTCTGCTCTCTTGTGGAGCCATTTGTGTAAATGCCAGCTGCCCTTGAACCATTCCTGAGAACAGAAATGTGATCCTGGTATCCCAAGTTTAATACAGCTTGGACACTGTAACTTGGCTTCTTTACTGCAGCCCTTGGTTTCGCATGCCGTGTCGCACGACCCCACTGCCGCCCTATCGGTAATACACACACATAGTGATTAGTATGTACTGTTTCAATGACAATGCACTGAGTATTGTCATGGTACAAAACTGTCTTGCCAATGAAGAAGAAGCTGAAAAAGAAGATGCAAGCAAGTAGCAAATTAAATTTGATCTGCTGGTGTCTTTGGTGTCTGAACGCAGAGAGCTTTATGATAAACTCCACAGTGACTACAAGAATGTTGATAAGAGGGAGTTGTTGTTGCAACGACTTGCCGATCAAATAGGATTCGATGGTGAGTTTCATTAACTTTTTTTTTATGTACATGGGCTTGTAACTTGTTTTTGCAAACTTTTAACCATCTTCATCATTTGTGTGCTGTGTGGAGGAGGTTCTGCAATACATACAAGAGGAAAAAGGATGATTGCCAGTTCCTCACAACACCAGCTGAATTTCAAAGGTATTAACATTAGACCATTACAAGACATAGCTGTGTGAGCTATACAATATTTTGTGCATTGATATTAAACAGTGATTAACATGATATCATGGCATGTTCATTGTACACTGTGATGATGCCTCTAGTTAAATATATTAGTTTGTGCTATTTTAAAAAAAATATATATATATATATATATATATATATATATATATATATATATATATATATATATATATATATTTTTTACAAATAAAAAATTAATTAAAAACTCTCCTGGAGGAGATCCTCCTCTGGCTGATACTGGCAAAAAGAGAAAGAGGGAGAGAGATTTTAGTTATCAAACATTGTCTGACAGTGAGTGGAGGTGCAGCACTCCTAAACGTACGCGCGCACACATGCACACGCACCTTATACTCTGAATGCAAGCATTAGTTTAAATTCACTGATATTGTGGCGGGCCTGAACATTTGAATAATTATTAGTGACATTAGGCTACATTTAGCTGACAGGACACAGGCTGAATGGCGATGCATGGTGGCCCATTAGGCGGTAGTTTATAACACTGCAATACATTAGCGTCGTTAACAAATAACAGACTATCGCTAACATTACATGGAGCTTAATGTTAGCTGGTTTCACGGCTACAATGCCAGCTGCCTCAAAAAAACATAATATAGGGCCGTCTTTTAGGTGCTTCGCCAAATTCCAGGTGTTTCCTCGCTTTTCTTGAAATGAAGGATCGCATTGGTTGCACACCGGCTTCACAACATCAATTATATGTTTGTTGTCATCCGCCTCGAATGTGAAGTATTTCCATATTCCATACCACATTTCCTCTCAACGAGTCTTCCCTCAACTTCTGTAGTTTTTCCCGTGTGCTTGTAGTTGTTCTTCTTCTTCTTCACCACTTATGGACCGACTAAAACACTTGCATGTATTTGCTGCCCCCATCAGGTCTGGAAAAATTGCAACCTCGGTACCTCCATTAGAAACGGTTCAAACGCTAATCCAGAAAAACAAGTGCGGTCACATTTTAAGAATGTTGGTACCAACTTGGTGCCAAAGTATTGGTTCTCATGACATCCCTAATATATATATATATATATATATATATATATATATATATATATAGATAGATAGATAGATAGATAGATAGATATAGATATAGATAGATGTAGATATATATATATATACACACACAGTTGCAATTGTCGTGGAAAACAATCTTTCCAGCCTAACAAAAAAAGTAAGACAGTCTTCACAAAGTCTGAATTATACATCCACAAACATGTATTTATATACTTTTTTGAAGCATTAAAATTATCCCTAGGTGGGGCATTCACCTTTTCTTTCTAGAAACAAACCTATCTCCATTGTATTAATTAATTATTCATATCTATACGATACCTTACATTTGTGGCGCATGCGTTGTCAGATGTATTTTCTTAAATGTTTTATCAGGACAGGGTTTTTACTTTGTCACATAATTCACCCTTATACCTTAGTGATTTTCTGGATTTAGTCCCATCCTGGTACCCTTCCTCCTGGAAGTCTTATCTGTTATTTTGACACTGGTTGCAAGCTTAAAGGGCTTTGACTGGAAAAACAGTTCTAGAGAATGTCTAATTGGTAATTTATTGCCATAGAGTAAAGCTGCTTTAGACAAAACACAAGGTTCTTCTAACTCAATTTACACAGGACATACAGAGATACAGAGAAACACCTGCTGTGCAATAAAACATAGAAATCTTCTAGCTCAATACACACATCGAATGTAACTTAAATTAGATTAAAAAGTGTTTTATGGTTTTAGATTATACTTCTTAAAAGAAATACCTGCTGTGCAGTAAAACATCCAAATATTAGTTACACATATTGATTACACTTTGTCAATATATTCTATACAATCAAAATTATTCAACCCCCATTGCAAATCAGGTTTATTGTCAAAATTTATAGACTTTTAGCTGTTTGCAACGAACAAATAAAAAAATTAAATAGTTCAACCCTTATTGACAATTATAGCAAATTCAACAGAAAATGTAATTTACAATGCCTTCTCCAGTTTCAAAATTATTCAACCCCTTCATGGGTTTCATCTTTAGTACTTAGTAGAGCACCCTGTAAAAAGTCTGTAAATTTTGACAATAAACCTGAATATATATATATATATATATATATATATATATATATATATATATATATATATATATATATATATATATATACACACACACAGTGGGTGAAATAAGTATTGGATGCCTCACCATTTTTTTCAGTAAATATATTTCCAATGAAGCTATATTTCCAAAATTTTCACCAGACATCAGTATTAACTCAAGAAATCTGGAAATATAAAGAATTCACAACATTAAAGTCCATAAGTAAAGTTATGTGGAATAAAGTGGAATGACACAGGAAAAAAGTATTGAACATGCTAAGAAAAAGCAGTTCTCCAAGGCAAGGTAAGACAAGGAACCAACTGAAATCCGTAAGTAATTATACTCCTTATCTGTGCAAATTAATATCAGCTGGGTTAGTAAATTGATGATCTATAAAAAGGATTTTCGTTCCAAGGTGTCACACAAGAAACATCTGATGATGGGTAAAAGCAAAGAGCTCTCTCAAGACCTTTGGCACCTTGTTGTTGTAAAACATGTTGATGGACCACTTGGAAATAGCTCCAGGTACCATCGTCATAGAGAAAACAATAGGCAATGCACTCCATTGCTCACGTTCACCCCGAAAGACTCCATTATTAAGAAAAGGCATATCGAAGCTCGTTTAAAGTTTGCTACAACTCATTTGGACAAGCCTATGAAATACTGGGAGAGTGTAGTCTGGTCAGACATGAGCAAAATTTTACTTTTTGGCTGTCATACTACACACCATGTTTGGAGAAGAAATGGCACTGCACATCACCCTTAAAACACTATACCAACAGTGAAGTTTGGAGGTGGAAGCATCATGGTGTGGGGCTGTTTTTCATTGCATGATACTGGCAGACTTCATATAATTTAAGGAACGATGAATAAAGCCCTTTACAGGGAGGTTCTTGAGAAGACTCTGCTTCCATCCATCGGGATGATGAAGATGAGATGTGGATGCACTTTCCAGCAGGACAATGATCCAAAGCATACGGCAAAGGAAACTCTCAGTTGGTTTCAGAGTAAAAAATCAAGGTATTAGAATGGCCCAGTCAATCACCTGACTTGAATCCAATTGAACAAGATTTAAAAACAATAAGTTTAGAAGAATGGGCCAAAATCACACCTGAATACTGCGACTGATTAATTTCTTCATACAGGAAGCGTCTTGAAGCGTCATTACAAACAAAGGCTTCTCCACTAAATATTAAATAAATTTCAGTTAGTGTGTTCAATACTTTTTTCCTGTGTCATTCCACTTTATTACACATAACTTCATTTATGGACTTTAATGTTGTGAATTATTTATATTTCTGGATTTCTTGAGTTAATACTGATGTCCGGTGAAAATTTCATGTGAATAGCCTCATTGGAAATATATTTCCTGAAAAAATGTTGATACGTCCAATACTTATTTCAGCCACTGTACTTTGGACTCCTGCCAATCAATGGCTGTGGCACTGCTTGGATTCAAATTCACAATCTTCTGATGATAGTGACTATTGACTAAAGAGGCAATGTTGGACTACAATATCACTTCTATTCTGTTTACATGTATTTATTTGGCAGACACTTATTTATAATTATATTTTCTTACAAGTAAAGCTGAAAATATCAGTTAATGGCCTTAACAGGACTGTCAGGATCCATGCTTCAAATCGTCCAATCAAAAGCACTTGAACCATAACTGTGAAATACCATTGAATGAACACAGATAAACTTAAGTATCCCATAATTCTTATGTGATTGTTCACTCCTACAGAAGATCAGCAACAAGATTAACACATCAGCATTAATTTTACCGGTACAAAAAACGTCAGGCACAAAACTAGTAGAATGACCCCTTCTCTCCAATGAGTGTGTTTGCAACAATGCAGTCATGTCGAACTGGAAAATCAAGTCACTCTTTTGTACAACCTTTAATCTGGGTGTTACTGAGAGCATGCAGTACTGAAACTGAATTCTCATGCAACAACATATTGTATATTATGATTATGATACATTTGTAATTAGAATTTATGTCTGATTGCTATGATATTCCATTTTAACATTATGTATAATCATTAAAGTTTATTATAGTAAATCCAAAGTAGGTTCATCTGTGTGTCAAAGAACTCTATTGTGGCATTCCCATATTTTCTGTTTTATGAAATTATATAACAGTGGTTCCCAAAGTGGGGTCCTGGAACCTGCCATATATTGTGACAGTGGCAAAAATCACATTTCAAAGGCATTTCAGTTCTTATAGTTGTTAGCCAATTTGACTGGTCACTTTAGTTAAATCCAAACCTATATACCTTATATTTAAGTTATATAGGCTTGGATTCATCTAAAGTGGGCAGATAAATAAAGTCATCTTGAATCTAAAGTTTTGGAAGGTTTGGCAACAAAAAGCTCCAGGGCTTCAATAAATAGCCAAAATGTTACTGTACATTTGTTACGCCACGGCCAGCAGAGGGCACTGCGGTACGGCTGCTGACTGGTCACGTGACTCTTTTGTTTTCGTTCACTTCCCGCTTGGACACTGACTTAAGTCTTTGATCTGCCCCAGGTGTTAATGTTTTAGTTTAATTAGGTTTGTTAGTTAAACACACCCCCCCCCCCCCCCCCCCGTGTGACTGCGCACATCGCGCAGTATTACAGTTGGTTAGTTCGTCAAGTGAGGGAAGTATCCGGATATATGCTAATGTGTAGCATGCTAGCGGTCGTAGCTAGGGGACCAGAGTGAGTATAGTCCGTAGAGACCGCGCTTCCTGTGTTTGCTTATCTGTTTGTTTGTTTGTTTGTTTGTTTGTTTGTTTCTTGTTTAAGTAATAAAGACGGTGACCTGCACCTGCATCCGCCTCCAGTCTCGTTCCGTACTGCGCCTAAAATGCGGAAGCAGCAGGTCGCTATGAGCGCCGCCGAAGAGGCCAGTATTTGGGCGCTTCTCCGTTCGTCCCTGGAGTTGAGCAAACAGCTCGCGGAGGACATTTCTCAGTGCAAAGCCGAGCTGCGTGCCGCGTCGTCCCTCGCGCCATATACCCCGTCCCCGCCGCCAAGGAGCGACGCCTTGCAACAAAGTAGCCTGAGCATCTGGGGCTTTCCACTGCAGGGGAGGTACACCTTGCTGTGCAGTCCAGAGGTACACCTTGCTGTGCAGTCCAGAGGTGAAGGCTGGCCCAGAAATTTTTTTGGGGGGGGGCAATGAGGACAGCAGAGCTCCAGCCTGAGGCCTACGGGGAGGTCTCAGCTGTGGAGCTCTCACCTGAGGTCAACATGGCGACCTCAGAGGGACAGGCTGAGGAGGCTGTCCCGCTACCCTGCACGGCCGAGGAAGCTGTCCTGCTGTCCAGCCCAGCGGAGGAGGCCGCCCCGCTGCCCTGCACAGCCAAGGAGGCAGCCCTGCCGCCCAGCCCAGCTGAGGAGGCCGTCCTGCTGTCCTGCACGGCCGAGGAAGCAGTCCTGCTGCCCAGTCTAGCTGAGGAGGCCGTCCTGCTGCCCTGCACGGCCGAGGAAGCTGTCCCGCTACCCTGCACGGCCGAGGAAGCTGTCCCGCTGTCCAGCCCAGCCGAGGAGGCCGCCCCGCTGCCCTGCACGGCCGAGGAAGCCGCCCCGCTGCCCAGCACGGCCGAGGAGGCTGCCCAGCATGGCCGAGGAGGCCGCCCCGCTGCCCAGCCTGGCCGGGGAGGCCTCCCTGCTGCCCCGCCCGGCCGGGGAGGCCGTCCCGCTGCCCCGCCCGGCCGAGGAGGCCGCCCAGCCCTCCAGTGCCGCCGAGGGTGGCACCCAGAGTTCCAGAGCTGCCGGGGGTGGCGCCCAGCATCCCAGGGGCGGTGTCCTGCGTCCCAGTGCCGCCAGGGGCTGTGCTCTGGCTTTCAACCCCGGTGGGGATGCTGCACTGCTCCTCTGCTGCCTGATGGAGGCTGCATCGCTTTCTGTCGCAGCGAAAGACAGTTCGCACAGGGGCCCGGGACCCCTGTTGGAGGGGGGTTCTTGGTGCTCCGGGAGGAGCACCCTTTGGAGGGGGGTTCTGTTACGCCACGGCCAGCAGAGGGCACTGCGGTACGGCCGCTGACTGGTCACGTGACTCTTTTGTTTTCGTTCACTTCCTGCTTGGACACTGACTTAAGTCTTTGATTTGCCCCAGGTGTTAATGTTTTAGTTTAATTAGGTTTGTTAGTTAAACCCCCTGTGTGACTGCGCACATCGCGCAGTATTACAGTTGGTTAGTTCGTCAAGTGAGGGAAGTATCCGGATATATGCTAATGTGTAGCATGCTAGCGGTCGTAGCTAGGGGACCAGAGTGAGTATAGTCCGTAGAGACCGTGCTCCCTGTGTTTGCTTATCTGTTTGTTTGTTTGTTTGTTTGTTTCTTGTTTAAGTAATAAAGACGGTGACCTGCACCTGCGTCCGCATCCAGTCTCGTTCTGTAACAACATTCTTCTTCTTCTTCTTCTTCTTCTTCTTCTTCTTCTTGTCGATGTAACATGCCCCAACCCTGCCCCAAACCTGTATATCATATTACATTGAATGCAGTTGCTTAGTGACGTGCATGATGCAAGGCGACGACTAGACTGTGCTTGGCCCTCTGAAAGGAAATTTTATATTCAAAATGCATCCGGATGGAAGCACTAATAAGTCCAAAGTTTTTTGTGCCCTCTGCAATAAGGAATACCATTGAACCAATTCTAAAGTGAAATACCACCTGAAATTCAAACATATTTTAGCTAGCTCTACAGTTAGCACAACCCCAGCTGCTACGGTAAACGTGGTGTGCCAAACCACAATGACTGAGAGCAGGCAGCATAGTAGTAAGTCTACATCAGAAAAAATGACAAATGCGATAGCTAAATGGGTTGTTACAGAAGCCCTATGCGGCCATGCATTATTTTTTTTTTTTTTTCTTGTTTTCTCATGATCGCAAAAAAAATTTCTCGTGATCGCGAAATAATGTAATAGTTGTTTTCTCATGATATTGACATAACAAAAGTTGTTTCTGTGGACTGTGGGCCTGTTAAAATGGTGGAAGGGGGTTGATGGAAGCATTCTGAATTGCATCTTCCGATACAACCTAAGACTTTATGTGTAATAAATTCTATGTTGAATCCATCCATCCATTTTCTGTACCACTTATCCTACACAGGGTTGCCGTGAGCCTGGAGCCTATTCCAGGGGACTCAGGGCACAAGACGGGGGACAACTTTGACAATGTGCACAATCACACACACATTCACACACCATGGACAATTTGGAAATGACAATTAGCCTACAACGCATGCCTTTCCACTGGGGGAGGAAACCAGAGTACCCAGAGGAAAACCTAACTAGACCTAGCTGGAGAAATTAGGTCCACTTATTCTGACACTGAGAATATTAAGAATTATGGCACTAATCATAAAACTCTTTTGCAATCCTAAAATAAATAGTGATGAATGAAATTCTTCATTACCACATAGTAGATTTTATCAGTAGTTTGAAGAGTTTATCATGCTGAGGTTATTGTGTACTAACTTAAGATTACTTGCTGTAGCAAACTGGAGACACAGAAAATGCTTAACAGGTTGGTCTGAAAGGCAGTGGTGAAAAATGCATACAAAACCTTTTTTGATGGTCTTTGTTGCAATTGATGTACTCTTGAATAATACCTGTAGTTGCCAGTTTATCTAGTAATCTAACTTATTAATCATTAAACATTTCTTAAATAACTTTTATTTTTGAACTTTGAACTTGAAATTATGTTATGTAAAAGAGGCTATTGATTGACTATTACCTATATTTGACCACCAGTAATATAAGAGTGCCATTTTTATTGCAGTTTTGTGTTGTTCTATTTTACTTTTGGTGTATTACAAACTAAAACTATTTGTTTTTATAATATTGCTGCATGAGACTTTAAACATCCAGCTGCAGAGGTGGTGGATCCACATAAAAACTGCGTTCCGGAACACAGGTCTTATATATTTTAGAGGTGCCAGATCCTGTTCCGGCAGGATCCAGCTAAAATTAAGCTCTGATTATAAGGTGGCATTTCTTTTGTTATAATTAAATGACTAGTTTAGACTAGCCAAGCACTGAAGATGCATAGGCAGGTATTGGTTTCGTTAGTGTTCTTTCTTCTTCTTCCGCTCTTGAGTCTATGGCAGCTCATAGAATTGCTTGCAGAAAAGTTATGAAATGTGGCACACAGAATGAGCACAGTCTCAAGATTAACCAAAACAATTTTGGAGTTTCTATCTCCAACCCTCTAGTGCCACTAACAGTTCAAACTCACTCACTCAGCTCACTCACATTTATGCTAATAACTTTTGAACAGTGCTAGAAACAAAAAAATTGTTTTAAGATTCCTTAACTCGTGCCGAGTCAAATGGACCCGAATGGACGCCCGGCTAGATTTAGAATTTTTTTCAGAACTTTTTCAGACTCCTCCTAGACGATTCAATCAATTTTCACAAAATTCCAAAGAGATCATCTTCAGAATATGCTGTAAAAAAGTTTTTGATAGAATAAACAATGCGCTAACGAATCCGAAGGCAAGTATGCCAAAATGGAGGTGAGGCTATATCTTCAAAATGCTTTAGCATTGTCATGAATCAGAGAAGGAACTCTGACTACAGTTCCCAGCAGCCCCTGTTTCAATGTCATATGACCACCTGCACCTGATTCACATTTTGGTTAACAGGCACAAGTATATGGCCACTGTTTGCACTGCATGTCGTCTTACTTTTGTCTTACTTACCTTTGTCTCTGCTGCTGGGTTTTTGTCTTTGGTGTGTGTTTAGGCTTTGCCAGAGTGTTTTGCCTTAGAGTTATAGTGTCTTTGCATTTTGTTTGTTTCTTTATTAAACCTTTAAAATTCTGCATTTGCATCCGTATCAACTTCGTACCATGACAAGCATATTCATACCAAACTTAATATTTGTCATAGCCATCATGACTATGTGTACAGTTTCAGAACAGAGAAACCTAGTGGTCATGAGATATTTAAAAAAAAAATAATAATAAATTTTGCTTATAAATTTTGAATGGTTTGTCCTAAAATCATGAAACTGGTCTCTACCGATTCAGTGGGGGTATAACAAGTTGTTTGATGTTACATTTTCCTATGTCAGCCATTTTGTGTTTCTGCCTTTTTGAATTTAGTCTAAAATGCTGTATTTTTATGAACAACGGAGCATAGTTGCTAAAATTGGTAGGTATCATCAGGACCATGCCCCGAAAGTACTCAAAAAGTTTCAGGACAGTGACACCTTGTGGTCAACAATTATAATGTAATTTTTTAAAGATGCTAATAGCTTTTGAGTACTTTTGCAAATTGTCATGAGATTGATCTTGACAGATTCCTTGGGTCACGCAGAGAACAATGATACCAATTATACCATGGTAGGCTTAAATTCATGTCTGCCACTTATAATTATCTGAAAAACCTACTTTTTTTTTAACTCGTCCTAGATCGATCATGCAATTTTGACGAAATCCATAAGAGGTAATCTTCAGACCATGCCAGCAAAATGTTATCAAAAACTTTTTGATAAACCAAACTGTTCTCGAATAACATGCGCCCGAATTTAATGGCGATCACGACAAAACAGATGTGAGGCTATCTCTCCGTAATGCATTAGCATATTCAGACAAAACTTAGTACCTGAACAATGATACAAATTAGGCCATGGTTGGCCGAACTTTATATCTGCCATTTTGAATATAGTTTTAAAAAATTACTTTTTCTAACTCCTCCTAGACCGTTCATCCAATTTTCAACAAAATTGAAATAGATCACCTTCAGACCATGCTGACAAAAAATATGGAAATCAAGCTGATTGGTCAAACCATTCTCAAATGATGCACAAATGAATTTGAAAGTGAGCATGCCAAAATGGGCATGATGTTATATCACCATAATGCTTTAGAATATTCAGGCCAAACTTAGTATATGCCAATGGCATCATAACTTGAGGGTACCAGCACAGTTTTGGAACAGTGCCACCTAGTGTTCACAAAAGCACATTTTTGCTTATAACGTCTGAATGGTTTGTCATAAAATCATGACCATGCTAAAAGCATGCTTGCTTATCTCCTTACTTTGCCTCTCTAGTGCTTGGCCCTGTAATTGCTGCTTGCAGCTATATTTTTATTTGTCTATATGAGTTTGTGTTGGCTTGCTTAGTTTATTTATTTAGTGGGGTGGCTGTGGCTCAGTTGGTAGAGCAGGTTATCCACTAATTGTAGGGTTGGCAGTTTGATTCCCGGCCCGCATGACTCCACATGCTGAAGTGTCCTTGGGCAAGACACTGAACCCCAAGTTGCTCCCGATGGCAAGTTAACACCTTGCATGGCAGCTCTGCTACCATTGGTGTGTGTGAATGGGTGAATGAGACACAGTGTAAAGTGCTTTGGATAAAAGCGCTATATAAGTGCTCCATTTACCATTTATTTATTTTTTATATTTTTTAATTAATGACAATGATATAAAATAGCCGTGTTTCACATTTTCTTGAATAGGTTGTATTTTTGATAGAAACTCAAGCATTTCTCGAAGTCACTCTGAATAAGAGTGTCTGATGAATGTTTTAAATGTAATAAAAATAGGAAATTTAAACTTGAGAATATAAGCCATATATAAAAGTGCAATAATCCATGAAAGTGATATGACTTGAAGTTGATCAAGTTAAGGTTTACATTAGTCTTCTTTTGCATAAATTTAACCACACTCATGAGTGGGATATGGATAAGGTTTTTCCTCCATTTTTCTAAAATTACAGAATTTTCATGAAAACTAATTTTTTTGTGTAAACTGTGCCGTTTCTTCTGAAATCTCTCTATTAATGTACATAGTATTATCACTCAGTCCAAAGTAAGAAATCCAGCCTCATTAAATCCACTTGAATTAAGTATATGGCATTTAATTGTTCTTAATTGTCAACAGTATGACTAAATATCAATCCACAACTGACCAATGAGAGCTTATGTGCACATAACATTTGAAATGGTACAGTAGGATTAATTTTTCCATTTAACTGGAAATACCAGACAGTTACTTGCTTGCTTATGACGAGTCATGACAAGACTGATGGAATGACATTTTGGTCTGGGAATGAACTCTAAGGAAGGCAAAATGGGGGGAAAAACAGGAACAGAAAAAAACATATTCAATGACATCATATTGTTCATGCCATGTCTGTTTGCAAAGCATATTAGAAGAAAAAATAGCACTCTGATGTTTGTGACATTGTACTGAAATAGCTTTTCAGAGGGTTTTCAGTTAAACCTGTTAATAGAGATGCACCAATACTAAATTTCTCAGCCGATACCAATAACTGAATATTCAGAGTGAAATCAGCCGATACCGATACCAATAGTTTGGTGGCTCTGCCTTTTGTACCTTCTTTTAAATTAATAATAATTATAAGTTGTTTCACAGTAACTGGTCTTATAAACAGAAAACACATTACTTAAATTAACATTAACACATTAACTAAATTCTGAAGATTAAAGTAAGATTTCTTAACTTACTGAATGTTATTAATTCATATTATCAGATGTAATTCTAAAAAACCTCCTGTTAGGCTCACCTTCACTCACCACAAACTAAGGCATTTCTACCTCATCATTGAACATCAAACTGGTAATATATAATATATATTTTTTATATATATTAACATTAACTGCATATGAAATATACTACTCTACAAATATATTTTTCTGTGCAATATATACGTATTTTTGTCAACTCATCTTCATTTAAATCTTTCAACAGTACACTGGAGCTTTAATTCAGTGTGGCAAAAAAAAATTGACTCAACTCTTTACTACTGCACAGTAAAAGCACTCATTTGTTAACATGCACGCCGTAAAAAAACGCACTGCTTCAGCTTTGCTGCAGCGTGCAGTGTAAAAGTTTAGCGGTGCAGAGCTTACAAACTGCAATTTTGTTGTCATTCCACACAAGACTCATCATCTTTACACAAAGTTCTATTATATATTACCATTTTGATGTTCAGTGAAGAAGCAGAAATGCTTTTGTTTGTGGTGAGTGAGTGACTTTAATCTTCAGAACTTAGTTACCGTTTTAATGTTTATTTAAGTAATGTGTTTTCTGTTTATGAGACCAGTTATTGTGAAACAATTTATTATTAATTTAAAAGAAGGTATAAAAGGCAAAACCACCAAACTATCGGCATTGGCCAATATCACACTGAATAATCGGTTATCGGTAGGCCTATTGCGTGTTTTAATCAGGCAAAGGGGTGATTGAGCTCGCTTGAGTTCGTAAGCACACGAACACTACATTAGCACAGTAATATCCCACACACTGGTAAGTAACGTGAAGTTTTATCCAAGCATTTTTCTAAACTTTATCTGATTACAACATGTATGTGGAATGAATTAATCAATGATGGGTTTTTTTTTCTGGTTACACCTTTAAACTGCATTCAAACCGCACATGTGAGAGACATTTTGCGTTATCTGCCTGTGCTATTTGCAACTCTGCCTATGATTTTAATGTATGTAATTTACCATGGTAACTTGCAAGTACTTCTAAATATTACAAAATAAAGACCAGTCAAGCCTTTGTAATTGTAATTAGATGACGGTATACGGACAGCTGAAGTTTAGGCAACAGACACATGTCCCAATCTTTACCCGAGTAAAAAGGTTTGTCTTCATGTTTGTTGTGTTTGTTCTTAGTATTGTGGCAGAGTGCGTGTTTGAACACTCGGGTAGCTATATATTATATATTTATAATAACCCTGTTATACAGTGAAATTAACCTAACCACCCAAAACGGGCACACAGGTCTGTTGTTCATGGAATGGTCTCAGACGAGGATATATACAAATGTCTTTATTTAACACTGTAGTATTAAACACAATTCATTAAAATTGGCTTAGCATAACTAAGCAGTCACACTCCAGCGTTCCCACAAGCTCGAACACATAAATTACAGTCAAGTTTAGCAGTGCTATATACCAACACAACACCCTCCGCCCGTAGGAAACATCTTATACCACCACGTGCACCCATCGAGCTTATATGTCACACAAGCACACAGGTGAATTCAAGCATGCACGCACGCCACGTCATGCCAGAAACAGACCGAAGACAAAAAGCAGCAGTGCCGAAACGCCGCCCTGCAGGCTCAATCCGACGAAGACTTCTTTAAACCCATATTAATCCTTCTAGCAAATTACATGTATACGGTATTTTGGTACACTCTTATTTAATAGTGATTGGCGCTTTCAAAACACTGCTTTATGAAGGTTTGAAACCTTTATGGATCTTTTGTTTCGAATCAGTGGTTCGGAGCGCTTATCAAACTGGCCAAGTCACGTGATTTCAGCAAACGCGGCTTCATTACGTAATACTGTTTCGAAACGTTTGTCCATGGTTCACCGCTAGGGGGTGCTGATCTCCAGGTGAACCAATGAATCAGTGTTTACTATACAAGTTAAACTGTTTTCCGGTATAAAACGGAAATGATTCAATAATGTTTGTACTGATCCATGGTAAGTGCTCGCCTCAGGATGCCTTGTTAATAATCTGACGTGAAATCCCACCAAATTTCCTGATAAAAATAAAGACGACATGGCCAGATGCTGTGGGTTATTACCTAGGCAAGAAAGAATTTGGACAGTTTTGCATTTATTAATCTTAATTTTTCATGACCAGAATTAAATATAGATATTTACAATGAAGAGCCTACAGGCTCAAAACCAAGCTCATGTAGCCTAGTTGTCAGACAGTTGTTAAAAACTCAACACATAAAAAAAAACAACAACAACAACAATTAAAAAACTCACTAATTTTTAAACATCTCTTATAATGATGTGGATAGCAGACATCACCCAGGATTCGAACCCAAGGCAGCAACATGCCCCACACACTTCGATGTTTGAGGCAAACAACATGTAGGTCATAATTCGTCAATGCCTGTCTGAATCGTTTTCAAGGATGTTTCAGATCAACACCTGCAAGTGACCACTAGGTGTCACTGTGGAGACAGGTGTCGCATCAGCGAAAACTTTAAAAGACAAAATAAAACATTAACTTTGGCAACATAATTGGCAGTATTTCAAATAGCATGGAAGGAGAGCCTACTGAACTATAGAAAATCTCTTAGTGATGCTAGAAAAGTCTATCTCTCCACCTTAATAGAAGATAACAAAAACAATTCAAGATTTCTATTCAACATGGTAGCAAAATTAACCAGGAATAAAACCACTACAGAAAGAAGCACTCAATCATTACATAGCAGCGAAGATTTCATGAAATTTTTCATTGGTAAAGTTGAAAATATTATATGTGAAATTCAGGCTATTAAATTAAAACCAGACAGTATTATAACTAACCCTATAGATGATAATATAGCAATATCAGATCAAAGTTTAGAATGTTTTACTCCCCTTAGAGAGACCGAACTAGCTACATTAATCTCTTTCATCGAAATCATCAGCTTGCATACTAGATCCTGTACCTACATGTTTCTTTAAACAGATTTCTCCTGGAGTAATTGAACCGCTTTTATATATAACCAATTCTTCCTTTAGCACTGGCTATTTACGTAAATCATTTAAATTAGCAATTATTAAACCCCTGATTAAAAAACCTGACCTTGTGTAACGGGTATGGAAAACATTCCATCAATTTAATGTGTAGAATTACACAAAAAGGATGTGCATCTGATGTGGCTGTCTGTTTGTCTGAGTATTTTTCCTTTTAATTGTCATGATGTCATTGGTTTGTATAATTTCCTGTTTTGGCTCCTCCTCTTCCCTTTCGCATTATGGTTGAATGGGAGAGGTGCCCTTTCACGTTATGGTTGAATGGGAGTGAGAGAGAGGAGAGAGAATAAACAAAGAGTCGACCCAGTTGCCGTCCACCTATTTTTCTTCGAATAAAATAAAACACACAATGCAGACTACAACCAGTTACACTTGAACCCTCTCAACTGTCCAGCTATAGACCTATATCAAATCTCCCCTTCACCTCCAAGATCTTAGAAAAGGTTGTAGCACAGCAGCTATGCTCATACTTGCATAGGAATAACATTCATGAAATGTATCAGTCAGGGTTTAGACCTCATCATAGCACAGAGACAGCGTTAGGTAAAGTAGTAAATGACCTACTACTGGCCGCTGATCAGGGTTGTGTCTCGTTGCTTGTATTACTCGACCTTAGTGCAACTTTTGCTACTATAGATTATACTATTCTCCTTGATAGATTAGAAAATGTTGTTGGCATTAAGGGAACAGTCCTCTCCTGGCTCAGGTCTTATTTGACCAATTGGTATCAGTTCGTAGATGTAAATGGCGACTTCTTCACACATACTGAGGTTAAATTTGGTGTTCCACAAGATTCTGTTTTAGGCCCACTGCATTTTACTTTATATATGCTACTTTTAGGTCAAATTATTCATAAACATGGAATTAGCTTCCTTGTTATGCTAATGATACACAGATGTATGTTTCAGCAAAGCCAGAGGACGGACAGCAGCTTAGTAAAGTTGAGGAATGTGTAAAGGACATTAGATTGGATGCTAATTAACTTCCTTTTACTTAATTCTGATAAGACAGAAGTACTTGTACTAAGACCACGTGTAGCTAGAAGTAAGCTTTCTGATCTCATAGTAACTCTCGATGGACTTTCTGTTTCATCATGTGCAGCAGTAAAAGACTCACTTACTCACTTTTGTACTCACACTTTTGTTGCCAGTGGTTTAGACATTAATGGCTGTGTGTTGAGTTATTTTGAGGGGACAGCAAATTTACACTGTTATACAAGCTGTACATTCACTTTCTTCAGTGTTGTCACATGAAAAGATATGTGAGGGGTTTACTCACTTTTGTGAGGTACTATATATATATACTATATATACATAGTATTATTAGCTTTTTTGCTGCAGTTACCTCAGCTCATACAGCTGCACTTATCTGCACTTTATGCCACATACAGTTCATAAGAATATATGCTTTAAATATTTTTCTGTCTATCTTTTATATATTTTATATCTACAATTTTATATGTTCTTTTTCCATGAAACTAAATTCTGTTTTTATGTAAATTTACTTTTATGTCACTGGACAGTGGTAAAAGGCATTTCACTGCATGTCATACTGTGTATGGTTGTGTGCGTGACCAATTGATTGATTTGAAATCGCATGGTGGCTTAGTGGTTAGCACGTTTGCCTCACACCTTCAGGGTCTGGGGTTCGATTCCCGCCAGGGCCATGTGTGTGCGGAGTTTGCATGTTCTCCCCGTGCTGCGGGGGTTTCCTCCGGGTGC
Source organism: Ictalurus punctatus (assembly GCF_001660625.3). Lineage (NCBI taxonomy): Eukaryota > Metazoa > Chordata > Actinopteri > Siluriformes > Ictaluridae > Ictalurus > Ictalurus punctatus. The sequence continues at coordinate 1,275,604 of NC_030426.2, read as the reverse complement.
TCCGGTTTTCTCCTACCTACATGCATGGTAGGCTGATTGGTGTGTCTAAAGTGTCCGTAGTGTATGAATGGGTGTGTGAGTGTGCATGTGATTGTGCCCTGCGATGGACTGCCACCCTGTACCCCGCCTTGTGCCCGATGCTACCTGGGATTGGCTCCAGGTTCCCCCGTGACCCTGAAGAAGGAGTAAGTGGTAGAAGATGGATGGATGGTTTGAAATCTAAGCAGACACCGTCTTTCCCAAAGTCATGGCATTATGTCAAACAGGATGGCCAATCCACACCACTCGGGATGGAGTTCTGATACAGTACTGGCCAGAGCGACCATCACTAATGTGTCACAATGGCCTTCTTCTTAAAGGCTTTCCATGTGAAACAGTGTCCTAGAGAAAATTCATGAAAGACATCTGGGCATAGTAAAATGAATGAGCTTGTGACAAACTGTTAGCATGTATGCCAACCCTGTGCAACGTCTCAGGCCATGCAAGTCACCAGAAACACCATGGCAGACACTGAGGGCTGTTATTTTCACATTGAACCACAGTAATTACCTGCTAGATGTAGACTACTACTCAACGTTTGTGGAAATTGCAAAACTCACCCTTACAATATTTGAAGATGTAGTGGTGCATTTCAAATCATTGTTTGCCAGACATGGCATACCGGAGATTCTTGTATGAGACAATGAACCACACTTTTGGCTCAGTTCTCAGTATCTCAGTGCAGGATGCTAGCTCCTTGGAATAAAAACTGCCTAGAATCAATATAGCATGTTACAAGGTACATATGTAACAAGCAGTAAGAGACATCTGATCTGTAGTCACATACTGCTTTTATCACAGGAGAAACGAAACCATAGCTCTGTTTATGACACTGTTCATTCGTAAAACACCCAACTGAACACTGTAATTCCATATTTGGATAAAATCTATTTATATTATTGGGAATTTGTAGGGATGACCAGGAATCTTGGAAGTATCAGGATTCTTTATTGCAGATGAGCACATCAGTCTACAACATCAGAATATGCTGTTTCACACTGTAGCGAACTTCATGTGATGAACTCCACTAATGAAAGCGGTGTTTCCCTTTAAATAACAAGCAGGTGGATGTGACGTCATCACTATAGCGGAAAGAAAAATGTCCGGTGTCAGGAGACATGGTAGCGTTTCACATGGCTCAGTTCATTTTACTCTCGTTGATGTCCTACTCTCCCGCTGTTTATGGAATGTTTGAATCTCCTGCTGAAGCCTTCCATGGAGAGAAGTTGTGCAAGTAACCTGATTTAAATGGAGACTGATGATAAACCACTCATGCTAGGGAAAATGTAAGTGCAACTCTCTCTTGATGTTTTTCATTCTTATTGGATATTGTAAATTCAATAGTTACTTTGTGCTAATTGTATTTTATTTGTATTTAGGGGTGGGTTTTCTTTATTTTGAACTGGATACGAGATACGATTCAAGCTATGAACAATACCCAAGCTCAACATATGTAAATATATGTTGTTTTGCCTGCTCTGGTTTGTGAAGGGTCCTTTTAATTGATAAGAAGAAAAAAAAAACCCAAAGAAATAGGATATGATAAGGATCATATAAATTGATGAGGACATTTATTAGATTTAATGTATGAATACTTGAAATTTGTCTGGATAATATAAAAGACTGGTATCTCTTTTGCACACGGTGGCTTACTGGTTAGCACGTTCACCTCACACCGCCAGGGTTGGGGTTCAATTCCCACGGCTCTGTGTGTACGGAGTTTGCATGTTCTCCCCTTGTTGCAGGGGTTACCTCCGGGTACTCCGGTTTCCTTCCCCAGTCCAAAGACATGCATGGTAGGCTGATTGGCGTGTCCGTAGTGTGTGAATGATTGTGTGCCCTGCGATGGACTGTCCAGGGTGTACCCCACCTTGTGCCCGATGCTCCCTGGGATAGGCTCCAGGTTCCCCCGTGACCCTGAAAAGGAGTAAGCAGTTGAAGATGGATGGAAGTATCCCTTTTGGTACACGCTAAATCGTTACAACACGGTAATCATCAAATTTAACTAAGGGAGACGTACAATTTTATAGGCATTCAGTGGGCATAACAAAGGTGGTGAGAAGGTACAGGAGCCTACAGAGAGTTTCATCCAATCCAATTAACATATCTATATCCACACCTAGGGTACCACGTTCATATTTGACAGTGATAAATTCATGAGAAAATGGCCACTCATCAAAGAATGGGTGCAAGAAAGCTCATGCATCACAAAGAAAATGGTGATACACTTTGTTTACATACACTTTGATCCTCTTCACTGTGATCAAAGAAACAGGCAGACCCATTCAACTGTAAAGTCTCAGTTTGACCTAACCATTCAATAGATGCTATCTTAAATGCCCATAAGTAATGTATATTATGCTGATGTTTCCTATGATGATATAGGATAAACAGAGGATCAGTTGATCTTAAAGTGACCCTAAATTGTGCATTCCATCAAAGCATACCAACTGTACACCTGTACAAACATGATAGATCAGGGTTCTTCAAATCTGGCCCTCAAGGTTCACTGTCTTGCAGAGTTTAGCTCCAACCCTAAACAAACACACCTGAACAAGCTAACCAAGGTGTTCAGGATTACTAGGAAATTACAGGCAGGTAAGTTTTGAGGTTGGAGCTAAACTATGCAGATTTGAAGAACCCTGAGGTTCATGCGTGGTGTCAGATGGCTGAGGCCCATCTGCAGGCCATGCATACCTTCCTGGGACTTTGCTGTGGTCTTGGAAGGTCTGTCAGGGGCCCCATTTGAGCCCTTAAGAGTCAGCCTCTGAGAAGCTCCTGACATTAAAAAGTTAGCTCTTTTACTGGCCCTGACATCTCTCAAGTGAGTGGGAGGTCTACAAGCTCTCTCTGTTGCCCCTTCCTGCCTTGACATTACCCCTGGGTTAGCCAAGGCCTTCCTGTATCCTAGGCCGGATTATATTCCTAAAGTGCCTACATCGGCTGCCCACCCTGTGGTATTGCAGGCTTTCTGCCCTCCTCTGTTCCTCACACCGGAACAAGAGAGGATGCACCTGTTGTGTCCAGTAAGGGCTCTCTGTACTTACGTCCACCGCTCCGGCCAGTGGCGTAAGTCGGAGCAGCTACTGGTCTGCTTTGGCAGCGACAGGAAAAGTGATGCTGTGTCAAAGCAGCGCATCTCTACTTGGATAGTGGAAGCAATCTCTAGGGCTTACGACATGCGGTCTCGCCACGCCTCTGGGCATAAGAGCTCATTCCACTAGGGCGGTCGCCTCCTTGAAGGCTTTGTGTGTGCGCCTGCAGGGTCTACACTACACACAGTCATTCATTATTACAGCCTGGATATTCATTCCAGTCCAGTGTCTTGACCCTCGGGCTTGGGTATTTTTGAACAGGTCATACCCTCGGTATGACGGAGGGGGTATTCCCATACTGTTATGATAAATGCAATGTCGAAGTTCCCTTTGAAAGGGAACGTCGGGGTTACGCATGTAACCCTGTTCCCTGAGAAGGGAACGAGACGTTGCATAGCACTGTCATACCAGGGCAGGCCTGTGAATTTCGTCTTCGCTTCAGATAATAGAGGCTGGCGGCGTGGTACACAGGTGCCATATATATATCATGCGACGCACTTAATTGCTACGTCACCTGATCATGGCAGGCCTATAAGTAGAGGCGTGATTTTACACAAGCTTCCGATACCGGTCACGTGCGCAAGGCGTTCCCATACTGTTTTGCTAAATGCAACGTCTCATTCCCTTCTCAGGGAACAGGGTTACATGCGTAACCCCGACGTTTCTTGTTACCCAGGCGTGTCCTGTTAGATTGACTGTTTAAAACAATAAATAGCGCTGAACATCTATTCTTGGATTTAACATTTATTTTCACCTGTGAAGACGGCATTTGTTGTTTAAAAGGATAAGCCAACATGACAATCAGAGAGATGTCTGTGGGAGAAAAGCAAGCCATTTTGAAACTGAAAAAAGAGGGACAATCAATCAGAGGCATTGCACAAACTTTGGGCATAGCCAATACAACAATTTTGAATGTCCTGAAAAAGAAAAAAAAAACACTTGTGTACTGAGCAACAGGCACTGAATGGGTCAGCCAAGGAAAACAATAACAGCTGATGACAGAAACATTGTAAGAGCTGTGAAAAAAACCCCCAAAACAACAGTCAGTGACATCCAACAACCTCCACAGGGCAGGAGTATCTGTCACGGATTTCCATTCAGCGCGCATGAACTGCCTGAAGCGCGACAGCAGTTCAGGCAGGAATGACAGAGACATTCCTGTCTCTGCCCGGTTATGTAATTGGTTCCTTCCTAATGTCTCAGCTGTTCTCGTTTCCTTCTTTGATTCATTTGTATATTTAAACCCTTGTGTGACTTTGTACCATGTGAAGTATTGTGTGTTTCTATGTGTTATTGCCAGACCTGTACCGAGCATTTTGATCCTTGTTCCGCGTTTCATGGTGTTGATCCTGTTTTGTTCTCACCTTTCTTGATTCTCATCTAAGCCTAGTTTATGTTGTTTGCCATTTGCCTGACCCCCTCGTCTGTTTTCTGACCGTGGTATCGCCTTATGTTTTGGATTTGTCTCCCTGCCTCTTCATTAAAAGCTTTAACTGCACTTACATCCATCTTCAATCCCCATTACATGACAGAATACTTTACCAGGATCTTTATGCCAGCATTTGATTCTGTGCGATTTCAATAGTGGCTTAACCTGGATGTTCCGGCTCCCTTCAGGGGCATTGAAAGCCATCTGAAGGTATTTTTCCGCTAGTGCTAATTTTATTTTGAGATCCTGGTGAACCCCAAGCCCAAGGAGAGACAGTATATAGTATTCATGTTATCCCGGATTGTCGGTCTGGCTCACCATAGGCCTAGGGAGTGTAGTGGGGATTATATCCCTCGTTATCTATGGGAAGGCAGACTAATTTAATTTAATTTAATTTAGAGAATTTTGGGGGGAGGGTGAGCCTGACGAACGAACCTGCATTCCCCACCTACTGCCGTTCACCACCTACCATGAGCAGGCCAACAGGACAGCCTCCACAGCCCAGCTCCAGTCCCATGCTGACAGGGTGGCCTCCACAGCCCAGTTCCTGTCCCAGGCGAACATTGTGGCCTGCACAACTCCAGAGCTCCAGCCTGAGACCCATGAGGTGGTATCTCCTACAGAGCTCCTGCCAGAGGTCAATGTTGCCACCTCATCTCCAGAGCTCCAGCCTGAGACTCACAAAGTGGTCTCCCCTGCAGAGCTCGAGCCAGAGGTCAACGTGGTGACCCCATCTACAGAGCTCCAGCCTGAGACCCATGAGGTGGTCTCCCCTGCAGAGCTCCAGCCAGAGGTCAACGGGTTGACCTCATCTCCTGAGCCCCAGTGTGAGATTGATGATGTGGTCTATCCAGCCATGATCCTGTTAGAAGTGAAGAAGGCAACCTCCCAGGTTCAATTCCAGTTAGAGGTTGACGGCACAGCCTACCAAGTCCTGTTCATGCCTGACGCCGACATGATGACCTCCCAAGCCATGTTCCTGCCAGAGGCCGACGGGACTGCCTCCTGTGCCATGTTCCTGCCTGAGGCCGACAACACGGCCAACCAAGTTCTGATCATGCCATAGGCCGACGACATGGCCAACCAAACTCTGCTCACGCCTGAGGCCAACAACACTGCCCATCAAGCTCTGCTCATTCCTAAGGCCAACGACACAGCCCACAAAGCTTTGCTCACTCCTGAGGCCAACGAGACAGTCTACCAAGCTCTGTTCATGCCTGAGGCTGATGACACAGCTTCCCAAGCCTGGGTCCTGCCTAAGAACTACAGGAAACATGTCCCAGCCTAGCCATCTGACCCCAGCGAGCCTGTCGCCGACTCACCACCTGCATTCCTGTATACCTGTATACCCCATTACTAAGACAAATGCCTGCTTGGAGATTAGGAGGTCTGTGTAGACATTTTGTCCAGAGGGCCAGGACCACCGGGGGGAGGAGTGTATTGTTCTTGGGGGGACTCAGATTTCCCCTTGTGCTGAGTGCCGGAGCATGAACTGCCCAAATGTGACAGCGTGTGCTTCCGGGTTTTCATTGACTATTTAGCTTGACACATGTTTTGTTTTGAATCTGTCCTGTCTCCACCCCATTATGTAATTGGTTCCTTCCTAATGTCTCAGCTGTTCTTGTTTCCCTTTTTGATTAGTTTGTATATTTAAACTCCTATGTGTCTTTGTACCGTGCAACCTATTGTATGTTTCAGTGTGTTTATTGCAAGACCCATACTAAGCATTTTGATCCTTGTTCCACGTTTCATGGTTTTGATCCTATTTTGTTCTCATATTTCTCGATTCTCGTCTAAGCATAGTTTATATTGTTTGCCGTTTGCCTGCCCCCTCGCCTGTTTTGTGATTATGATATTGCCCTATATTTTGGATATTTCTGCCTGCATCTCTTCATTAAAAGCTTTAACTGCACTTGCATCCATCTTCAATCCCCATTATATGACAGTATCACAATCCACCTTTCAAAGAAGAATTTGAGAGCAGAAATATAGAGGCCATACTCCAAGATGCAAACCACACATTCGCGATAAGAATCAGAAAGTCAGATTGAAATTCACAAAGAAACACAGAGATGGGTCACAAAAGTTTTGGACCATGATTAACCTACCAAAGTGAGGAAAGGCCAAAGTATGGAGAAAGAAAGGATCTACTCATGATACAAAACATACAAGCTCATCTGTGAAACATGGTGGGGGTAGTATCATAGCTTGGGCTTGTATAGCTGCTTCTGGAACAGGCTAACTAATCTTTATTGATGATGTAACTTGATGTAACTTGATGATGGTAGCGGCAGAATGAATTCAGAAGTATAGAGGAAAATTTTGTCAGCCAATTTACAAAGAAATATTTTTCAGATTTCTCATCCTTTTTGAAACGCATACAGATTTGTGTGGTGAACTATATAATCAGTTATGTCATTAAGATACAGGCTCATAAAGAAATCTACAGGTTTCATTCCTTCAATATTCAGTTTCCATTCTCATTAGAAAACGGGTAAATCTCCCTCAAATTGGTTGTCTTTGATTTTCCAAACATTCCTGTTTTTATCCTGCCCTAGAGTTCTATCAGTTAGTTCATCATCAGACTCATTATTTCCAGAGTCACTACTGCTAGTGATTGCTGACCCTTCCTTATCTGGCTGTCATTCATCATCACTGCTGCTGTCTGTGTCCATGTCACTTGATTCATATGATGCCTCCTCCACCACATCCTATCGCCATAGGGGGAGACCTACAGTGTTATGAAGTTAAGTTTATTGGAAAGGTTACTACCCTGTCCAGGGTGTACCCTGCCTTGTGCCCGATGCTTCCTGGGATAGGCTCCAGGTTTCCAGGCTGGATAGACCCTGAAAAGGATAAAGCGGTATGCAAGACGGATGGATGGATGGAAAAGGTTACTATGCAACTATGGAAGGCACTTTATTCAAAGTGGTGCTCACTGCAGAGCCAAATGGGTAGAGCTTGATGTCTAGCTCCCCTTCACTGGACATCTAGCTCCAGCCATTAGGTTCTGCAGCACCACTTGGTAAGATGGCAGACAGTCACAGATAATTCAACATAATGGCAGTATATATATATATATATATATATATATATATATATATATATATATATATATATATATATATATACACACACACACACACATTAACCTGCATAGAAGCATGATACCCTTCTCTCTATTCAGAGATGCACAGTGTGCTGCAGGAAATACCACTGTGCCTACAGTAAATTGGTGTATATCCATTTGCATGAGGTACAAAATCATGTTCATCAGGAAAGTATGTGTGAATTATTCTACGTTTCTTATACAGTTCAATTATTGTGTGTGTGTGTGATAATGTTTGAAAGTTATGAACCCTTCTGTTTTTTGCATGAAATTTAAAAGTAAAAACATATAATTTCATTTAATATTTCCTTGCACTGTGAAACCTTTGGGAAGTCTGAATCCCAATGTCACAAATCATGACGGAGCAGAGATAAGGCGGATGCAAGCGCAGGATGAACAGTGTTTATTTAGAAGACAGACAGGCAGACAAATCCAAAACGTGATCCAAGACGTAATTCATAAACAGGCAAGAGGTCAGGCGATTGGCAAACAGGTATACACGGGGCTAGGCAGGAATCTAGGTCGATAACCAAAACAAGAAACAAACTATGACGAAGCGCGCTGTATATATGCGGAGATGATTACCCTCGCAACTGCTAACAGCTGAGGGTAATCCGGACACACGTGACTTCCCAGCCAATGACGGAACAGGGAGGAGACATGACGGACATAAACAAAACCCACGTGTCCCGATGTCCCTACGGTCAACAGCGGAAAAGCAGGTGCTCGCGCATTCGCGCTTCGAGCACGCTGCTTCAAGAGGGAATCGTGACAGAACCCCCCCCTAAAGGCACTCCTCCCGGAGTGCCATGAGTCATCCCATTTAATTGGCGGACCTGGCCCCCTGGACTGAATATCCCAGGCAGAGCCAGGAAACTGCACGGTGTTCTTGGCGGCGCAGGGAAGCGGAGCGACATCCACAGCCGGGCAGGCAGGCTGAGCAAAGTCCTCGGCGGAGCATGAAGGCAGAGCGACGTCCACAGCCGGGCAGGCGGGCTGAGCGAAGTCCTCGGCGGAGCATGAAGGCAGAGCGACGTCCACAGCCGGGCAGGCGGGCTGAGCGAAATCCTCGGCGGAGCATGAAAGCTGAGCGACGACCTCAGCTGGACAGGGAGGCTGAGCGACGACCTCAGCTGGACAGGGAGGCTGAGCGACGACCTCAGCTGGACAGGGAAACAGAGCACTGTACTCAGTGGAGCAGGGAAGCAGGGCGACGTCCTCGTTGGAGCCTGAAAGCGGAGCGACATCCCCAGCTGAACTGGAAGGCAGAGCGAAGTCCCCTGTAAGGCCAGGGAGAGGAGCGTGGGTCTCCGTGCGGCCAGGGAGAGGAACGTGGGTCTCCTCGATGCAGAAGGGGGGAACGCTATCTGCCATGGAGCAGGAAGGCTGAGCGACGTCCACAGCTGAACAGGGAGGCTGAGCGGCGTCCTCAGCTGAACAGGCGGGCTGAGCGGCGTCCTCAGCTGAACAGGCGGGCTGAGCGGCGTCCTCAGCTGAACAGGCGGGCTGAGCGGCGTCCTCAGCTGAATAGGCGGGCTGAGCGGCGTCCTCAGCTGAACAGGCGGGCTGCGGCTCTGGGGTCACTAGGTGAACCTTGGGCATGGACGGAGCTTGGCTGGCCGTGTCGGCGGACTGTGGCGTGAGCGGAGCTTGGCTGGGCATATCAGCAGCCTGTGGCGTGAGCAGAGCTTGGCTGTGCGTGTCATCAGCCTGTGGCGTGAGCAGAGCTTGAGACTTGACCTGGAGCTCAGGGACGTGAGACTTGACCTGGAGCTCAGGGACTGGAGGCTTGACCTGGAGCTCAGGGACTGGAGGCTTGACCTGGAGCTCAGGGACGTGAGACTTGACCAGGAGCTCAGGGACGTGAGACTTGACCTGGAGCTCAGGGACGTGAGACTTGACCTGGAGCTCAGGGACGTGAGACTTGACCTGGAGCTCAGGGACGTGAGACTTGACCTGGAGCTCAGGGACTGGAGGCTTGACTTGGATCTCAGGGACGTGAGACTTGACTTGGATCTCAGGGACGTGAGACTTGACTTGGATCTCAGGGACTTGAGACTTGACTTGGACCTTAGGGACTTGAGACTTGACTTGGACCTTAGGGACTTCAGACTTGACTGGGACTTGGACATCAGGGACATGAGACTTGACTGGGACTTGGACTTTCCTGACTGGAGGCTTGGCTTGGATCTCAGGGTTGAGCTCTGTATGACGTTGCCTGTAGTAGTGGGTAAACGGCAGGGCAGGTTCGCCTTCAAGACTTACACCCCTGAGAAGTTGTTCTAGCTCCTCCTTCGCCTCCGGACTCCCGAATCGCAACATGAAATCCCCCACAAACTGTTCTACACCGTCCAGGTCCCTACAGTGCTTCCCCAGTTTGAGCTGAACCCATTGACAGGCCGGTCCAAAGAACCGGGACCACATAAATCGGAGCCATTGCTTCTCCTCTGGCTTCGGGTCTAACAGACTGGCGAAGTAGTATTGACAGTCTACCAGGAAATATTCTGGGGCACCGAAAAATCCGTCAAATGGGTCCGGAAGCTCCATAAATGTCCATTGTGGGAAGTGGACGGAGGCCATAGCGGGGACGGTTGGCGTCGACTTCCGGGTTCCGCGTCTCCTCCGTTCTCCTGCTGCATCCATGTTTCGGCGGAAGATTCTGTCACAAATCGTGACGGAGCAGAGATAAGGCGGATGCAAGCGCAGGATGAACAGTGTTTATTTAGAAGACAGACAGGCAGACAAATCCAAAACGTGATCCAAGACGTAATTCATAAACAGGCAAGATGTCAGGCGATTGGCAAACAGGTATACACGGGGCTAGGCAGGAATCTAGGTCGATAACCAAAACAAGAAACAAACTATGACGATTAACTGGAAGCGGATATCCAGTACGAACTGACTATGACTATGACTATGACTATGACTACACTAACACCAAACATACACTTCGTATTACTTACTACTTACTTAATCTTCCGCGTTATGTGCTGGGAAGCGCGCGGTATATATGCGGACATGATTACCCTCGCAACTGCTAACAGCTGAGGGTAATCCGGACACACGTGACTTCCCAGCCAATGACGGAACAGGGAGGAGACATGACAGACATAAACAAAACCCACGTGTCCCGATGTCCCTACGGTCAACAGCGGAAAAGCAGGTGCTCGCGCATTCGTGCTTCGAGCACGCTGCTTCAAGGGGGAATCGTGACACCCAAAGGTTCACATACTTCTGCAAACAAGGATACTTAATGTATTAAGTAAATAATCCAAATCCTGTAGCATGCAGTGTGCTCAGAAAACCGAAGCACGTGCTCGATGTGCGAACTCTAAGCACGAGCCCAAGCTCAAAGCGCGAGTGCACACTTTTGGGTTTTCAGTGACACTGACTTTGTTTACTGTCTACACGTGCATTTGCTATGGTTTATGTCCTGTCTCCACCCCTGTATTTTCATTGTATGTGTCATCATTGTTTGCAGCTGTCTTGTTTCACCCATGATTACGTTTGTTATTTATACCCCTCGTATATCTTGTATGTTGCGAAGTATTAAGTGTTGTCACCATACCAAGCATTTGTACCTTGTTCCTCATTTTGTTTCATGGTCTTTGATCTTGTTTCTTGTTTCTCGTTACATGCTTTTGCCTTGCTTAGTTTATGCCTGTTTGCCAATTGCCTGAACCATTGCCTGTTTTTTGAGCACACTATAGTCTCATCATTTGGATTTGTCGGTCTGCCTCTCTTTATATAAAAGCTCTTATCTGCACTTGCATCTGTCCTAACCTCCATTACTTGAATTACGTGATAAATACAATATGATAAACTTTGTTTTCTGCTTACATGTGACTGCTCCAGAAGATATATTGTATAGTAATTAAATGTATTGCATTATTGTTTTATTATAGAAACGTGACAAATCAAATTTCACCTGGCCAATGTCCTTACTGAGAGACTGTGAGGTACAACATTTTTGCATGTAAACCATTATTATCAGCAGTGGACTGTCATCAAATAATACATTCACAGTACACTACATACTGTATGTACAGTATATGGTCTTATTCCACTCTTAATTAACAGGGTGCACCACTTCATTTAACATGTTAATATAACATCAGAGTTTTGAGTTTGTATTTCAGTATGCCCTGTATGTGACCCTTCCAAAGCCCTTTGATTTTTCAGAAGTGAGTTTTTATCAAGTTATGGTTATTTGTTCAAAAAAAGGACTGAAAACATAGTTAAAATTTTATGATTAAGATTTGCAGTTGTCATATTTTATCAGTCTGACATGCCTGTAATCAGGAGGTGGTGGTGCCATCAGTTACTACAGGCATTTCCTCTGGGAAGGTATGATAATGATAATTATACTTTGGATGAAGATACCCATTATGTACATTCCCTGTATACAGGTCATTTGTAATAAATAAAAAATAATGCACACTGTAATTTTTTTTATTTTATTATTTATTATATTTTTTTTACTGTTTTGACACTTTTTCTTCAAAATCAAGTCCAACAGTCAGTCACCAAACAAACGATCCAACTACAGTAGCTAAACCTTATGGAGGTCACCCCGTCTGTATTATACATCATGGAGGTCACTCCATCTGTGCCAGACATCATGGAGGTCACCCCAACACAGAGAATCCATGTATGTACAGGGAATGTTTATGTATTGTTTGACTATTGTTTGTTTATGTAAGTACCTTTCCTGTTTTATAAAAGTGTTTGAGCAGCACTTGACTAATTACATTATTATTGAAATGTCTTACCTTTTTGCATAAAGGGCTTGGCGGCGATGAAACAGATTCTGCTTGCCTGTGAGTGGGTGAACAGACCCCACTTTTCTGGGAAAGTTCACTTACCACAGGTCATAAAGATGAATGAGGATGATGCCTTGTTGGCCATTACAATGCGGGACCTGTTTAACAACAGCATTTTTTACAAAGGTGAACTGGACGAAATCAAAATCCGGGCTCCCTTCCGTTTCACCTTTGAGAGATTAGAGGACATGGAGTTTTTCATTCAGGAAATATATGATAAAAGAAATATATTTTATATATATATAAATAATATGTCTTGCCTGTACAACCCTCACCTCTAACAAACTAATTACTGGGGTAGATCTGCATAAATATTGTTTTTTTTGGTAGTTTTAGGTTTTGTAAAATGTCTTGTTTTTGTAAAATGTCAAAGTTTTGTGGAAAAACCATCATTTTGTATCATAAATCTTATCATACATTTTTTCCTAGATTGAAGATTGATTTTTATGTTAGCTGTACATTTTGCTAATAAAGGTTAATAAAAATAAAATAAATTCAGCAACACTTGAGGCCAGTGGAGTATGTGACTGTACATTAAGTAACATTCCCAGTCTACTACCAAATGTTTATGGAGTGGTTGCCTTGCTACCAGTCTCAGAGCACACTTGTCCTCATTTTTTTCTTTAGTGTGCCACATGGCTGGTTTCAAACTACTGGACAGGTTGCTTATTACCATTTGATTAAGACAATTAAGTCCATCCAAAATTATATTCACATATTCGATCTATTATATTCACAACTGCACTGTTGTTGTACATGCATTAATTTTTCTTTCTTGAGGTGGAGACCCTAAGTGTACATTTAAAAGGAACAAACGAGATAAGAGTGTCATGTATCAATGAGGGAACTCTGGACTTCATTTCCCAGCAGCCACTGCACCATACTCATCAGTGTCACATGACCACCTGCACCTGATTTACGTTTCGGTTAATGATCACACTAGTATGTATGCCATGGTTTGCACTGCTTTCTTTGTCTCATGTAATTGTCTATCCTTGCTAGTATCCGTGTGTCGATGTTTAGTTTTGCCACAGTATTTAGCCTTGTGTTACAGTGTCTTTGTTTTTGTGTCTGAAAGGAAATTCTCTTATATCATATTATGAACTGTTAAGACACCTTGGATACGGGGTATACTGGGTTATAGTTTCTGTTTGTGTGTCTCTGTGCTATCAAATACCTATGATGAATGTATTCACTTAATTACCTCTTTGAATAAGCTGATCAACTGCCATCTTTCTATAGCTAACACATGTATTTTTTATTTCTTGAAAAGATTTATTTTTGTAGTGTGCTGTGTGTTTTGTCTATCTGTCTGGCACCTGTACCAGTAGAAACCGTCCACGCACTGCTTCTTATCTATGTGTATAAATACTCTTGTTTTGCATTAATAAACTGGGATGTCTCTGTGAGCATGCATGTGTCAGTGTGTGTTCATTTTAGACCCCCCCCCCCAGGCCTGAACACTCTACGGTAAACCACACTTTCTAGCTCAAAGCAGCACAGAACTAAGAGTAAAGTTAATAGAAGTAATTGTAAAACAGGCTGAAAGGGCTGACGGAGATCTGAAGACATAATCTGAGATTCCTGAGATACTTGGAAATCTAACAATGTTTGTTTATTAAATGTTTGAAATCTGCAATTGCTTCTGCATCCATCTTTGAATCGTGACAAAGAGAAGCAGAAAGGTGACATTTGATTTATTTTTTTATCACACGTGCAAGGGCAACTCAGTTCCCACATTTAAAAGCAAAGAGCATATTAGAAGCATACTTTATTACATTAATTAATAACATATGATTGAGATAAATTCACAAATACCCTACATAGCCTTATTATGTTGGAAATAAAAGAAGGCGGGGTGCACAGATAGTCTAGTCATGCCGTTTGTCACAGAAACAATGCCGAAAAATCATTAAATCATGAAAAATGTTAAAGAAAGGTAAGGCAATATTAGCTATGCCAGCATCTCCAGTTCCATGCAAGTCTTATGGTTATTTTGACCTAACCTTCGTGTATCAACAATAAAGATTTTTTTCCCCATTAAGTTAAAGTTTGATCTAACGAAGGGCTTTCACTAATATTAAAACCAGTAGGTGGAAAAATGAGTGGTGCTTCACTAAATCCATAGAAGTGGAGCTAGGGGGAGATAGACATCCAACTCCACACATTTGGCTCTGCATTGAACGACCTCTCATGTTTTCCAGGGATTTCAGGACAGTGTAACATATTACATCATCAGGTAGGCGTGGCCTATTTTGAGAATCTGCATAGGTCAACGATCATGCGCAGTTTGGGAAGAAAAGCCATTTGCTGAAGATAGTTGTCTGTCCGTGATCACAGGGGTTTTACACTCATTCTTCAATTTCAAACACCTGTCCGTGACTGCAGGGGTTTCGTGCCCAAATAACCTTTTACAATCATACTGCTATATCTTCAGATGCCTGTCCGTGATCACAGGGCTTTCATGTTTGAAAAATATTATTGTTATGAAATGCTAGTTTCACTTAAATAAGCTCAAAGTCTTTCTGACTTTATATCAATTCTATCATGTGTGCTAATATGCAAGACTAAAAATCTGCAGTGAAACCTTAGTTCTTTTTAACCTCAGTATCATTTCTACTCCTGTTACCCCATTATAAAAAACAAACTCAAAATAATCCACATTTTCATACTC
The DNA here is from genome assembly GCF_001660625.3 of Ictalurus punctatus. NCBI lineage: Eukaryota > Metazoa > Chordata > Actinopteri > Siluriformes > Ictaluridae > Ictalurus > Ictalurus punctatus. The sequence continues at coordinate 1,260,435 of NC_030426.2, read as the reverse complement.
AAATTTATTTAGACAGAAAGAGCAAAGCTGACAGTTTGAAGAACCAGTTAATTCAGCATTTACAGGATATATAAAACCCCTAAAAAATAGTTAACGATATGATTGTTTCATCCTTCATCTTACATCGCTGATCCTGGGAATGCCCATACAAAAAAGTATTCTGCGCATGTTCAATGACCTGTAATTTTTTTTGTAAGGGAGCGTCTTTGCCACACCTAGAGAAATGCCTGTTTTACATCGCGGTACTGAAACCCCTGGAATTTAGTGAATGCTATGCAAGTATATAAATAAGATGCATAGAATATTATTTCTTTTAAATAGCTGTGTGACCACCATGCCTGAAAGGATTTAGATACATGATTATGAAAATTTCACTATATCCATCCAAAAAATGTTTTGTCTCACTCTGTAGAGTAATTAGTGTCTACCACTCTAAGAGATTATTAGAGTGCTGTGAAAAAGTATTTCACATTTTCTGATTTCTTCTGTTTTTGTGTATATCTCATACTAAATAGTTTAAGATCTTCAACCGAAATAACACACAAAACAAAGGCAACCTGAGTTGACACACAATACAATTTTTTTTTTTTTAATTGAGCAAAAAAGTGATCCAATCACCTATGGGAAAAAAATTAATTACCCCCGTAAACTTAAAATCTGGTTGTGCCACCTTCAGCAGCAATAACTACAACCAAACATTTCTGATAACTGGAGATAAGTCTTTCATAACACTGTAGTGGAATTTTGGCCCATTCTTCTTTGCAGAACTACTTTAGACCAGCCACACTGGAGGGTTTTTGAGCAAGGTCCTGCCACAGCATCTCAACTGGTTCAAATCAGGACTTTGACTAGGCCACTCCACCATTCAGTGGTGGATTTACTCCTGTGCTTTGGATCATAGTCTTGCTGCATAATCCAGCTGTACTTGAGTTTCAGCTTACAGACTGAAGACCAAACATTCAGAGCCAAATTCATGTTTCCCTCAGTTATTGCAAGTTGCCCAGGCCTTGAAGCAGTAAAGCAACGCAATAGGGGCAGTGATGGCTTAGTGGTTATGGCACTGGGTTACTGATTGGAAGGTCAGGGGTTTAAGCCCCAGCACTGCCAAGCTGCCACTGTTGGGCCCTTAACCCTCTCTGCTCCAGGGGTGCCATATCATGGCTGACCCTGTGCTCTAATCGCAGCTTCCTGACAGGCTGGGGTTTGTTAAGAAAACAATTTCACTGTGATCTACTGTATATGTGACCAATAAAGACTCATTATCCCCACACCATCACACTTCTACCACCATGCTTGGCTGTAGGTATGATGTTCTTTTTGTGGAATACTGTGTTTGGTATATGCCAGATGTAACGGGACAAACAGTTCCAGTTTCAACTCATCAGTCCACAGAACATTCTGGCCAAAGGTGTGAGGATCATTAAGGTGTATGTTGGCAAAATTCAGATTTAATGTTCTTCTGGGCTTCACCTCACCACTCTTCCATGGATGCCATTTTTGTCCAGTGCTGTTCTGATAGTGGAGTCATGAACAGTGACTTTTTGTGACTTCCTGGATGAATTGTTGCAGGAATTTTAAAAGGTGGACCATTTCTGGGAAGGTTCACTACTGTGCCAAGTTTTTTCCATTTGGAGATAAGGGCTCTTACTGTGGTTCTTTGGAGTCCCAGAGCCTTTGAAATAGCCTTCTTCCTCATCATATCTGGAATTTCTTTCAATTTTGGCATAGTGTGTTACTGGGTAAGACCTTTTAACCAACTTCATGCTGTTGAAAAAGCTCCATTTAAGTTTTAATTTGATTGAACAGGATTTGCAGTAATCAGGTCTGTTTGCATCTACTCCAGCTGAACCCCATTATGAATGCAGCCTCATAGATTTGGGGAAATAGTAAATATGAGGCAAATACATTTTCTCACAGGCCCAATTGGTATTGGATAATGTTTTTGCTTCAATAAATACCTATCATTTAAAAACATATTTTTTGTTTACTTAGGTTGCCTTTGTTTTATCTTAGATTTTGTTTTCATTTCTGACACTGTCACGAGGGAGATCTCAGAGAGTCCATGGAGGCGAATGCACATGCAGAACTTCTTTATTGAAGACAACACAGGGAACAGGCTTAAGGAAACAGACTTAAGCCCAAAGTATACTTTAATTTTTACACATACACTAAGAACAGCATACAGTATGTGTGACCCAAATTTAGTCATCAGCAGAGTACGTGCGTACTGTATGCGCACCGCCAGATTTTTCCAACCACGTGTATTTTGTATGCGCAAGGTCGTACATGCGCATTTAATGCTTTTGCACTATTTAGTTGCTCCACAAGGTGGCAACAGTGACCTAGGGCCATTGATTCTCAAGGTAGTCGAAGAAAAAAAAGGAATAAACGGAAGAGACGGAAATGAGTGCAACTTAGAGCAACAATGGATGGCTACATGAATGAGAGCTTGTGCAAGGAGATTAGAAAGTACCCACATTTCTATAATTTGTGCTGTGATTCTTCTTCACTGTCATTCTTCACACTAGAAGACCTGCTTTACTGCTCTGTGCTGACTCTTGTAGGCCAGGAGGAGTAGTGCATCTCCTGTGTACAAGTACATGTCAAATGGAGTATACTAAGGAAGAAACACAGGGAACTTAAATAGAGCACTAAACAATCAGGGAAATAAGAAACCCGTGAGTATGGCTACACAGAAAATGGAGGGGGACAACAAAGGAAGAAGTTCTACACAGGGAACATGGGTGCCCTCTACTGGTCCAAGATGTAACTACCCCTGGGAGGCCATGACAGAAACAATTTAGCATGAGATATACACAAAAACGTCTGGGTTATGCACGTAACCCTGTTCCCTGAGAAGGCAACAAGATTTTAAATGAGCTTCATGCTGTGGGAAGTGGAATCTGAAGCTTGTGTATAATCACACCTATTTATAGGCCAGGTGGTCAGGTGACATGGCAATTAAGCATGTCGCGTGATATAAAAACGGCACCTGTGAATCACACCTTGAGCCATTATTATCTATAATTATATTAAGTGAAGACGCAATTCACAGGCATTCCCCACAAAGCTATGCAACGTTTTGTTCCCTTCTCAGGGAACAGGATTACATGCCTGACCCAGACGTTCCCTTTCAAATGAAACTCAACATTTAGTTAGCTTCACGCTGGGAGGATGAGAATACCCACTCTGTCATACTGAGGGTATGGCCTGTTCAAAAGACCTGCGCCTGAAGGTCACTGCAAGACACTCGAGCCCGCGGTGGAATACATGTGCAGACTGTAATATCAAATGTATGCAATGTAGACCACACCAGCACACACATCCTGTAAGAGTACCCCTTTAGATAAAGCCTTTGAGGAGGATATCCCCCTAGTGGAATGAGCCCTTATGCCCAGAGGCGTAGTGAGCCTGCATGCCTCATAAGTAATAGAGATTGCTTCCAATATCCAATTAGAGACTTACTGCTTCGACATAACATCACCTCTAAAGTCCCTGCCAAAGCAGACCAGCAACTGCTCCAACTTACGCCACAGGCCAGAGTGGTGGGAGTAAATACAGAGACCTTACTGGACACATTAAGTGAAATTTCTCTCGTTCCAGTGTGAGGAACAGAGGAGGGCAGAAAGCCCGCAACACTACCAGCTGGGCAGCAGATGTAGGCACTTTAGGAATACAATCCGGCCTAGGATATAGGAAGGCCTTGGCTAATCCAGGGGCAAAGTCAAGGCAGGAAGGGGCAACATAGAGAGCTTGTAGATCTCCTGCTCGCTTGAGAGATGTCAGGGCCAGCAGAAGAGCTACCTTCAGAGTTAGAAGCTTCTCTGAGTCTGACTCTAAGGGCCTGTTCACACCGGGACATTATTTGCGGTGCATTATATGGTCCGTTTTTCCCTGCGTATTTTTGTGTTCACATTCAGGCATTGAATGAAAGTGCAAATTCACTCCCTGACAGTAGATGGCACTTACTGAAAAGCAGAAATACCCCAGTACATAAAGTGGCACTGCACAACTTTGTTTCCGACACCCATTTATCACTGAGAAGAAGAAGAGAGCCAATATTTACATCTTTAAGCCGTTCACACACTTTTTGCAAATTCGCTAAAGCACGTATGCACTTTTGCAAAATGTAAGGTATTTGGTGATTTGGCCACTGCGATAAATACTTCTTTAAGGATTTACCCTTAAAGTTTGAATTTTAAACAGTATACTCTTTAAATAAGTAATTACTTTAATTAATTCAAAGTCACAGCAATAGCATTCACATACTTCTGGGAAGACCAAGATTATTTTGTTTTTTTAAGCTATTTTTTTGGGAGGTAATGAGTATAAGGCAACTATTGGTTTGCCCAAAAATGATAATGGCCCTGCAAATTGATGAAGTGTTGAATATGAATAGTATTTTTTGTGGTCATTATGATAATACAAAGCTGCAATAATGGGGCACTTAGCTATTTAATTAAGAGATCAAGAATACTTACATGCATATATATGTCAGGTGAAAATTAAATCTGTCAATCAGCGGATTATCATTTGCAGGGAAGAGACAAAGAAACAAACAATGATATTTAGTGTAGAAAACAACACTGAAAGAATTAAATGAATCATTTAGAATATATGCTTGCATTTTAGTGTCATCAAAAAATAGCCACAACATAAAAGATTATTTAGTACTTAGTGTGTAATTTTGAATCTAGTACATTCAAAGGATACCTTGTTTATGTGTGTACTGTAATGATCGGCTATGATGATGTCATGTGGGGTCAAGGGGTGTGGTCGCCGCCCTGTTCTCCCTCTCTGTGACCTATACATCGTGGTGTTGACACGCTGTCTCACGTTAATGTATCATCTTCGGGATGTTTACTCTGTTAATCCTCTTCTAATGACCGACCTGTAACCATGCGTAAGCCTATGGTATCCTGCAGTGTAATAAACGAAGAACAGCACTTTCACTTTGTGTCCGGCTGAGTTATATCAACTTTCCTGCGAAACCCAAGAGGATCTAGCCGGATCCTTACAATAGGCAGAAGGAATTTATTAGCAGTGAGCATTTTATTTCACTTATGTCACTCATGCACACTCACTAAAATGGTGGGTGCTGGCATCTTCTTCATCTACTTTTTCGGCTTCTTTTTCATCTGTAAGACAGTTTTGTACTCGAGCCATCACGTCACACATTCATGTAACTTCAGCGGCTCCGGGCATGTGAACAAAAGCGTGAATCTTGTTGGTCATTAACCCCTTGACGTTAAAAAAAAATTAAGCTCTGACACCACGTGTTTTACACGTGGGTGTGAACACTCCCAGTGACGACCATTGAGGCGTTAAACGGACCATTTTTCACTCTGCAAAAATCGTTCCGGTGTGAACAGGGCTTAAGGGCTCAAATGTGGCACCAGACAGGCCTTCCAGGACCACAGAAATATCCCAGGAATGTATGCGTGATCTGCACATGGGCCTCAGCTGCCTGACACCAAGCATAAACCTCTATGTTAGAGGATGTTGCCCCACAGAAGCTCCATCAATAGGGGAATGGCAGGTCAAAATGGTGGCCACGTAGATGCTGATTGAAGAAGGAGCCAACCCTGCTGAGAAACGTCCTTGTAAGAATTCCAGGATTGTAGCTATTGAGAAGTTTACTGGGTCTAACTGATGTTCCTCACACCACGAGACAAAAAGTCACCACTTGATTGCATACAATTTTCTCATGGATTATGCTCTAGAGTTCAACATGGTCTCTACAACCTCAGTTGAGAGACAAGAATCTATGAACTGGTGCCCCTCAGGGGCCAGACCCAGTTTCCATAGTTCCAGATGATGGTGATAAATCAACTCTTACCCTTGAGATAGTAGATCCCTGTGAATGGGAATCTCCCAAGGAGTGCCATCTAGCAGGCATATTATCTCTAAGAACTATATTCAAGCTGGCCAATAAGGTGCTACTAGCAGCAGATGTAGACGGTCTTGGCGAACTCTCGCTAGAACTTGTGGGAGCAAGGCGATCAGGGGAAAAGGATACAGACGTGACCTCGGCCACGTGTGCACCATGGCGTCCAGCCCCAATGGTGCGGGATGAGTGAGGGTGAACCACAGTCGGCAGTGTGTTGTCTCCTTGGAGGCGAACACATCCACTTCCACTTGGCCGAACCTCTGCCATATGGACTCTACCACTTGTGGATGGACTCGCCAATCCCCAGGCCTCAGCCCCTGCCCCAACAGGATGTCTGCCCCCACATTTCGGTTGCCCGGAATGTACATTGCACTCACTGACAAAAACTTTCCCTCTGCCCAGAGAAGAATTAGTTGCCCCAATGCCCCAGCCTGTGAGGGAGGCACCTGTCACTACCGTCTTGCGATTAGGAGATGCCCCAAGTTTGTGACCCGAGGCTAAAAGCCGGGGACACCTCTAAATTTTCACAGCATGTAGGCATCGCCATGTGACACTGATTACTCTCAGGGGTTTTTCCTTAGATGTTGGCGATGCCGTTCCACCGAACCACTCCACCTTGCAGACTGAAAGGTTCAACAGGGGCATCCAGCAGGGAAACCTTACCTTTTATACCTCATCTCTGAAAAGCTGAGCCATATCTGCCTCTCCGCTACAAGCAAACTACCCATTGAATAGTCCATATGATGGGCTGTTTGCTTGGTTGCCGGAGACACAAATCCCTAGTGCAGTGAAGCTGCCACTGCCCCGCGGCAGTGGCAGCTTCACTGCACCAGGGATTTGTCCTAATTCCCTCCCCGTTGTCGAGCTCGTTCAGCAGGTCTGCTTGGTAGGCCTACAAAACTGCCACTGTATGCAGTGACCCACAAGGAAGACCTGCTGCTGCATAGGCTTTGCCAACCAAAGCTGAGGTGGCTTTAATTTTCCTGCCGTCAATGGAGAGAGGTAGTTTGCAAGCCCCTCCACCACCTTTGGCATAGCTGAATACCCTTGCTGTTCATTCCCCATAATGACCGAATAATCTGAGGTCACGGGGTTATAAACAAGGCTAGTTTATGGTTTCCCCCCAGAATCGTGATCTTTCATAATGCAGTTGTGGAAAAAATGGAAGTTTTCTGTGGTGTGTGGGAGATTTATTTCCACTGGAGAGACAGCTCTTGTCCAGCATGTGTTACGCTACGGTACCTGAGACGAAACAAGCGCAGGTAGGAATGACTTTGAAATGAGAGGGTCAGGCAGAAAGCGTAGAAACAAGTTAGGCAGTGGTCAGATGATCAGGTGAACAGGCAGTAATAGGCAGATAATCGTAGTCAAGAAACTATCAAATATCAAAACCAGGTTAGCGAATATGGAAACTAAGGCTTGGTTCACGGCAGAGACGAGGCTGCTGAGCGTTTACTTCGCAAGCTAGTAATGCTTTAACTGTCACTTAAATACTGTGTGTGTGCGCGCGCGCATGTGTACGTGTGTGTGATCAGAACTCCGGAGAAGATGCGCGCGTGTGTATATGGGAAGTGTAGTCCTCGTCGGCAATGTTGGTAGTTTGTGTTGCATTCTGGGAATTGTAGTTGCTGGTTCACTACAACATGACAGAGCCCCCTAAAAAGGGCTCACTCCAGGACCCGAGTCCTTTCTAGGCCTACCCCTCCTCTGGGGTCCTGGTTTCGCTGGGTGAGTGGCATGAAAGTCCTTACACAGGTTTGGGTCCAGAATATCCTATGGTGGGACCCAGCACTGCTCCTCTGGACCATAGTCCTCCCAGTCGACAAGGTACTCCAGCTTGCCTCTCCTGCGCCTGGAGTAAAGGATGGACTCCAGGTTTTTATGATCAGTGAAAATAACAAACGGGTGTGTGGCGCCCTCCAGTCAATACCTCCATTCTTCCAGGGTGAATTTGACCGCAAAGAGTTCTCTGTTCTCCACGTCATAGTTGCGTTCCGCTGGGGATGGTTTACGGGAAAAGAAAGCCACGGGGTGAAGTTTTGGTTTGTCTCCTAATCTCTGTGATAGGATGGCCCCCACCAAGAACCACTGAAACTCCTTGACAGTTCGTGGCATGAGCCACTCCGCCACTGCCTGAACCTTACTTAGGTCCACGGTGACCCCCTTCGGGCTGATGACATATCCCAAGAAGGAGATCATGTGTCGATGGAACTCCGGCCTTTACGTAAAGCTTATGCTGCAGGAGACGGTGCAAAACCTGCCAGACATGGCCGACATGCTCCTCTAGGGATGCAAAGTATATGTACGTGTTGACGCTCCTCCCCAGCATGTCTCTTAGAACGTCATTAATGAGACGTTGGAACACTGAGGGGGTGTTAGAGAGCCCATAAGGCATGACCAGATATTCATAGTGACCTGAGGTGGTACTGAAGACCGTTTTCCACTCGTCCCCCTCCCGGATGCAGACCAAGTTTAAGGCACTACGTAGGTCCAGCTTGGTGAAGATGATCGCTGACCTTAGTTGTTCGAGGGCTGCGGGTACCAGTGGCAAGGGATAACTCTACTTAACAGAAACTTGGTTCAGGTCCTGGTAGTCTATGCATGGTCTAAGGCTGCCTACCGTCTTCTCCACAAAAAGAAACCTGCTGAGGCGGGAGACGTGGAAGGTCTGATATATCCCCGTTGGAGCGCCTCATGAATATACTCCTCCATGGCCTGATGTTCGGCTTGAGAGAGCAGGTACACTCGACCTCGCGGTGGGCTGGTTCCTGGTAGGAGCTCAAATGTGCAATCATAGGTGTGGTGGTAATCTGCTCTCCCTCTCCTTGCTGAATACTTCCATGAGGTCATGATATTCGGGAGGAACTCGGACTGGAATGGGTGGAGTGGGACTCTCCACTGTCGTGGCTGCCACTGGGATAACTGGGGATTGCAGGCAGTTATTGTGGCAGTACGGAGACCACTGGATGACCTGTTTGTCCGCCCAAGAAACCTGGGGATTGTGGAGCTCCAACCATGGGAGGCCTAAAATGACGGGGTGCCGGGCTGAGACAGTGACGTAAAGGACTATGGTTTCACTATGGAGGGCACTGACCTGGAGTACAAGAAGTGCTGTAGAGTGAGAGATGATCCCTCCTCCTACGGGGGACCCATCGATGGACTGGATGTGACGTGGCTGGAGTAGGGGACGAACGGGAAGGTTTAGGTCGTGCACTGTTCTCTGATCGATGAAGTTACCGGCTGCTCCTTAGTCAATCAGTGCTGTGAGCACAGTAGACACCCCTGAGTGTTCGATCATAACAAGTAGCACGAATACATGAGTAGTACGTAATTGGTTGGAACTCACCATTGGTGCCGAGCTCTGTTGTTCCCACTCTTGAGAGGCGTCTTGAGAGAGCACTGATGGACGAGGTGGTTGTCCTCTCTGCAGTAAAAGCAGCGGAACTCTCGGCGACGCCTCTCCCTCTCCTCCTCGTGAAGCTGCATGGGTTCCACAGCTGTTCCTGGCATGGGGGCACGGGGACATGGGGCTCACGCAGCGCCGGGCGGTTGGTCTGGCGCAATCGGTCCAGATGAATCGTGAAGTTGAGGGAGAGTTGTTCATCCCGACAGGTTAACTCCTTCACCAGCTCTGGGTTCAGTCCCTGACAAAACGCTGTCTTGAGGGCCGGTTTGCTCCATCCACTCCTTGCCGCGATGGTACGAAACTCGAGAGCATACTCCACAGCATCACGTGTGCCCGGCGTTATTCTCATGAGTTCCTTTCCCATCTCCCATCCGTCGGGAGAGTGATCAAAGGAATGCGGGAAATGTGTAATGAACTCCTCTAGCGAAACGATAGTGCCGCCCTCCCGCTCCCACACTGCTGTAGCCCATAACAAAGCGCGTCCAGTTAAAAGCTCCAGGAAGTGTGTGATCCGGCATGTCCGGGTAGCTGGCAAAGACCAGAGAGCATTGTAGCAGGAACCCTTTACATTGCTCTGGCTCTCCAGCATACCTTTCCGGCATCGGCAGTGGAGGAAACTGCGCAGGGGAGCGCATAGCATGGATTGAGACAGATAAGCCACCTGCTCCGTTAGGATAGATAGCTGGTATTCGTGGACGTTTTTCGCTCTTCCGTGGCTGTCTAAGGCTTGATGCCATTCTGGCTCACCTGCTGCTTCTAAAACACGGCAAAGTAATCTGTTATGCTACAGTACCTGAGACGGAAGCAAGCACAGTTTGGAATGATTTCGAAATGCGAGGGTCAGGCAGAAAGGGTAGTCACAAGGCAGGCAGTGGTCAGACGATCAGGCGAACAGGCAGTACAAGGCTTAGGCAGATAATCGTATATGCCAAAAGAGCATTTTTTTCTCCCCAGTGAAACAGTTGAGTCAACCAGCATATTAATCTGTAATTACGTGTTAACATTTGAAATACATGTTTTGAATTCTCCAATATTAGTCAACAAAAGCTTGAAGCCCAACCCCTTCCTCATATCTCACACGCCCTTGTTAGACTCACTTATTGCTAAGATAAATGGAGAATGCTTTAAGTTCATTAATATGAAATAAAATCTATCAACATATGTTCAGTTTAGCTAACACTAAAGAAGCATATACTTAACATCAGTTAACTTGTTTATTATGGACACCACCAAAACATTGTGCCCAAAAAAATAGAAAAAAAATGGCATGCAACAGAATAAAGCAGGAACATTTTGACCTAAAAAAGATTAAATAGGTGTACAGTGTATCTACCACTTTACAAGTAATGTTAATGGTGATTATAATTAGAAGGTGATTAAATAAGCTGTGGGGTTTTTTTTGTTTGTTTGGGTTTTTTTTTTTGCTCGTCTGCACCTTTAAGGGGTCAGATGCATGAAGCAGCCAATCAACAGTGAAAAATGTCAGCCATGTGGACATGTGATAACAGCTTTGTAAAATAACTAGATTGAAAATGTACTGCAATGTTTATAATTTCTTTATTTATTTATTATTGCTTACTATTCAATACCACAGAACCACCTTAAAATCCAGCATCCAGCTGAGTTTTTGTGATTGCCACTAGATGGCAAGCAGTTCCAGATGACAAGATTTTTTAAATGGTAAATCTTTAACAGGGAAAAATCAATATCACACAAGCCTAATATGAAAATATTTGTTTCGTGGATGAAACCCATATCATTCGTATGACTTTATTCATAAAACAGAACTACTTGTTATACATGTTTTGTTACACCAGACCAGAAATATTCTAGATGTTTCCAAAACAATAACTTAACATTGTTTCACATTGGGCTGGGAGGGGAGTGAGACTAATGTTTCATTAAATATATTGATATATGTACTTTCTACAATGAACATTGTGTGTGCTGAAAAATCTTTGTAACGTGTGCCCATTTGATGTTAGTGTTTAGTAATGCATGCTCTGTAATCTGCTGCAGCACAGCTCCAGATTTAAGGAGTGTGAGATGCAGTCCTCCCCCACTGCTTCTCTGGCTCACACTCTGGCTTTGCACATTGTGACCCAGATTCAGTGCATGTTTCATGAGCTTCAGACCCAGTGACAGTGATTCACATTGGCTGTACCTTGGAAAAGTGTGTATATACACCCCACTATAGCTCCAGATGGAAAGAGTGTGAATGTAGTCCTCCTCCACGACTCACTCTGTGGCTCGACACATTGTGACCCATATTCAGGGCATGTTTCATGTGTTTCTGATCCAATGACAGTGATTTACATTGTGTGTACCTCCAGAACTGCAGCAACACACAAATAATACAGAAATATGTGGTACAAATGGTAATTAAAGTGCAATAGGGTAAAGGCCTCAGCATCCTCATTGCCAAGACAACGTTTGTGTGGGTTGGGCACACTGCTTGGCACCCTTGGTAAATATGAGCAAAGAAGGCTGTGAAAAATTGTCTTCATTGTTTAACCTTTTGATCTTTTGTAAGAAAATTCACAAAAATACTCTGCTCTCATTGATAGCAAACGATTGCAAACAAAACAGGTTTATCCAAAAAAATATACTTGTTAAATATAGGTGTGCAACAATTATTGGCACCTTTTAGTCAATACTTTGTGCTACCTCCCTTTGCAAAGATAACAGCTTGTCTTCTCCTATAGTATTCTACTACAATGCCTGATGAGGTTGTTGACTACAGAATCTCTCCAGATCCTTCCAACAGATTTTCTATGGGTTTCAAGTCAGGGGACTGGGATGGGACCTTGATTTTGTTGTCGGTAAACCATTTTTGTGTTGATTTTGATGTATATTTTGGATCATTGTCCTGCTAGACGATCCAACCACAGCCCATTTGAAGCTTTCTGGCAGAGGCAGTCAGGTTTTCATTTAATATCTGTTATTATTTGATAGAGTCCATGATGCCATGTAACCTAACAAAATGTTCAGGTCCTCTAACAGAAAAACAGCCCCAAAACATTAAAGAGCCACCACCGTATTTAACCATGGGCATGAGGTACTTTTCCATATGGCTACCTCTCTGTGTGCACATAAAAAAAAAAAGCGCTGGTGTTTATTCCCAAAAAACTCTATTTTGGTTTCATCTGACCATAGAACCCGATCCCATTTGAAGTTCCAGTAGTGTCTGGCAAACTGAAGATGTTTATTTTTGTTTTTGTGAGAGGCCTTTTTCTTGAAACCCTTACAAACAACTTGTGATGATGTAGGTGACTTCGGATTGTAGTTTTGGAGACTTTCTGACCCTTCTGACACTTTCTGCAATTCTCCAGCTGTGATCCTTGGAGATTTTTTGGCCACTCGAACCATCCTCTTCACAGTGCATTGAGACAATATAGACACACGTCCAATTCCAAGTTAATTCATAATATTTCCAGTTGACTGGAACGTCTTAATTATTGCCATGATGGTGAAAATGGGCATTTTCAATACTTTTGTGAAGCCACCTTTTTCTGCACAACACAGTATTCCTTGGTCTTACCCATTGTTATGAATGATAGGCCTATGTGTTACCTCATATTTATACCTGTCACGGAACGAGACTGGAGGCGGATGCAGGTCACCGTCTTTATTATTTGAACAAGAAACAAACAAACAGAAACAAACACAGGGAGCGCGGTCTCTACGGACTATACTCACTCTGGTCCCCTAGCTACGACCGCTAGCATGCTACACATGAGCATATATCCGGATACTTCCCTCACTTGACGAACTGAACCAACTTTAATACCGCGCGATGTACGCAGTCAAACGGGGGGTTTAACTAACAAACCTAATTAACTCAAAACATGGACACCTGTGGCAAATCAGAGACATAAACTTAACTCAGTGTCCAAGCGGGAAGTGAAGGAAAACAAAAGAGTCACGTGACCAGTCAGCGGCCGTACCGCAGTGCCCTCTGCTGGCCGTGGCGTAACAATACCCTTGTCATTTTATTGAGAAGAAACACAAACCGACTGACACACAGCAACAATCATTCACAGTTTTTTTCTTTGTATACTAACAAAGGAAAACAAAATTAAAAAGTACAAACACCGAAAACACCCCCCCCCCCATTTATATATATATATATATATATATATATATATATATATATATATATATATATATATATATATATATATATATATATATATATATAAAACAAAACTTGTCGGTACAACCCCTCATCGTATACCTTATTTTCTCAAATTAAAAAAAAAAACATCACGTCCTTTAGCCACTGGGAGATAGATGGATATTTAGCAGACTTCCAATGCAACAGTAGAGAACGTCTTGCTATAAGGGATGTGAAAGCGATAACATCCTTTTGTATCGAGCTCAATGGAACTGAGGCATCAGGTATCCCAAATACAGCAATCAATGGGCAAGGTTTTAAATCTACCCTGAGAATAGTGGACATAATGGTAAAGAAACCAGACCAAAAACCATGGAGATCGGGGCAGAAGAAAAACATATGGCCAAGATGACAGGGAGAGCCATGGCATTTATCACACTTGTCCTCTACGTCTGGATATATTACAGAAAGTCTCGACTTGGACAGATGGACTCTGTGTAAAACTTTGAACTGGATAAGTCCAAGACGAGCACAAGAGGTGGTAGACTGTACCCTCTCTATAGCATGTTCCCAACACTCTTCACTTATCTGTACTCCTAACTCCGTTTCCCACGCATTCTTAATTTTGGTGCTCGCCTCACTACCCAACGCCAGAATAAAATCCTAGAAATCATTCCTCTCTGATGTGGATTGTTTGAAAACAAGCTTTCCCAAGCCTGTTCAGGAGGCACAGAGGGGAAATTAGGAAAACATCTGACATCTGACAATTAGGACAACATTCCGAATTTGAAAATAATGAAAGAGATGCGTCACATGGAGGTCATAAGTAGATCACAGATTGGCAAAGCTATCAAAGACACCATCAGCATACAGATTTCTAACTTGTTTAATGCCCTTGTCATACCACACTGAAAATGTGGAGTCCAAACACAATGGAGGAAATAGATGGTTGTCGTCTAAATTGATACCAAGTCTTAAGTGTGTTGAGGACAAATTGATTATCAGTATAGAGGGAGAGTTTTGTAGGTAGAGAGGAATAAAGTAAAGCAGGTAAAGAGGATTCCCTACAAAAAGATAGTTCCAATTTACACCAAGAAGATTCAGGAGATTTAACCCAGTAGCAGAGTTTATGGATGTGAGCAGCCCAGTAATAGAATTGAAAATTGGGTAATGCAAGTCCTCCACTAAGTCTACATCTCTCTGCAATAAAGATTTACAAACCCTTGTTGCTTCCCACCCCAAATAAAAGTACTAAATATCTTATCCAATGAATCGAAGAATGATTTAGGATCGAAGAATAATTAAACAAGAAAAGAAACTTTGGTAATATATTCATTTTGACGACATTGATCTTGCCAATTAGAGAAAGGGGGAGGTTACCTAACTCTGAATGTTGGATTTAACCTTTGAGATAAGGGGAGTGAAATTAACTGATAAAAGATTAGATAAAGAACGTGTCACGTTGATACCTAGGTATTTAATCCCTGACTGACTAAATTGAAAAGGTAGATCTGACTGTTGGAGAGAAAATGCTGGAGTATTGATGGGAAAACAGTCGCTTTTGTCCAAATTTAATTCATAACCAGAGACAACATCGAAGGTCTCCAGAACACCCAAGACAGCAGGCATAGAGGCAATAGGATCGGTTTTACATACAATAACAAATCATCAGCATATAGCGACAATTTGTATTCTACACCGTATCGAACTATTCCTTTAAACAAGGGAGAAGATCTTAATACGATAGACAGAGGCTCGATAGCGACAGCAAAAAGCAGAGGTGATAAAGGACAGCCTTGGCGACACCCATGTCCGAGAGCAAAATAATCAGAATAAATATCGTTTGTCTGAACCCTGGCATTAGGGGATGAGTAAAAGAGGCTAATCCAAGAAATAAACTTATCCCCGAATCCGAACTTCCTCAAGACTGCAAACAAATACTCCCACTCAACCCTATCAAATGCTTTTTCAGCATCTAAAGAAATCACAATCTCAGGAAGCTCAGACGAATGCTTTGAATAAATTATATTAAAGAGTGAACAGGTAGTGAAAAACAATTGACATCCCTTTATAAAACCATTCTGCTCTTCAGATATAATATAAGGGAGTACATTCTCTAAACGAGATGCCATTACTTTCGCCAACACCTTTACATCTGCATTAAGCAGAGACAGCTTCTATAAGACGGTCTATAAGAACCACAGGAGGTTGGATCCTTACCTGCTTAAGGAGAGCTATCGTGGCTTGTGTCAGAGTTGGAGGCAAAGACCCACATTCCAAGGATTAGTTGAACATAGCCAAAAGCAATGGAGCTAATTTTCCAATAAACTTTTTAAAAAATTAAATTGGAGACCCGTCCGGGCCAGGAGCTTTGTTGGATTGCATAGATTTAACTGAATTTAAAATTTCTTCAAGATAGAGTGGGGAGTCCAGTTGCATGGCAGTATTCGAATCAATAACAGGGTTACAAAGGTTTTGAAGAAATGCATTCACTTTAGGATTGTGTGTAGGAAAATCAGATTTATAAAGCAAAGAGTAAAACGATTTAAAAGTAGCATTAATTTCCATGGGATCTGCAGTGACAATATTATAAGTGTTTTTAATTAGGTATGAGACCGGAAGTGGCCTGTCGCCGTAGCTGATGTGCCAGTAAACAACTCGGCTTGTCGCCATGTTCATAATATGAACCACAAGCACGTAACAAGCGTTCCGTCTCTTTAGTCGAAATAAGATTAAATTCTGCCTGTAAGTTGAGACGCTGTTTAAGAAGTTCTGGAGAAGGGTTCAATGCATATCTCTGATCGAGGTTAATGATCGCAGATGTGAGTTCATTAACACTAGCAGTGTGCGTTTTATTACAGAGAACGGAGTAAGAAATAATCTGCCCTCTGATATAGGATTTAAGTGTCTCCCATAACAATGAATAAGAGGTGGAGTCATTCTGATTGAAGAAAAGAAAGTCATCAATAGAAGTGGAAATGAACTCAAAGAATTCACTGTCTGCCAAAAGAAGAGAATTAAATCTCCAAGGCAGTGGGCTACGTTTATAAATAGAAAGATGAATATCTAATTGTAAAGGGCCGTGATCAGAAATTACAATACCCAGATAGTCAGAAGAAACTACACAAAAATCAAGAGTGCTGTCTATAAAAGAATAATCAATCCTCGAATAGGAATGATGCACCTGGGAGAAGAAAGAAAACTTTTTAAGAGAGGGGTTACGGGATCTCCAGGAATCAACAAGACCGTTCTGACGCATAAAATCGGAAAATATTTTAGACATAACAGATTGATTCAGAGTACGGGGATTAGACCGATCTAAGTTTGGGTCAAAAACACAGTTTAAATCTCCCCCGAAAATCAACAGGTGAGTATTTAAGAAAGGGAGATTGCTCAACAATCTATTAGCAAATTCCATGTCATCAAAGTTTGGAGCGTATACATTTGCCAACAACACCTGTCTTTGCATTAGAGAACCAGCAACTATAATATATCTACCATTCACATCAGCAATAACGTTAGTGGACGAAAACTGTGACCTTTTGCCAATTAAAATAGCGACCCCTCTTTCCTTCGAATTAAAGTTTGAGTGGAAGACTTGACTCACCCAAGGGCAGTGTAACCTATGATGATCTTTAATACGTAGGTGAGTCTCCTATAAAAATACTATATCTGAGTTTAAACGTTTCAAATGTGTAAAAACCTTAGATGTCTTGACAGGATTATCCATACCTCTGACGTTCCAACTAATAAATCTTAAAGGCGTGCCTGTACCAGCTATGCTGGGATCCATATTACAACTAACCATTTAAATAAAGTAAACCATACAGTGAAGGAAAAAAGTATTTGATCCCCTGCTGATTTTGTACGTTTGCCCACTGACAAAGAAATGATCATTCTATAATTTTAATGGTAGATTTATTTGAACAGTGAGAGACAGAATAACAACAAAAAAATCCAGAAAAATGCATGTCAAAAGGGTTATAAATTGATTTGCATTTTAATGAGGGAAATAAGTATTTGACCCCTCTGCAAAACATGACTTAGTACTTGTTGGCAATCACAGAGGTCAGACGTTTCTTGTAGTTGGCCACCAGGTTTGCACACATCTCAGGAGGGATTTTGTCCCACTCCTCTTTGCAGATCTTCTCCAAGTCATTAAGGTTTCGAGGCTGACGTTTGGCAACTCGAACCTTCAGCTCTCTCCGCAGATTTTCTATGGGATTAAGGTCTGGAGACTGGCTAGGCCACTCCAGGACCTTAATGTGCTTCTTCTTGAGCCACTCCTTTGTTTCCTTGGCCGTGTGTTTTGGGTCATTGTCATGCTGGAATACCCATCCACGACCCATTTTCAATGCCCTGGCTGAGGGAAGGAGGTTCTCACCCAAGATTTGACGGTGCATGGCTTGTCCATCGTCCCTTTGATGCGATGAAGTTGTCCTGTCCCCTTAGCAGAAAAACACCCCCAAAGCATAATGTTTCCACCTCCATGTTTGATGGTGGAGATGGTGTTCTTGGGGTCATAGGCAGCATTCCTCCTCCTGCAAACACGGCGAGTTGAGGTGATGCCAAAGAGCTCAATTTTGGTCTCATCTGACCACAACACTTTCACCCAGTTGTCATCTGAATCATTCAGATGTTCATTGGCAAACTTCAGACGGGCATGTATATGTACTTTCTTGAGGGACCTTGCGGGCACTGCAGGATTTCAGTCCTTCACGGCGTAGTGTGTTACCAATTGTTTTCTTGGTGACTAAGGTCCCGGCTGCCTTGAGATCATTGACAAGATCCCCCCGTGTAGTTCCTCACTGTTCTCATGATCATTGCAACTTCACGAGGTGAGATCTTGCATGGAGCCCCTGGCCGAGGGAGATTGACCGTTCTTTTGTGTTTCTTCCATTTGCGAATAATCGCACCAACTGTTGTCACCTTCTCACCAAGCTGCTTGGCAATGGTTTTGTAGCCCACTCCAGACTTGTGTAGGTCTACAATCTTGTCCCTGACATCCTTGGAGAGCTCTTTGGTCTTGGCCATGGTGGAGAGTTTGGAATCTGATTGATTGATTGCTTCTGTGGACAGGTGTCTTTTATACAGGTAACAAACTGAGATTAGGAGCACTCCCTTTAAGAGTGTGCTCCTAATCTCAGCTCGTCACCTGTATAAAAGACACCTGGGAGCCAGAAATCTTACTGATTGAGAGGGGGTCAAATACTTATTTCCCTCATTAAAATGCAAATCAATTTATAACATTTTTGACATGCGTTTTTCTGGATTTTCTTGTTGTTATTCTGTCTCTCACTGTTAAAATAAATCTACCATTAAAATTATAGACTGATCATTTCTTTGTCAGTGGGCAAACGTACAAAATCAGCAGGGGATCAAATACTTTTTTCCCTCACTGTAGGGATATAAATAGCAAATTAGAGCCGAAGTGGGACCTCCTCCCCCTCCCCCCAACAATCCCCCAAACACACACACACCCAAAGTCTCCATAAAACAAAGGAGACAGCAGTGTTTCCCACAATAACCAAAAGTTGTCCACAATGTGAAAACAACCCGGAGAGTAAGCTGAACTAACCAACAAAATTACCAAAACAAAAATTTCCAGTAAGAGAAAAGCCCCTACTGTCTTCAAGTCTGATAAACAGTCTGCGCACAATAACAAATATAATGTCCTTAACTTTTAAAGACTTGTAACAAATAATATAACAGTGTAGCATGTAAACCCGAGGAGATAACACTAATAAAATTAAATAAACTGAAACTCTAACCCAGTCAGAGCATCAAAACAGAGAACCACATTAATACAGAAGTAGATTTAAGAGGAGTGAGTCCACAAAATCTAGGCGAAGTAATGCAACGACAATATCTTCAATAAAAATCCGAATACTGTAGAGCTGAAAGGCCAAGGGCAAAAAATAAAAGAAGAGCGAAAAAGACACCGCTGTGTAGGTGACGCAGTTCACCCCGATATCAAGAGTTTAACATAGTCTCCTGCTTCCTCCGCTGAAATAAAATCCTTCTGAACACGGTTATATGTAATGCAAAGCCGAGGTGGGTGAAGTATTCCATAGCGAGCGCCCACAATACCACGAAGTTGACACCGAACCTCGTTAAATGCGGCCCGGGCCCGGGCTATCTTGGCTGTGTAGTCAAGGAAAACGGAGATGGTCAAATCCCACACTTTAATCCTTTGGAGCTCTCTCACACGGCGTAAAATGCCAACACAGTCACCGTGATAGTGGAATCTGCACACAATAGCTCGTGGTCGTTCACCAGGCTTGGGCTTCGGCTGAAGGGTCCGGTGGGACCGGTCCAAAACCGGCTCCTTCTCCAGACCAAACGCCTCTTTTAACAAGGCCGCTACAGCAGCAGTTGTACATGTGTTAGGGCCCTCTGGAACTCCGACTATCCTAACGTTATTGCGCCGTGACCTCGACTCCAAATCCTCACATTTATTCTCTAATTGAGTCACGGTTGCACTGAGAGACTCGATAGTAATCTTCATGTGTGCTATGTCATCGGTGCAACTGGAGAGAGCGTGCTCCATTTCCACAACAGTACCTTTCAGTGTTGATATGGTAGCCTCGGTAGCAACTTTATCACTAGCCAGCTGTGTTTTCACGGCCTGCAGGTCAAGCTGGATAGTAGACAGCGCATCCCCGAGAGTCTCCTGGAGCTCCTTTTAAAAAATATCGGCGATGTCCTTCCTCAGTGAAGCCAGCAGCTCGAGCCTGAGTGCAGCGAAGTCAGGGTCACCGCTCAGCGACGCAGATTCAGGAGAAGAAGGGGACTCGCTCGCGGCGCGCACACTAGGCCTCGGTTGTGTCTGAATGCTACCACGGGTTTTCATGTTCTTTCCAGACATTTTAACGTGGCACAAAATTAAAAGTGCAAACAAAGCAACGGAGTAGAATAAGTCAAAATCTACTGTATAGAAAAGCGCAAATTAATTACAATTTTAATCGAAATCAGCAGGAGCCTCCAACTTCACGTCCTACTCCATCGAATTCCGAATTCGTACTCACCCCTGTCATTGTTGAACTATTTCCCTTTCCATATATACACACACATTTATGAAGTCCAGATTTACTTCCATAATCAGTATAATACCACCCAAAGTCGAGAGTTCATTGAAATTCAGTCGAGGCTTCAGTGAATTCAGGCGCCACACTGTGTGTTTCGGTGCAAAAGCAAAACCTCTTTGTTTAGCCTGATAAAATCAGTGGTTACTGTTTATTTATAATGCTGTTCCAGAGCAGTACAACCCAAACGTTTGCTTGTGCACAGTGCATTTTATGGAGGACAGCTTCCTGAACCTAGGCGAGTACAACACAGGCTACACACAAAGGGTACTCCTGAAAAGTGGGACGATTCCCACTTTGCTCGGACAATCTTACGCTTCTGAATCAGAACCTGTAAGTGTGTTTGATTATTTTATGAAGTCTCTGCTATTGACTGTTCAAATGCAGAGTTTTGTGTTGTGGCCCAGTTATAGACCTCTGCTAACATGCTAGCTAAAGTTTGCTAAGTTGTCTCAGTTTTTCAAAGTGTTTGTTTGTATGTTAGTGGTCTGACATTGATTGTAGCTGCTGTTGTGATTGTATCTTGAAACGGTTTACATAAAGCGAATCATAAGAATCCTACCTTTCCAAAGATATATTGCATGAGTACCTATGTCCCTTCCGTTAGTCCTGCCAGTGGGGTTGGAATTTACATCCTATCTGAAAGGTAAGAGAGTTACAAAATAAAAATGTACCACTGTGAATCGTTCACAGTGCTCAAGTCATGTTTGCAAACTTGCTTCCGCTTGATCTGCATTTTTTTTAATTGGACTCAGGCTCAAACTGATATGGTAAAACAGACAGCATGTTGCTTAGTAGCTCTAATTGCTTTAGAAGCCTTGGAGGCTAAGGTTAAAACTAAAGCTACTTTTCCAACACATTCGTGAGGCTTTGAGCCAATCATAATGCAGTGGGTCAGCTGGACAATCAGAGCACTCTGTGCTTTTGGAAGGAGGGGCTTTGGTGAAATCAGAGCATTTCAGGCAGCCTGGGAATAGATGTACTGCATTAATGTCCATTATTTGACAAATAATGTTTTTTGAATATTAAAGCCTGTTAACCTATTTTATTACACCCAATAAACAAAATAATTAATGTTTAAAATGTTTAAAAATCATGACATCACTCCTTTAAAATTTGGTTGTACCATCTTTAGCAGCAATAACTGCAACCAAATGCTTCCGATAACTCAAGATCAGTCTTTCACTTACTTCTAGGACAAGGACTTACTTCTAGGCTTTGGATAATTGTCTTGCTGCATAATCCAGTTGTGATTGAGTTTCAGTTTACAGACTGAAGACCTGACATTCTCATTTAGGATTTTCTGGTAGAGAGCAGAATTCATGTTTCCCTCAATTATTGCAAGTTGCCCAGGCCCTGAAGCAGCAAAGCATTCCCACACCATCACACTTCCACCACCATGCTTGACCGTAGTTATGATGATGTTTAGTAGAAAAAACTTAATTTAGGCATTTTGGATAATTGTCCACCAGACTTGCTGAAATTTTTGACCACTCTATCATGCAGTATTCTTTCAGTTGCAGGATGTTTGAGGGTTTTCTTGCTTGTATTGCCCGTTTCAAATCCCCCCAGAACTTTTCTATGGAATTAAATTCCAGGCATTGACTAGGCCATTTCATAACCCTCCATTTCTTCTTTTTGAGCCATTCCTTGGTGTATTTGCTAGTGTGCTTAGGATCATTATCCTGTTGAAAGGTCCACTTTCAGTTAAACTTCAACTTTTGGACAGATGGCCTCGCATTATCTTCAAGCACTCTTTGATATGACGCAGAATTTATAGTTGAATCAATGAATGCAAGCTGTCCAATCCCTGAGGCAGTGAAGCAACCTCAAACCATAACATTTCCACCACCGTGCTTCACAGTTCGTATAAGGTGCTTTTCCTGAAAAGCTGTCTTTGGCCAAGGGCATCGCTGCACCCTTTTTTCCAGGGCACGATCCCCAGTAAAATGTCTGAAAATATGCTTTTCTATTCATTGGACGTTATCACTTACATCATTTTAATTATTTAAACCATGAAGGTTTATTGTAATGCCAGCTGAAGCAAAAATATCCGGTGCATCCTCTTCAATCATATGCCCTCCCCCTCAATGTGCTTGTAATCCCTTCACTTTTCCCCGTCACCGTGGAAACCTCCACTTGCAGTCAACTCATTCATAATATGACATTGGAGCTGAGGAGAGGTAACGACCAGATTAATGCTTATCTCTGTGCTAATGAGTAGTATGTAAATTTGTATTTAATTGAATGAGGACATTCCATTTTCCACATCTAATTTACTTGGCACAGATTTAATCGATAATACTAGTGTGTTAATTGCTAAAAGAATGCTTGCTTATCTCTTCTAATTTGGCATTGTGCCAAAAACAATGTGATTTAGATATCATCAGTGTAGACCTTTTGAAGTGATTTGTTCACTTAGGGGGCTAGTAGGTTTGTTTACTCACAAAAATGCTAATCAAACACACCTGCCTGTAATTTTCAAGTAATCCTGAAGACTTTGGTTATATTTTTCAAGTGTATTTGACTATAAATAGAGCTAAATGCTGCAGGAGCAGAACTGCCCATCCCTGGTTTAGAAGCTAATTTCAGCTTCAGTGGCCTCTTCCAGTATTTACACAGTCTGGAATTTGTATAAACAAAACATAATTAATTTGTTTTTGGGGCTCTGATGGACCAGGATTGGAGAGGGTGGATTTTAAATGCAATGAAAATGTTTATATATTTGTTGTCTTATACACAAATTATTTCAAGTCACTTCTGTATTTTTTATTTCAGAAAATTATTTCTTCTCCTCTTTTTGAGCAGAGTGTATACCTATGTGTATTTATTTCAGGAATTTTAATAGAAATTAGGTATGTTCAAGTATCAAATAAAATGTAAACTTGCACTGATGAAGTTAATGTTGTTAGTAGCGTAATGGTTTAAAAATAACCATGATAAAACAGTTCCAAGGTATTAAAATATGGAATTTGTCATTGTCATCAACCAAACAATAACCAGTTTTGATACCTAAAAAA
This sequence comes from Ictalurus punctatus, assembly GCF_001660625.3. Lineage (NCBI taxonomy): Eukaryota > Metazoa > Chordata > Actinopteri > Siluriformes > Ictaluridae > Ictalurus > Ictalurus punctatus. The sequence goes on along the minus strand of NC_030426.2, from coordinate 1,236,917 downwards.
AGTTTACATAGGCAATTTTATCAAAGCCCTTTACAGTAAATTAAAATGTAAAATTGAACTAATGCAATGATCTGCAGCACATACTTATTATTATTATTTTTTTATGAATACTTATTTATATTTGTTATTTAATATGTTTAAAGAAAACAAACAAATAAATAAATAAATACTACTCCCAAAGTCACCGGAATTTAACGCTTTGGTGCTGGTTTTTGCAGAAAAAAAATAATTGTGGGTGGGGGGAATGCCCCTAAACCCACCTAGAAATGTTTATGTACTTCCATAAAATTCTTGGGGGGCCTATGCTCCAATAGTGATCAAACTCTAGAAACGCCCCTGGTCTGCACCAAACACGCCTGCTGTTACTGTGGCCAAACAACTCTATCTTTGATTAATCTGTCCAGAGCATATTATTCACTGGTCTTTGATTATATGCTGATTGGCAAACTGTAGTCTTGCAAAGGTTTTTTCCTGGCACACCTACCATGCAGGTTAAATTTCTACAATCTCTTTCTGATTGTAGAAACATGCACTTTGACACTAACAGTTGCAAGACTTACTAGCAGATCCTGTGATTCAATTTTGGGGTTCTTGGGAGACTTCTTTTTGCATCAGACAGTCTGCTCTTGGACTGAATTTGCTGGGATGGCCAGTCCTGGACCAATTGGCAGTCGTTTGAAATCTGCACCATTTGTAGATTATTTTCCTTACAGTGGAATGATGTATTTCAAGTAATTTGGACATCTTTTTAACTCCTTGCTAGACTCATACACATCCGCAAAGTTTTTTCTGAAGGCCTTACAGAACTCTTTAGATTTTGGCATGATGACACCTCACACCTCAATAACAAAGGAAACACCAGACACCAAGAGGAACCCCCATAGCTCAGGAAAGCCCCGGCACGACTTCGGCAACCCCGCAGACAACTGAACCCCTCACCACACGATTTCACGCCCACATGCAAGCACACACACACACACTCGCACTCACTCACACCCTCCAGACAGTCCTGAATAAAGATCTTACTCTGCAACACTAAAACGGCCTCCCGTGTGTCTGTGCTCCACCCACCGCTGGCAAGTTTCCCTACAAGGCACTTTCAGTAGTGGGCAGGGGTCAGCATGTCCAGTCTGTGGCTATGCAGACCTATACGTAGCAATCATAGCCCACATGAACTTTTTCAGCAATTTGTGCTACAGTAGGTCTTTTGTGGGATCGGACCAGATGGACTAGCCTTCGCTCCCCACGTACATCAATGAGCCTTGGGTGCCCATGACCCTGTCTCCAGTTCACCGGTTGCAGATCTCCTTCCTTGGAACACTTTTGGTAGGTCTGAACCACTGCATACAGTACTTGGAAAAACCCACAAGTACTGCCATTTTGGAGATACTCTGACCCAGTTATCTAGCCATCATTTGGCCCTTGACAAAGTCGCTCAGATCCTTAAGCTTGCCCATTTTTCTAGATTCCAAAACATATCAACTTTGAGAAAATTTTATTTCATTTAATGACTGTTCACTTGCTGTCTAATATATCCCATGCCTTGACAGGTGCCATTGTAATGAGATAATCAATGTTATTCAATTTGTATTGTTCTCTCTAAATGTTTGCTTTCCCAAGCATGAATGTAGATAAACAGCAAGCCAAACTCTGCTCAAGAGCCAGGATATGAGCGTCTTGCTCCTTTAATGATTCAACATGCAGTTTACATTGCAGAAACACCGGCCACTGAACCGAGTAAAAAGCCATTGCTTTAGTTAGAGTTTAGAAGGAGGATTGACTCAGATGCGACATAAACATATTTCGAGCCTTCACCGCACCATGTGCTTGCTGCTTCCTGTAACCCTGTTCCTGCTGTTCCAGTGCTTACAAAAAGACGTCACAATAAGAGTTCTCATGTATAAATTTATAGAATAATGGCAGGTAAAACAGAACTTGTACAGACTATTAAACAAATATGAAAATATAATATTTATAAATGCAAATGTCCAGAAGAAAATATTCTCAGCCTCTAACAGAGGCAGAACACACTTCATCTGTCAGACAAAGTCCCCTATTATTTTTAATGAGGGTTTTTTTTTAAAAGGTACTTCAGTTAAAGGTTAAATTTAGTTTGGTTAAGTTTTTATTAAATTTAGAACTTGAACAGGTCAGATCAGCCAAATATGAAACCAATTAAATCTCTCTCTCTCTCTCTCTCTCTCTCTCTTTCTCACTCACACACACACACACACACACACACATGGGTCATTTTTGATATTTGGTGCATTTGGGACCTCAAAGCTTTCAGAAAAGAAAACACTGTGTAGGACAACTGGTAAGGAAAATGGATTTATGGACTTCTTTAAATTATATACAGAAAACTCGGGTATAACAGGGTGGACAATTAATAGATAATCAATTATATACTTAAAAGTAGCTCTTTTTAACATTTCATGTTTTTCCCTTTTTACATAAAATAAAAACACTATGTAAAAAGTTTACAACATGCAAAAACAGCAATTAAACACAGCTTAAAACTTCTATATAACAGGACATTATATATCATATGATAATGAAACCTTGTAGTGCCCAGTCTTGCATGTAACAGTGACCTACTTCCATGTGAATTTTCTGGTTGGAATGACTGCTTGTTCTCTTGCATTAAGTATACTATCTGGTCATCTGTATACCAGTTTATATAGATTATATAGAGCTTATTCCAGCTTAGACTCGGCCAGAAGTATTTATTGCATCTGTTGTGGTACATGCATTTTACCATGACAATACTCGCTTCGAGATTTACAATAAAACCTTGTTTTGTAAGTATTGGCTCCTCCTTTCAGGAACTGAATCTTGGTGTTTCTTATAATGCCTCTATATCTCAGCTGCACTTAAGGGCATACTTTAAGAGATACACACTGAATATCAATATTTCTATCATTCAAACCAAACAAAAATGCTAAAAGCTAACACACATACGGTACATAGATAAACCATTTAAATAGTATACACTGTTATATTCATGTCCACCCTGTTAGGTCTTTGTTGCTAACATGGTGGACCAATATATGGTGGACATTCTGAGAAAACGTTAGCCATTACACACTGTGTGAGCAAGACCAGGTTAGCATAAAATTGAACTCAAGGTGGAAATTGTTTTCTGTGGAATTTCCTCTAACAGGGTGGACATGTTATGGTTGACCATATCAGACTAATAGAATAAAATGAGGAAAAATAAAACAGTAAAAAGTCAACTTAGGTGCTCACCTTCCAAAGTTGTTTACCCTCCAAAAAGATGATGTGAGCTCCAGGAAATGATGCAATTATACAAGACAGAGCTTCATTTAAAGAGACAGTAACCAGACTTAACAAGGTGAACAATACCTTAAGTGACAAGTGAAAAACCCTTATAATCATTGGTTAAATAAAGCAAGTTGTGTCAGTAAATGTGTAGTTTAGAAACAAAGCTATTAAATCAATATGAAAACACTAAAACATTTTTATGATTATATATCCTATATTCATCTCAGAAATACAACGCAACTATATTAATGCAGAAATATGATCCCTAGGTACATTTGAAAGCCTTTACCGTCTGATTTAATTATTATTATATATATATTTTTTTTTGAAAACTGTGTAAAATGTATACTACGTTATGTTTAACATTCTACAACTGGTAGAATTTAAAATTGATATTGTTAAAACAATTGCATAAAAATACATGATCTATGCTGCACGCGCGCATACCCGCAGATAAGCTGACTAATTTCTCATTAACAACATTTCATTAATAGTTTAAATTATGTCTATTTCTATTTAACTACATATTACTAATGATTAGGCGAAAATTATTCACAATCCTATATGCTGCTGTCTGTTTTGACAGCGCGAGCACATGAGCCCTGCTCTGCACGCACCGAGCCGTGCGCGCGCTTTGTGCGAGTCCGCGCCTGCGCAACGATTTCGCCGAGTTTGACGGTCGGTTTGGACGTTGGAAATAAACAGTACACAAAGGCTAGGTTTTTTTTTTTTATGACAGCGTAAATAAAAAGAGACCTGACCTCAACTGCTGGAGGATTTCGGGGACCTTTGTTGGCGGGGTAGTCATGGCGGGGGTGGGAGCGACGGGGAAAAGGACAAGGCTCCCGGGTTTATGTTGGAAAACCTGCTACTTTCACGTCGTGTTTTGGGTCGTGTCTGTGTGTGGAGAGGAGAAGAGCTTTGTGGTGGAGGTAGGTGACAATGAACACACTGCGTTGTCCATATTAAGGCTTAAAGGCTTTGCCGAGCATCACCTCCTCTTTAATAGAAAGAATAAATAAATAAATAGATAATCCACCGAATTACACGAAAAGCCTGAAATGTAGACGAATATAGATGAAATAATCAATTCCCTGTAGTTTGTTATGCATATCTTTTATGTGTTTGGCAGCGTTTTGAAAAGAATACAGAGCTAAAATCTTTTTGAAACACATGGGAGATGGTATAACTATCCCTTAACACACAAGCGGACCCACAGAATACGACAGTGGGCTTGTGTATTACTTGACCGAACCAATTAATGTTATCTATAATTTACTATAAACACCAGCAGGATACGCCAACGGCTGCATTTACAGGAGTGACAGGCACACGATCCTGTACACATATTATATTTCTGCTATCGCGGACTACTAAACCATTATGTATCACTTCCCTGTCCTAGATTAAAAATATATAGTCTATTTAATTATTTATAATAAATTGTATTATTTATTAATTATCCATGTCATGGTGAATTAACACACAGAGAACGTGTTTGCCTTTAGGCCATCAGCATACATCCTGCTCATCATTTCTATTGTTTATACTCTGTAGTACATTTGGTCACATTTAGTGGTACACTGGCACTGGTTTTCCTTTATGTGAAGCAGAAACTATATTCTTTTGCCTTTAATGGTTCCAAATATAGCATCCTACATAATTTAAGACGATGCTGTGGCTGCCATGGCGCTCGAATGACTTCCAAACCGTATACAACTAAAAACGTGTGCTTCGGGCAAATGATTTTAGTGTGGCATTATAGAAACTAGGTGAGCGTAGGTTGTTGTTGTTGTTGTTGTTGTTGTTGTTTTTGCTGCCGTTGTTATTCATACATTACAGAATATGCGACGTCATATCGTTGCATATATTATTCTATTTTATTTGTTTATCTTGGATCGGTAGGCTGATTCGAATGTCCAAAGTGTCCGTAGTGTATGAATGGGTGTGTGAATGTGTGTGTGATTGTGCCCTGTGATGTACTGGCACCCTGTCCAGGGTGTACCCTGCCTTGTGCCCGATGCTCCCTGGGATAGGCTCCAGGTTCCCCGTGAGCCTGAAAAGGATAAGCGGTCGAAGATGGATGGATGGATCTTGGATCGTCACATATTCACGTGTCGTTAGGGAAAAGAATGATCATTATTACAATTATTTATTAAATTAAATTAAATTACAATTAATACTTAGGCTATTTAAAAAAATAATAATAATTAAAAAGACATTTTAAAAACTGTAAAAAGATAACGCAAATGGTCCAGATCAGACATCTCTGGAAGGTAACCTAGTTGACTGTTGACATTATTTATCAAGTCATTGTACCCGAGATCCTCAAAATACAATAAGTAGTATATCTCAAAAACTAAATTTGTCATTTTATTGAAGCTGTTTAGGGTGTAATCTGGCAAATTATCTAGATACTCAGAAAAAAATTGTCAGAGTAGATGTCAGACGAAATACTATTGGCGTTAAATATACTACATGAAAAGCCATGACACCCTCCATTTTATTATTTGTTTTTGATGATGAATTGTTTACTCCAAACGTTTTCTTTACACATGCCATGCCTTTATAGGTTAGTACCACACTGCCACATCAGTAGGTGCGAGAAAATACATTTTACTATAAGCCACAAAATGACACGGTAATTTTCATATGCCTGTATATGTGTTGGAATTTTTTTTATATGCCTGTATATGTGTTGGAATTTTTTTTATATGCCTTTATATGTGTTGGAAAAGACATATTTGATGCTATTTCTTTTTTTTACATATAGCCCTGGCATCACTAGAAACAATCTCTTAACCCTGGAATGCATGAACCAAAAAACCTATTGCACAGCATAAAGTGTGTCAAAATGACTCGTATGGTCTTCAATGACTTCAATGGCTTTCTGCAAAAAAACAACAAAAAAAATAGCTGTCTTGTTAATTAAATTTTTTAATGGATGATACACAGATGTTTTAATTTATCCGATATGTTTATTTGTTTACTTCCCTAGTACATATGCAGTACAAAAGATCAAATAAAATGTTAAAATGCAGTTTAACTTTTTCTGAGCTAACTCTGAACAAATTTAGTACTACTGTAATGCATGTTGTAGTCAGAACTTTTTCTCACGTCTTGCAGATAATGTGAGAATGATCTTTGCAGACAGGGACAGAAAATCTCACACAAAAGATTTGCACCTATCTGTCCATAACTGTTGGGCAGAATTTGGATGAATCATTCAATGAGTCAAACAATAATAATTATTATTGTTATTATTATTATTATTGTATGTATGTAATGTACCTGCTAAGAACTAGGGATCTCATGATACCAAAAATCTAGTAGTCGGTAACGATACCACCAAGAGTACACGATACTCGATACCAAAGTCGATACCACGGTGTGGTATAAAAATAAAATAAAAAAAATTAAATTAAAAACTCTCCTGGAGGACATCCTCCTCTGGATATTATTGGCAAAAAGAGAGAGAGAGGGCGGGGAGAGGGCGGGGGGGAGGGGGGGGGGGGGGTTAGTTATCAAACACTGTCTGACAATGACTAATAAAACAGTGCAGGCTACAAGTGCTAAGGTGGACACACGCACACACTCACACACACACACTCCTTATACTCTGAATGCAAGCATTAGTTTAAATTCACTGATATGGTGGCAGGCCAAAAATATTTATTAAAACCATTAACATTTCAATAATTATTAGTGACATTAGGTTACATTTTGCTGACAGGACATCGGCTGAATGGCTATGCATGGTGGCCCATTAGGAGGTAGTTTATAACATTGTAATGCGTTAGCGTTGTTAACAAATAACTGGCTATTGCTAACATTACATGGAGCATAACATTAGCCTGGTTTCACGGCCACAATGCCAGCTGCCTCAAACAAACATAATATAGGGCCCGTCTTTCAGATGCTTCGCCAAATTCCAGCGTTTCCTCGCTTTGTTTGAAATGAACGATAGCATCGGTTGTACACCAGCTTCAGAACATCAGTTATATGTTTGTTGTCATCCGCCTCGAATGCGAAGTATTTCCATATTCGACTCTTACTACCTTTCCTCTCAATGTGCTTGTAGGCGTTTTTCTTCTTCTTTACCACTTGTTGACAGACTAAAACACTTACACATATTTGCTGGCCCCATCAGTTCCGGAAGAATTGTAACACGGTACCTTCATTACTTAAAGGTACCCACGCTGCTGCAGAAAAACAAGTACCATCACGTTTTAAGAATGTTGGTACAGAAGTATCGGTTCATGTGACATCCCTAGTATGTGTACTAGGGATGTCACGTGAACCGATACTTCTGTACCAACAAGGTATATATATATATATATATATATATATATATATATATATATATATATATATATATATATATATATATATATATATATTGTGTGTGTGTGTGTGTGTGTGTATAAAACCATGGCGGTGTTTTACATTCACAAGCAATGTTGAGGTTGGACAAGCAAGCTCTGGCCAGATCTTATATTACATCTTATACATCTTATATTTTAAAAAGAACCCTGGCTATGAAGACTTGTTGGCCTTAACACGCAGTAATTGCCCTCTCCTACAAAAATAAATTGGTTAGAAACACATGGAAAATGTTAATTAGTTTAAAAATCCTTAATATTTAATACATATTTTAACCTACGGAGGCCGCCATTACATGTCGATGGCTTAAAATACTTGCAGTTGAGCAGTAAAAAGAAGCCTGGCTTTGAAGACTTGTTGGCCTTAACACGCAGTAATTGCCCTCTCCTACAAAAATAAATTGGTTAGAAACACATGGAAAATGTTAATTAGTTTAAAAATCCTTAATATTTAATACATATTTTAACCTACGGAGGCCGCCATTACATGTCGATGGCTTAAAATACTTGCAGTTGAGCACTCAAAAGAATTAGGTACTAGCCCCCCAGCTGGAAAAGAATGCCACACTGTGCTGCTTTTAGTTCTAATTTTCTAGTTCTTGTGTGCTGTGATACATGGGATATCTGTAAATATAATCAAACATGTAAGCATCTTGTTAGTGCATTTTTTTTGTATATTCACATAATGTAATGCTCCTGTAAAAGTAGCCTAATACGCTTAGCCAAGGGATACCCAAAGTAAAATTAAAGCTCTTCTTGAACCATTTGGAGTACTTTCACGGTTTTGGTCTCTTTTGAAAGGTGGTCTAATATGTTTACATAATTGGATTGTTCAGAGCTTGTAACAAGTGTAACAAGACAAGTTTTTCTCAGGATTTTATGGATAAGTGGATTACTATGAGGCTTCATATGAAGTGAGTTATCTCCATTTCGTAAGTGTTTTTATATCGGTGGTTTGATAGAGACATTGATTGTAGCTGCTGTTGTGATTGTATCTCAAAACTATTTATATCATTCGAATCACAAGAATCTTAGCTTTCCAAAGATATAAGTACCTTCGTACACACAGAAGCTTGGTAGATAGCATAGATTTGCTCATAACATGGTGACAGCGCACTGGCGGGCTGGCGGAATTTTAACAGGATAAAGTATACGACAGCGAGATGGCTGATAATCTCCAAAATTATTGATATTAGAATACATTTCATCATAAAATGATAGTGTAATCCATATGCTTACCTTGAACAACAAGGTAGGCATAGACGTGTAATGCTGCACAGACACCATTGATTTTGCCCCACTCTCAGCTCCTCACCTCTCTGATCATCTTCATTTTGATGTACATTTTGAGTATTGTCTTCTATATTAGCCTCCTCGCTTATGTTATGCTCAGTTTCAAATTGAAAAGGTTGAAGACATTGAAAAGGTTGTTTATATCACTGTAGGGTCGCTGCAGAATCAAGACCGTTGCAACCATTTGACGTCCTAACCCAGAATGCATTGTTACGTAAACAGCAATGGCAGCCTATGAGTTCAAGGATTTAAAAAAATAAATTAAAATGACATCTAGAGTGTTTTTGTACAACAGATTTATATATATTATATAGCTCACATTAGTTTAATAAACCGGTCAACATTAATTTAATAAACCATACAAGCCTTCATAGTCGGGGTTCCCTTTACGAGTTGCCTAACTAATCAGCTGATGTTGTCAGCCTGAGGACAGTTCTATGCTATGGGGATTAGCAAATCATCTAATGTCATTCTGTTAATATGTATAATGTGGTTCATGGATAGAGCAGAGACAAACACTTTGTGTCAGGATGTGTTGGTTTGATTGGCCAAATCTACAGTTGTATGATTTTTCTATGGACTGCAGCCCACGAGACTAACCATATAACATTGTTTGATTAAAGCCCCATTCTGACAGAACAGACCATAGTTCTTTGAAAAATATGGGTCTGGCCTCTGCAAGTGAAACAAACACAATGGTATTTTCACAAAGTACAGGGGCACTTTTCTTAAAAGTGCAGAACCTTCATGCAAAACCATGAATTTGATAATAAGCCATTGTCATATGAACCAATGAGAAACTTGCATATAAAGTGGCTTTTGCTTAAGACCTCTTATGTGCTGGCCATCACTATGGCCAGACAAGTGAACTGCATGTGTTATTGGTCAGTATGCTCTGCTTTGGAGACCAGAGTGCTGAACTCAGTGTTCCTGCCAAATATATTGACACTGTGATGTATTAACAAACCCATCAAGCTATCTACTCTTGCAGATGAGAATGTGCCCAGGCCAGCCCTGTGTCCAGTGAGGCTTCCAAGCATGTAGAAGGAACAGGTCAAGAGCGTTCTTCCATTAAATGTCAGTTTAAATGATTCTCACTTTTAATGCAGAGCAGTATCACAATGTTGGGTGATTTTTATAATAACAATGAACAGTACAAGAACATTGTGCAATTCTTACTTATCCTCAGTGCAGAACAATAATGCAGAGTTTTGAGCAATTTTTATTGTCAGTTTAGAACTATGTGTGATTCTCATCCTGAATAAATAAAAATATCAGCACTTTAGTGATTCACATTCCCAATAGGGAGTAGTGTCAACATTTCGAGTGATTCATCATCTCAATAAGTTATGGTATTGGCACTTTTTAAGAATGCTGTCTGTTATCTTGCAAGGTGAATCAGGATATGTTATTAACCCTTGTGAAGACTGATGGAGGGCCTCCACTAGTTCCAAAGTTCTGAAGCAAACTGTCACGAACCTCGAATCGGCAAGGAAGCAGGAGCGGGCGGCAGGTGTAGAGCGTGGTATCGGGAAGTTCAAGAAACGTAGTCATAAGACAGGCAAAGGTCAAGCGATCGGACGAACAACACAAACGGGGTCAGGCAGAGAGCGTAGTCGAAACCAGAAACAAGGGTCGAGGATCACGAGAAGACAAACTAATTAGAACGGCTTGGTAACGCAGAGAAACAAGTTGACTGAGAGTATACTTCGCATTGACTCTAGGTGAATGACATCCCTAAGTACTAGCGGTGAGAGTGTGTGTGTGTGATTGGTGCCAGGTGTGTCTGATCAGAACTCCGGGGATGGTGAGCGCATGCGTGCATGAGAAGTGAGTGTTGCATCTTGGGAAATTGAGTTCTGATCTGACTGAGCTGTGACAGAACCCCCCCCCAAAGGGCTCACTCCGGGAGCCGAGTTCTTTCTTGGCCTCCCCCACACACACTACATTCAAACCATTGGTCAACGGCAGGAGCTGCGGTGGGAGTCACGTTCCATGGGAACAGTGGAGGTTGGTAACCTAGTACACACTGGAAAGGAGTGAGATTGGTAGCCGAATGACATAGTGAATTTTGGGCGTACCCGGCCCATGGCAGAAACTTGCTCCAATCCTCGGGGTTATTGGCACAGAAGGTACGGAGGAATCGCCCTAATTCCTGATTGATTCGTTCAACTTGTCCGTTGGCTTGTGGGTGATATCCGGAGGTGAGATTCACTGTTACTCCCATCTTAGTCATGAAGCTGGACCATACTCTAGAAGTAAACTGCGGGCCCCTGTCACAGATAATCTCCTCCGGAAAGCCGAAATATCTAAAAACATGCTGGAATAGAAGTTCAGCTGTCACAAAGGCGGTGGGGAAAGCGGGTAATGGAATAAAACGTACAGATTTGGAAAAACGGTCCACTGTGACTAGAACTGTGGTATTTCCTTGGGATCTTGGTAAATCCGTTACGAAGTCAACTGATATGTGTGACCATGGGCGTTCGGGTATGGGTAAGGGCTTGAGCCTCCCAGCTGGGAGGGTCCGAGCTACCTTATTCTGTGCGCAAGATGAACAGGATGCCACCACCTAGTGTATATCTCCCTCCATATTGGACCACCAGTACTTCTCTTTTAGGAGATGGTGTGTGCGCTGTGCCCCTGGATGCCCTGTACCGAGTACCGTGTGCGCCCAGATGATGAGTTCTTGACGGTACTCTTCGGGTACAAAAAGTTTGTTCGGGGGACATATTACGGGTATTTGCGACTGGGGAATCTCCTCTAGTTCCTTGTCCAGATCCCACTCTAACACATTGATGATACATGAAGGATGGATGATATACTCCTCGTGCTCGTTGACACGTTCTGTGTGGTCGAGACGAGACAGGGCATCAGCTTTTATGTTCTTGGACCCTGGTTTGTATGATAACGTGAAGTGAAACCTGGTGAAGAACAGGGCCCATCAGGCCTGGCGGGGTGTGAGTCTCTTTGCAGTGCGAAGGTACTCCAGGTTCTTATGGTCTGTGAAGATGACAAAGGGATGTGTAGCCCCCTCTAACCAGTGTCTCCACTCCTCCAGCGCTAACTTGACTGCCAAGAGTTCACGATTTCCCACATCGTAGTTTCTCTCAGCGGGGGAAAGCTTTCGCGAGAAGAATGCCACCGGATGGAGCTTTGGCCTCTCTCGCTGGGAGAGAGAGGCTCCTACCCCGGTCTCTGACGTGTCCACCTCCACTATAAACGGTCTGGATGGCTCCGCATGTTTGATGATGGGTGCGGTAGTGAAGGCTTTCTTGAGCTTGTCCAAGGCGGATATCATGACAGGTGTTTGGGTTTCCCCTTTAGCGGGGACGTGAGGGGGTTGGCGATGGCACGGAAATTTCTAATAAACAAACTTCTGTAGAAGTTTGCAAACCCCAGAAACCTCTGTAGTTCCTTGATCGTCGTGGGTGTGGGCCAGTTTACTACTGCCTGACCTTTTCTTGGTCCATGGAGATCCCCTCGGGGCTGATGATGTATCCCAGAAACGCAATGGTGGTTCTATGAAATTCGCATTTCTCAGCTTTAACATATAACTGATGATGGAGCAGTCGTTTTAGAACTTGGCTGTGACACAAACCAACATAGTGGTCCTCCACTCAGTCATAGAAGCGGGGTTACACATGTACTCTTACGTTTTATGCTGATGAAATTGTTACGTAAAATGCATCATGTTCCACTCACTAAACCTGAAAACTGTTGGTGCAATTGTTAGCAATTATTTGTATGAATCAAGGTTCAACTCCCATTTGTGCATCAAATCAAATGACAAAAACACAAGGTGAATTATATATATATATTTGTCTGAAATGTATTGCTCATATTACAGCATAACACAGATTAATACAGTACAGGCTTTTATGAGAATTTTAACCAATTTCTTAAATCTCATGGGTAAAATGATTTATTATAATCTTCATAACGTGCATTTTTCAGTGTAAATTTTTTAAATTTACAGCACACAAAAGTAGCATGCTACTCACTCAGTAACATAATACTTTATTGATTTTTGTCTTGCAAGTCTATATTTGTTTGTGTGTGCCTATGTGGGAGGTTGTGTGTGAGTAAGGTGTTAGAAGAGAACAGTGGACACTGGGAAAGTGTTGAAAATGTCACAAACTTTTAAAACATTCAAAACATTACCTTACTAGTCATAAATGTTTTTATTTTTACATGCTGAGAAAAATAAATAGCACCTAATTTGATCATAAACTCGTCATGAAAAACAGTTGCTGTTTTTGCTTGTTTGTTATCTTTGTGCATTATTGCCAAGTATTTGTAGAGGGGGTGGATACAAGTGCAGCTTGAGTTTATTAATTAACAAAACATGAACAATACAGAAAAAGTAAACCTAGGAAACCTAAACACAAACTATGATCTCAAGAACATACATAGTGCTTAGCGGGTACGACTTGACAACAAACGGCAATGAAAGACAAAAGCTAGACTATAAGTGCTGTGCAAGCCGTGACTTAAATACTAGTGCTTTTTAAACTAAAGCATGAATCAGGTGCAACCAGTCATGTGATGTGAGTGTGCCGCAATCCAGTGAGGTGAAGTGGCTGATGGGAAACATAGTCATGTGCCTTATTCAGCATAACCATGACAATTTAATAATTGTCATAGTTATGCTGAATAAGGCACATGACTATGTTTAATTATTGATTTGTTGTCTTTATACTTCAGCATATAAGTAAATATTTATAGTTATAGTAATCATTGTTAACAATGAATATTAAATAATTAACATATTGATAGACGTTGATCAATAAATTAATGATAATGCTTTCTTCTAAAAGGGTAAAAGTTAGCTAGACTGATAATATTTTGATATAGTAAGCATTAGAACAAAAAAGATGGCAGCTGGTCTTTCTTTCTTTGTCTGTGCTTCTCTCCTCCAGTGTTGATGCACTTACAGTTCCCATCCCCCAACCTCCATCTACTGTACACTCTCTGCGCCCATCTTTCTCCTGCTCACTCTCTTTGTCCACATCCTATCTTATTTTCCCTTGGCTTGGCTTGTCCCATTTCCCTTTTTCCTCTGTCTTCTTCATGTGAGGTGGTTTATCTCTGTTTGCATTTTAAATTGTCATCTTATTCTCTCGTTAGTTTGAACAGCAATTATTATATTAAGGTGAGAAGAAAATGTTCATCAAAATATTGTATGTAGAAAATGAAATATGGCATGCCAAATTTTGTGACAGGGTTCATTTATGGATTTTCCTTTCAATTGAATGGAATAGTTTAGCATATATGTGCCTTACCAATTTTCATAGACTGATTTATCATTCTCTATTTTCTGCGTTACTGTATAAAACTAAATGAATAAAAAATGTATACAAACTGGGGTTAAAAATTGTAAACCGAATGTACTACTGTCACCATATCTTAAAATAAATAAATACATTTATAAATTCTTCCAAAAATTTCATACATTTGAAAAGATGGAATAAATAAAGTCTCTGACCCAAGGAAAATTATCAGCTGAAAAATAATGAGCTCTGTAGCAGCACCTAAGGTGTCATTTTAATCAGCAATAGAGCTCCAAAGTCAACTAAAATTCCTGAATTATGTGGCCTCTCTCTCGGGCACTGTAGATTTTAGTGGCATTGGGCTGGTGGAAAGTTACTGAAGAGATCTTTTTAACTGTTATAAAGTGGTTGTGTAACCATATAAACTATAATGCACGTTATTGTGTTCCAGAGCTATTGGCCACCTCACAAGTGCATTCCTGATTCCTGGTAATCTCACAGGTTCTCTACAGCTGCGTTTACATGGACAACAATAAACCACTCTTAACCCGATTAAGACCATACTTTGATTAAGAAACTACCATGTAAACAGCAATTTTTACTTACCTTAATCACCGCATTTTGCGACAGGACATGATCACACATGGCAATTTTACGTTTTACGGCGAACAAGAGAGTTCGGCTGTGTCCTAAACTGCATACTTGCCTACTATAGGCCTGTAGTGGGGAAAAATACATGTATCTCTGCTACTATATAGACAGTAAGTACGCGGTTTGGGACGCACACCACGGCTTCAAGAAGTTGTCTATTAGCACGTATAGCATGAAAAATAATTAACTGCACTTAAAGCGTTCGTAAAAAAAAATGTAATAAAAACACCCAAAACTGTATACGGTACTATAATGAAGACGAACTGTATGTTGATACGTGAAATTCTGGAGGGACGTCGTACGGCGTGCCGCGGTGACGTAATGACATGTGCCGTTAATCTAATTATGTTCTATAACATGTAAAACGGGTACATGAAAGGAGTATTCTAAAAGTGACTCATGTAAACACCTTAATCACATTATTATCTTAATCAGAGTAAGGCATATATAAGAATAAGACAATATTCTGAAAGGTGTTTTACATAAGTTGCCTTTGGAATATTCCTTTCATGTCCCTGTTTTACACGTCGTCTGACGTTCCCTCCAGAATTTTACATATGAACATACAGTTCATCTTTGTTATGGCATCATATACAGTTTGGACTGTTTCATTTATAATTTTACAAAAGCTTTCAGTGCAGTTAATTATTTTTCATGCTATACATGCAAATAGACGACTGCTTGAAGCCATGGGCTGCGTCTGAAACCGCATACTTGCCTACATGTCTTTTGCCTACTATATAGTAGGTAAGTATGCGGTTTCGGACACAGCCATGCTCTCTTGTTTTCCCGTCAAACGGTTGAGCACTGCCGTGTGTGTACGTGTCCTGTCACAAAATGCGGTGAAAACTCCCAAACGACATTAACAGTGTGATTAAGGTGTGTACATGTCTATAATGCACTTCGATAATGCGACTAACATAGAAATACCCCTGTCTTAATTTGATTTGTGTTTACTTCGAGTATGACTTTAGTCAGATTAAGGTTCAGAAATCACTGTTTACATGGTAGATTTGTAATCAAGAGTATTGTCTTAATCTGGTTAATATCGGAATATTGTAGTCGATGTGAACGTACTGTATGAAAGACAGCAATGGGTTGTGGAGATTGGATATATATATATATATATATACACAATATCTCACAAAAGTGAGTGCACCCCTCACATTTTTGTAAATATTTGATTATAACTTTTCATGTGACAACACTATAGAAATGACACTTTGCTACAATATAAAGTAGTGAGTGCAGAGCTTGTATAACAGTGTAAATTTACTGTCCCCTCAAAATAACTCAACACACAGCCATTAATGTCTAAACCGCTGGCAACAAAAGTGAGTACACCCCTAAGTGAAAATGTCCAAATTGGGCCCAATTAGCCATTTTCCCTCCCCGGTGTCATGTGACTTGTTAGTGTTACAAGGTCTCGGGTGTGAATGGGGAGCAGGTGTGTTAAATTTGGTGTCATCGCTCTCACACTCCCTCATACAGATCACTGGAAGTTCAACATGACACCTTATGGCAAAGAACTCTTTGAGGATCTGAAAAAAAATGTTGTTGCTCTACATAAAGATGGCCTAGGCTATAAGAAGATTGCCAAGACCCTGACACTGAGCTGCAGTACAGTGGCCAAGATCATACAGCGGTTTAACAGGACAGGTTCCACTCAGAACAGGCCTCTCCATGGTCGACCAAAGAAGTTCAGTACACGTGCTCAGCATCATATCCAGAGGTTGTCTTTGGGAAATAGACGTATGAGTGCTGCCAGCATTGCTGCAGAGCTTGAAGGGGTGGGGTCAACCTGTCAGTGCTCAGACCATACGCCGCACACTGCATCAAATTGGTCTGCATGGCTGTCGTCCCAGAAGGAAGCCTCTTCTAAAGATGATGCACAAGAAAGCCCGCAAACAGTTTGCTGAAGACAAACAGATTAAGGACATGGATTACTGGAACCATATCCTGTGGTCTGATGAGAGTAAGATAAACTTATTTTGTTCACATGGTGTCAAGTGTGTGTGGCGGCAACCAGGTGATGAGTACAAAGACAAGTGTGTCTTGCCTACAGTCAAGCATGGTGGTGGGAGTGTCATGGTCTGGGGCTGCATGAGTGCTGCCGGCACTGGTGAGCTACAGTACATTGAGGGAATCATGAATGCCAACATATACTGTGGCATACTGAAGCAGAGCATGACCAGTATGCAGTATTCCAGCATGATAACGACCCTAAACACACCTCCAAGATGACCACTGCCTTGCTAAAGAAGCTGAGGTTGAAGGTGATGGACTGGCCAAGCATGTCTCTAAACCCTACTGAGCTTCTGTGGGACATCCTCAAATGGAGGGTGGAAGAGCACAAGTTCTCTAACATCCACCAGCTCCATGATGTCGTCATGGAGGAGTGGAAGAGGACTCCAGTGGAAACCTGTGAAGCTCTGGTGAACTCCATGCCCAAGAGGATTAAGGCAGTGCTGGAAAATAATGGTGGCCACACAAAATATTGACAATTTGGGCCCAAATTGGACATTGTCACTTAGGGCTGTACTCACTTTTGTTGCCAGTGGCTTAGACATTAATGGCTGTGTGTTTTGTTATTTTGAGGGGACAGTAAATTTACTCTGTTACACAAGCTGTACACTCACTACTTTACATTGTAGCAAAGTGTCATTTCTTCAGTGTTTCACATGAAAAGATATAATCAAATATTTACAAAAATGTGAGGAGCGTACTCACTTTTGTGAGATACTGTGTGTGTGTGTGTGTGTGTGTAATATATATATAAATATATATACACACACACATATACATATGAGCAGTATTTACAGCAGGCAACAGTGTACAGTCCCACTATACAAGTAGCCCATGTAAATATCGCATATGTACAATACTATATGCAAATTGCAGCTGTACGGTATGATCAGTGTAGACATATAACAAAAGCTTTGAAGCAGTGATGTGATGTGTGAGCAGTGCAAAAAGTACAGTATGGCACCTTATTACAACAGTGTAGCAGCATATTTGTAGTGTAGTCAAAAGTAAAGTCAAGGGAGGGTGTGGCTAGGTGTTGTACAGTCTGATGGCTGTCGGGAAAAGGAACATCTGAAGCGTTCCGTCTTGCACCTGGCGGAGATGAGTCTATGGCTGAAGGTGCTCTCCACCTGCCACAGCTCAGCATACAGTGGATGAAGAGGATTTCCCAGAATGGACCTGATTTTGTTTTTATTCTCTTCTCGACCACTGTCTCCAGATTGTCCAGCTTGTGAACAACAACAGAGATGGACTGCTTCACCAACTTGTTGAGTCTGTCAGCCTCCCCAGCCTTAATTCCACCTCCCCAGCACGTCACAGCAAATAACAGGACACTGGCTACTGCAGACTGATAGAACATTTGCAGTAGCTTGCTGCTCACGTCAAATGACCTGAGCCTCCTTAGAAAGAGCAGTCTGCTCTGTCCCTTCTGGTAGAGACCTTCGGTGTTTTCTGACCAGTCCAGCTTGCTGTTGATGTGCACTCCCAGGAACTTGTACGAGTCCACCATCTCTATTTTCTCCCCCTGGATGGTAATAGGTGTTGGGGGCTTTCTGTTTTGGCGGAAGTCCACTATCAGTTCTTTGGTCTTGCCGATGTTGAGCTGAAGGTGGTTATCCTCATACCATCTGACAAAGCTCTCCACTACGCCTCTGTACTCCTCCTCCTTATCTTCACTGATGCAGCCCATGATGGAGGAGTCATCAGAGAATCTCTGGAGGTGGCACGTTCCAGAGTTGAAGCTAAAGTCAGAGGTGTATATGGTAAATAGAAAGGGTGAAAGCACAGTTCCTTGAGGTGCACCGGTGTTGTACATCACCACATCTGACAGGCTGCCCTGCAGTCGGACATACTGTGGTCTGCTGGTGAGATATTTCATGATCCAGGGCACCATGTCATGGTCTACCCGCATGTCTCAGAGCTTTTCTGCAAGCAGAGGCGGCCGGATGGTGTTAAATGTAATAAAAAAATCGAAACACATGATTTTCAGTGTGCTTCCTGGCCACTCCAGGTGTGAGTAAGCCCTGTGCATTAGGACAATTCCTGTATTGTCCTCATCATCAGGAGTGTGTGAATGTCCATTTGAGCTCTCTGGGGTGGGGGGTGTCAAACCTGTTGAAAAACCGGTTTAGCTCATTTGCATGTTCCAGTCTGCCCATTTTGTCAATTTTGTCATTTTGTCATTTTGTGAAGCTTGTCAATTTGGGTGGGCCTGTGCCCATGATGGCCTCAGATTCCTGTTCTTGGCTGACAGGGGCAGGAACACAATGAGATCTTCTGCTGTTGTAGCCCATCCAGAATGCTGAGATGCTTTTCTGCTCACCACAGTTGTAAAGAGATTATTTGAGTTACTAAATCATTCCTGGCAGCTTGAAACAATCTGGCCATTTTCCTCTAACCTCTCATCAATAAGGTGTTTCCACACATAGAGCTATTGCTCACTAATGTTTTGTTTTCTTTTTTGCACTATTCTGTGTTAATTATAGAGACTTTTGTATGTGAAATTCCCAGGAGATCAGCAGTTAGATACTCAAAACCAGCCCTTCTCGTACCAACATCCATGCTATGATCAAAGTCACAGAGATCACACATCATGTTTGATGTGGGCATTAACTGATCTCTTGAGCTGTATCTGCATGATTTTTTGCATTGCGCTGTTGCCACATAATTAACTGATTAGATAACTGCATGAATGTGCAGGTGTACATGTGTTCCTAATAAAGTGGACAGTGAGTGTATAAGAATAATAATACCACTCATTACAAATCCTTAGCCATCTCAGGATGATCAAATCTGTGTCAAGTATTAGTAATACAGAATAACGATTTTGCATTGTTGTAAAGTGCTTTCCCAGTAAAGTTATACTCAAAGGAACAACAACTCCTCCCCTTAGATTCAGAGTGAAAGATTTATGATAGTACACCAGGAATGCTGACCATGTGCTAGCTTTGCTACAGGGTAGCTTTCAATCTTCTATCAATTCTGCCACTGAAATTCTGCAAATGATACATTCATGTGAAAAAAAAACCTATCGTCAGCTAGGAGCATAACCATAAAGCCATGCAAGACCCTAAAAAATGAGGGCCTTGCCTTTCACTCTGCACATCTCAGTGAAGAGAGATGAAAGCCAAGTTGAGTGAATTTTGATATAGTGGCGACTAGAAGGCAGGAGACATCTATATTAACTTATGCTTCTTTATTAAGTTAAGACTTTCCTTTTTATGCTAAAAAATATAAGGAGGTTTGAGCATAAGCAGATCACAATATACATTAATAAAATTTAACATAAGGTGCACTCTGCAATAGATTCATATATAATATTATATATAATATTAACAACAGAAATTTTAGCACCCTATTAAAAGCATGTAGTTTTTTTTTGTTGGTTTTTTTATTTTATTTTTTATTTTTTTTACTATTTTCTTTTCTCAGCACTGACCATTTATTGGCCTTGATTGTATATTATTTAGACATGATTTAGGGGTTTTGTGAAGTTTTAATTATTGTGTGTAATGTTCATTGATTTTTATCATGTATCTCTTCTTTGTATATGTCTGCTCAGACATGGTTGAAGAACTACGGCTACTTACTCCCGCATGACATCCGGACATCAGACCTGCGTTCGGAGAAAGCCATGCAATCAGCAGTTGCTGCTATGCAGCGGTTCTATGGCATCCCGGTGACTGGAGTACTTGACCAAACAACCATAGAGTGAGTACTTGCACATATAAACATGCACAAGTATTTTTTAAGGTAATTTCATACTGGCAGGCCATAAATCACTCTTGGTTCTGCTTGCCTCTGTCCTTGTCCTTTTGTGCAAAATGTCATCATTTTCACGTTCTGCACATGCACACGTACATGCACGTTTTCTTAATGGCAGGTAGAAAATATCTGGAATGGCTATTACTTGTCCATCCCCTGTCAAATATAAAACAATTACCATGAAGTATTATTTCAACTATATACTGTATGCATATTGTCAAAGCCAGTTGGGCTTTAACCACATACACCAATCAGACATAACATTAAAAATACCTGCCTAAGATTGTGTAGGTCCCACTTGTGTCACCAAAACAGCTCTGACCCATTGAGCCATGGACTCCACAAGACCTCTCAAGGTGTGCTGTGGTATCTTGCACCAACTTACCAGCAGATCCTTTAAGACCTCTAAGTTGCAAGGCACCTCCATGGATTGGAATTGTTTGTCCAGCACATCCCACAGATGCTCGATCAGATTGAGATCTGGGGAATTTGGAGTTCAAGTCAACACCTTAAACTCTATGTCATGTTCCTCAAACCATTTCTGAACATTTTTTGCAGTGTGGCAGCATTTCAGCATTTTTCTGCATTCAGCATATTTCAGCATTATCCTGCTGAAATAGGCCATTGCCTTTAGGGAATACCTTTGCCATGAAGGGGTGTACTTGGTCTGCAACAATGTTTAGGCAGGTGGTATGTCAAAGTAACATCCACATGAATACCAGGACCCAAGTTTTCCCAGCAGAACATTGCTCAGAGTATCACACTGCCTCTGCTGGCTTGTTCCAATAATGCATCCTGATGCCATCTCTTCCCCAGGTAAGCTGTACCTGTTGTAGGTGTTTTCGGCGGTGGGCAAGGGTCAGCATGGGCACTCTGACCAGTCTGTGGCTATGCAGCCCCATATGTAGCAAGCTGCGATGCGCTGTGTGTCCGTACACCTATCTGCCAAAGCCAGCATTAACTTTTTCAGCACATTGTGCATAGCCAGTACAATAATTTGGAATGTCCTGAAAAAGAATGAAACCACTGGTATACTGAGCAACAGACACTGAATGGGTTGGTCAAGGAAAACAATAGCTGATGACAGAAACATTGTGAGAGTTGTGAAGAAAAACCCCCAAAAACAAAATTATTTAATTAACGTGTAATTAATCCAGATGTATATTTGGATTCTAAATGAGCAAGCCAGAGGTGACAGTGGCAAGGAAAAACTCCCTTAGATGACAGGGTGACACCAGATAGGTGAAACATATACATTATCTTTATCTATACAGTTGAGTTACATGTCTCTATTGAGAAGTTAATATCAAAAAAGTGGCCACCACATAAAAAATACAATCAAAAAAAATATTGTACTTGGTCATTTATTTATTGAGGAAATTTATCCAATATTACATATCTGTGAGTGGCAAAAGTATGTGAACCTTTGCTTTCAGTATCTGGTGTGACCCCTTTGTGCAGCAATAATCACAACTAAACATTTCCAGTAACTGTTGATCAGTCTTTTAGCCCATTCCTCAGTTCAGAACAGCTTCAACTCTAGGATTTTGGTGGGTTTCCTCACATGAACTGATTGCCTCAGGTTTTTCCACAACATTTATTTTGGTTTATGGTCAGGACCTTGACTTGGCCATTCTAAAACATTAACTTTATTCTTCTTTAACTATTCTTTGGTAGAATAACTTGTGTGCTTAGGGTAGTTGACTTGCTGCATGACCCACTTAATGTTAAGATTCAATTCATGGACAGATGTCCTGACATTTTCCTTTAGAATTCACTGGTATAATTCAGAATTCATTGTTCCATTAATGATGGCAAGCCGTCCTGGCCCAGATGCAGCAAAACAGGCCTAAACCATGATACTACCACCGCCAGGTTTCACACATGGGATATGGTTCACGTTGTGTTAGCTGTACGCTGTGGGAAGCACCCTCGCGTGTGACCAGTATCTGAAGCTTGTGTAACATCATGCCTATTTATAAGCCTGCCATGATCAGGTGATGTGGCAATTAAGTGCGTCGCGTGATATGTAAACAACACCTGTGAACCGCGCCATCAGCCTTATTATCTTCAGCGAGGCTGCATGTCGGTCGTTTGTGTAATGCTTGCAAAAAGACTCTTCGTTTCCTTTTCCGAAAAAAAAGAAAAATCTCTTTTCTTTTCTGTCCCTTTAAAAAAAAGGGGGGGGAGAAAAGTATGAGTGAGAGAGTTCGGGAAGTGTGTTATGCCTTGCTCCCGTTTCATCACGGGGAGGACTGCACACTTTCTGTGTGAAGTGTCTAGGTTCGGAGCACGCCATGGCAGCCCTCGAGAGGTCTGACTGTGCGCTTTGTGAAGCAGCTCCGCACGTAACTCGCTCTCTTCTTGGAAGCCGAAGCGAGTTGGGTTTCAGAGCCTCGCTGATCTGGGCCGGCCTCTGCCGCGCAGCTAGTCGTCTCAGGTCCGGGGAATCTCGTATGGATCTGGAAGAGGAGCGGGAGATGAGCACTGCTCTATCACTTGCTCTGTCTTCCGGGTCCGGCTCTCCACTGGATTTTGGAGCTCGCTTCCCGACTCCTCCTTCCACTATGGAAAGATAAAAAATTAAAAAAACACACACACACAAAAATAAAATAATAAAAATTCCTCTCTGACCTAGCCGAACCAGAAGGGTCTGTTTAAAACTGAGAGCTGCTTGAAGTGACTACTAAGGCTGGATGACCTTTTTTCTCCCCAGTGAAAATAAATCCCTCACACTGCAGAAAGCTCCCCTTTTTTCCAGAAGTACATGACAAAATATCATGCATCTGAGGGAAAACCATGCATAAGCCGTATTTATAACCCCTCGATGTTGGATTATTCCGCCATTGCAGCCAGCCCTGCCCCTATTGATGGAGCCTCGGTGTGGCAACATCCTCTAACTTCGAGGGTTATGCATGGTGTCAGGTGGCTGAGGCACATCATCAGACCAAGCATACCTTCCTGGGACCTTTCTGTGGTCCTGGAAGGTCTGTCAGGTGCCGCATTTGAGATGCTGCATTTGACTCTAAAGGTAGCTCTTCTGCTGGCCCTGACATCTCAAGTGAGAAGGAGAGCTACATGCGCTCTGTTGCCCCGTCCTGCCTTGACTTTACCCCTGGATTAGCCAAGGCCTTCCTATATCCTAGGCCTGATTATATTCCTAAATTGCCTACATCTGCTCCCCAGCCAGTAGTGTTGCAGGCTTTCTGCCCTACTTTGTTCCTCATACTGGAACAAGAGAAATTGCACCGACTGTGTCCAGTAAGGGCTCTCTGTACTTACGTCCACCGCTCTGGCCAGTGGCGTAAGTCAGAGCAGCTGCTGGTCCTCTTGAGTGGTGACAGTAGAGGTGATGCTGTGTTGAAACAGCGCATCTCTAATTGGATAGTGGAAGCAATCTCTATCGCTTATGAGGCGCACATTCTCGCTATGCCTTTGGGAATAAGGGCTCATTCCACTAGGTGGGGTCACCTCCTCAGAGGCTTTAGCAAAAAGGGTATCCTTACAGAAAGTGTGTGCTGCGGTGGGGTGGTCTACGCCGCACACATTCATTTGATTTTTACAGCCTGGATATACATTCCGGCCCGGGCTCGAGTGTCTTCCAGTTACCCTCAGGCTTGGATCTTTTTGAACAGGCCGTACCCTCAGTATGACAGAGTGGGTATTCTCGTTCCACAGCGTTCAGCTAACAGAATGTGGAGTTCCCTTTGAAGGGTAACATCTGGGTTATGCACGTAACCCTGTTCCCTGAGGGCACTTCCCACAGCGTTCAGCTAACGCAATGTCTTGCTCTCTTGTCAGGGAACTTTGTTACATGCATAACCCAGACTTTTTCCTTTCTCCAAGCATAATGCTTGTCATTTAAACCAAAAAGTTCTTTTTTGGTCTCATTTTTCCAATAGCCTTCTGGTTTGTCCCTGTGATCTTTAGCAAATACACACAGGCAGCAGTGCTCTTTTTGGAAAGCAGTGACTTTCTCCTTGCAACCATTCCATGCACACCCTTGTTGTTCAAAGTTCTCCTGATGGTGGACTCATGAACATTAACATTAGTCAATGTGAGAGAGGCCTTTAGTTGCTTAGAAGTTAACTTGGGTTACTTTGTGACCTCATGGATTATTACATGCCTTGCTCTTGAAGTAACTTTGTTGGTCAACTACTCCTGAGGAGGGCAACAATGGTCTTGGATTTCTTCCATTTGTACACAATCTGTGGACTTGAGGCCAAACTCTTTAGCAATGGTTTTGTAACCTTTCACATCCTGATGAGCAACAACTCTTTTTCTGAGGTCCTCAGAAATCTCCTTTGTTCATGCCGTGATACAATTCCACAAACATGTGTTGTGAAAATCACACTTTGATAGATCCCTGTTCTTTAAAATAAGACAGGGTGCTCACTCACACATAATTGTCATTGCATTGATTGAAAACACCTGACTCTAATTTCACCTTCAAATTAACTGCTTGGGGACTGGAGGCGGATGCAGGTGCAGATCAAAGTCTTTATTAGACACGTAGCTCACAATCAAAGAAAACGCAGTCTTCACTGGAAAACGAGAAACTGGAATCGTGGCATGGAGACAAACAACATCAACTATACAAACGATACTAACTATACAAACTATAGACATGATATAATACTGAGCGAAGTGCTCAGTCACCCAGGCATTTAAATAAAGAACATGATTAACTCAAAGCATGGACACCTGGGGCAAATTAAAGTCACTTAATACGTAATGCTCAATCCGGAACTGAGCGAACAAAAACAATGTCACGTGACTCGTCAGGAGCTGAGCCACAGTGCCCTCTGCTGGCCTTGGCATAACAGAACCCCCCTCCAAAGGGTGCTCCTCCCAGAGCACCAAGAACCCCCCTTCAACGGGGGTCCCGGGCCCCTGTGCGAGCTGTCTCTCGCTGCCACGGAAAGCGAGGCAGCCTCCGTCGAGGAGTAGAGAGGCGGAGCAGCACCCCCACCGGGGTTGAAAGTCGGGGCACCGCCCCCGGCAGCTCTGGAACTGAAATACTGGGCGCCGCCCCCCCGGCGGCTCTGGAACTGAAACTCTGGGCACCGCCCCTGGCAGCTCTGGAACTGAAACGCTGGGCGCCACCCCCAACGGCACTGGAACGCTGAGCGCCACCCCCGAAGGCACTGGAACGCTGGGCGGCATCCCCAGCAGGACTGGAGGGCTGGGCGGCGTCCCCAGCGGGACTGGACAGCGGGACGGCCTACTCGGCTGGGCGGGGCAGTGAGACGGCCTACTCGGCCGGGCTGGACAGCAGGACAGCTTCCTCGGCTGTGCAGGGCAGCGGGACGGCCTCCTCGGCTGGGCTGGACAGCAGGACAGCTTCCTCGGCTGTGCAGGGCAGCGGGACGACCTCCTCGGCTGGGCTGGACAGCAGGATAGCTTCCTCGGCTGGGCTGGACAGCAGGACAGCTTCCTTGGCTGTGCAGGGCAGCGGGACGACCTCCTCGTCTGGGCTGGACAGCAGGATAGCTTCCTCGGCTGTCGGGAGCTCCCCCGCAGAGACCTCCCCGTAGGCCTCAAGCTGCAGCTCTGAGGTCGCCATGTTACCCTCAGGCGGGAGCTCCACAGCTGAGACCTCCCCGTGGGCCTCAAGCTGTAGCTCTGAGGCCGCCCTGTTGACCTCAGGCGGGGGCTCCACAGCTAAGGCCTCCCCGTAGGCCTCAGGCTGGAGCTCTGCTGTCTTCATTGCCCCCCACCAAAAAAAATTTCGGGGCCAGACTTCACCTCTGGACTGCGCGGCGTGGTGCAGTTCCCCTGCAGTGGGAAGCCCCAGATGCTCAGATAACTCTGCTGGCTGCGTTCCACAGCATGGTTCTCCGGTGGTGGGGACGGGGTCAAGGGTGCAGGGGGCGACGTGGCACGTAGCTCAGCTTACAGCTGTCTCTGCTCTGCTACCATGCGCTTGAGCCGAGCAACTTCCTCGCTGAGCTGTTGGTTGGGCTCCCGGAATGGCGCAGATGGTGGCATGGCGCATGGACCGGCTCGCTGCAGCAGCTTTTGTTGCGCGATCTGGTGAGTAATCCGCGCCAGTGCTTCGTCCATAATTCTGTTCCTCTCCCAGAACACTCGGTTCAACTCCGCGCTCATTTTGTTGATCTGCTGCTTCCGTTTGGTGGGCTCAGTATTCTGTAACGGATCGGGACTCGAGGCGGATGCAGGTGCAGATCAAAGGCTTTATTAGACACGTAACTCACAATCAAAGAAAACGTGGTCTTCACCGGAAAACAAGAAACTGGAATCGTGGCATGGAGACAAACGACATCAATTATACAAACGATACTAACTATACAAACTATAGACATGATATAATACTGAGCGAAGTGCTCAGTCACCCAAGCATTTAAATAAAGAACATGATTAACTCAAAGCATGGACACCTGGGGCAAATTAAAGTCACTTAATACGAAATGCTCAATCGGAAGCGAGCGAACAATGTCAACAATGTCAACAATGACATTGTCAATGTCAATGTCAAAACAATGTCACGTGACTCGTCAGGAGCCAAGCCACAGTGCCCTCTGCTGGCCCTGGCATAACACTCAATCTTAGAGGTTCACATACTTTCACCATACACAGATATGTAATATTGGATCATTTTCCTCAATAAATAAAAGACCAAGTATTATGGACTTGTGTGAAAATCTGTTGATGTCTTAGGTCATATTTATGCAAAAATATTGAAAATTCTATAGTGTTCACAAAATTTCAAGCACCACTGTACATACTATTTATATCCTTTTGTGTAATGTCACAAATATTTACTATTATCTTCCAGCCTCTTTTTAAGTAAAGCAAAATGTTGTGACTGAAAGTGCTTGCATTTATTTGCTGATTATGAAAGAAAGTAATTTGTTGTTTGTGTCTGCTCATTGTTTAGGTGGATGAAGAAACCTCGATGTGGGGTTCCTGATCACCCTCAACGGAGGAGAAATAAGCGCTATGCTCTCACTGGTCAAAAATGGAGGGACAAAAAAATTACATACAGGTATAAATACTGTTTCATAGCAAGGTGATTTTTGATTACATGTAGCTATTATTTGACTTACAAAAATAAAAGTAAAGATGGATGGAGAATAAAGTGATAGGTTAATTAATTAGAGAGAATACTGTGTATGGGTATATCTACAGTACAGTGCATTCTCTTAACTTCAGTGTAAGCAATTTCTACTAAAGGTTAGCACTCATTTCTCAAAATGCTATAATTATTTCTCAAAATGCTCTCTACAGTCCCCTCTGAAACTATTTGAATGACAAGGCCAATTAATGCTTTTGCTGTAGATTGAAGACATTTGGATTTGAGATCAAATGATGAATATGCTTTCATCTTGTATTTCCTGGTATTTATATGTAGATGTGTTAAATGACAAAGAACATGGCACATTGTGTATCAGACTACCCAATTTGTAGGCGAACAAAAATATTGGAACATGTGACTGATAGGTATTTCTTGTTACCCTGGTGTATCCTGTCAGATTGATTGTTTAAACCAGAGGTTCTCAACCTTTTGTAACTAAAGCCCCCCAAGTCTCCCCTATCATGTGGCACCCCCCCCACCTATTGGAATAGACCAGGTATGACCAGCTATTCTATATAAAATCTATCTATATATAACCTAACCTATAAGATTATATCTCTATAAGATATCTATAAGATATCCATAGATAGAGAGATAGATTTTTTTTGCTTTTGTACTTTTTTTTATTACTTTCATAACTTTTATGATTTTTTATAATAACTTATGACTTTTATAAAACTATATAATTGACAGGTAAGGAACATGAATGATCAAAAATGCTTCTCAACACTATAACTACCTTGAACAAGAGAACTAGGTTGTAATAGTGTGTACTATTTTACATGTAAAACACGTTGCATTTGTCTTGCGTTCCAAAAAAACATTCACATACGAATTATGCAAATTGGGATGAAGGGCGCATCTCATTGTAATGCCATGACTTTGTTAAATCAATCAGTGGGACACATGCACTTGCTTCTTTTTACATTCACATCCATCAGTACGTTTACATGGACAACAATAATCCGACATTAACCTGATTAAGACAATACTCTGATTAAGAAACTACTATGTAAACAGTGATTTTGGATTACCTTAATCCAGCTAAAGTCATACTTGAAGTAAACACAAATCAAATTAAGACATGGAGTATTCCTATTTTAGTCACATTATCGAAGTGTATTATAGACATATACACACTATTAACATCGTGTGGGAGTTTTCACCGCATCTTGCAACAGGACATATACACACAAGGCAGTGGTCATCCGTTTGACAGCAAACAAGAGAGCATGGCTCTGTCTGAAACTGAATACTTACCTACTATATAGTAGGCGAAATACGTGTAGGTAAGTATGCGGTTTCAGACGCAACCCATGGCTTCAAGCAGTTGTCTATCTGCACGTATTGCATGACAAATAATTAACTGCACTTGAAGCTCTCGTAAAATGAAAAATTAGACACCCAAAACTGTATACGGTACCATAATGAAGACGAACTGTATGTCAATACGTGAAATTCTGGAGGGAACGTCGGACGACGTGGCATGGGGACCTAATGACATGTGCATTAATCAATCTATGCTATATAACATGTAAAACAGGAACATAAAAGGAATATTCCAAAGGCAACTCATGTAAACACTTTAATCACAATATTGTCTTATTCAGAATAAGGTCAATAATTATATTATTGCTGTCCATGTAAAAGTAGTATATGTCAGCTGCCGTGCCATCAACGGAATGTGCTGTTCTGGCTCTCAGCCATTCACTCAACATTGCAGATGCAGAGAGAGGTGTGAGTGCAACGGGAAAGCAAGAAATTGCACCTGCAGGACAGTACTGGCAACATTTGGAAAGTTGCTAAGGTTTGTCCAAAAATTCGCTAAAGGGGTCTGAAAAGTCGCTAAGTTGGCAACACCGGTCTGCACTGACAGCTAGCTAAAAGGCAGGCTAAGCTCTGCCTCTCCTGAGCAAAAAGAAATGCAGAGGGATAGGGAATGCAGGGTTTTTCATTTATGCACATTATTTGAAAAGCAACAAAATACACAGAGTACCCAAATGATGCCCTACCTGTGTTTTTTTTCTTGAAAACAATTTGCGCCCTGATCTCTCCCCCTACCGCCCCCATTTGTTGTTAAAAAGGATAAGCCAACATGAAGATCAGAGGGCTGTCTTCAGGAAAAAAGCAAGCCATTTTTATGCCGAGAAAAAGGGAAAATCAATCAGAGGCACAAACATTGATCAAAGCCAATACCACAATTTGGAATAGCTTGAAAAAGAATGACACCACTGGTGTACTGAACAACAGACACTGAATGGGTTGGCCAAGGAAAACAGCAACAGCTGATGACAGAAACATTGTGAGAGCTGAGAAGAATAACCCAAAAACAACAGTCATTAACATCACCAACAACCTCCCCAGGGCAGGGGTGAAAGTATCACAATCCACTGTTAGAAGAAGACCTTGAGGGCAGAAATATAGAGGCCCTACAACATCGGCTGCAAGACTTGGAAAGCCAGACTGGAATTCGCAGTGAAATGAGCCACAGAAGGTATGGTACTAAGATGAACCTCTACCACAGTTTTGGAAAGGCAATAGTGTGGGGAAAGAAAAGATCTGCTCGTGATCTCCAAAACATAAAAGATCATCTGTGAAAAATGGTGGTTTGGGCTTGCATGACTGCTTCTAGAACAGGCTCACTAATCTTTATTGATGATGTAATTCATGATGCTAGCAGCAGGATGAATTTAGAAGTCTATAGGAGTATTTTGACATACTCTGCTAATTTACAGGGACATGCATCCAAATTAATCAGGAGGAACTGAGGAACATGCAGCAAGACAATCACCGGACCTTAGCCCAATTGAGTTTGCATTTTAACTCCCAAAGAGGAGACTGAAGGAAGAAACCCATTTAAACAACAACAGTTGAAAGTGGCTGCAGTAAAAGCCTGGGAAAACATTACAAAATAAGAAACCAACAATTTGGTGACGTTAATGAGGTACAGACTTGATGCAGTTATTGCAAGCAAGGCATATGCAACCGTATATTAACTGTTTAAGTACAAAGGTTCTGTTTTATGTTGTTTAACACATCTAGATGTAAATACCTGGAAATAAAAGTTGAAATCCTAAACTCTCATCTCATATCCATCTTTTGATCTCAAACCCAAATGTCTTTGGTGTATAGCACAAACAAATGAACTGGTCTTGATTGGAAAATGATAGCAATATCTGACAGTTTTGACCCTGTGGGGACATTTTGTTATCCTTGCAAGTAAAAATATTTGAATACAAAATCAACAAATAAAACAAACAAACAAAAAAAACCCTAAAAGAGCCTAAATGTGTCCTTTTGTTTACTGGGGTTAGATTTAGGTATAGGCATTAATTGGCTGCTTTATATCATTGGAGGGTCCTCACAAGAAGAGTAAGACGTGTGTGTGTGTGTGTCCTGATCCATTTTCTCCACATGTTGATGATGGCCTTCTATGTTTCCATGTTTATATGCACAAGAGAGAGAGAAATAGAGCAAGAGGGAAATTTTGACAAAGAGAAAAACAGAAAGATGGTTCAGGGGAGTGTAGCAGTGATCTGTACCTTTAACTGCCCTTTGAGCTTCTGTGCTGCTGAAAATCTATATTTAGAGAAGGCTGGTGAATTAGATCTTGGAAAGCAGTCAGAAAATGTTGTGATATAATGAGAGAGTGAGAGGGGAAAAAGAGAGATTCTGCATTTCTCAGTATTCATTCCCTTTTGAACGGTGCCATTATGTGCTGTTTTTATTCAGCAAGTGTCAGTGTAAAGCGGATTTATTTGTTTTTCTTAAATGTCTAATTTCTTAAACGTTAAATTATAGTATCCAAATGTTTAATTTGGTACATTTTAGTCTCAGTTTATAGTATCATAAATGTTACAGTCATGTGAAAAAATAAGTACCATCCATGGAAATTGTTGGCTTTTTTAACATATTTGGAAAAGCAAACATTTGATCAACTTTGAAACAGTGCCAATCTTTATCGCTTATGAGGCGCGCATTCTCGATATGCCTCTGGGAATAAGGGCTCATTAAACTAGGTGGGGTCGCCTCCTCGGAGGCTTTGTCCAAAGGGGTATCCTTACAGGGTGTGTGCTGCGGCAGGTTGGTCTACGCCAGGTTGGTCTACGGGCTCGGATCTTTTTGAACAGGCCGTACCCTCAGTATGACGGAGTGAGTATTCTCGTTCGCACAGGTTAGGGTTAGCTTAAAAGGTTTAGATTAATTTAAGTTTATTGTTACTATATGCTGTATTCGCGCACTTGCAAATTCTATAAATTCCGTCATTTATTATAACGGAAGTGATGTGTTAGTAACAAGGCCGCGTTGCTGATCATGCGCAGTGTAGACGCGCTGATACAGCTTGGGAGCGCAACTAATATCTGTGATGTCTAATTAAACACTATGATCAAAAGTAAACTCAAGTAGAATAATATTCCTAAAGGCAGCGAGTAACAGAAACCACAAGGTGCACTGAAAGTGAGTTTTTATTATTAATTTAGGACTGTAGTTTAATTTGGTGCTTTTTCTGCATCCATAAAAAAATAATGGATAACTACTGTAAAATAAATTTTATATATGTGTGTGTGTGTGTGTGTGTGTATGTGTGTGTGTGTGTGTGTATATATAAATTTTATTCAATTTACATTGTATATACGTACTTATGTGTTATTATTTATGGATGCACAAAAAACACCGAATTAAACTACAGTCCTAAATTAAAAATGTATATTCTCTTGTGTGTGTGTGTGTGTGTGTGTGTGTGTGTGTGTGTATTGGGTTCTTTTCTGTTTTGTACAAACAGTTGTGTAAAGTTTTAGTTTGAAGTTTATATTTGTAGCACTCAGTTTGTGGATTTTATTTTAAATAACCAAAAAAAGGTACTGAAAGTTTGCCCCGCCCCATCCGATTAATCGAAAAAATTATTGGCCAACTAATCGATTATGAAAATAATCGTTAGTTGCAGCCCTAGTTTGTTTATCAGTTGTTCCTTTTAGATTGGTTCCCCCAGTACAGTGTTGCCATGTCTGCTGATAATATTGTGTTTTGTGGGGGATTAAGTCAAAACATGAAAATTGGAGTAGACTTTTCTTGTGATATGAGCAACCATGAGCTTCAATGAAGTGAATGCGCTGTCTATTAGAGTTGGTGAAGACAGTGAAGGTAGAGCGGCAGCATACTGTATGTTTGCAGACTGAACAATTGCTACTCTTGATTATGATTGGTGAAAAATTATTTAATAAAGACGTTTGAATTACACCCATCTTGCAGTGTTAGCATTATTAATAATTTACTGGTGCCAGATACTGCTGTGGCTACACGAGCATGTCACAGTCGCAGGTTCAGTTAATTTTGGGTGAATAATAAAAGATCAAGGTTTTTGAGATCGGAAAGTTGAGAGAAGCAGATGATGTACAGTGTTCCTTTTTTCATCATAATGGCATCTTTGCAGTATTTGCACACTTGTTCGGTTGACTGAGGTGATGAAAAGCAGTACAAAAGTAGCTAAGTGTGGTGTAGCTAGATGCATTTTGGAGTTGTAGTTTTTAGTGCGATTGTATTATACAACTCCGAACAGGTCACTCGCACCAGTGCAAATATATATTTAACATATATATATTGTCTCACAAAGTACGTTTCAGTCGCAAATGCAACTGAAATGGTCGCACTGAAGAGCCCTGTCTATGCATTTTTTCCAGCTCAGCTAGTATCCTAAATTTAGTTTTATGGAAGCTGAGGTGCCTTAGCTGTAAATGTATGACATGATCAGAAAAAGTTGGATAAAACTTGCCTCGGGTGTTGTCCCTGTTTGTAGGACTACCAGACCGATAAAATATAAAACTTTTCTAACTAGGCTAGTTTGGTATCACTACCTAAAAGGAGGCACAAGCTGCTACAGTGCCATGCAAAATACATTATCTTTCCTTATGCTTTGCTCATATCATGTTCACGTAAACTGGAACTCTTATATACATTTGCACACCTTGTTTTCCTGCTCAGCATGAGAGGACGTTAGTGTTTTAAAAACAAACAATCTGCATATATCACTAATCTATATCAGTGGCATTTATACATTTTTCCTTACACTGATTGTGTGAGCTAACGTTTGGCAGAATTAAGACATGAGTGTTTCTACATATGTTCCTGTAAACTCTTCACTGAAGATATATAATTACGACACCACCGTCTTCTTTTACTCTAAGTGGATAATTATTTGGGGCTAAAGAAAAAAGTATTCAGGACTACAGCACCCTGGCTAAGTTACGCCCCTGCCTAAAAACAATATTATCAAGTAATATTATGATAGGCAAATATGGCACCTTCTGCACTTCACCCGGTAAATTCAGCATCTGGCTCATATTCGGGATCTGGATCTTTTGATACGTTACTCTCAATAGGCTACTATCATATTCATAATCATCAAAATCAACATTTTGTTCGCTGACAGCTTCATCATCAAATCCATTATCAAATGACGCTAATATTTGATTAGAAACTTCTCTGCAGTAAATTGCTGAACCATGTCAAGTTTTGTAACATTTGTTTTATGTCTGGGATCATTATGATTGACACGTTACATCATAATTGTTTACCAAACATTCCCACCTTAAAAATAAAAGTGAATTGCACTTATTGAGCCCTGAGAGATTCAATATTGTTGCACAGAAAAATATACTTACTTTATTACATACCTCGGGTCAGTACTGATCCTATAGACCTTTTACAATAAATTAATTATAAAACATTCTCATCATAAAACATTATTCGACAATTTTATATTTTTTTCCTTGTTACATTGTTGATAATAAATGGATTGAGGAATACTAAGAGGGTGGAGGTCTGATGTGAAAAAATTAACGAGGGGGAGGGTACTGGATGACGTCTCGGGTCACTAACAACCTGAGGTATGCATTTAAAGGTTAAGGGGTCAATTAGTTTTTCACATGGGTAATAGGTGTTGGATAACTTTTTTTGCTTCAATAGAAAAAAAAAATGATAAAAACTTATTAAAAATAAAAACTGCATTGTGTGTTTACTCAGGTTTGTTTTATGTTGGGTTTTTTTTGAAAATCTAAAACTATTCAGTTAGCGATATACAAAAGAAATCAACAGTGTACACACTCTTTTTCACAGCACTGTACACACTCTCTGTAAAAACAGATTGTGGAGACATTATAATTGTTCATGATCTAAAATCATCATATCACCCACCCCTAATATCCAGCAGTTTTTGTGCACCCACACCCACTGTTTATTTAGTAAAGCACTTTGTATTCAAATGGCTATAATTCACTAGGTGGGTGCTCAGATAACCTATTATATTATTATACAAATTCCAGTATTGTTAGTGTTAGTATCTGTAATGAAGCTGCACATAACTACTGCGTGATTAAAATACATCCTTGAATGTTTTTGCATGTTTTGTGGAATACAATCAGAGATGCTCATTTCATAATTGTATAGCATGCACTTTAAATATTTTATTTCTTATTTTTTTCCCTACTCTCTTCAGCATACACAATTTCACCCCTAAGGTAGGTGAGAAGGACACACAGAGGGCGATCCGGCAAGCATTTGATGTGTGGCAGATGGCAACCCCACTGACCTTTCAGGAAGTGGCCTACTCTGAGATAAAGAAAGAGGGCAAAGAGGCCGACATCATGATCTTCTTTGCCTCAGGGTTTCATGGTGATAGTTCTCCATTTGATGGAGAGGGAGGTTTTTTAGCCCATGCCTACTTCCCTGGCCCTGGAATTGGAGGGGACACACACTTTGACTCTGACGAGCCTTGGACGTTAGGCAATGCTAACCATGATGGTAAGTGAGCAGTGTCATACTTTATAGAGAGTGTTTCTAGTCTATAAGTACTTTATTTACAATAGAAAATTGACAGTTGTAAAGTTGTCATGTTTCTTGATAACATGACAACCCGTTTTTTTAAGACATTTTATGTCTTAAAATCTTTATAAAAGAGAAAAAAAGAGAGGCTGGTTTTGGGAACTAATTTGTCTCACAGATATTAAACAAAATTTAAATGGAACTATAAATGCTATAAAAGTACAGTATGTTGTTCATTAATGAATTAAAAATGATAATGGTTGGTGGATTGCTGTGATATTGTCATATCACAGCAAACCAGTGACTACATTTCCCATCCTGCACTGCGACCTACAAACATGACCGCCATGGACCGCAATTTCCTTGCCTTCATTCTAATCACGCACACCTGCATTCAATTCACACACAATCACAACCACAGGTTATAAGGACTTTCTATGCATTCACTCTCTGCAAAGTATACACGCAGTTGCCTTGTCTCTGTCATTACCAAGCTTTATATAGTGTTTGTTTATTCTGGTTTTGACCTTGTTCTTGTTTTCGACCTCGTCTTTTTGCCTTGCATTGTTTGGATTGTTTGCCTGTTCGCTTGACCTCTGCATGTCTTTGTTTATTGATTTCTGCCTGATCCTTTGGACTTATGGTTGTTGTTTCATTAAACTACCATACCTGCACTTGCTTCCGTCTCAGCCTCCAATACATGACAGAATACTTCGCCGATAACATGGAAGCAGCAGGAAAGCGAAGGAGACATCAAGGTCAAGGTAGTAAGGAACAACCTACCAACTTGTTACCACGGTAGTAAGGAACAACCTACCAACAACCTACCAACTCTATCAAGCTTCCTCAATGGGTTGCCAAGGATACCCCAGCAGCATACGATGGAATTTTTGGCCACCCTGAGTATTTTCTTTTCGACTGCTAATTAAATTTTTTGAGCCTGCCGCACCTCAAGTCGGACCAGAGTCAGTGGCTGGGGTTCATACTCTCCTGGCTCGTTGGCCAAGCCGCCAGTGGGCGGAGCATCTGGCCCGTACAGAATCCAATGGTCTTCACACTGTAACTCAGTTTGTGGGACTATTGATAAAGGAGTTTGGAAGTCCAGAGTACACCCCCAAACTGGATGAGTTTAGGGGGAGGGCCTGTCTCCTGAATGAACCTGCGAGGCCATTCACCACCTACAAGATGACCTTCTCTCCAGTGCTCCAGTTGGAGGTCAACATGGCGACCTCATCGCCAGAACTCCAACCTGAGACCCATGAGGTGGTCTCACCTGCAGAGCTCCAGCCGGAGGTCAACATGGTGACATCTTCAGAGCTACAGACTGAGATCCATGAGGTGGTCTCCACTTCAGAGCCCCTGCCAAAGGTCAGTGTGGTGACCTCACCTCCAGAGCTCCAACCTGAGACCCATGAGGTGGCCTCACCTGCTAAACTCCCATTGGAGGTCAACATGGCGACCTCCTCCCCAGAGATTCAGCACGAGATCCATGAGGTTGTCTCATCTCCAGAGCTCCAGCATAAAGTCAAGTTCCTGTCCGAGGTCGACAAGGTGACCTCCCAAGCCACGTTCCTGACCAAAGTCGAAAAGACGGCTTCCCATGCTAGGTTCCAGTCCGAGGTCGAAGAGATGGCCTCAAAAGGCATGTTCACACCCGAGTCTGCTGACACAGACAGCCAAGTCGGTTTGCTGACACAGACAGCAAGTTCGGCTCACGCCCGAGTCTGCTGACACGGACAGCCAAGTTCAGCTCATGCCCGAGTCTCCTGACACGGACAGCCAGGTTCGGATCACACCTATATCTCCTGACATGGACAGCCAGGTTCGGATCACACCTATATCTCCTGACACAGACAGCCAAGTTCGGCTCATGCCCAAGTCTGCTGACATGGTCAGCCAAGTTCGGCTCACGCCTGAAGCAGACATCATGACCAACCAAGTTACGCTCAGGCTTGAGACTGACGACACAGCCAGCCAAGTTCAGCCTGCAGAGTCGTTAAAGAACGACACTCAGCCTCTCTGTGTGACTGACGCCGCCGCTCCACGTCCCTATATAGCCGAGGACGCTGCTCCACCTCCCTGCTCCGCCGAGGACGTCGCACCACCTGCAGAGGACGTCACGCCACACTCAAGAAAGGGCGACGAGACTGCCCACCAAGTCAAGCTCTCGTCTAAAGCTGACGACACAACTTCCCAAGCCCGGGTCTTGCCTAATGACCCCATGCAAACCAGCACCAGTCTCATATCCTTGAGGAACCTGCTACTTGTTGGACAATGCCTGCATTGGAACCTGAGGGGCTGTGTGAACATTTTGCCCAGAGGGCCAGGACCACCGGGGGAGAGAGTGTATTTCAGCGCTTTCGGGGGGAGGTGGGTGGATGGGTTCTCTCATATCACAGAAAACCAGTGACTACATTTCCCATCCTGCACTGCGGCCTACAAACATGGCTGCCATGGACCGCAATTCCCAGAACACTTGCCTTCATTCTAATCACGCACACCTGCATCCAATTAACAGCACAATCACAGGTTATAAGGACTTTCTATGCATTCACTCCTTGCGAAGTATACGCTCAGTTGCCTTGTTCTTGTTTTCAACCTCCTCTTTTTGTCTTGTTTGGAGTGTTTGTCTGTTCGCCTGACCTCTGCCTGTCTTTGTTTATTGATTTCTGCCTGATCCTTTGGACTTGTGGTTGTTGTTTCATTAAACTGCCATACCTGCACTTGCTTCTGTCTCAGCCTCCAATACCTAACAGGTATAAGAGGAATAAAACTTGCTGTAGTGATCAACTTCAGAGTGGTAACAGCATCACACTACTCTAGTATTAGATTATTTTCCTATAACAAGCCCTGTTATGTTTGATACGTTACATAACAGATATAGCTGGCTGTGGAGATCTGTAGATAACGCAGATATACCAGGTAGAGAACTACAACATGGCTTCTGCTTTTATCTGCACAGAACTGAAATGGGCTGATCACCGTCTTGTGACCTTAATTATCCTTTTATGATTAAAAAAAATGGAAAGATATTTTATGCATTTGTAGTTTTTGGGAGGGGGTGGAAGTGGATGGGCCTAGGCGTGTATTAGCTGTGCAGACATTCAGGAGCTCACCAGTAAAATGCAGCACTGGAACTGGAAGTGGAGAAACACACTCAACTAGGAAGAGGTCAAAAGATATTTGGCAGACAGAAATATGTTTATTCATCTTATACATCACAAATATTTGCAAATAATGGGATACAGTCAAGTATCCCAGTATGTTTTCCCTATTCATATAGATCTAAACCTTTATGTACTGTTGGGTTCTCAGTGAATAAAGGCCTATAAGATGATGAGTTGCATTAAGTGTGAGGTACTGCAGTGCTGTGGTTCCCCGGAGTCTGGTGCCACTTAGATAACTTATAACATTTAACATTAAATTATTTTAAATAATAAACATTTTCATATATTTTTAATGTCCAAACTACTGAAATTGTTTAGGACCATCTATACTCACCCTACAAGCAAAAAGTGTAATGTGATTAGGGTTAAAACCAAACAGGTCTGCAAAATCAGCTCAGTAAAGACAAGGTGCTGGAATGAGACTTTGCAAGTTAGGGGAAACAGTTCAGAGTTTATAAAGGCATGTACTCATTGTGATCAGGTGTGTATAATCAGAAGTCCAGTGGCTGAGAGAGTGAATAGGCTGATGGTGAATCCAGAGATTAGTCACAAGACAGAGCATGGAGGTTAATTGTGAACCATGTAGTTCACCTGCTTGCAAGCAGTGCAGGAAATGGGCAGTGATGCCAGCATGACATTAGCAAAATTTCAATGGGCAAGTCTCTAATAATATGCATGATAATTGAATTATTTTCCAGTATGACATTTAAGACATTTAATATTTTGTTTAGAATAAAAAAAAATTAATAAATTGATACATAATAATGTGAAAAGAAAGTATGTACATTTATTTAAAGTCATTTTGTGCAAGAAACAAAAGGGTCATTTGGCCAAAAGATTTATAAGGTGTGTTTAAATATGATTAAATATTAGCGATATTCCTGTAATAGTCATTATAACAGTCATAATGGAAAACATTATTTTTACATGATTACTTAAAAAGCAGCTATTAGTTTTACAAAAATAATCATACTGTGATTATAGAAACAAAAAACTGAGATGTCAGGATGCATAAAGAATTAACTTAATCACAAAATAATCACATTTTGGGCCTCTAGATAATTTCACTAAACAGATAGATTCAGCTGGTGACTTGTGTTTACTCTGCTGTTCTACATGATACTGTATTGTACTTTAAGCAGACAGATGGCTAGCAATAACAGTCATACGTGACACACAGAAGTGTGTTTCATACTAAGGTTTTTTTTAAATAGATAACGGTGAAATCATCCAGCTAAGATTTAACAGTTAAATCAAGTTTTTGAGTGCAGGGTACTTTAATTGATTTGTTAAAATAATTTTGTGCTTCACCTTGTTTAAGAAGTAAAGGCAGAGCACTTTATCAGCATCCATGGTGTGCTGTGTGCATAAAGTGTATATTTGAAGGATTCTTATGGTTGATGATCTCTGGTCATACACTGTCAGCATTATGAGTGCATTTCATAAAATCCCCTCCTTTGTTCCAGGGAGAATGGGTTTACAATCAAACCTGATTCATCACAGTCCATTTAAAGTTATAAATTTATTTGTGTTAGAATATGCTGACATCGTGTTAGGTTTTAAGTTTCATTAAATTCATGTCATGTTAGAGAGAGAGAGAGAGAGAGAGATGAAAAAAAGCAGAGAAGGATGGAAATCCAGGAAAAAGGACAAAAGAGATTGGGGTTAAAGTGCCTAAAAGTAGGGTTGAAGTGGGGGTTAAAGAAAATTAAGTTAATAAAATTTTAAATTGTATGATATACTGATCATATTAGAGAGAAAACAAGAGAGAGGGAGAAAATTTGATGGGATGTGGATGTGAGCAAGTAATGATATGCAAATTAGACCATACATAAGTTTACATTGTGCATGGGTTGGAAAGAGTAACAGTATGTTACTATTTTTGGTTCATGGAATTCAGCTAAAGAAAATACTTATTGTTAGACTATATTCAAGATGATCACTTGTTTAACACAGATGTTTTGCAATTTTGACTT
This sequence comes from Ictalurus punctatus, assembly GCF_001660625.3. Classification (NCBI taxonomy): domain Eukaryota; kingdom Metazoa; phylum Chordata; class Actinopteri; order Siluriformes; family Ictaluridae; genus Ictalurus; species Ictalurus punctatus. Next base: position 1,196,186 of record NC_030426.2, on the reverse strand, counting down.
TTGGCCCTTTTAGGTAATGACCTTTTCCTGGTGGCAGTGCATGAGCTGGGACATGCATTGGGTCTGGAACATTCCAATGACCCGAGTGCAATCATGGCCCCTTTCTACCAATACATGGAGACACAAAACTTCAAACTGCCACTAGATGACCTTCAAGGCATCCAGAAAATATATGGTAGAGAAACTTTATTTACAGTTCAGCATTACTGAGCAATCCTGTACATGTTATTTTGGTAGAAGAGATTATGCTGGACAAAGATGATTTTGAAAGTGTGTGTGTGTGTGTGTGTGTGTGTAAATATATATATATATATATATATATATATATATATATATATATATATATATATATATATATATATATATATACACACACACACACACACACACACACACAGTATCTCACAAAAGTGAGTACACCACTCACATTTTTCATTTTTGTAAATATTTGATTATATCTTTTCATGTGACAACACTGAAGAAATGACACTTTGCTACAATGTAAAGTAGTGCGTGTACAGCTTGTGTAACAGTGTAAGTTTGCTGTCCCCTCAAAATAAGTCAACACAGCCATTAATGTCCAAACTGCTGGCAACAAAAGTGAGTACACCCCCAAGTGAAAATGTCCAAATTGGGCCCAATTAGCCATTTTCCCTCCCCAGTGTCATGTGACTTGTTAGTGTTACAAGTCTCAGGTGTGAATGGGGAGCAGGTGTGTTAAATTTGGTGTCATCGCTCTCACACTCCCTCATACTGATCACTGGAAGTTCAACATGACAGCTCATGGCAAAGAACTCTCTGAGGATCTGATAAAAAGGATTGTTGCTCTACATAAAGATGGCCTAGGCTATAAGAAGATTGCCAAGACCCTGACACTGAGTTGCAGCACGGGGGCCAAGACCATACAGCGGTTTAACAGGACAGGTTCCACTCAGAACAGGCCTCGCCATGGTCGACCAAAGAAGTTGAGTGCATATGCTCAGTGTCATATCCAGAGGTTGTCTTTGGGAAATAGACGTATGAGTGCTGCCAGCAATACTGCAGAGCTTGAAGGGGTGGGGTCAGCCTGTCAGTGCTCAGACCATATGATGCACAAGAAAGCCCGCAAACAGTTTACTGAAGACAAACAGACTAAGGACATGGATTACTGGAACCATGTCCTGTGGTCTGATGAGATCAAGATAAACATATTTGGTTCAGATAGTGTCAAGCGTGTGTGGCGGCAACCAGGTGAGGAGTACAAAGACAAGTGTGTCTTGCCTACAGTCAAGTATGGTGGTGGGAGTGTCATGGTCTGGGGCTGCCGGAACTGGGGAGCTACAGTTCATTGAGGGAACCATGAATGCCAACATGTACTGTGACATACTGAAGCAGAGCATGATCCCCTCCCTTCGGAGACTGGGCCACAGAGCAGTATTCTAGCATTATAACAACCCCAAACACACCTCCAAGATGACCAATGCCTTGCTAAAGGACTGGCCAAGTCTCCAGAAGTAAACTCTATTGAGCATCTGTGGGGCATCCTCAAACGGAAGGTGGAGGAGCACAAGGTCTCTAACATCCACCAGCTCCGTGATGTCGTCATGGAGGAGTGGAGGAGGACTCCAGTGGCAACCTGTGAAGCTCTGGTGAACTCCATGCCCAAGAGGGTTAAGGCAGTGCTGGAAAATAATGGTGGTCACACAATGGTGCCCAATTTGGAAATTTTCACTTTTTTTACTCACTTTTGTTGCCAGCGGTTTAGACATTAATGGCTGTGTGTTGAGTTCTTTTGAGGGGACAGCAAATTTACACTGTTATACAAGCTGTACACGCACTACTTTACATTGTAGCAAAGTGTCATTTCTTCAGTGTTGTCACATTAAAAGACAATCAAATATTTACAAAAATGTGAGGGGTGTACTCACTTTTGTGAGATACTGTGTGTATATTATATATATATATATATATATATATATATATATATATATATATATATATATATATATATATATACACACACATTAGTAAATGTGAAACATTGTGTTCTTGTATTGCATACTTGAGAAGAAAAGGGCAACATAAGAGGTGTGGACATGTACTGAAGATCTCCTATTCTTTGCCTTGCTAACTCAGGGTCCCTTGATGATGGTGACAAGTTCATTTTGTTCCTGAAAATGTGTTCCCTTTCAAAGGGGACCTTTGATGTTGCATTTAGCATAACACTATGGGAAGTGCCTCTCGCGCGTGACCGGTATATGAAGCTTGTGTAAAATCACGCCTATTTATAGGCCTGCCATGATCAGGTGACATGGCAATTAAGCGCGTTGCGTAATATAAACATGGCACCTGTGAACCGCGCCATCAGCCTTTATTATCTTCAGCGAAAGACTGCATGTCAGTTGTTTGTGTAAAGAAACAAAAAGATGCTTAATTTCCTTGCTATCTTTTCTCAAAATCTCAGAACTTTTCTATCCCTTTTAAAAAAAGAGAAGAAGAAAAAAGGATTGAGCGAGAGAGAAAAATATGAGTGAGAGAATTCAGGAAGTGTGTTACGGTTTGCTCCCGTTTCATCACAGGGAATAGTGCACACTTTCTGGGTGAAGTGTTTGGGGGTATAGCATGCGATGGCAGCCTTGAGAGGCTGTGCATGGTAATGCCTACATTAAGCAGCTCGACTCGCGCTCTTCTCGGAAGCTGAAGCGATTTGGGTTTCGGAGCCTCGAGGATTTGGGCTGGCCGCTGCAGAGGCAACTAGCCGTCCCAGGTTCGGGGGATCTCTTATGGATCCGGAAGAGGAGGATCTCTTGCTCTGTCTTCCGGGTTCGGCTCTCTGCTGGATCTTGGAGCTCGCATCGCGACTCCTCCTTCCGCTATGGAAAGCCAAAAGGGAAAAAAGTCTTTTAAAAAAATAATAATTAAAACACACACACACACACACACACACACACACACACACACACACAAAAAAAAAAAAAATAATAGTAATAATTCCTCTCTGACTCCGAGGAGCCAGAAGGATGTGCTAAAAACTGAGAGCAGCATATAAAGAGCTGCTTGAAGTGTTTACTAAGGCTGGATGAGCCTTTTTCTCCCCAGTGAAAGTAAATCCCTCACTGCAGAAACTCCCCTTTCTTCCAGAAGTGCATGACAAAATATCAGGCTTCTGGGGAAACCCATGCATAAGCTATATTTATAACCCCACGATGTTGGATTATTCGGCCATTGTGGGGAATGAACGGCATGGCTGTTCAACTATGCTGAAGGTGGAGGAGGCGCTTGTGAGCTACCTCTCTCCATTGACAGCAAGTAATTAGGGGGGCCGGCTTTGCCATCCAAACCACCGTGTAAGGCCACCGTGGCATTGGTGGGCAAGGCCTATGCAGTAGTAGTCTTGCTTGTGGGTCACTGCAGACAATGACAGTGTTGCAGGCCTACTAAGCAGACCTGCTGAGTGAGCTCGACATATGGCGGCATTCAGCCAGTTCCTTCCCTGTTGTCTCGAGCTCACCCGGGCATCCACAAGTGGAGCCCACAAGTGGAGCCCGGGCCAGCACTAGTGCAAAGGAGACCCAGAAGGCGAGTATGGTAGCCCGCCAACCCCCGCAGACAGCCAGGGGAACCAGGCGGCCACAGTTGCGGCCCGCTACTAGGCCTGATCTGAGAATGGTCATAAAGGCCAAGCAGGCAAAGAAGAGCGGTCCTGAGGGGCCGTGGAGGGACGTATCAGGGGAGATGAGGTGGTTAGGGCAGGAAGCCCCCAGTGTTAATGAAGGGCCTCCCCTATCCAAGGCGGACCCCAAGTTTTCACTGTTCTCTGGTCAGCGAGCTGTCACAGTTCAATGAAAATCTGATGCTTTCCGTCCAACAGAATGTGGAATAGTTAACGCCACTGAAAGACCATTGGGTAGCATGGAAACTACTGATAAAATGTGTCTCCATGGGTTCTGTCTACCGTAAAAAAGGGTTACCAGGTCCAGTTTATAGATCGACCCCCCCCGGTTCAGAGGTGTGTTCACCACAGTAGTCAGCACAGACCGGAGCCCGACGTTAGCGCAGGAAGTAAGATCCCTTTGGACAAATGGGCCATAGAACATGTACCTCGTTCTCTGAGGGAGGGAGGTTTTTACAGGCATTATTTCCTGGTCTGCAAAAAATAGGAGTATGCGGCCAATTTTAGATCTGCGTCATCTGAATTGTACTCTTTGGAGATACAGGTTCCTTATCGTTCCACAGATTCGGTTTGAGGACTGGTTTGTGACGATAGATCTAAAAGGTGCATATTTCCACATAGAAATATCGCTAGCTTATCCCCTTGCACCTTCACAAAGTGCATGGATGTCACTCTGGCTCCATTGCGACCCCAGGGCATCCGTGTACTAAACTACCTGGACGACTGGTTAATTCTAGCACGATCCAGGGAACTGGCAGTTCAACATCGAGATGTTGTTCTCGCCCACATGAAGAGCTTGGGGCTCAGGTTGAATCTCAGAAAAGTATGCTTTCCCCAGTGCCGTGGACAACTTTTCTAGGGGTTATAAGGATTCTACTATGATGAGGGCATTTCTATCCCCAACATGCGTAGGGTCAATCCTATCAACACTGAGCAAGATAAAGCTGGATCTTGGGAGACTATTGGTGCTTATGGGCCTATTGCACAGGAGACCGTTCAGTGGTGGCTGAGAACTTGTGGGTTTCTTCCAAGGACAAAACCTCGGAGAATAATCTGTGTCATGCGGCGATGCCTACGTGCTCTGAGAATTTGAGTGTCCCCGGTTTCTAGCCTTGGGTCACACTCTAGGGGTGTCTCCATAGCGCAAGATGGTAATGACAGACACCTCCCTCACGGGCTGGAGCGCGGTCTTAGACAGCTGTCTAGCTCACAGTCTCTGGTGCGGCCCTCATCTGGAGCAGGGTGGCTCCCTCCACAAGTGGTGGAGTCCATACAGTATGGCAAGGCTTGGCCAAGCGGGATTGCATGTGTTCGCCTCCGAGGAGACAACACACAGCCCGCTGTAGTTCGCCCTCACTCCTCCCGCACAATTAGGGCTGGACGCCATGGTGCACATGTGGCCGAGGTCACATCTGTACGCTGTTCCCTCCATCGGTCTGCTCCCACAAGTTCTAGCGAGAGTCCGCCAAGACAGTGTATGTCTGCTGCTAGTAGCACCTTATTGGCCAGCTCGAATATGCTTCTGAGAGATAATATCCCTGCGAGATGTCACTCCTTGGGAGATTCCCATCTGCAGGGATCCACTGTAGACCCAGTGAACTACACAATAGCTACAGTCCTGGAGTTCTTACAAGAATATTTCTCAGCGGGATGGGCTCCTTCTACAATAAGGGTTTACGTGGCCACCATTTCGGCCAGCCACACCCCTGTTGATGGAGCCTCTGTGGGGCAACATCCTCTAACTTTGAGATTTATTCATGGTGTCAGGCAGCTGAGGCCCATCTGCAGGCCACGCATACCTTCCTGGGACCTTTTGTGGTCCTGGAAGGTCTGTCAGGTGCCCTATTTGAGTCCTTAAAGTGGATCTACTGTCTCAAGCTGGAGGGCTGATTTATCACAGTCGGCCAGAACTATGGAAACTGTGGGTCTGGCCCCTGAGAGGCACCAGCTCATAGATTCTGGTCTCACAACTGAGATTGTAGAGACCATGTTAATGCTAGAGAACCATCCACAAGGAAATTGTATGCACTCAAGTGGCAGCTTTTTGTCTTGTGGTGTGAGGAACGTCAGCTAGACCCAGTGAACTGCACAATAGCTACAGTCCTGGAGTTCTTACAAGAACGTTTCTCAGTGGGGTGGACTCCTTCTACAATCATGGTTTATGTGGCCACCATTTCGGCCAGCCATGCCCCTGTTGATGGAGCCTCTGTGGGGCAACATCCTCTAACTTCGAGGTTCATGCGTGGTGTCAGGCGGCTGAGGCCCATCTGCAGGCCGCGCATACCTTCCTGGGACTTTTCTGTTGTCCTGGAAGGTCTGTCAGGGGCCCCATTTGAGCACTTAAGGTCAGCCTCTGAGAAGCTTCTGACTCTAAAGGTAGCTGTTCTGCTGGCCCTGACATCTCTCAAGTGAGTAGGAGACCTACAAGCACTCTCTGTTGCCCCTTCCTGCCTTGACTTTGCCCCTGGATTAGCCAAGGCCTTCCTGTATCCTATGCCGGATTATATTCCTAAGGTGCCTACATCGGCTGTCCACCCTGTGGTGTTGCAGGCTTTCTGCCCTCCTCCATTCCCCACACTGGTACAAGAGAGAATGCACCTGCTGTGTCTAGTAAGGACTCTGTACTTACGTCCACTGCTCCGGATACTGGTCTGCTTTGGCAGCGACAGTAGAGGTGATGATGTGTCAAAGCAGTGCATCTCTAATTGGATAGTGGAAGCAATCTCGATTGCTTATGAGGCGCTCGGTCTTGCTACGCCTCTGGGAATAAGGGCTCATTCCACTAGGGCGGTCGCCTCCGCAAAGGCTTTGTCCAAAGGGGTATCCTTACAGGATGTGTGTGCTGCTGCAGGGTGGCTACACCACACACATTCATTCTTTATTACAGCCTGGATGTTCATTCAACCCCGGGCTCGAGTGTCTTGCAGTGACCCTTGGGCTTGGGTCTTTTTGAACAGGCCGTACCCTCGGTATGACGGAGTGGGTTTCTCGTTCTCATAGTGTTATGCTAAACGCAACGTCAAAGTTCCCTTTTAAAGGGAACGACTGGGTTACGCATGTAACCCTGTTCCCTGAGAAGGGAACCAGACGTTGCGTAGCTGTGTCATACCAGGGCAGGCCTGTGAATTGCGTCTTCGCTTCAGATAATAGAGGCTGATGGCGCGGTTCACAGGTGCCATATTTATATCACGCGACGCGCTTAAGTGCCACGTCACCTGATCATGGCAGACCTATAAATAGGCATGATTTTAAACAGGCTTCAGATACCGGTCACATGCGAGAGGCGCTTCCCATAGTGTTATGCTAAACGCACTGTCTCGTCCCCTTCTCAGGGAACAGGGTTACATGCATAACCTGGACGTTTTCAGCCTGCATGTAGAGACATCAGTATTATGGCCTCCATTTGAGAGAAATACAACAATCTAGTGCAGGGGTGACAAACTCATTTCAGGTAATGGGCCACATTACATTTATGTCAAGTGGGCCGGACCAAAAAAATCAGTTTAGTAGACGAATGACACATCAACAGCTACTCATAAATGTGTTCATTTATCTGCATTTATCTGAAAGGCACAAATAAAACATTAAAGTTGTGATTGCATAAGTATTCACTGCCATTGCTGTGAAACCCAATGGAAGCTTCACATTTTTTAGATAGCTAATGAAGACTTGCATATCATTAGTACATTTTGTTAGTAGCTTAGTTGATGGCCCCAAGTTTATTGCTCTATTTTGCCCCTAGGGCCATAACAAGGACTAACTCTTTTTTCTAATCTTTCAGTTCAATTATGGCCCACAATATGATTTTTATTTAAAACGTCCAAAAAAAGTTTTGGCCTGTAGTCTATATGTTTGACTGCCCTCAGCTAGAATTTTTTGTAACATTCCTCCATTATGAATTCATTTATCAGGTCTACATTAATGATGACTTCTTAGGTTCACCCTGAGATCATTCTCACTTACTCAACTCAACCACAAATTTTATCAAACCCCATTTTTGGAATACTTCCCAGGTGTCCCAACTGCAATGTTGGAGCCAACTCGGTCTCTTCCAACCCTCCCACCACGGCGGACTTACTCTCCTTCTGAGAGGAAAAATGACCGTCAGTCCCGTCCTCCGCGACCTCCCTCTGGTGACAGGCCCTCTCCTGGCTATGGAAAACCCAATATCTGTGATGGCAATTTTAACACAGTGGCCTTTTTTAGGAGGGAGATGTTTGTTTTCAAGGTGAGCTCCCTTGCTTTTTGTCATTTTCTGGACTCCTGCCATCAACTGGGCGATATGTTGTGATGCATTTTGTATTTATAGTAACATGAAGCAAATTTTGTTTCAGCAGAATGGCTAATGCAGTTACATTGGTGAATATGTTTTGAAGTTTCTGATCAGGGTTAAAAATGTATTCTACCTCTTCTTCCTCTTACTCTTCTTCCTCTTCCTTTTCTTCTTCTGGCTAGGGTCTCTATGGCATCTGGTAAAAATTGAAATTTTGCACACTGATTGGGGAGGGTTTAAGGAACATTTCTGACAAAAATATGGGCCAAGTGTTGCCAACGCTCTAGCACCACCATTGGTTCAATCTTGGGCCTAATTTGGAAGTATGTTCATGGTCATAACTTTTGAACTATGTGTCCAAAAGTTAGTGTGTTTAAAGTTAGGCATCCTGTGCTGACAAATGCAAAAATAGGATATAAGGGTGTATCTCAGCAATGCATCTACATATCATCCCAAATCTCTATCTTCATAATCATGCCCTGAATATACTCAATAATTTTCATCACTGAGCCACTTTGTGGTCAAGCACTGTAACAACTTAAATTTTTTGCCTTATATAATTTGAAGAATGTGCTAAATTCGCAATCCTTTTTTCATATAATTCCCTGGAGTATGCTGAAGTGATCGCACACCAACATTTGAAATTCAAGTGTAATTCCTGTCAACCATCTCGGATTTTGTCAAAAACTGTTGTTTTTTGTTTTTTTTGCTACTTCTCCTGCTGTGGTGCTTGAATTTTGTGAACCGTTTAGAATTTTCTATATATCTGCATAAATATCACGTAAGTCCTAAAAATAGATTAAGAGAACCCAATTAAACAAATGAAACAAAAATATTATACGTGGTCATTTATTGACTGAGGAAAATGATCCAATATTACATATCTGTGAGTGGCAAAAGTATGTGAATCTTTGCTTTCAGTATCTGGTGTGACCCCCTTGTGCAGGAATAACAGTAACTAAATGTTTTTGGTAAGTGCTGATCAGTCCTGCACATCTGCTTGCAGGAATTTTAGCCCCTTCCTCAGTACAGAACACCTTGAACTCTGGGATGTTGGTGGGTTTCCTCATATGAACTGCTTGCTTCAAGTCCTTCCACAACATTTTTATTGGATTATAGTCAGGACTTTGACTTGGCCATTCCAAAACATTAACTTTATTCTTCTTTAACTATTCTTTGGTAGAACAACTTGTGTGCTTATGGACATTGTGTTGCTCCATAATGTCCTGACATTTTCCTTTCGAATTCACCAGTATAATTTAGAATTCATTGTTCCATCAAAGCTGTCCTGGCCCAGATTGAGCAAAACAGGCCCAGACCACGATACTACCACCACCATGTTTCACAGATGGGATAAGATTCTTATGCTGAATGTGTTTTCCTTTCTCCAAACATAATGCTTCTCATTTAAACCAAATCCAATAAACTTCTGGCTTGTCAATGTGATCTTTAGCAAACTGCAGCGGTACAGCAATGTTCTTTTTGGAGAGCAGTGTTTTCTTCCTTGCCACTCTGCCATGCATAACTTTGTTGTTCAGTGTTCTCCTGATGGTGGACTCGTGAACATTAACACTAGCCAATATGAGAGAGCCTTTAGTTGCTTAGAATTTGCCCTGGGTTCCTTTGTGACCTCACAGCCTATTACACATCTTGCTCTTGAAGTGATCTTTGCTGGTTGACCACTCCTGGGGAGGGTAGTAATAGTCTTGAATTTCCTCCATTTTTACACAGTCTGTCTGATTGTGGATTGATGGAGTCCAAACATTTTAGAGATTGTTTAATAACCTTTTCCACCCTGATGAGCAAAAAGAAGTCTTTTTCTGACGTCCTAAGAAAAATAACCTTTGTTTGTGCCATGATACAGTTCCAGAAACATGTGTTGTGAAGATCAAATTTTGATAGGTCCCTGTTCTTTAAATAAAACAGGGTGCCCACTCACACCTGATTGTCATTCCATTGATTGAAAACACCTGACTCTAATTTCACCTTAATATTAACTTCTATTCCTAGAGGTTCACATACTTTTACCACTCACAGATGTAATATTGGATCATTTTCCTTAATAAATAAATGACAAAGTATAGTATTTTGTCTCATTTGGGTTCTTTTTGTCTACTTTTAGGACTTGTGTGAAAATCTGATGTTTTAAGTCAGATATATGCAGATACATAGAAAATGCTTTCAAGCACGACTGTAATCTATGTCCAATCAACACCAAATTTGGTAGACATCATCTTCAGACCAACCTAGATAAAAGTTATCAAAAGAATATTGATATTCCAACTGGTTTACCCGTGTCGTGGTTATGCTGAAATCAGTGCTGAACTTGCCATGTCACATGTCCGACTTAGCAGTCACACCTGTTCTATGTTACCCCTAATAAGCACCCCAGTTTAAGCTCTGGTTTTTGTGCGTTTCATTACCAACCTTTTGTAATTGTCATGTGTGCCAAAGCCTCACTCTTAGCCTGCCTATTTTGCCTTGTAACCTATAGTTCTTCTTTTCTCTGTTTTGGTTATTTATGTTGCACCTTCTACAATAAAATCTGCACTTATATCCGCTGTCCGTGCAATTCCCTGATATCTTCTAACGTCCCAACAAATCTGGTGGCAAAGCCAGCAAATAAAAAGTGATGCTGTATCTTACCAACACCCTTGCAGTCTGATACAAATCTTGATAGGCAGCTTAAGGACCATGCTCTGAGGCTATGCAACAAATTTCATGACAGCACCACTTACTGGTCAAAAGTTACAATAACATGCCAAAAATGCTTCCATCTATAGTCATGTGAAAAAATAAGTACACCCCACGGAAATTGTTGGCTTTTTTTTTTTGTTGACATATTTGGACAAGCAAACATTTGATCCTCTTTCAATCAGTGCCTATTAATAAAGTTGATACACTATCAAATGACGAACAATTTACATTTTGTAGTAATTTTCATAATTTAAATGAACAAAAAATAGATCAGTCACATGGAAGAAGTAATCCCTACATTTATCACACCTTCAAATCCATAAAATTAGAACCAGGTGTTCAAGATTGGGTGCCAGTGATTAGAACCTGCTTAGGGAGTGCAGGTGAAAGCTGTCTTATTTATACTCATCTCATATCTAGTGTCTGGTGTTCCCTTTTCTATTGAGGTGTGTGGTGTCATCATGCCAAGATCTAAAGAGTTCTGTAAGGCCTTCAGAAAAAAGGTTGTGGGTGCCAATACGTCTGACCAGAGATTTAAAAAGATGCCCAAATTATTTGAAATACATGGGGTACAGTAGCTGTGGCTCAGGTGGTAGAGAGGGTTGTCCACTAATCTTAGGGTTGGCGGTTCGATTCCCGGCCCACATGACTCAACATACCAAAGTGTCCGTGGGTTGAACCCCAAGTTGCTCCCGATGGCAAGTTAGTGCCTTGCATGGCAGCTCTGCTACCATTGGTGTGTGTGTGAATGGGTGAATGAGACACAGTGGAAAGTGCTTTGGATAAAAGCACTATATAAGTGTGCCATTTACCATTTACATCATTCCACTGTAAGAAAAATAATCTACAAATGGCACAGATTTCAAACAACTGCCATTTTGTCCAGGACTGGCCATCCCAACAAATTCAGTCCAAGAACACACCATCTGATGCAAAAAGAAGTCTCCAAGAACCCCAAAATTTCCAAAAACTCCAAAAGTCAAAGTGCAATGCTCTACAATCAGAAAGAGATTTCACAAATTTGACCTGCAAGGTAGGTGTGCCAGGAAAAAGCCTTTGTAAGACTAAACCTTGTCACTGAGCATATAGCCTTTTGGAATAATGTGCTCTGGGCAGAGGAATCAAAGATAGAGTTGTTTGGCCACAGTAAAGCAGACATGTTTGGTGCAGACCAAAGAGAGCTTTTCAGCAGAAGTACCTCATACCAACTGTGAAGCACGGTGTTGGAAATGTTATGGATTGGGATTGCTTCACTGTCTCAGGAACTGGACAGTTTGCATTCTACGATTCACCTATGAATTCTGCATCATATCAAATAGTGCTTGAAGATAATGTGAGGCCATCTGTCCAAAAGTTGAAGTTGAACTGACTTACTTTTTACAAAGAAGAATATATTATAGAAAATATGATATTTCTGTTGAATAAATTATTGAAAAATCAAATTTTCCTTGTTGTTTTGTTCAAGTATATCAACTTCATTGCACTCATGCACTGTTTCAAAGATGATCAAATGTTTGCTTGTCCAAATATGTTGAAAAAAATTTTTTTTAAAGCAACAATTTCCATGGGGTGTACTTATTTTTTCACATGACTGTATGTACCATTTTTGCTACTCCTCCCCCAAACCTTGTCCAATCTTCATCAAATTTGGCTAGTTTGGATAGTTGTTTAGACCAGTATAAACAACTGTCTACTGCCTTTCAAGCTGTTCAGTGTGCTATTATACAGACAACACATGAGTGACAGGGTTTAATATCAAATAGCATTTATATTGAGCAATTTTCAGGAAAAAAAAACCACACAAAAAACAAACACAATATAAGACAGATATAAGTTTGGTGCAGATACATGCACAAAGCTGCAGAAGCAATGCCATCCTGCTGGTCATTTGTTCATCTAGACGAGTGGTTCCCAAACATTTTACATTGGCGTACCCCCTCAGACATTTAATATCCCTTTGCGTACCCCCTCTCTCAAACTGTGCTGTTTGACGATGGAATCCTCTGTTTTTTCTGGGGGTTTTGGCATTTTCCCCAAGGATTACACCAGCTATATCGGCCACAGCAGGAAGAATTAAGTCCTCCACAATAGTATGGGGTTTGCCCATCTGAGCCACTCTGCAACTCCCCATGTAGGATGCTTCCAGACCCTTCCTATTTAGGTTTTCCTATGCTGTTATATGGGTCTTACTACTCCTGAGTTGTCTTAAATGTCTTTCAAAAAACTCGAGGTTTATTTAGCAAAAAGTAAGTAGCATGCTTTATTTCTAAATGTCTGCACAGAAATGCCGGTTTCATGCAGTCATGAAAGAGTACGTTTGCACATATACACACTGTGGCTGGGGGTTTTCTTCACTGCCAGCATATGTAAAGCCCAAATAAATATATTTCTCACCATATTTGCTCCTCTTTGATGGTTTTTCTGCGAATTGCTGGTGAAGAAGAGGTGGCGTTTCAACTTCGAATACACTGCTGTCTGTATCAGCATGAACTGGGCTAGTAGCAGTGGGTCCACTTACGCATGCTACGGATGCGGTCTTAGAGGGACCTGGGCCACTGCTATCAGAGGACTGTGGCTCAGCAGTGCTTGCGGTGGTTGGGGGCAGATAGTTTTGTAGCCACTTCTCCATTTTGATGTTACGAGCTATTACTTAACTTCATCATATAGCCGTGTGCTGGCGATAAATGACATGTGGTAAGATGCACACTGACGCTTGACTGAGTGGTTGCAGTTTTGACCACGAAAGACAAGATAATTTGATTGGATGTCATGTATTTGATCTTTATAACATTGCAATTTTGCTGTTTGTACACTGGTGGGGGCACAAGTTTATTTGTTGGCCATGAGAAAAACATGAATTAGAATTTTAATGTTGTTTAGTGAGGCGGAATTAAATGAACAGTAAATCTCAGCATTTTGCTCCCATACCCCCTCTGTCACCTCAGGTACCCCCAGAGGTATGCGTACCCAAGTTTGGGAATCACTGAATTCTAGACAAGAGGATGAGAACCGTTTTAGCTGGAAGAGCCATAAAAGGAAAAAAAAAAAAAATATGATTTTTTCTTTAAAGAGCCAGAGAAAAGTTAACATATTTTAACTTAATAAAAAAATTATTATTATTAGTTATTATCTAATACCAGTAATATTATTGAATAATTATAAAAAGTGGTAATGTAATAAAAGCCATTTCAAATTTTGTGTGTTCTTGGCCTAATAGCCTGCACTTCTCCTAATAGACCAGCAGGTGGGACTTGGTTTTCATTTAATAAAATACAAGATGCGGTACTTAAATAAGAGTAAATTGAGCACCATTCATTACACAAGTAAATTGCTTACCATTAATACGACTTCCAAATATGCAAATTCCTCTGTCCGTTGTTATTGGAAAGCACAATACTCATCGTCTTTTTTTTTCTTCTAGCCATTTCACCTTTGTTAAAAAAAACTGAAAACATACTGGCTATGTAGTTTTCAACCGATTTATAAATTATACAAGGAAATTACCACTCTGCTCCACATTGTCCAGTGAAATAAACCTGGAGCCTATCCCAGGAAGCATCGGGCACAAGGCGGGGTACACCCTGGACAGGGTGCCAGTCCATCGCAGGGCACAATCACATACACACTCACACACCCATTCATACACTACGGACACTTTGGACATGCCAATCAGCCCACCATGAATGTCTTTGGAATGGGGCAGGAAACCGGAGTTATTATTATTATTATTATTATTATTAATAATAATATTATTAAATTTTAAAATCTCAAACATGCTTACAATTTAAGCTACCTCTGTACAGCACATTCATGAATGAAACCAAATTGAAATTGTTTTTGAAATTGATATGTGAATACATTTGTCTTGGCTTGACAGACAACTTGACCACCTAATCACATCCAGTCAACTCAGACAAACTGCACAGCAAAATATAATAGTCAAATCGATTTTTAGCAGGAAAGATAAAAGACTTGACTCTAAAATATATGATCATATATAATCATCATAATTTAAAGACATACTTCAGTTACCATATTTAAGAATGATACTGTACATATGGATTCATTTGAAAATATTAATCTGAGTGTTTATTATGCCTTGCATTCATTGGCTTTTGCTTAAGTCATAATAACCACTCACATGAATATATTTGTGCTAGTTATCTAAATGTTAATTATTATGCCAAATATGTTCTTGTCATAGGATCGCTGGTTCTGGCGTTTGCGCAGTAACAAGGTTCAAGAGGGTTACCCCATGCTGATTGACCAGTTCTGGAAAGGTCTCCCACCCCGCATTGATGCTGCTTATGAGAGATCCGATGGCAAATTTGTGTTCTTTAAAGGTGCATACACATGCCTGATTTATATGGGCTTACCGTACATAATGAGTAAAATGATTATTTAAATTGAATATCAAACAATTTTGCCTGAACAAAAAAAGCACTAAGTAAAAAAAAGTTTATACACTATGGTCATAAAAAAAAATTCTAATGTGTAGTCTGTTATAGGTTCAGTTTCCTTTAATGCATTTGCTTACTGTGATATATTTTAAAATGACTACGTTTACATGGACAGCAGTAATCTAATTTTTGACCTTACTCTAAGTAAGACAATATTGTGATTAAGGTGTTTACACAAGTCGCTTTTAGAATACTCCTTTCATGTTCCCGTTTTACATGTTATAGAACATAGTTTGATTAACGGCACACATCATTACGTCACCGCGCAACACCGTCTGACGTCCCTCCAGAATTTCATGTATCATCATACAGTTAGTCTTTGTTATGGTACCATATACAGTTTGGGGTGTTTTTATTTCAAATTTTTACAGACGCTTCAAGTGCGGTTAATTATTTGTCATGCTCTACGTGCAAATAGACGACTGCTTGAAACCATGGGTTACGTCCCAAACTATGTACTTACCTACTGTATAGTAGCCGAGATACTATACATGTATTTCATCTACTACAGGCCAATAGTAGGCAAGTACGCGGTTTGGGATGCAGCCATGCTCTCTTGTTTGCCATTAAACGGTTGAGCACTGCCATGTGTGATCGTGTCCTGTCGCAAAATGTGGTGAAAACTCTCACATGACGTTAGTAGTGTGGTTAAGGTGTGTACATGTCTATAATACACGTTGATAATGCGACTAAAACAGGAGTACTCCACATGTCTTAATTCCATTTGTGTTTACTTCGAGTATGACTTAATCGGATTAAGGTAATTAAAAATTGCTGTTTACATGCTAGTTTCTTAATCAGAGTATTGTCTTAATAGGGTTAATATTGGATTATTGTTGTCCATGTAAACACACTGAATGTTTCTCCTTTTTTAAACTTCTTATTTGTTGGTCTTACAAGCATGCAAAGAAGCCATTGTGTGTAAATCAGTTACCACAATGTTACAGTCCCCTCCAAAAGTATTATTATGGCAAGGGCAGTTTATTTGTTTTTACTATACAAATTTGGATTTGAGATCAAAGGATGAATAGGAACTTATAAATCAAAACTTCAGTTTTCATTTAGAACATGGTACATTTTGTTTGATCCTGACACTTTGCAAGTGATCAAAAATATTGGAACATGTGACTGGCAGGTGTTTCTTGTTGCCCAGGTGCGCCCTGTTAGATTGATTGTTTAAACAATTAATAGCTCTGACTGTTTACTCTTGGTTTGAGCCCTGTTTTTTTCCTGTGAAGACTGCATTTGTTGTTAAAAAGGATCAACCAACATGAAGATCAGAGAGCTGTCTAAAAGAGAAAAGCAAGCCCTTTTGAAGCTTAGAAAAGATGGGAAATGGATCACAGAGACATTTCACAAGCTTTGTGTATAGTCAATACAATAATTTGGTAATTAGTCAATTCAAAAAAAAGTCCAAAAGAAGAAAGAAACCACTGGTGTACTAACAAACAGACATCGAACAGGTCAGCCAAGGACAACAACAAATGACAGAAACATTGTGAGAGCTGTAATACAAAATACAAAAACAACAGTCAATGTTATCACCAACAACTTTCAGAGGGCAGAGGTGAAGCTATCACAACCCACCATTTGAAGACTTCAAGAGCAGATATATAGAGGCCATTTATTTGTTCTTATATTTTTGCTTACCTAAACATTGGGTGGTCTGCCACCAAAGGTGCCATATTCTAAGTTGTTTAACCCATCTAGATGTAAATATTAGGAATGAAAATGTCTCATTTTCTTCTTTTGATCTCAAACCCAGATGTCTTCAGTGTATAGCAAAAACAAAAGAATTGGCTTTAGTGTTTCTGGGTGGACTATACATATCTAAATTTATTTTCGAAAATTGATTGAAAGGTTCCAAATGTAAAAAACTGTACGTTCCAAGACTAGGAACAACATTCATAAATCATTATGAAAAGAGAGAACTGGCACTAAACCAGTATCACTCCTCCAAGAATTCTAGTGGCTGTAGAAGCAGTGCCTAATCTCAAGAAAACTCAGTATTGATTCTTCTTTACTTCTTGCTATGAACCTATCCATCATTTAGCACAGAGCTTCCTCTGGACAATTCTAATACCTGTGTCCTCTTGTGCAGAGAGAGACTATTTTTAATTCAAGACTCTAGATCTCTGACAGAATAAAGAAGGAATTACGAAGAATTCATCTATAAATGTTTTCAGTTTAAAAGAAAAACAAGCTTTCAGGATGTATCACAAAAGTGCATAGTTCACCATCAGTGTTGATATATCAACTTATAATATTTTTTCAGACGATATTCAAAAAAATTTTAATAGCATGGAAAAGTTATTTTTTTCTGTAATGTAATTCAAATAGTGGAGCTTTCATATATTCTAGATTCATTACATATAAAATTAAATATTTCAAGCCTTCTTTTTGTTTTAATCTTGATGGTTACAGTTTACAACTTATGGAAATCAAAAATCTAGTATCTTTTTAGTAACACTTACTTTTCCAGCCTTTTATTGCCCCATCTCAACTGTTTTTGAGATGTGTTACAGTCATCAAAATTACCTTATTTTTTCTTTAAAATGGTAAATTTCCTCAGTTTAAACATTTGATATGTTTTCTATGTTCTATTCTGAATAACACGAGTTTATGAGATTTGCAAATCATTGCATTCTGTTTTTAGTTACATTTTAGACAGTGTCCCAGCTTCGGGTTTGTAATGTATAATATATATATATATATATATATATATATATATATATATATATATATATATATATATATATATATATATATATATATATATATATATATATTCAGTTCTTTTAATTAAAATAAGCAATGCTAAGTAAATCATCAAACATCTATATCACTTCTGATCTAATTTTTTGTCCCACAGGAGACAAGTACTGGGTATTTAAGGAAGTGACGGCAGAGCCAGGTTACCCTCACAGCCTAGTGGAGTTGGGCAATTGTTTGCCCCGTGAGGGCATTGACACAGCACTGCGCTGGGAGCCTGTGGGCAAAACCTACTTTTTCAAAGGTGACCAGTACTGGCGCTACAATGAGGAAAAGCATGCAGCTGACCCAGGCTATCCCAAACCCATCACCGTGTGGAAGGGCATCCCTGAATCACCTCAAGGAGCCTTTGTCAGCCGTGAAGGATGTAAGTGAAAGGGCTTGAGAAAGAAAGTTTCCATTATGACATCTTGAGAGGAAGCGCTAAAAGATAATCTTAGAAATTAGGAATAATAGCTGATGCTCAAAATTGGTTTACTTGTATAACAGCAGCAAAATTTCTCTTGCTATAGTGACACCTGACCAACACATCTATTTGTGCTTATTGTACATCCCATTCCGGATTTAGTCCCCGTTATATTAACCTCCACTCTTCTGGGATGGTTTTACACTAGGTGGAATTTAAGTGTGTGGCTATGGGATTTGCCCATTCAGCCACAAGAGCATTAGTGAGATCAGGCACTGATGTTGGGCAAGGAGGCCTAGGAAACAGTCAGAATTTCAGTTCATCCCAATCAGTAAGGTTGAGGAGCGTGTGGTTTCACGAAACAGCTGGCGTGGCCAAAGAAAGAGAAGAAAAGCTGAAAAACAATGTGAGTTCTGTGTTTCAAACTAAAAACAAGTTTGAGAGTAAACTCCATGCTGGCTTGTCAAAGCCAGTTAAACAGCTAAAAGGTTAAAAGAATAAAAAGGCAAAGCAAACCAAAAATAAAGCAACCAAACAATACATAGTATATACTGAAGGCATTCATAATGATTATGAGTATGTTGGTCAATACATTTCTATTAATGAATGGACAGACAAAAAATTTAAATATCCTTTGGTTATATGCAAGTTTGTGTGTGAATGATTGCTAGATAGATACAATATGGTTGGTTGCTAGGCAGTTGGTATGAATGGTAGTTAATGGGAGGAGTTAGAGATGAATAAACAACAAATAGTAGAGTGCAGGTCAGCATGACTTTGAATCAGTGCCTAGTGGCCTGCCAGTTTCTGTCAGCTAAACAGCAGTATACTGCAACTGTGCTATTGAAAAGGAATTTGGAGAAAATGGGAAAATGGAGGGGGAAAATGTGGGCATATGGAACATTATGGCATTGAATACATGGTGGGCAGCCTGCCTTGAGATACGCAAAACTGTGTCTGGTCAGCCAAACAGAAGTACAGATTATGGATGCAGTAAAAATGAATGGGAGTAAATTGGAAAATGGAACGAGGAATACAAAGAGATGGTTGATCGCTGTTATCAGTTTGAAACTGAAAAGATTATGTAAATAAGCAGTCATGGGGCAATTATCTTTGGGTGGGATTTATTTTGGGGTTTTGTGGCAGTTAGCAGGCTTAGAGGTATTTATGTGAGTAAACAGACACAGGATTACTTTAGAAATTGCTGTCTGTGACATTCCTGACACAGTCCTTTTTTGTACTTTTAACCCTCCTATTATATTGTGGCTCAATTTGACCAATTTCCACATTTGAGATGTCTGAAATACTGAAATCCCTCTTTTTCTCTTTGAAATTCTTTGTCTTTTCCTCATTTAGGGTCATGAACTTATATGCAAACATTTCTTTTTGTGGTCTTGGACAAGCCATAAAAAAGGTTTACTGTTTTAAGCTGTTCTTTAGTGCTTTCTTTTTAGTTCTTTTAGTTCTCAAAAATACAGCAGGCTGAATTTTTTCACCACAAACAAGTGCTCAAAATATTCACCAAATAGCTAATTTGGTGACATGGTATAGTTCATGTAAGGAGACTTTGCTGATCAATTTGATGCAAAAAAGATCTATGGATGCTTAAAAACAAATGAACATTTAGTAACAGCCAAGGCTGATGCCAGGTTTTGAATGGAAATGAAGGAGAGTCTTGACTTACCCTAGTGCCTAACAAATGCTCATAACTTGACAAATATATTTTGAAACGATTAGATATTTAGAGGTTTTTGAACAGGGGAGTAGCTCAACAATTTAAAGCTTGAATGGAGTTTTTAGGTAAAAGTATAAAGATTTTTGACAGAAAGGTTTTGTTATAAATATGCAGTTTTATCACAGACTCTAGCTTTCCTCTATTAAAATGAATGGGGGAAGAAAGAAGGATGACTAGAAAGAGAAATTACAGACAATCAGTTCTGATGGGTCCTGGCATAGCCAGGTTTGACCATGTAAATTTTGGTGGTTGTAGATTGCAAACTGAATGAATTAAAGGAGTTAAAAAAATATATTAATTCCCTTCAAGTAAATGGGGGGGAAAGGATGAAAAAAGGGACAAAAGATGAACCACGTAGGTCAGATCCCTTAGAAAAGCACGATCAATCTTCTTGGATATAAGTCGGACAGTGTATGAAAATATGGTGGATGTAGGTTAAAAGCCCTAGGAGGAGTTAGAGTTCAAACATAATAATGGACATAATTTTGTTTGGAAAAGTGCAGGGGAAAAGAAACCTGCCGTGAATTCTCACTGAAAGCATTTATGAAGTGTTTTAACTGAAATAAGCTTATGTTTTGAATGTGCCTCAACCAGAAATAAAGTTCAAGAAGTTTGCATTCTGATTAACCCCAAAAGTGAAAAGCAAGAAAATTTAATTTAAAGTTTCCATCCAACCTGGGGTGCAGAAACATCAGGAACATTTTGACAACCTGCTTCTGATTACAAACTGAATTGATTAGGTTTATGGCCCTATGCCATTTTCAACTACTGTGCCTATTCCCTATGCCAAATTCATATTCAACAATTGAAAGCATGAGAAAATCACAGTTAGCTAGCAAGGTTTTAGACATCAATAGGCAGGCTGACTGCATTTACCACTGCATTTTTTTAAACAGGCTCCTTACTCAACATGATCTTTGTAGGAAGATAGCTTAAGCAAGATTGAAAAGAAAATTAAAACATTTCCACAATGTTTTGATGAAATATATTTATCTTTTCTTAATGCTGAGCTCTCAAAATATGTTATAAGTAGAAAAAATGTTTTGGCCAAACCTAGATTATGGCCAAAACTGCCACACCTATTTGTTGTTTCTGTTCACTATGTTTGTCCCTTAGAATGCATTTGAGAAGGAGTGTGTTTCACTGATGTATGTTATTATCAGTCATCACAACCAGATAAGCTGTGATGGGATTTTCTTACCTCACTGTACTTTAGCTTCTTACACTCTCATGAATATGGAGTTAGTTGCCTATAATAGGTCATGCATCACTGTCTATATGTAAAAGCAAGCATTTGGTTTCATAACCACTATAATTTTACATCCCTCTCATCATGTTTCCTCAAGTTCACTGTAGTGGACAACCGGTATGAGTTTTTTAGTGGCCGATGCCAATATCTAATATGAGGCGATATAGCACAAATTTAATTACAGTAAATGAGACGTACAGAAAATTGGTGAAACTAAACGATCATTTATTGTGCATAATATTTATGTAATATAATATTGCCCTTTGCATTCCAGAATCAGGAAGAATGTGCTGTATGGTGTCAAAAGTCTGATTTGTCACATATTGGCCGAAGGGGAAGATTTATCGGCCAATGTCAATAATTAAAAAATGCCCAATATCGGCCAATATATCGGCCTTGGCAATATATTGGTCGACAACTATTTCACACCATATGCATCTTGGAGCCCCAGGGTACAGGGTCATTCATTTGTTCTTGTTGTATCTTCAATATTTTCTTTCACTTGATTAGTTAGCCAAAGTCAAAAACATTACGTCAAACTGAATTCACAAACAGAAATTATGTTAGCCACATTTATATGTGTATATGTGAACAAACAGCCAATTTGTTCAATAACCAGACTGTTTTTATTTTTAATTTTAATATGATGCAGAAATCTTTGGTACTAAGGTAAAGATTCCTTCACCTTATTTAGCAATATCACAATTTTATCATATAACTTAATGTTTCTCCTTTTTTTATTTACCCAAATTTTGGTTTTCGTGTCACTCATATTTTACCTTTATTTGCCTTTTTTTTTTTTATCTGTGATACACAGGCTGTGAAATATTCTTTATTATTAAACATTTTGATCTTTTGTTAAAAATAATTCACAAAAACAATTGCAAACAAAACTCAGGTTTATATATATATATATATATATATATATATATATATATATATATATATATATAGAGAGAGAGAGAGAGAGAGAGAGAGAGAGAGAGAGAGAGAGAAGACTCCGAGCTGTTACCTTGGCAAAGGGAGTTAGCACAAAGTATTGACTGAAAGGGTTCCAATAATTGTTGCACATTATATATATATATATATATATATATATATATATATATATATATATATATATATATATAATGTGCAACAATTATTGGAACCCT
This sequence comes from Ictalurus punctatus, assembly GCF_001660625.3. Classification (NCBI taxonomy): domain Eukaryota; kingdom Metazoa; phylum Chordata; class Actinopteri; order Siluriformes; family Ictaluridae; genus Ictalurus; species Ictalurus punctatus. The sequence continues at coordinate 1,173,788 of NC_030426.2, read as the reverse complement.
TTCAGTCAATACTTTGTGCTAACTCCCTTTGCCAAGGTAACAGCTCGGAGTCTTCTATAATGTCTGATGAGGTTGGAGAATACATGGCAATGGATCTGAGACCATTCCTCCACACGGAATCGCTCGAGATCCTTCAAATTTTGAGGTCCACGCTGGTGGGCTCTCCTCTTCAGTTCACCACACAGGTTTTCTGTGGGTTTCAAGTCAGGGGACTGGGATGGCCATGGTAGGACCTTGAGTTTCTAGTCAGTAACCCATTTTTGTGTTAATATTGATATATGTTGTAGATCATTGTCCTGCTGGACAAGCTTTCTGGCAAAGGCAGTCAGGTTTTCATTTAATATCTGTTGATATTTGATAGAATCCATGATGCCATGCATCCTAGGTGCTCTGCCAGAAAAACAGCCCCAAAATATTAAAGAGCCACCACCATATTTAACTGTGGGCATGAGGTACTTTTCCATATGGCTACCTCTCTGTGTACTCCAAAACCACCTCTGGTGTTTATTGCAAAAAAGCTCTATTTTGGTTTCATCTGACCATAGAATCCAATCCCATTTGAAGTTCCAGTAGTGTCTGGAAACTGAAGACGCTTGTGTTTGTTTTTGGGTGAGAGTAGAGGCTTTTTTCTTGAAACCCTTCCAAACACCTTCTGGTGATGTAGGTGATTTCAGATTATAGTTTTGGAGACTTTCCGATCCCAAGACACAACTAACTTCTGCAATTCTCCAGCTGTGATCCTTTGACATTGATATTTGACATTGAGATTTTTTGACATTGAAACAATATAGACACACCTCCAATTCCATGTTGATTCATAACATTTCCAGTTGAATGGGAAATGGTCATTTTTATGCTTGTGCTATTTACTTATAGACACTTCCCATTTTGTGAAGCTCAACAACTTTTTGCCGCACATCACAGCTACATTCCTTGGTCTTACCCATTTTTATGGATGACTAAGGGAATTTGGCCTACGTGTTACCTCATATTTATACCCCTGTGAAACAGGAAGTCATGGTTGAACAATTTCTTACTCCAAGTATACTTGAATATACTTCAAATATATATTTATCATATGAATTCATAGGGGTGTCTCTAATTGTTGCACACATTTATTTAACAAATATTTTTTGATAAACCTGTGTTGTGTTTGCAATTGTTTGATATCCATGAGAGCAAAGTAGTTTTGTGATTTTTTTTTTAACAGTAGTCTCAAAAGGTTAAACAATAAAGACAATTTTTCACAGCCTTTTTTGCTCATATTTACCAAGGGTGCCAATATTAGTGGAGGGCACTGTACCTAATAGAACACCATTTGAGGTTCAGTCATAGTAAAAGAGTGACTCCTGGTTTTGTTGTTTATTATGATTATCTGACAAAGGCCTGAAAATTATTTGTTTTCATGATTATTGTAATAGCTCACTTTATATGGGTACACTCAGCACCATGAAAATAAAATGCTGTGTCTTATTAGGACAATTTACTTTCTATGTCTAAGAAAATCATTCTGCAAATTTTGAATTTTTGTATTTTCCTAATCTTGCCCATCACAAATCACTACCCATTAATTTCCAGAGTACTTGTAATACTTTTTTGTATGAGTTATGTGATGTTATGTGATGGGGTATGGACACACATACACAATAGTGGAAAAGCACTGCAAATATTTCACATAATTGCACTAATTTATTTGAATATTGTCTAAAAATGTGTTTCTAACTTAGCACAAGTTGTGATGACAGTGGACATTTAACTGAGTATATCTTACACATTAATATCTTAGTATTTGGGAAACATTGTAGTCTAATACTATGATAGCATTTGTATCATTGGAAAGCTAAGAGGTTACTTTGTATAGCAATTTATAAAACTCAAAATATGAGTCAGAATAAATTAAAAATGAGCGAATACAAGTCACGAATACATACATTATGGTTCTACCTCACATTATGTCTCCCTGATCCTCTTTCCAGTTCACACTTACTTCTACAAAGGAAAGGACTACTGGAAGTTTGACAACCAGAAGCTAACAGTAGAACCTGGTTACCCAAAGTCCATCCTTAACGACTGGATGGGTTGCGACCAAACAGAAGTGGAGAAGAACAAGGACAGACACCTCCCCCATGATGATGTCGACATCATGGTTGCCATAAATGATGTGCCAAACACCATAAATGCAATTGCTGTGGTAATCCCATGCATTCTGTCTCTGTGCATCTTGGTCCTCATTTACACCATCTTCCAGTTTAAGAACAAAAGTGTCCCTCAACCTGTGACCTACTACAAACAGCCAGTGCAGGAATGGGTATGACAGACTAGGGAACACTGCAAAGTTAAACACTAAAAATGCTAGCGAGGGCTAACATGACAATGTTCAGAAGCACCTACACAACCAGTGCCTGTTTACTGCATTGTAATGCAAGAGGTGGGGATTGAAACATTGTTGACTCAAGGTCCTTCTGTCTGGAACAAAAATCTCAAAGATCTTTTTTTAAACATATGAGCCAAAAGCACAGGTTTGCTAGGCTTTAACTGAGTGGTGGATTGCAGGTACATGAGCTTAACCATTGCTTTGGCCTTACACTGCTACTGTAAAACCATTTTTCTCCATTCTCTCACAACCTGGCACTCTGAGGACAACCACAGTGGATTCTAACCATCATGTGTCCAAGGAATGCAAGAGGAACGGAGGTCAGTTGCCAGCAAATATATGTCCTATATATGCGCTCAACATGGACTTGTACAGGAATTATTGAAAGAATATGTCAGAAGAACAAAACAAAAATAACAAAAAGTGTTAAAGACGTGAATATCATTGTAGGTAGAAAGGCTGTAGAAAAGAATACAAAGAGGTTTTGTGTATATTGTAGTCTTTTAACATGTCTTTGACATCTGACTCTTTTTAAAGCATTAGAAACATGTTAATATTACATTAGTATATACACAGTGGGGTCCAAAATACTGGAAATTCAATTAAAATTGGGAATAAACAAGGTTTCAGAATTTTGAAATATTTAAAATGAAGAAATGTTCCTAAAATCCCAAATATTCAATATTCAAGATTCTGCATTATTTCTTGGTCACTATTTAAATGTAAGAAAATTTGTGATATTGACCATGTTAACTGACTTCTACAAAAGGTCAGATTTTCCTCATGCCCAATTGAGCATGTGTTAAAACAATGGATTTGATCTAAAATGGATCATAAGATTTTGCACACATTTGAGGAATTCATGCCAGCTCAAGTGCAAATGAGTCATTAAAGCAAAAAGGGGACAAAGATTCTACTTTCCACTCAAGCTGTTGTCAATAATATAATTTATAATGAAAATTATTGTGTTAAATTAAAAAAAGAATAGAAAATAGAAGTATTTTCAGTGGTTTCAGATGTTTGGACCCCACTGTATGTCCTATGAGAGAGAACTGTATGTGGCATCTTTAAGGCACATGCAAGTACAGTGTTGCTTGAGGTTAGAGTATTTCTTTTCAGGGTTTGAATTGTGTAGTGGGGAGGCATGTAAAAATCTAAACAGTTTATGAAAGATTTAACAAAACTCTTATGCATATGATTTATTTCTGTTACACAAAGTTATTGATGCTAATTACCTGACAAAAAGAGTGTTATCAAGAGTGTTTTTGCAGTCTGTTTTCACATTTGAATATCATTTAAAACTTTGATAATGTGGCATGCCATAGATCAATCAGCTTATTATTAATTTATATGGAATATTAGTAATGATTCATCTTTAAACCATTTTGATGTCCTAAGCCACCACTATTTCTTATATCAGAGTGCAGTGCACAGGAACTATCAAGTGTCCTTTGGCTGAGTTTTTATAGATTTTATAGATTTGTTTTTCACTGATGTATTGGTTGGTGTCACATCATATCAGAACTGCTAATGCACCTCCCCCTACAAATATGCAAATATGTTTGACCTGAAACATTTTAGTGCCCTAAAGGCCAGTTTTTAATGTGACAGGCAGACATTGCAGAATTTTTCCTCCCAAATATGCTGGATTTTGCATGTGGTATTGACTGTTCTGCATCTGCATAACAAACTATGGGAAGTATAGGTTGTGGTGATCATGTTAATCTTATCAAAAATGTATATATCCTGGGTTTGTTAATTCCTACACAGCTCTATAACATTCTTTGTAAAGTAGCCATGAAATATTTCTATGTGTAACCAACAGCCCCTAGAGGGGTACTAATTTGGTGAGTGTTATAAAACATTGCCAAATCCAGTCCAATCTAAATTCATCCCATTCAGTGATATTAACATTCTGCAAAGGTCCTAAGGCAACTTCTTGGAAGTTTGAATTCCTATCCAGAGTTGTTTTGAGGCAGACTTAAATATTGTAAAGGTGACTATATCACAACTACAGAGTCATTACAGGTCTATGGTTTGATCCTGAGCTCAGGTTACACTAGGTGTGAATGTGTGTGTGTGTGCATGTGGGTATATTCCCAGTGTTGCTGGGATAGGCTCCAGATCCATCACTGGTTTAAATGGTTTCTGAAGAAGAATGAATGACATTCTGCTTATTGTACATTTAGATGTTATTTAGGGTTTTTTTGTTTTGTTTTGTTTTTTTGTGAGTTTGAAAACACGAAGTATACAGCATATAAAGCAGTATGTATTGGCAAACTGGATTGTTAAAATCTAGTAATAATACCTCTTTTTTCAGATTTCTGACTAGATAAAGCTTTCCTTTAATTCTAATTTTTTTTCTTGCAAACCTAAACATAATGACTTTTGCCTTTTGCATGTACAGTATGACTGCAGCAATTGTTAATGAAAAAATACAACTTATTTATTTAACTTTTTTTTTTAACCCATTTACTCCCAGTTTTAGTCATTACCAATTCTTATCAGCAAGCTAGTTCTTCAAGATCACATGAGGGTTACCAATCAGGGAAGATTAGGGACAGTACATGCTTCTTCCAAACCACATCTTTTCAAACTGCTGCTCATAAGGCAGCTGAACACACTTGGAGGAAACCATTGTCAGCTGAATACAAACCTTTCTGAAAGTACTGGAACAGCAAGGCCAATTCTATTGTTTTCAATATAAATTGAAGACATTTGTTTTTGAGATCAAAAGATGAATATGAGACGACAGATCAGCATTTCAGCTTTCATTTCCTCATGTTTACATCTAGATATGTTAAACATTTAAAACATGCCACATTTTGTTTGAACCCACCCATTTTTTCAAGTGATCAGAAATATTGGAACATGTGAATAATGGGTGTTTCTTGCTGCCCAGGTGTGCCCTGTTAAATTGATTGTATTGAAATGCATTCAAATTAATCGGTAGGAACTTTATCATACAGCAACAATGATCCAAAACACACTGACAACTCAACAAAGGACTTTATCAGATGGAAAAAGTGGGAGCTTTTATACAGGCCAAGTCAATCACTAGACTTTAACCCAATTGTACATGCATTTCACCTCCTAAAGAGGAGAATGAAGGGAGAAACCCCCTAAAACAAACAGCAGCTGAAAGAGGCTACGGTAAAAGCCTGAAAAATCATCACAAAAGAAGAAACCAACAATTTGGTAATGTCATGAGTCACAGACTTGATGCAGTTATTGCCAGCAAGAGATATGCAACCAAATATTAAGTGTTATGTACTAATTTACTTCAATACTTATCTATTCGTATAATTTTGCTCATCTAAAAATTGAGTGGTCTGATACAAAAGGTTCTATGTTTATTGTTTAACACATCTAGTTTATTGTTTAACACATCTCTCCTCTCATATCCATCTGTTGATCTCAAACCCAAATTTCTGTGTATAGCACAAACAATTGAATTGGTCTTGCCATTCCAGTAGTTTCAAATGGGACTGTACATATTTCCACATTTATGTTGGCCACTACTGGTTAGTGTCACTGATTGACATGGGAGGGTACTACCATCCTGACTCATGGCCTCTCTTTGAATGCTCTACTGTTGTGCCACTTATTGTTGACTGTAGTTGCTTTTCATTTCTCCACATTACATAATTATAATGCTCAATTTACGGTTCAGTGAGGCATGAATCTGGAGTGGGAAGCTTCAGATTTGGGTGCAGTTTGCTTCGACAGTTGGTGTATTGGTACCACGTCAGAATTGGGCACAGGAAGGTTGTTATAGGACTTATGTACGTTAGTTAATATGAATGTTCTCTCAAAGTCCAAGGTCTGTTGTAAATGGTTGTGGGAACTGGTCAGAAAATGATACGCTATCTAGAAGGTTGTGAGTTGTCATATCACAGCAAATGACGGACTCCAATTACCAGCAGACACCGCAGCCTACAAACATGGCTACGGTACTTCAGACTACACTCCATAGACCACACAATGCCCCCTCGCTCACAGTCACCCAGCTTCTGATTGAGCACACCTGGGCTCAATCTCACTCACACACACACACGCACGCACACACTCGTAGGATGCTTTAAAACAGACTCTAAGTCAAGGGCATTTTGCAAAGTATATGCTCAGTTGCCTTTTGTCTCTGATGTTACCAAGCCTTTGTTTATTATTGCTTTTCTGGTTTTTTTTTTTTTGAGACACAGTTTCTTTATTGTTTCCAATTACTGCTCTGCCTAGTCTAGTCTATTTGCTGATCGCCTGACCTTTGCCTGCTTACTGATTTTGTACTAATTTATCGAGTTGGATTTGGTTTATTAATTAAAGCTGCCTTACCTGCAACCGTGTCCGTATACACCTCCATTAAATAACAGAATACATTGCCTAAGAATGTATGAAGCAGGAGGGCTGGACTTGCGGCAAGCTATCGCAGCTCACGAGCAGCTTATGGGAGAGCAGCATCGACATTTAGCAGACCTCGACGCCAAGATAAATCTTCTGTCCCAAGCCCTCGCTACGACCCCCGTATCAGCTGCCGCACCCAACCCGCCGATGCCCGTGCCAGAGAAATTTGCAGGTCACACTTTGCAGGCAAGGGTTTTCTGCTTCAGTGTTCTCTGTATTTTGCCAGTTATGAGAGGATGTCAGAGCCGTGGAAGATCGCACACTTCCTGGAGCTGCTTTCCAGCTGAGCGCTGAAGTGGGTGGCTGTGGCTCAGGTGGTAGAGCGAGTTGTCCACTAATCGTAGGGTTGGCGGTTCGCTTCCCAGCCCACATGACTCAACAGTCCGTAGTGTCCTTGGGCAAGATGCTGAACCTCAAGTTGCTCCTGATGGCAGGTTAGTGCCTTGCATGGCAGCTCTGCTACCAATGGTGTGTGAGTGTGTATGGGTGATTGAGACACTGTGTAAAGCGCTTTGGATAAAAGCACTATATAAGTGCAGACCATTTAACATTTACCATCTGTATTGGAGGTCAGGACCTCTTCGCCAGAGGTCAAGGAGACGGGAGAGCAACTGCTAACCATCGCCCAGGATTTGCGGTGAGTAGCAGACTACGCTTTCGAGTTTCGCACCATCACGGCTGAAAGCGGATGGAACAACACCACACTGAAAGCAGCATTTTGCTGCGGGTTAAATACAGTAATCCTGACAGAGATAACATGCAGCGTTGAGCAGCTAACCCTCAACTTGCTCATATACCCCTCCATTCATCTTGACCACCTGCTCCATAGCCAATGTTCACTATGGTCAGAGAGACTTCCACCAAGCACCAGTGACACTTCAGAGCCCATGCAGCTGGGATGCACACAACTCACAGAAGAGGAGAGGGAGAGGCAGCGTAGAGATTTCCGGGGCTTTTACTACGGTTAGGCTGACCATCTCATCAGGCAGTGTTCCCTCTGGACCTGGACCGGAAGCCTCCCACCATACTCCCATATGGTGACTCAAACACAGTTTTCATCTCACCAAGCTTTTGTTCTACTGGTCATAATGGAATACTCAGGCAAGCTTTCTGTTCTGACAGTCTTAACTGACTCCAATTCGGCGGGGAATTTCATTGATCAAGACACCATGAACCACCTCAACATCTCCATTCAACAACTGCACCAACCATGCAAAATCCAGGCCATTGACAGAGCTCCTATCAGGGGAGGAACCATCGCATACCACACACAGCCCCTCTCCCTCCAGATTGGCACCCTCCAAAAAGAATACATCAAATTGTTTTCACAGTATCTGCCAAACGCCAAAGATCCAGTAATCTTGGGCCTCCCATGGCTGGAACAAGATAACCCCTTTATTTCCTGGTCCAACAAGCCACTCACTCGCTGGTCCCCATACTGCCATGCCCACGGTCTCAGAAACCCAGTAATTTCACTTTCTGCCACATCTTTTGAGAGCCCTAACAACCATGTTTCTGTCCCTATATCTGAGGGAGATGCTCAGCAAAGATAAGGCCAGCAGGCTACCACTTCATTGTACATATGATTGTGCCATTGAGATGCTTTGTGGAACCATCCCCCTGGCAGCCGGATTTATCCTCTATCAATAGTGGAACAGCAAGCTATGGAGGAATACATTCAGGAGGTTCTTCAACAAGATTATGTCAGGCCACCCACATTTCCCACATCGGCTGGTTTCTTTTTTGTGGAGAAGAAAGGGGGTGGTCTCAGACCATGCATCAATTACCGAGGTCTCAATCAATGTTCAGTCAAGAACAAGTATGCTCTGCCTTTAGCTCCTGCAGCCCTGGAACAGCTCAGATCAGCCCAAATTTTTACCAAGCTAGATCTTCAAAGTGCTTACAACCTGGTGCATATTAGAAAAAGGGGCAAGTGGAAGATGGCCTTTAGCACCACCTCTGGCCACTATGACTTCCTTGTGATGCCATATGGGCTCTCTAGTGTTCCCATGGTGTTCCACTGTTTTATTAAAGATGTTTTAAGGGACATGTTGGGTAAATACATCATAACATACACATTGAGGACATCTTGATTTATTCTCCTTCTCTTGAAGATCATGTCCTCATTGTCTACCAGGTCCTGCAAAGACTCTTGCACCACCAGCTATACATCAAGGCAAATAAATGTGAATTCCATCAGCACATCTGATTCCTGGGTTATTTTATTAGCCCAGATGGCATCACCATGGACCAGTCTAAAGTAGCTGCTGTTGTGGACTGACCCAGACCTCAAACTATCAAAGACCTGCAGAGATTTTTGGGCTTTGCCAATTTCTACTGGCACTTCATCCAGGGCTTTAGCACCATAGCACACCCCTTGACATCCATGCTTCATGGAAATCCTAAACACCTAGTCTGGAACCCTGCAGCCAAAAACACCCTAACTCGGCTCAAAAACATTCACCACAGCCCCAATTCTCAAGCACCCTAACCGATCCAAGCCTTTCATTGTGGGTATAGATGCCTCTGAAATGGGAGTTGGAGCCATCCTCTCACATAGATTCAGGCACAAACCCAAGCTCCACCAGGTCATAAGAACCTGGAATACCACCGCCAAACGATTGAATCCTCAGCAAGCTTGTTGGTCCCTATTTTTCTCCCGTTTCCAGTTTACCCTGTCTTACCGCCCCTATTTGAAGAACACCAAAGCAGATGTTTTCTCACTTATTCACTCAACTCACCCCAAAGAGAGCGAAGGAGTTCATCCCCCCCCTTCCTGTGCCATGGGCACCATAGACTGGGAGCTGGATCAGACCCTGGCATGCATGCCTAGACAAAAATTTCCTTGTTCAACCACGAACAAACCCAAACTCTACCAACTGGTAAACTCTTCCCTCTGACCACAGGTCAATGGCCCTGGTCACATATAACCATAGATTTCCTCACAGACTTACCAGAATCTCAAGTAACAAAGCCTTTCTAGTTGTGATTGATCACTTCTCCAAATCCCAACGTCTGGTTCCACTTCCCACTATTCCATCTGCCTTTACTACAGCAGAATTTCTCTTTAGTCATGGAATCCCAGAGGAGATTGTCAGTGACCGGAGTCCACAGTTCACTTCCTGGCATGGGCAAGTTTTAAGGAGAAAGCTCAGGCTACCACCCACAGGTTAACGGCCAAGTAGAGTGAGTGAATTAGGAGGTAGACCAATTTCTCCGCACCTTCTATGCAGCTAATCCTCAGGATTAGTCCAGTTCTTACCATGGGCAGAGTACACCCAAAACTCCCTTCACCACTCTGCCACTTGTCTCACCCCTTTCCAGTGTGTGCTAGGTTATCAGCCTCCTTTGTTCCCATGGAATGGGACCAACGACTGGAACGGGCCGCCCGTATCTACAAGGATAATGGAGACAGACGGCACAGTGAACATCCCCACTACCAACCATGTGACCATGTGTGGCTCATTACCAAGGACCTGAGACAGCCTCACACTTTCAGCCCCAGGTACATTGGCCCATTCAAGATTCTAAGACAAATAAATGAAGTTACATACAAATAAATAAAGTTACCTACAAGTCTCTGTCATACCACAGCAAACCACAGACTCCAATTCACAGCAGACACCGTGGCCTTCAAACATGGCCACTTCAGACAACACTCCCCAGACCGCACACATGGGTTACGTCTGAAATGGCGTACTACCCTACTACACAGTAGGTTAAAATCAGTGCACCAGAGGGGTAGTATGTCAAAATTCTCAGTAGGCGAGAAACAGTAGGCAATAAATACCTGGATGGTGTACTGCTTCCAGCGAGATTTTGCAGTATGCAACCGATGGACACTACACTACTCAAAAATCCCATAATACAACAGGACTGGTGCGGACAAGCTCAGAAAAAAATGCGGAAGACAGCGCATCAGCACTTTTTAAGTATTAAACCTTGGTTAAACAGGACTTGTTTAAAAATATCCGGATAAATTGTTAACTTGGTGAAGGTTTAAACAAGAAAATAGTTGTCACAGCATTCAAAACCTTTTTTGTGATCTCCATCATGCTTTAGCCGGCCAAGCTAATGTCTACGAATTTACTTCGGCCGGTTAACACTGCCCACATTAAATTACTAATTCAGTTAACTTTCCTGATGTGCGTTTTGCCGTTAGTGTGGTTGCTTTAAATTTGGTGGTCCCTTTAAGATTGTGTTTACGATAACGTCAAAGGTCACATGACAATACCAACATGGTGGTTGTAGTATTTTGCAAAGTATACGCTCAGTTTCCTTTGGTCTCTGTCGTTAACAAGCCTTTGTCTATTATTGCTTCTCTGTTTTTTTGACAGTTTGTTTATTGTTTCTGATTATAGCCCTGCCTAGTCTAATCTGTTTGCTGATCACCTGGCCTTTGCCTGCTTACTGATTTTGTACTTGCTTATCGATTTGGATTATTCATTAAAGCTGCCTTACCTGCAACTGCTTCCATGTATGCCCCCATTACACGACATGAGTACAGTTCCCAAGACTAAGCAAGGTTCTTAACTGCTCAGCTATGTGCTTGGAATTGATTCAGCCTTACTTGTAATTGTTTAGATTAAAGCCTCTGGCAAATGAGTAAATGTAAATGGTGCAATGTATTACACATTCTGCTAGCATTATATATGTCTGGGAGAAAATGTTTTTTGTTGTTGTCTTCCAAACATATTTTCACCACTGGCAATCTTTTTGATTGTTTGTCTGTCTTAAGACAGCATTTACACCTTCTTTAACACACTGTACCTCATTTTAACTTTGTCATGACCTAGTTAATTCAAATTAATTACAAGAAGACATTTTTATTAGAATTTACTGTGCATCTGTTAATGTAAGCAAGCATGATTACATTGTTTTCTCTTTCTCCTTTAAGTGCATCTCTATCTCTACATCACACATTTCCTACTTTTAAATTTACATATCTAAGCAGCTTGTCTGTCTGTAGGTAGAGAAATGGCACAAAGGCAGTAATGGCTGTCCCTGCTTAACCCAGATTCAACATTTTCTTGCAAATGAAAAGTTTGATTTGAGCACCTGGCAGTGCCAGTCTACAATGTAGCAAGGAGGCATTCTATATTATGGGTACAGGAAGTCCTTACATGGGATTAATTTAAATGGAACACACTGTGTTGACTGTCTTCCTCCACTTTGAATGGTCTGATGAACTGGCATTGGGTGGAAAAAAAAAAAAAAGGCAAAAAGCAAATTGGGTGCAGAGTTATAGCACAGAAGCATGTGTTCCATATTTTACATTTTTTATGTACTTTTATGCAATCTCCAGGTACTTTGTATATTCCTTGATGAATAAATCCCTGGGATTGATGAAGTTGATTATGATATGGTCATGGATTGAAAACATAACTATAAGGGGAAACAGTATTCTCTTCTGATTCAGATATTCTGATTAAAGAGGAACAAGAGAAACACATGCATGGTCATTCCATTATGATAATGAAGACAGCCAATACACACACAAATAAGTTTTGAGATTAAATTTGCTTTTAACAATGGATCCTAATATATAAATATCTATACACTGTGCTTATTTTTTTTAATCAGAATGACCCTTGTCCCATGTGTCAAACAAATACAGGCAGGCACACAGAAATGGGTTCGGAGTTATTTCACACTCACAATCTTTGTTTCTGGATTATTCCTGTAATAAAATAGAACCCAAAAAGTGAACTGCCTCAACTTATTTAATTCATATACAGTTGAAATCAAAATTATTCAACCCCCATTGCAAATCAGGTTTATTGTCAAAATGTTTCCAATGAACAAATCAAACAAAAGCAGTTGAAATAGTTATGAATGCTTAAAGTGTTTTCACCGAATTCAACTGAAAATGCAACTTATAATGATTTCCCCAGTTTCAAAATTATTCAACCCCCTGAATAGAATCCCTCACAACAGCACATATTTGCAAAACATCTCAAGCACACCTGAATCAACTAATCAAGGGCTCCATTAGTTGCACCAGGTGTGCTTGAGCTGGAACACATGAAATACCTGAACTGGTTAGAGGCAAAAAATTTAATAAATACCTGGACAGGGAAGAAAAAGGAAGCCATCAATGTCTGCAACCAAATTTGTGAAAAGGCAGGTTGTGAAAAAACCCTCAAGTGACTGCAAAAGACCTGCAACAAGACTTGGTGGCAAACAGGCACTGAGGTTTCAGTGAGCACAGTATGGTACATACTAAACGCAGAAGGTTTCCCTGCCAGAACTCCAAGATGTACACCACTACTGACCCAAAAGCACAAGAAATGTCGGCTCAAAATCATATAAATAAGCCATAGAAGTTTTGGGGTTCTGTTCTGTGGAGCGATGAAACAAAACTGGAACTTTTCAGGACGATGGATCAGCGGTATGTCTGGAGGAAGAAGAATGAAGAAAGAACACTCTGTCCACAGTCAAGCATGGTGGTGGATTGGTGATGGTCTGGGGCTGCTTTGCATCCTCTGGCACTGGAAACCTGCAGCGTATGGAAGGCGAGATTTATTCATTGGAGTATCAGGAAATCCTAGGAGAAAATGTCATGCCTCTGTGAGGAAACTGAAGCTTGGGCCTCATTGGGCCTTCCAACAGGACAATGATCCCAAGCATACCTCAAATTCCACCAAGGCTTGGTTGCAGAAGAAGTCCTGGAAGATTCTACAGGGCCATCATAGTCACCTGACTTGAACCCCATAGAAAATCTCTGGTGGGATTTGAAGAAGGCGGTTGCACCACGCAAACCCAAGAATATTACTGAACTGGAGGCCATTGCCCATAAGGAATGGGCTAAGATTCCTCAGGAATGCTGCCAGAAGCTATGCATCTCATTTGCAGCAGGTCATAACAGCAAAAGGAGCTCTACTAAGTATAAAAATGCTTGCCATGAAGGGATTGAATAATTTTGAAACTGAAGAAATCATTATAAAGTTGCATTTTCAGTTTGGGGAAACCACTTAAAGCATTCGTTGTGTTTAACTATTTCAATTGCTTTTGTTTTATTTGTTTATTGCAAACAGCTGAAAGTCTGTAAGTTTTGACAATAAACCTGATTTGCAATGAGGGTTGAATAATTTTGATTGCAATTGTATAATTCTTGATATACATGTTAACAAATCATGGTACCAGCAATACAAGTGACTAATGTGCATGGATAAAAATTTTTAAGGTTGGTGAATAAAAATCATGGGACAAACAAATGTATGAGGCAAATCAAGATAAGAATTATTCAGTAGGCAATTAGGGAGGAAAACAAGTAAGCCTATGAAGTCTTTAGGCAATTTTATTTGGATTAATAGGAAAATAATTAAGGGGGCACAGTGGCTTAGTGGTTAGTACGTTCGCCTCACACCACCAGGGTTGATAGTTCAATTCCTACTGCTGCCCTGTGTGTGCGCGGAGTTTGCATGTTCTCCCAGGTGCTTAGAGTACTCCGCTTTCCTAGCCCCAGTCCAAAGACATGCATGGTAGGCTGATTGGCATGTATGAATGGGTGTGTGAATGTGTATGTGATTGTGCCCTGTGATGGATTGGCACCCTGTTCAGGGTGTACCCCGCCTTGTGCCCCATGTCTCCTGGGATAGGATCAAGGTTCCCCATGACCCTGAAGGATAAGCAGTATAGAAAATGGATGGATAGAAAATAAGTACATGGAACTTTAAAGTAGAATGGGCTGAGTTATTTAATGTTATTTAATGTTATATGACAGTGCTCTTGAATTCTCTATTCTGATTTGTACAAAGGTGTTGATTAATTTTCCATTACAACAGCTCTGACAGTAGTGCCATCTAGAGTATAAATCACAGGTTTATATTAATACATTATAGAAATAATAATGTATTAGAGTTACATTCATAGGGATCTCATTCGAAGAGTGGATACTTTACATAATCTAAGGCTAATAATAATTATAATAATTGAAAAGGAAAATGTATAATCATTGATATAGTGAATTTATTGAACATGTATGGAAGAAGTCTCAATGTCAATACTTTGTAACAATTAGTAAGTTTTGTGATTGCTGTCATAGGAAAACAATCCATGACTGAGCGGTTTGATGCAGATGTCCAGAACCAAAAGTGTTTTATTCCATATTTACTGTAGCCTGTAGCTAAATTCATTGCAAAGCCTAAATGACTGCTTGTTCTGCAATCTACATTAAAGTATACTTTTAAGGCCAAAGTACAATTATAAGCCCAAAATGGTAAACTTCAACTTAATTTTGTAATCTTGTAATTTATGCACTTTGATTCGACTTACACTGTTTGTAACTGACTTATTTAATAATCACTTCTCGTACTTACTCAGATGGGCTTTGTATCCTTAGAGTGTCATTATCACATCAAAAAACATTTCTACAAACAAAGGACAAGGGTGTCAAACATAGATGTTAAAACACTATGTGAATTATTTACCACTCTACTTTTGTCAATTATATCACAAACAAATTATTGACTGTATGGATCCTGATAGCTGGAATCATGATCAGGATTTAGTATACATTGATGCCCCCCATGACAACGTCTGTGCTACTCTTGGGCCTGCTGCTAAAACTGTTCTGGACATACCACTGGATAGTCAAATTTTGACATACACGATTTTTAGGGAAAGAATTTTTAAAAGTATCAATAATTTCTATAGAAAAAGTTTTAATTAAAGGTGAAGCCATGCCAGTACAATTTTGTTCTGGAAAAAAATGTACAAAGAGAAATGGGAATATGAATATTCTCTGTTGATATTGCCTCATTTTTGGTGTGATGGTGGTGCTGGATGACAGCCACTCTTAAACTCTACCTGCTGTTGCCTTTGGTTTCTGTACTCATTTTAAGAGAGTAACAATAAATAAAGAGGGCAAACAAACATATCAGAGCTTGTTTAGAACTTTACACAAATTGATTTATGTTCTTTGTCTACAGAGGATTGATTACAACTGAATTTTTATCCGATAAAGCTTTAATGTTATTTGTTTGATTTATTTTTAATTTTCAATGTATTTAATGTACATAAATATTTACTTTATTTGAAGAATTTATGAAGGAAACAGTTATTTAGACCAAACAACAGAGAATCTGTCTGTGCGGCTTTTTGATATTGTCTAATTTCCAGATGGATCATATAAATACAACAGTTAAGAGGATTTTTAGATTTTTTTTCGTTCACATTTTAAGAGTAGTGTATAATTTTACACATCATATACAATGCTGTCATTCCTAACAATGGCAATCATTTTAAGTCTTGATCTAACAATATTTAAGCTTTATTTGCAAAAATTTGCCTTTTTACATCTGTGCAGATTAAACTGAGTTTTTGTTTGATTTTAAGTTCTACAAGGTGTACCTAATAATATCGTCTCCATTTCCTATTAACAACATAATTTCAATAAAAGCAAAAATGATCAGTTATTTAATTGTCACTGAATATTTGCTTTTATGAAATGTGATTTTTCTTGTTGTGTAATTACATCTGAATATGTAGTCCTTTGAGTCCTTTATAACTCACTTTATTGGTGAAAACTGTATTGGTTATCATATAGCAACTCTGCATGCAACAGTACAATTCAAGCCTAATATAAACTGGAACAAATAGCATGCATAATAGAAAAGTTAGAGACGATGACTAGCTTTTATATGTTATAGCCTTTGTGTTATAGCTATATGTTGTACCACTGACAAGTGGACAAGCTTTGTGTGTCCTAAACTTCTGAAGTTGCACTCTGAAACACATTAAAAACACTCAGTCACTTTAACAGGGACACCTCACACATTCATTAGCCAATTATGCAGATAATTCAATGGAGCAGGCAGGTAACTCAAATAAGCACTGTTTACAACCATGGTGGGCTGATAAACATCTCGGAATGCACAACACATTGAATCTTGAGGTGAATAAGGTACAACAGCAGAAGACCACATCAGGGTCCACTCTTGTCAGACAGGAATCTGAGGCTGCAGTGGGCACAGGCTCACTGAAATGGGTCAGTTGAAGATTGGAAAAACATCATCTGGTCACAAGTGTCCAGTTTCAGTGCTGTATTTTTGTTATACTGGTGAGGATTTAGTGGTTGTGTGCCACACTGACATCACAGGGCACCGTGGCCATGAGTTCAAGAAAAAAAAAATACAATGATCTTAAACATAAATGATAACAAGGACGCACGGTGTCTTAGTGGTTACTAAGCTGAAGTGATCACAGATCACATGTCCCTAGTACCAGTTTGTACACGATATCATGAAGCTCATGTCGTCTACCTTCTTGCTACCCATTTTACACTGGGGAAGTTCAGGTGCTGCTCCCAGTGAATCACTCCTATGTTCTGTATTAAGTTCCCATGTGATTGGGGCTTCATTTCCTTGGGAGGAAGGACACCTTTGATTCTTCTTACTTTGATTCCTCTGTTTGTCATCTGAGGAATTGGAACTTGTATCCATGACTGCAGAAGAAGAGATGTGAGCAATAGATTGTTTCATGGGGAGATCTGAACTTGAATGACATAAGATGATAAAGTACCCTCCACTGATATTGGCACCCTTGGTAAAAGGCTGTGAAAAATTGTCTTTTTGAGTGATATTTTGTTCAAAATATTTTTATATTTACTTAAAAAAAATTCACAAAAATACTCTGCTCTCATAGATACCAAACAATTGAAAACAAAACACAAAATATCTGTGTTAAATATAGGTGTGCAACAATTATTGGCACCCCATGAATTCATATGAGACAAAATATATTTGAAGTATATTCCCATTGATATTTTACATTTTTTAGTACACCTGGGTGACTAGGAACAGGAAATTGTTGAACCATGACTTCTTGTTTCACATGTGTATAAATATGAGGTAATACATAGGCCAAATTCCCTAAGTCATTCATGGGTAAGACCAAGGAATATAGCTCTGATGTGTGGCAAAACATTGCTGTTGTGCTTCACAAAATGGGAAGTTGTCTATAAGAAAATAGCACAAGCATTGAAAATGCCCATTTTCACCATCAGGGCAATAATTAAGAAGTGCCAGTCAACTGGAAATGTTATGAATCAACCTGAAATTGGACGTGTGTCTATACTGTCTCAACGCACTATGAAGAGGATGGTTCGAGTGGCCAAAAAATCTCCAAGGATCACAGCTGGAGAACTGCAGAAGCTAGTTGCGTCTAGAGGTCAGAAATTCTCCAAAATTACAATCCGAAGTCACCTACATCACCACAAGTTGTTTGGAAGGGTTTCAAGAAAAAAGCCTCTATTCTCATCAAAAAACAAACTCAAGTGTTTTCAGTTTGCCAGACACTACTGGAACTTCAAATGGGATTGGGTTCTATGGTCAGATGAATCTAAAATAGAGCTTTCTGGCAATAAAGGCAGAGGGCTTTTTTTTTCAAACACAGAGGTAGCCATATGGAAAACTACCCCATGCCCACGGTTAAATATGGTGGTAGATCTTTAATAATCTGGGGCTGTTTTTCTGCCAGAGGACCTGGGGCCTGTACCATGAAGCTGGTTTAGGTGACTAGCCAGGTAAGTTTCAGTTTAGTTTGTTCCAACCCTGGGTTTTAGGTACCATGAAGTGGCTCGGCTTTTACCGATGTTCAGCACCACAGAAAACTTGTGCTCCATGGCTAACCTGCTCTGGGGTAGGTTATGTTCTGCGTAAGAGAACTCAAACCCAACTTGGACCAATCAGCTGTGAGCAAAGTGACATATAAGTGATGCAACTAATTCAACTCCCCAGCGCAAACTGTAAGAAGAGCACTTCACAGAGAAATATTTAATTAAAATATTTTTACATTTATATTAAATGAAATTACATAAAATATGGTGGGGTTATAAGTTTTCAATCAACTGATTCTCAGTGTGAGCCTATAAAAGTAAACTTGCGCATTTACACAATCAGCAATGTTCCCGAACTTTGGCAGCAGCAACGGTGTTGCTTTTTGCGGTTAGTGTAGGTTTAAATTCCTCATATTTCCACAAAATAAGTTTTGCTTTTCAACCACGTGTATATGCTCGTGGACTAATCATGGCTTATGGATCAAAGTCTGAGTTGACAGAGTATGTTGATAACCAGCATCACTGTACCAATAAAGCCTGATTGGATTGGTTTTGAGTTTGTTCAACTAGCTTCATGGTACAGGCCCCTGGACATTTTGTTAGGATACATGGCATCATGGACTAACAAATATCAACACATATTACATGAAAACCTGACTGCCTCTGCCAGAAAGCTTAAAATGGGCCGTGGTTGGATCTTCCAGCAGGAAAATAATCCAAAACATACATCAAAATCAACACAAAATTGGTTTACTGACCACAAAATCAGTCCTGCCATGGCCACCCCAGTCCTCTAACTTGAAACCCATAGGAAACCTGTGCGGTGAACTGAAGAGGAGAGTCCACCAGCGTGGACCTCGAAATCTGGAGAGATTCTGTATGGAGTAATGGTCTCAGATCCCTTGCCAACCTCACCAGGCATTATAGGAGTAGACTCATAGCTGTTATATTGGCAAAGGGAGTTAGCACAAAGTATTGACTAAAAGGTGCCAATAATTGGTGCACACCTATATTTAACAAAGATTTTTTTTTGATAAACCTGTGTTTTGTTTGCAATTGTTTGATATCCATGAGAGCAGAGTATGTTCATAATTTTCTCTTAACAAAAGATCAAAAGGTTAAATAACAAAGACAATTTTTTCACAGCCTTCTTTGCTCATATTTATCAAGGGTGCCAATATTAGTGGAGGGCACTGTAAGTAGGATGGCAATATTAGTTCGAAAGAAGCATAAAAATGGAGCATCCTGGGCCTCCCTAGTTCACAGTGTCACCCCCTTATGGAGAAAGCTACTAATAAATATCAATCCAATGAGGCTCTGACTTTACAGTACATATTCATTTTTAATTTCCAAAAGATACTCTAGTCACAGGGCAAATTTCAGCTTCAATTAATGAAAATATCCAAACTTTGGTGGCTTGATTTTGTACCCATAACTACACATGTAACATACAAGACTTCCATATAAGCCTGTGTGTTGACTGCTGATAGGATACTGACGCTAGCTGATGTGTGCGCACACGCCCTTTTCAATCTCTCCGATTAGCTCGCCGTGTTTCCAGGCAGAAAATGTGTCGCTGCAGTGACGTTTGTTGAACAGGTGGTGTGCTAATGAAAGTCTACAAATAAATAAATAAATACATAAATATAATAATAATAATAATAATAATAATAATAATAATAATACACTGGCCTCACAGCGTACTTTTTAAACCTGATTGGTTGACACATCAGCATAGCACGTGGTTGCTATGCAGGGGTCGATTCAGCTATAGCATATCATAAGAAGAGATCATTCGGACAGTCTCCCCCCTGGGCGTACTGTTTTTCGCCTACTGTATATATACATACTTCTCCTGAATTTATGTTATGGTGTTTCTCGTTGTATTTCTCTGTCTTTAGTGTTACAAACTCATGCATTATATTCATACGCATATTATACCACCGATTAATAATATGAAATATAATATTAATAAACTATATTAACGTTTTAGCATTGTCCTAAAGCAAACTCTTTTGTAAACATTTCTTCAACATCATGGTTGATTAAAAAGAACATACCTTAGTCATAACAACAAAACAGGACCATATCCCATCATCCACAGCGGCCTGCGTAGGCAAGGTTGCCAGGCGTCAACATATCCAGCCAAGAGGTCACGGCAGGTCGGAGTTATGGTCGTGCCGAAAAATAGGGGGAGTATCGAACGGCTATTTCAATCTGCCGAGAGCGCTGTTGGTTACACCTAGTAACCTGCAAGTAAATTAAACTGCAGTGTTACAGGGATGACGTCTTTTTGTAGGCCAACCCGGAAGTTACAATCACCCTGGTTCCCTCGACAAAAATGGCTTTTGGATTAATGCAGAAAATTAGCTCTGTGACCAACAAAAGTTTATGATTCTTACACGTTTTGTTCTTCAAGATAATCTTCACAAATGAACACAACTTTTATGTATTTTGAATCCCAAATACAATCGGCAGAAGTAAAACGTTAAAATTAAGCTATAAACGAACTACACCACGAACTACAACGCTACACTTCCAATAGAATTTATAGAGCAAAATTATTATTTTTTTTAAATGCTACAATTGGAAAATAGTATAAACTGATAAATCTACACATTGGAAAGTTTGCAAGAGAACAAGTATAAACATGAGGGTGTAGTAGAGTTTTCCTGCTCGGTGTAATGACGTTTAATGTCCCAGACAACTTCTGTAGTCCCATTTAGCCACTAATTCAGCAACTGCTTTTTTCAAGACACGTAAAAGCTTAACAAAATCACAGGTGTGGCTGGAGGTAAACGATCAGCGAGAGTTGCCGCTTGCAGTCGGGGTAGCAGTTGAAAACAAAGCCGTCAAGTCGGACACTTACTGCTTCTCGTAGTGTTTGTTTTCTTTAAGTGGATTAGATGTAATATTTCTCAGATAAACAGATATCAGAATTTTACATGTAGCAACCAGAAACACTGAATACTTAACCTATTATACTGATTTACTTACACCGTAATACAGAGCCTGTATGTACAAAAATAAAGTTCAATATAAGCCTGTATTATTTAAAAACCAATAAAGTGTGGTCTGTATTTTTTAACAGTTTTATTTTGATAAACATGACTCAATATAACAGTAACATGACACCATAAGGTTTTTTACTGTTATAAAAATACGGATTTGTGAGCCTTAGCAGAATCGAAGGTGTCAGAATAAAGATGAAAAGCATGTCATCATTGTCGTCAGTGAATCTGGCCAATCGTGAAATAGCTGTGTCATCATTAGAGCTCATGTAGCTGCTCTGGAGAAACTGCGCTTGTTCTCGTATCACCATACTTTGATGTCATACATCACAGTAATGTGGTGTTGGCGACATCTCAAGTCGGACAAAAATTCTAACTGGTATGCACTGCTTCCAATCAGCCACCGATCAGGCTGCGGAACACTGCATGAAGTCGAACACAGCTATTACTGGTGTATTTTATGTAGTAGTATAATGTGAAAATGTCTTGAGCTTGTGTTAACCACAGACATTATCTCAGGCATTTAACCAAAACCTGCATATTTTTCATGTCTAAAGCCGGGTGCACACTGTGCAATTTTTAATAGTCCTTTGCAACCGTTGCTTGTCAGACTGTATGAACTTGATCCCCGCTGTAAGCCATGTCACACTGTAGGATCTCAGTTGTCATTAATGTCAGACTGTTCGATAGTCAAGATGCGAAAAACAGACGCACGCAAGAAGACTCGTGCGAGGTAGGAGAAGCCACACTACAGGACTGTGCCTCAAATTTACATTTACATTGATTCATTTAGCAGGAACATTTATCCAAAGCGACTTACAAATGAGAAAATACAAGAAAATCTTCTGACACCGGCAGAATTTAAACTGAGGAAAAGTTTTTAGCGCAATGACCATTAATTGGCTGTCGTGGAACATGTCAAGCTAGCAATCAAAGACTACCAGATTTTGGCCTAGGATTATAGGAATCTTTTAGGACTCTCAAAATTTGTCTCAGATGACCAAATCGTGGCCAAAATCGTACAGTGTGAACCCGGGTTATGTGAAATTATGTACACTTAAATCTGATTGATAAGTTCAGTTCCCAGCAAGAACCTCTTTCCACCTATAAGAGAAATCTTTCGACACCACCATTACTCCGACCTGCAGAGACTCATACTCGGAGGGTGACCAAGCCAGATTAATTGTCAATCAAATGTATTCAAAACAAATAAATAAAATGTAGTATAGATATATAACACTTATTGTCACAAATACAAAATACCTATGTATGATGAAAGGTTACCAATGGCTAAATAGTACATTCATGCTGTAACGTGCAGAGGTAATGTTGTAAATCGGCACAAGAGTTGGGCCTGAGAGCACAACATCTGGCGTGACCGCTAATGCATATTAAAATATATCGGTATGATAAATGTATGCAAACCCTTCCAACGGCAGACAAACCCGCTTTAGTTGTGGGGTCTACAAATCCCTTGAAATGGCGGACCTGGCAACATTGCGTGAAAACCCGGAATGTGATTACGTAAAGACGTTGTTGAGGAAGTGAACACGTGGGTAACGAGTGTTCACGCTTTTCAGGAAGGTTCTGATTACTCTGTGGTAAATATACTATTCTACGTTATTATTTTTTCTTATTCTTCTTATCTATAGGTTTCAGTAAGGTGGAAGTCTGTGTGTACGAATTATATTACAAGTGGTTTCAAGAAAACAGTCGGAAGAACTGCTAAATCCAAAAGTTCCGTGACTGACCGGATGGCAGGCTAACCAACTGAACTAGCAAAATGGCTGCTGTCTATATAGCAATGAATAGCAGCGTTTGTGAGGTACGGTGAGCTTGTGATTTATCGAGATCTAGAGTTTTCCGTTCTAAATCAGAAATTTGATTAAGACAAAATGAAAAACAGTTACTGTGACAATTTGCTCAGAAGCTAAAAAGTAAAACGGCAGGTTTCGAAGCGTTCCAGCGGAGACCTGCCTGCAGTGTTCAATCAGCACAGCGCTGTAAATCGAACACGGTTTCCTCTGCATTTGTTTTGTTCATGCGCTTACAAGCTATAGGTGAAATGAGAGTGAGTAAGAGTTAATCTATATGAAGGCAGATCGTCAATAAAATGGGAAATTTTCGGCATTACAAGTATTTGCGTTTACACAGGTAGGCCACTATCATCCATCCATCCATCCGAGCCTATCCCAGGGAGCATCGGGCACGAGGCGGGGTACACCCTGGACAGGGGCCCACTATTATTTATACTATTATTTGTTTTGTGTTCTGTGTTTTTACAAGCTTATTTTACAGTTCATGTCAGTCCAATTTACTTAAACTTTCTGTAGCCATGGACCCCTTTAACTGTACAATAAATTCTACAGTGCACTCAGTAAAGACTTATTGTATGAGCATAATGTAACTATGCAAATATAAAGCTTTATTTTTCAAATGTATGACATTAATCTGGCTTATTTATTGGGGACATTGGACTTTTTCAAATTTATCTTGGACAAAACAGACTAATTCTAAGACATGTATAGGCCTAGTTGGATTTGAGTAATTGAGGTTTGCATTAAACCCTTTCAATTTAAGTAACTAGTCAAACCAGTTAGTAAGAAAACAAAAAACCATAACCGCAGACTACCTGGCTTTGCCTTACACACCCCCTGTGGTGCCACAGGCTCCATTTTGCGAACCAGTGACTGTTGTTTTTTTTGTTTTTGTTTTTTCCCCCCACATCATTATATTCCTGGGACATACAGTAAATAAACTTTCAATCATAATTTATATTCAGGCAGTCATTTCTTTAGTCAGCTGATGGACAGCCCCTTGAAATGCTTTCTATAACCACCCATTCTTTATTATACTCTTCTAGGGGGAAAGGTGGTGGTATGGATCTACTAGCATGTTTTCTGGATCTCAACTTTCTTTTTCTTAGCTACAGAATGAAAGTGAAGCGCCCCAGTATACAAGGGTCTAGCTTTATTATTGTTTGGAAATGCAGCCTATTATGAAATGCTCATCTGTAGAAAATAATGTAGACATATTCTGCTTTAATTACTTGCCAAGTGCATTTGATACCACAAGGGTTACTTCTGTATTAACAAAATTAACAGTTCAGATGAACACAAATTATGGAAATGAAAAACACCAGCTTAAAATAAGAAATCTTATAAGATTGCTTTAGTCTAAATATATGTATGCAATGTACATCAGCTACAGAACATCATAATCTTAAGCAATAAGTACATGTTGCCATCACCCTTACTTTTGCTACTGCAGCCATTTATTTATGTGTTTAAAATAAGTGTTATATGTTGGTAGCCTTTGTAAGAAATATTTTGTTCTCTTGGTAAGACACTCTTGTTCTTCTGCAGAACACTCAGCATACTGGAAGCTTGGGATTTAGGTTTGAGTTTAGGATTTTTCAGGCCCCCTTCCTGGGAAGTTGACTAGCTGCTGTCTGAAGTGTTGTAATACACCCCCCCCCCCCCCCCCCCCCATATAAAGCTAGTGTCCTAGTAATATAGCATTAGTAGCAGTAGTGCCATAATATTGAGAACTACCACAGACCTTCATAGCATTAGGGTTGAGCTTCACTCTTACTATGCAGCTCTCAGGTTAGTCGTTATAAATGCAATTATAAGTTTGTACCTCACTTACCAACCACACTATTTCACAGTTTCTGGTCAGAGTGATCCTGTTATTGCCAGTTCTCTATCACAATGGCAGTCAGAGCATCCTTTGAGAAGAACAATGAAATTGGCTGCTTTGCAAAGCTCACCAACACATACTGCTTGGTGGCAGTAGGTGGCTCAGAAAACTTCTACAGGTAAGCTCTGCGTCAATCTGTAAGTGGCTGCATGTAATATAGGTAATTGTAACAACATAACCATTTTGTTGCTGCACATGAGTCTGTGTACAATTTGGAAGTAAATAGAGGTCGAACTTTGCAGTGTCTTTGAAGGTGAACTATCAGAAACAATCCCAGTGGTGCACGCGTCTATAGCAGGATGCCGGATCATCGGGAGGATGTGTGTAGGTAAGTTTGAAACTCATCACTGAGGGGAATTGCAGTATGGGCATTTTATGGGTACTATGGCCCCGGGACTGCAATTACCACATGCAGTTTTGCACTCGGGTCTCCTTTGAACAGTGGACTAGTTCATCGAACAGATTTCATATTAAACCATAATGAACTTTCCTTTACTTCCACACTATCTGTCGTTACCCAGATGAGGATGGGTTCCCTTCTGAGTCTGGGTCCTCTAAAGTTTTCTTCCTCTTAACATCTTAGGGAGTTTTTCCTAACCACCATCGCCACCGGCTTGCTCAATTGGGATAAATTCGCATATTTAAAATCTGTATCCTGTGTTTATATATTTCTGTAAAGCTGCTTTGAGACAATGACCATTGTAAAAAGCACTATACAAATAAAATTGAATTGAATATTTATTTGACGTCATATGCATGCCCAAAATAAGTGGAATATAAAAACTGCCACAACATAAACATATCAAAACGCTTGGCCCAAATGACGAGAATTGCGTTATGGGTGTTTTGACTGCCATAAAGCCTATTATATTAAAAACACAAGTTAAATACGATCATTAAGGCTACCTATATGTCTCATTAGTTATGCTTCAACAAAGATGTACACACGTAGCTTCCCCTAATGACTGGCATGTGCAGCTGCATGTCTTTGTTGACTTTTGCACGGACAAGCACCACTCACGTTTCATTCAGAAAATGTAAATTCTAGTTGTTATTATTATTATTAGTGGTGCTTGCGTAGCAAAGCATCATTATCACACATACTTAATAATGATGTTTTGCAAGCACCACTAATGTTATCTAACATTTTTTTATTATTATTATTTGTGACGCTTGCTGTACAAAGCATCACTATTATAATTATCATACAATGCATACCCCTAAAAATGTGCGGCCCTATTGGGAGAGGTGTACTTTTTGCGCATGTATCTGAAAACACACGTTGTTGGCAAATAGAGAATGAATGGAGAATAAAATACAGGTATCACAGCTCAAGCGTCGTTCAGCTGCCATGCTCATATCACATCCTCAATTAGTTATGCTTCAACAAATGTGTACACACATGTAGCTCCCCCTACTGATCAGCATGTGCAGCTGCATGTAGTGTTGAATTTTACCCAGGCAAGCATTACTCACGGATTCTTCAGAAAATGTCAATTTGAGCTTTTAAACTACATGCACCAAACTCACCACAGACGTTGAGTCTGTCCTTACTTAGTGTGCTGTGCTTTTCTAACTGATCAGAATTATGGTTTTTCTGTAGCGGTTAATCAAACATCCCAAAAACTTCCATATGCTTACCTTGACGGAATGTTCAAGATTTCAAACTTCAACTGTCAAAACTCACTCACACTGTCACACACTCCCCTCATCCATCTCTCTATTAATCTACACTCACTCACAATGTCACACTCTCTCATGCTCTCTCTCTCTCTCTCTCTCTCTCTCTCTCTCTCTCATATTCTTTCTATCAATCTACCTGTATCATACCCACTAATTCTTTCTATTAATAACACTCTTCATTTATCTGTCTTTGAAAAAGTTTCAAACTTTCAGACTGGCTTCATCAAGCCAACGTCAAAGTTTATTGACGAGCTTTACCTATCTAGTTTATATTGTTCAATGTCCTGTCATTTTTATTAGCTAGGTTTAGCAGTAGTATTTCTAACTAGTTAATGTTATCCAAATAGTATAATGTCTCTATTCAAACAGCTGTTCAAATTGTAAGTATTTCTAATACACTTTAGTTCAATCAAATTTGTTTAGATCATAATTCAAGAGTGTTCCATCTCTTCCGCAAAGGGGTAGTGTGGGTGCAGGTTTTCAATCAAGCAGGAGCCACACCTGATTCCACCTGTTTAATCAGTTAATCTTGGCTTTCAGTGGACTTGGGTGTGGCTTCTGCTTGATTTAGAATGAAAACCTGCACCCATGCTGGCCTTTTCCAGATAAGATTGGACACCCCTGTCATACATGCTGCAACCAGTTATGTCTTGTGTTGTTCGGGGATGTTACAGGTCTGTGACCAGATTGCCTGCTTCTCGCATTTTGACCTCATAATCAACTTGAGGGTAAAACATAGAAGTATCACAATTATAAATACACATGTATTTGATTTTCCCCAGTGAAAATCACCACCTGCCTCAGAATTTACTTCTTGGGTGATTTACTGTGTCACAATTACTATTAAAAAGTCATGTGTTAGTTCAGGGCATACTGTATTCTAATTCTTTAAGGAACTATTAAATTATTTATCAAATTCAATATCAAAATCATAAGTTTTTAACATCCTCTGAATTCAATAGCGACAAACTTTTCACAGCAGTGGAATATAAAATAAACAAGACAATAGTACAATAAATAAGACAGTAAACAATCTGGTTTAAATGGATTTGGTTTTGACCCCAAAAAGATTATGTAAGCTTAATTACATTTTATACCACAGCCCTTTTGAATTCCTTAATCTGGCTGGTCAGGTGCTATTAATTATCTATAACAGCAGCTCTGACAGTCGTGCTGGCTGCGAGGTAAATCAAGTTTATATGAATGTGCTCATTTTAATACATTATCATTTCTGTAGTAATCACTACAGGATGGTGAGGGGATGATTATTTATAACTGCTATAACAAGTGATAACAGGAACTAACTTGTCATAGATGTTCAAAATGTAACTATAGAGTACATCGTGTTCATTAATGGGGGGGGGGTAATTTGCACATTACTGTGGCATAAGCTGAATAATGCATAGGGACATGTTATGAAAATAATACACTTGTCATCACAGCACTCTCAAACTTTATTCCTTACTTATTACAATCATTATAACTTCCAAAAATGTGTGCATTTCAAATTGATGCATTGAGATTATACTTGTGGTGATGTTTGATTTTGGATAACTCCACTATCAATGTGTGGAGTTTTATTGAGAAGCACAAATTCTGTTAAAATGAACCATTTAGTGGAAAACTCAAATCCACGTGCTTATAACTGCATTCACCTTTATTTGTGTAGAGAACTGGTCCTGATTTCTGGAAAAAATCTTCCCTTTACTTCCAAGGAAACCGTCACGGACTTCTTGTGCCCAACAACACAAC
Organism: Ictalurus punctatus; assembly: GCF_001660625.3. NCBI lineage: Eukaryota > Metazoa > Chordata > Actinopteri > Siluriformes > Ictaluridae > Ictalurus > Ictalurus punctatus. Next base: position 1,145,305 of record NC_030426.2, on the reverse strand, counting down.
AGATCAAGAGCTGCAGCACATGAGGAACTGCTTGCCAGATGCTGTGCGCATTCAGAGAGTGGAGGAGCGACTGTCTGCACTTGGAAATGTCATTGCTTGCAACGACTATGTGGCTCTAGTTCACCCCGATCTTGACAGGGTCAGAATTATTTTTTGCTCAAAGACTAAAAATGAACCAATACCTATTGTCCAGAGTTTGTGTATAAAAACATCTAAAAGATTTTAGTTTTCAGTATACTATGTAAAGATGTGAATGCCTGTCACAAGTAAATAAATGTGCTATGTTGCCTACGTATGTACTGTATAGAACACAGTGGCAGTAGCAGAATTTAAATTGGATTTTAATTTAAATAATCGGCAGCAGTTGTAGGTATTTCATAAAAGATGGTGTGCTGTGACATAATTTCAAGTGTGATTAACGGCTACTGTGCTGCACAGGAAACAGAAGAGATTCTGGCTGACAATCTTAAAGTGGAGGTGTTCAGGCAGACGGTGGCTGAGCAGGTGCTTGTGGGTAGTTACTGTGCCTTCAGTAACCAGGGAGGCCTTGTGCACCCCAAAACATCTATTGAAGACCAAGATGAGCTCTCATCACTCCTACAAGTGCCTTTAGTCGTGAGTGAATGTTCTCAAACTCGCATATTAATCTCATATTAATACACTGTGGTTTTTTGTTACATTGTTCTTAATGAATAGTCACATTTAATTGAGATTAATTATGCAGTTATAGTGTGAGAATATTGGCTCTAAAATGCTCAGTTTGTAAAAACTGTTTTAATATAATCCTTTTTAAATGCTTATCTCAGCTGTTTTTTTTATTATCTATTTATTTTACTTAAAGTGCACCTATTATTATAGTTTTTCAAATATTACCTTTCATGTAGTGTGTGTTATATAGCTGTTTTTGAATGTAAAAACATCTGCAAAGTTAAAAAAAATCAGAGCGCATGACAAACTGGGTTACTGACTCCCAGAAGAAGGAACAGCTGAAATGAGTCGTTAGTAATTCCAGACTTACTTCCTCTGGTCTTCATCGGCTGCTGGCAAACAGACTGAGCTGAAATTGGATATGTTAATGAGCGTTTCCTTTTCGATACACGCTGACCGCAGTAGACCAATCGCAACAGACTGGTCCATCTGACCAATCAGAGCAGAGTATTCTCACCGAAAGGAGGTGTTTAGAATGAATCCTTTAGAACAGATCGTTGAACAAGTTGTTTGTGAAACTGGGGGAAAGGGTAATTCTGCTATTTAAATTATGTACGTATTAAAGTGTTTTGTGACCTTGGATGCATGTAAATATATTGTACGAGTCCTTTAAAACAAAATTAGGCACGTTTCAAAACCATAATAGGTGCACTTAAATGGTATTGTGATGCAGTGCTTAATGCAGTGCAAGTAATTGGGCTCTTGTTTTAGGCCGGTACTGTAAACCGAGGCAGTGAGGTGATCGCTGCTGGCATGGTGGTGAATGACTGGTGTGCCTTCTGTGGTTTGGATACAACAAGCACAGAGCTGTCAGTCATTGAGAGTGTGTTCAGGCTGAGTGAGACTCAACCGAGCACCATAGCCACCAGCATGAGGGACTCGCTTATTGACAGGTACAGTAGCTTTAGTGATTTACATAACTTTTTATTCTTATTTCTTTGTCCAAAAAAAACCCCACTGATAAATAGTTAAGAACACAAACGACATGAATTTCAGCATTTCGGACAGAGTACACAACTTTGTCTATGGGGAAAAGCAATGTTTGTGAAGATGTGTGTTCAGTGCTAACGGGAATGTTTTCATTTTGTGTTCCAGCCTCACATAAATTCTGCATGGATGTAAAACATGTTTTGGAAATGGGTTGAATACCAGACCAGGATATGGACATCACCATGAAGTGCAACATTTATCTCTTCCTGGACACAACTATAGAGATACACATACACTTTGTATTGTTTTGTAGTGTATAAAGTGATGTAAATCTAAATTTAAGTAAGTAAAATGACATTGATAAATCCAGTTTCCAACATTTTCATTGGTAAAGCTGCAGAACAAAATGAGGGGGGGCTTACCATGTAAAATATTCATTGAGTAAAGAATTTTATTGTCTCTTATTGTGTCAATGTAGTGCAGTACCATTAAAACTTTGGTTAATACTCATGCTGATGTTTGGAGAATTTCTGCTTAACCTCATCGTTTCCTTGCGTCATTGCAAACCAATAATTTTAATAAATTAGTCTGTTTTACTGGAGAAAAAAAGTAATATGTTAACCAATTATGTCATGATCAGCAACAATATAATATTCATGTATCAAATTCAGTTTTATATCATTCCTATCAGCACTTTACCACTGAAAAAAATAAAATTTATGCATCAGATGATCGTATATATATATATATATATATATATATATATATATATATATATATATATATATATATATATATTATAATGCATTTGCCACTAGGTTCTACTTGTATTGAATTTTCTCTATTTTTCAGTGTTGATTAAAGTGTCAGTATGCCTTTTTTTTTAATGCAGCACTGCACTTATTTGGGACTAAATGTTGTAATTATGTATTGTAATCTAATATTCTATACCCATGTGATCATTTTTGCTATAGCTGGTTAAAATGTTAGTTCACAAAAGCAAGATTTTTGTAATGACTTCATTCAAATCTCAGTGAGCCCATGTGGTGGATAAGTGTGCACTTTATTGCCATTTTAATGTGGTGATTGCAAGCACAGAGTAAATACTGAACAATGCATAGCTGTGAGAAATGCAGTCTATTAGTAACTGTTTGAAGTGCTTCATTCTTTGGTATTTTGCTTTTTCATGTACATCTATGCAGCAGTTACATTCAAGCAAGTTTTGCATCATAGAATAAAAACAAACAGGGAGTAGGTAAAACAAAATGTATACCTCCTAATTAATGCAATATTCACAAATAATCTTATAAGAGTTCTCTTTAAAACCTCTTCACAAAAGAGCTGAGAGGAACTTGTGCAGCCAACTACACCAGTGTATCCACGCCTTTTTTATCATTTGCCAGCATCTTAAAGAAAATGTATTTTATGCCAGAACGTGACCTTTTTATTTGTGTAGTATGAAATTGGCATGTTCAATAGCATACTTTACAATACCCATTTAAAGCTTTTTGACTTGGATGTAGTCCAGAGGGCCTGTTTTTAGTGCTAAAATGTTTTGATTAATATTGGGATTAGCATTCCCCTTTCTTTAAAGAGTTTCTCCTAAATCATAAAGTTAGAGTTACTCTTGGCCCAAAGATTCTTTGTGAATATGCCCCTGATCTATTGCTATGAAACTGAACGATTTTAACATCAGTAAGAGCATCATATACAACAATACATACAAAATACACATTTTGATGGGTCCCACCTGACCAATGTTAAAATCTCCATCTCCATATCTCCCGTTATAAACTCACTCAAATATAATAAGCAAAATATTAAAATGCAAAAAGATATATGCAGTTTGTACCACGTAATTGTAAGGCCATTCATGGTTGAGTGCAAGCATTAAAAGGCCTAAACACACCAAGTTCGTTTTTCTTGATTTTTGCATTTTTATATTGAGAACTGAATTCTCAAAAATGTTTCCTCATCCACTGTAAATAATATCAATTTGGTACAGTCAGGCCCCCCACATGATCTTACCACTATGGTGTTTTGGGGAAACAACCCCAAAATTTGGAAGTGCAGCCTATATATGTGGTAAATCTAATTGATTTAATGTGCAATAATGGCCTTAATAGTAGTCAGACAACTCTTGGAACATCTATTTGAAGTACTCTATAAGTTTTCAGTTTTAATTTGCCTCTCACCACTCAGTTTTGCTTATCAACTACACTGACCGTCCACTTATTAGGACACCTGTACACCTGCACATTCATGCAGTTATCCAATCAACCAATCATGTGGCAGCACCAGAATGCATAAAGTCATGCAGATGCACGTCAAGAGCTTTAGTTAATGTTCACACCAAACATCAAAAGTGTGATCTCTGTGACTTTAACTATGGCGTGCTTGCTGGTGCCAGATGGGCTGGTTTCAGTATTTCAGAAATTGCTGATCTGGGATTTTCACCCACAACATGATGATCAGAGGAGAAGGACCAGACCGGTCTGAGCTGACAGGAAGTCTATAGTAACTCAAATAATCACTCGACAACCGTGGTGAGTGGAAAAGCATCTCAGATGGCACAACACATCAACCTTTGAGGTGGCTGGGCTACAAGAGCAGAAGATCACATCAGCTTCCACTCCTGTCAAACAAAACAAGACTCTGAGGCTATCATAGGCACAGACTCACCCAGCCTGGACAGATGAAGACTGGAAACATTTTCCAGCTTCTAGTGTGTGATGTGAACATTAACTGAGTCCAGCCTGATCGAGACGGTACGAGGCAGATCACCCACCACGAAGATCGTCTCTGGACCTCTTCCCACATACAGACGTGGAGCAGAAAAGTTCAGTAGACTTCTAGCATTAAATGATTGGTTAGTCTCTTGGTGTAATGAGCAGAATCTGGTGTTTGTCAATAACTGGAATCTGTTCTGGGAGCGTCCTAGGTTGTTTCGTCCTGATGGACTGCACCCCGGCAGCCTTGGAGCGGAACTGCTTTCAGACAACATTTCCAAGGCGCTACACTCCAAGTGACTGCCTACCTACCGTAAGCACATCTTCCAATAATAACAACATTCAGTATAATCAATGTTCAATTAAAAATCCGGCAAAGGTAATACATACTATAGAGACTGTGTCTGTTCCCAGAGCTATACAAATATATAGAAAATCTCGGAAAGTCTATCTTCGTAACCTAATTAACATAATATTAAATCATATTGAATGCACAAGCCAGCACTTTTGATCTGAGGCTAGGACTATTAAACATTAGATCTCTTGCGTCTAAGGCTCTTATTGTTAACGACATCATTACTGATCAGGAATGTAATTTAATGTGTTTAACAGAAACTTGGATTAAACCAAACGAGTACATAGCATTAAATGAAGCCAGTCCTCCTGGATACAGTTATGTACATCAGCCTCGTTCAACTGGTAGAGGAGGTGTTGGACTCATCCATAGTAAAAATCTAGTCGTCACACAAAAACCTAAGCATAAATTTAATTCTTTTGAAATTCTTTATACCAATATAAGTTATGTAGCCACAAAAAATAAGTCAATTCCTCTAATTATTATTTACAGACCCCCAGGGCCATATACTGAATTTCTTAGTGAATTTGCAGACTTTGTCTCAAACCTGGTTGTGTCTGTAGTTAAAGCATTAATCGTCGGAGACTTTAATATTCATTTTGATACCCTGGAAGACCCTCTAAGATTAGCGGTTGTGTCCATCTTAGATTCAGTAGGGATTAATCAGAACGTAATCGGGCCTATTCATAATGGTGGTCACACTCTTGACCTCATAATAACATACGGACTAAGTATAGAAAATATTATCATTTTTCCGCAGTCTGAAGTTGTCTCAGACCATTATCTTATCTCGTTCATAATACGTATTGATCATAATATTTCCACCTCGCCTCGCTACCGCATAAAACGTACCTACACATCAGCTACTGCACCGAGCTTCATAAATAATCTCGCAGAAACATCAATTAGATTTGGATCACCGTCAGATCACACAGAACTCGATCAGGCGACTGAAAGTTTGGAATCAACACTCCGCTACACGCTAGATAGAGTGGCTCCACTCAAAAGGAAAATAATTAGAGAAAAAAAATTAGCACCCTGGTATAACGATCAAACGCGAACCTTAAAACAGACAACTCGACAATTAGAACGTAAATGGCGTCAAACCAAACTGGTGATATTTCAAACAGCATGGAAGGAGAGCCTACTGAAATATAGGAAATCTCTTGGCGATGCTAGAAAAATCTATTTCTCCACCTTAATAGGAGACAACAAAAACAATTCTAGATTCCTTTTCAACACAGTAGCAAAATTAACTAGGAATAAAACCACTACAGAGAGAAACACTCAATCATTACATAGCAGTGAAGATTTCATGAAATTTTTCATTGATAAGGTTGAAAATATTAGACGTGAAATACAGGCCATTAAATTAAAACCGGACAGTACTGTAACAAACCCATTACATGACAATGTAGCAATATCAGATCAATGTTTAGAGTGTTTTGCTCCGCTTAGAGAGACCGAACTAGCTACATTAATCTCTTCAGCCAATTCATCAACTTGCATACTAGATCCCGTACCTACATGTTTGTTTAAACAGATTGGTCCAGGAGTAATTGAACCACTTCTAAATATAATCAATTCTTCCCTAAGCACTGGCTATGTACCTAAATCACTTAAATTAGCAGTTATTAAACCCTTGATTAAAAAACCTGATCTTGACCCGTCTCAATTGTCCAACTATAGACCAATATCAAATCTCCCCTTCATCTCTAAGATTTTAGAAAAGGTTGTAGCAAAGCAGTTATGCTATGTATCAGTCAGGATTTAGACCTCATCATAGCACAGAGACAGCGTTAGTTAAAGTAGTAAATGACCTTCTACTGACTTACGATCAGGGTTGTGTCTCGCTGCTTGTGTTACTCGACCTTAGTGCAGCTTTTGATACTATAGATCACACTATTCTACTTGATAGATTAGAAAATGTTGTTGGTATTAAGGGAACAGTCCTCTCCTGGCTCAGGTCTTATCTGACCAATCGTTATCAGTTCGTAGATGTAAATGGTGAATTCTCCATGCGTACTGAGGTTACTTTTGGAGTACTTCTGGAGCCAGAGGACAGACAGAAGCTTAGTAAAGTTGAGGATTGTGTAAAGGACATTAGACATTGGATGTTAATTAAGTTCCTTCTACTTAATTCTGATAAAACTGAAATACTTTTATTAGGCCCACGTGTAGCTAGAAGTAATCTTTCTGATCACATGGTTACTCTGGATGGTCTTTCTGTTTCATCATGTACAGCAGTTAAAGACCTTGGAGTGATTATTGACTCCAGCCTATCATTTGATGCTCATGTAGATAATATTACTAGGATAGCCTTCTTTCATCTCAGAAATATTTCTAAAATAAGAACATATTGTCACTACATGATGCGGAAATACTAGTTCATGCATTCGTCACCTCTAGATTAGATTACTGTAATGCCATACTGTCTGGATGTTCCAGTAGGAATATAAATAAGCTCCAGTTAGTCCAGAATGCAGCTGCTAGAGTCCTAACTAGAACTAGAAGATACGACCATATCACACCGATATTATCAATACTGCATTGGCTCCCAGTAAAATCTCGCATTAATCTCGCAAATACTTTTATTAACCTATAAAGCACTAAATGGTCTCGTGCCACAATATCTAAGCAACCTTTTGGTTTTATTTGATCCGCCACGCCTACTTAGGTCAAAAGATGCAGGCTATTTAACGGTACCTCGAATAGTGAAGGCTACAGCAGGGGGAAGAGCTTTCTCTTATAGAGCCCCACAGTTATGGAACAGTCTTCCTATTAGTGTTCGGGACTCAGACACAGTCTCAGTGTTTAAGTCTAAGCTTAAAACGTATTTGTTTACTCAAGCCTACCCTGACTAGATTCTGTTCTACTACTTCGCAGTCATAATTATCTTTTTTCTCCCTCTCTCCTTTCGCCGAGCCCCACACGAATTTATGGAGATACTAGAGATCCAGATCCTTTCTGCCTCTGGATGGAGCTCAAATCTTCTTTAATTCCAGACTGCTGGGACTACGGCTGCTCCTAATGCCATACAGACTTCATATAAATCCATAATGAACTTTTTCACACTAACTGTTGTTACCCAGATGAGGATGGGTTCCCTTCTGAGTCGGGTTCCTCTCAAGGTTTCTTCCTCTTAAAACATCTTAGGGAGTTTTTCCTTGCCACCGTCGCCACTCAGTGGCTTGCTCAGTTGGGATAAATTCGCACCTTTAATATCTGTATACCATGTTGATATTTCTGTAAAGCTGCTTTGAGACAATGTCTATTGTAAAAAGCGCTATACAAATAAAATTGAATTGAATTGAATTGAATTGAACTGAAGCTTTTGACCTGTATCTGCATTATTTTATGCATTCTGCCAAATGATTGGCTGATTAGATACCTGCATAAATGACCATGTGTAAAGGTGTTCCTAATAAAGTGGATTGTGAGTGCATATTGCACGAGTTGGCATATGCAGCACAAGGGGTATAGTGGAGACATCTGAACACCCCTGCACTTCGCAATAAACACAAAGCAATTTCCTTAGCAATTTGTAGAATCAATTTAAACTGTTTTAATATAACTTTGCAAACTAGCTAAATAGATAGTGATACCCATCTTGTTAACATCTGGCAGAATTAAATAACGCTGTCTGCTATGTAACGGTGGAGTAGGTGATCACAAAAAAAAACCCAATTAGAACACAATTATACACTTATAACCGTTCTGTCCAAACTTCCGAATTTCAGAATGAATTTTACTTGGCTAGTAAAATACTGAAGTGGGCAGGAGGAAGTCAATTAGAGGTTGTCAACAACTGTATAAAAACAGTAACTGTATTGTAATGTAGCCCTGGTATTGGTCAGACTTACAATGTCATATTATTATAATGGAGGCCAATGAAAATGCTTTTTTAAACTACTTAATTTATCTGCAAACATTTACAGAAGTGTGTGCAGAAGTTTACATGGGTGTTTGTCAACTTATTATTTTTTATTTAATTTTGCTTAACAGCGAAAAAAAATTGAAAACTCCATAAGCTTTTGGCAGTAAAACTCATTATTATAGTAGCGTAATTAAATACATTTGTATACACACAAGAAGTTTGTAGATCAAAGTAAAAGAGGCTAGCATGGTTTAAACTTGAAATTAGAAAAATGCTCAGTGTAAGAATAACAAAGTGACATTAACATCTGAAACATTCATCATTGCATAATCAAACACAATCATTATGTCAATTTGCATCGTTGGCCAATTGCATAATTAGATAGTGGCAATTATAAAATCAATGTAGATATATTACATTTCCTGGAATACCACTTATGTCTCGCCAATAAACTTCAATAAACTTTAACAAAGCTCTATCCATAAGTAATATTGATTCCATCATCGATTTTTCAATTTCAGTAAACCTAGTGCCCTAAAGATATCAGCTGCAGTAAAAGAAAAGGGGAGATGGAAAATTATGTTTCAGCAAGGCATCTGTGGAGACAGTTGAATTGATGACCGGGTATTGCCACTTTGAGAAAAGGTCTCAAACTTCACACACTCCAGCTAGTTGTGATCTTTTAAGTCAAACCTTACATTGAGAGAATGGAGAAATTTGTTAAGCCAAGCAACAGTTACAGGGTTGCAATACAAGTCAGAGATTGTAGTGCACATTTAACCTGTTCTACACACAATTATCTAAAAAAAATTAATACCTTGTTATTACACATTCACAATCAACATAGTATAATAAAACAGAAGATTAATTTACTATGAACTATATAGTAATGTTGGCTTACAAACTGCTACTTGTAAATTAGGTAGTTAACTAGATAAAGCACAAGCTAATTAACATTAGCTAACTGCAAAAAAAAAAAATGAGTAAAAAGAGTGAATGAGTAAAAAGTAATGAAGGTTGGGCAGTTACACACAGGTGGAGACAATGTTCACATAAAACAGAGAAACTGAAAAATCACAGTGTATTTTTGAGATATTAAGTGTTCCTTTGCTAACATTTGTGGGCAAATCACAAGACGTGTTAATACCTGGTTTAGGGCCCTATGGTAATGAGGCATATACATATTTAAGCAATGAGAAGGGATTCAGCTATAACACAATCATATGCAGAATTTCAAGATTTGGTGGAGATAATATGGCATTGCAACAACGGCATCGCCAGAGCAAAGTTGGTTTACTTCCTTTTGTAACCTGAGGGCGGTGACGTGTGTAACCTATAAAAAGCTGCTGCTAACTCGCATACGCTGGTATACTCATCATTTTCCCATTTTCATCTTGTTGAGGAGTGGAAGAAGAAGATTCAGCACTATGAATAGCTTAATATATAAAAGACCTGACATATTTGCAAAGTGTAGGACGTGCTTGCAACCGTAAGTTGTATTGCTAACACCATTTCAATGGGAACTAATTCAGTAGGAACAGAGATCATACAGGCATCACTGCAAGCTAAGAGACCTATAGTAATAGGGCTTGGAAAAATCATTGGGTCACCTGCCACTTGTGATTGGGCAGGTCTTTGGAGCACAAGTTCAGGAGGCACTGGATGATCAACTCTCCTAGCACAAACTAAACATATGCAGTGCTATCAGGGGGAGTCCTTAGCATGATCACATTATTTCTGAAGGAGTTATGCAGAATGCAGCACATGCCAAATTAGGACTGTTGCAGTGGACCAGAGTGCAAAGGTGGGTTCAGTCAGGACAAAGACTGACCAAACCACCAAAGTATGATTCACCATAAATGTTCTGGTGGTGCCAGGTTTAAAAATACACAACTGATGGTGAGCTTTTTAAAGTCCTACAAAATGTTTCATTACATTGTAGTAAAATGTAGAATAAACTTAGGATACTATATTTAGTGTAGTATATTTTAGTCATCTAGGTTCTTTTATTTAAAAAATGCCATTTCTAAATCTTTCCAGATTTCTTAAGCAAGTCTGGAAATGGCAACATAAATTACAATCCAGTGCCTACCATAAGCACTGATAGAATAATAACAATTTCAAAATACAGTTTGTATTGTCGGCAGCTACAATTAAAGCACATGTAAAGGGGTTAAGAAAGGTTAATGTACAAAATTGTACAATGTCTCTATACTTTTGATAGGTGCTGTTTTTATGGGTTATTCGAACTGTGATGTCAGTGCCAGACATTAAACTCCAGTTCACAGAATGCATCGTGGCCTACAAACATGGCCAGCACGGACTACATCTCCCAAAACAGTCATGCGCCAACTCACTTGGAGCGTGACTTATGTAAAGATTTCCTGCTACAATATTCCCTCTACTTCTCTGGTCAGGAGAGAGTTTCTGGGCAGCACCAAATTGCTCAGTTCATTAAACTGCTGACAGAAAAGGTGCTAGCCTGGCACAGCTAGCCTGGCACTAGTCTGGTCGCAAGATGGGGAACTCATCACAGTGTATGACCACTTCATTGAACTTTTCTCAAGAACCTTTGATCACTCTTCAGAGGCAGAGGAAATCATGGAATTACTTCTCTCTGTCAAGAAAGGCCAATGTACCACTGCTGAAGCACTGTTGAAGTTTGATTTAAACATATCACTAAGATTTAAACTAGGACATTCTCACTGAGCTCACCTGCCGTGACCACAGAGCGTCTCTTGATTCAATGACTGAGCTCTGCATAGGCCTACATCAACTCCTCAAGAACAGAAGAATGAATAAAGTGGAGTGGCGTTCATCATCAGACCATAGCACCATATGACCCATGCAGATCGGCCAAGCTAATCTGAATGTTGTGGGATGCCAAAAACACAGCAGAGAGGGACTTTGCTACTACTGTTCAGTCGCACACATCAAGTCATCCAATGTCCCTTGTGCCCTGCACCCAAGTTTCCACCTCCTCCCCCCCTCACCTATAGTGAGTCCCAGGTCAGTCCCACACATCAGGTCATCCAATGTCCCTGATGCCCTGCACCCAAGGTATCACCTCCTCCCCTCCCTCAGCTATAGTGAGTTCATCTTGTTTTCTATATTCTCAGACATTTTCCATTATTAGTCCAGATTAGACCTTCAGAAGGTCTATCCATTGTTACAGTGCAGATGGCCTCCAGAGTAATGGTATGGCATTACTGCCTGTTGCACCTCCTCTGGTGTCCATAGGATTACCGCTTTTCCTTCAGCCTTGCCACCATGTCTATCAGAACCAAAACCATACAGGCCTCTCCAATATATAAGGCTACAACCCCACTGGCACAGTTAACGCATGTCCAGTGCCATTGGTTCCATATGGTTTCCTCCTGTTACACCTAATACTACTGCTTATGACCTGTCTACACCTCTCCAGCACCTCAACCAGTCTGCCCAGGACTTGATCGTGTTGCCACCTCTGGCACCCTTGGGAAAGCGCAATCTTGCAGCCTGATGAGATGTGCTGGAGACTTGCATTTGGACTGCTGCAGAGGGGGTAGCATTCTTCTTGGCCAAACCACTAGTGCAGGTTCAGTGGGCAGGGGAGTGTGTTGTATGTTGCTCGAATAAGAAAATTATGCCTTGCCTGTGGGATTTTCCACAGGTCCGCCATGCTAATGTTTCTGCTAACAATTCCTTCCCCGGTTGTGCCGTGCCTGTGACACTAGCCTGGCCTTCTCCTGCTTGTAGCCGCCCATGCTGCTAGATTGCAGCGGTAGCTGTAAGATGTTATTTCCAAAGAGACCAGTTTCAAATAGGAATCGTGGCAAACCTAGCCACTTTCAGATGAAACAGATGGCTTTCCCATCCATCTTTCTAACTGTGCATAAAAGGATTTCACACAACTTCCATGGCCAAATTATTCTCTACCTTGTAGTTTCCTGGAAGTAGGCTTCGGTCAATCCTTGCCAGATCATCAGAAAGCTGTTCCCATATAATTCCCAAATGCTTCCCACACTCTTCCCATATGCTTATCAGAGAGCTCAGCCGTGTACAGTCTCCCAAGGCTTTTGATGGACTGTTCATCCAGCAGTGGGATTTTCTAACCATCAGTGACAAAGAAGGTGTTGCCATTCCTAAGCATGAGACTTTGAGATTTAGTGGGCTTGATCTTCATCCTTGCCCAGGACATCAGTTCATCCATCCTTTTTAGCAGCCTAGCTGTACATGGTGCTGTCAACAAGAGGCTAATATCATCATCCATGTAGCTTCTCGAGGGGGCAGTTTCTGCCAAGATGGCAATCTGACTCCTCCCACCACCTGTCTTGCTCCAATGAGTATTACCTTGAAGGTGTTCGCAAACAAAATGGGGGAGATTGAGCATCCCATGACAATTCCTACCTCCAATTGCTGCCATGCAGTAGTTATATCCTAGAGGGCAAAGCACATCTGCAGGTACTTGAAGTAATTGGAGACCATGCACCTAATCTCATCAGGCATATGGAAGAACTCAGTGGTGTAGTTGATGAACTGATGTGGCACTGAACCATATGCATTCACAAAGTCAAGCTAAACAACGTGCAGATCTTTCTTTTCGTACTTGGCCATTTGGATCTGCTCCCAAATCAACGATGAGTGTTCCACACACCCTGGGAAACCTGGGACCCCTGCCTTCTGGAGCTGGTGTCAACATAGCCATTCTCTGTGAGGTAGCTGGTTATTCTTCGTGACAAAACAGAGAAGGTCTTTCCTTCAATGCTGAGCAAGGCGATGCTCCTAAATTGGCTGATCACTCTAGAGTCCTTTTAATTGGGGATGAATACCGCCACCGCACTTCATCACGCCGATGGCTTCAGCAATGCAGCTTGTAGGGGATACCATTCAGGCCTGGAGTTGCTGATGATTTGGCTTTTCTGATGACCTCTCTGACTTCACTGAGCTTGGGGGGCAAGATGTTAAACTGGGACACGGGCAGGACTAGATGAGGCACTACCCTGGCAAACCTAATGGCTCATTCCTTGCTGGATCGCTGTATTGCCTTCTGATGTATTATTCCAGCTTCTACCTGGTCGTTTATAGCTTCCCATTCTTTGCTTCTTCCATTGCTGTCTGGCATGCTTGAAGGGATTCTTGTAGAAGTTGCTCGTTCCTTCTCCTTCCTCTTCCTGTGCACTCAGGAATCTATAGGCTGCTCCACAGGACTCCCTTGATATCCTTCCACAGCACTTTGAGACCTTCTTTCTCACTCTGTGTTGCCTTCCTCCAGTTCCTTCAGAGTTGTTGTCGCTGGTGCACCAGTTGCTCGATCGCTCTCTCTTGCCTCCCTTTTTGTCTCAGCACAGAGGTTTTCTTGGTGGTAATTATGCTGAACCAGACTTTATACTCCTGGTAGAGAATTTCTCCTACACAGGTTGAGCCTAGCCTCCACATACGCTCGCAGTGATCTCTCAAGTATTTTGCTCAGGTCTGCATCCAGTCTGTGCAATGCAATTGTCAGGCTGTACACTGGCCTTTGGTCACTTGATTTTGTTCTTCCTAGCTGAAAAAAAGTTTTCAGCAAAGGCAAGGCCAGCCTCACAGAACTTATGACTGTGCCATAGAGCTCATGCCTGGCACTATGCCCCCACACAGCCGAATTTATCCCTGGTGTTATTGGCTGGAGGGGGCTAGGCAACTGTTCATCATCTATACAAATCATAAAAATCTTTAATATCTAAAAACCGCACAGAGACTCAGGACTCAGGACAAGCACAGTGGGTACTCATTTTTTCACCAAATTCCAATTTACCCTCTCATATCCATCTAGATAAAAAAAAAAACCCATCACAGCAGACTCTCTGACACACATTTGTCCCACAACCCCACGGCACCCATTGACCAGTCATGTTTTGTGGAGCATTATCCTGGGACATTGATCAGGAATTAGCTTGGTCCTCAAATCAAGATGTGGCCTGTTTTCAAGAACTTCATGCCCAGCAGGCAAGACCTATGTGCCAGCGACCCTGCAGAATAAACTGATCACTTTGGCACACATCTCACCTGCCTCAGAACATTCAGAGAACAAATCAACCCCTCCAAGGTAAATACTGGAGGCCCCATATGATCACTGACATTCATACATTCATTTTATCATGTTCCATCTGTGCCGAAGCCAAGGTTCCCAGAACACTGCCTGCTGGCAAACTGGTTATGCTCCCCATGCCTAATCAACCTGGCCATAGACTTTCTCACTGACCTCCCAGTCTCCCAGGGCAACCCCATAATCATGGTAATCCTAGACTGTTTCTCAATGTCCTTCAGATTCATTCCTCTGAGGTACCTGCCATCTGGCTTCACGACAGCAGAAACTATCTTTAACCATGTGTTTAGATACTTTGGCACCTGGGAGGACATAGTGAGTTACAGGGGAGCACAATTCACATCCAGTGTATGGAACAATTTCATGGAGAAACTGGGAGTGTCAGTAAGCCTCACATCTGATTATCACCGTCAAGCCAAAGGCCAAGTAGAGAGAGCTAACCAGGATATTAGCAGATTCCTCAGAAGGTTCCATACTAACTATCAGGACAAATGCTACGTAACCTAAAATATGGCTGCTCCATGTCACATGCTCCATGTCAAACTTCACCTCACCTGATTACTGACTGTTGTACCTAGACTCGCACATCCTCACACACACACACACACACATACACACACTCTATAAAAAACAATCACAGATAGACTCATGATGCAAAGTATCATCCTGTTTTTCACTGCTGACATACCAAGCCTTGATCTTTTGGAATCTGGTTTTGTCTACACAAATCTGTTCATTGCCTTACCTTTGCCTGTTTTTGACCAAGCTCTTGTGTTCCTTTTGGATATGTTTCCCTGCTGTTTTTGAATAAGGCATTTACCTACAACTGTAGCCACCTCTGCTGCCTAGCCCAAACAACATTGTGAAAGTGTGTATTTGTGTGTGCATCACAGAACTTACCATTCTGCAACACCTGAGAGAAAGTCAATCTGTGCCAGATCAATTTCTGCCTATAGGCATAAAAAGTATTTATTACATCAATATACTTCTTGAATAGCTTAATGGCAGGATGTTTCCAAAGTTCACTAATTGCTGACTCACCTGACCAATGATGTCTTTGTCTCGACTCATGAAGGACGAGCTGTGCTTTACACACACACTGAGCACTCGCTGCCGAGCATCTTCCACATTAATGTCAAACTCAAACCTGAGAAACAGTTTAGACATTGTACAACACCTACACCATGGCAGGTAACACCATCCTAAATTGTTCTAATTACTCTTTGTTTTTAATCATTAACTGTGATTGTTTTAAGTGTGGATTGAATAATAATGATGAATAACATTTATGAGGCTATATTTGTGAAATATAAATTCATAAACAGAGCCAAAGAAAGAACTGTCCTTATAATGCTCTATCTCACATTTATGCACACATACACACACAGGTTCCTCACACCTCTCATTAAACTCAGGATTCAGATCTTTCTTCTTAACAGCAGTCTTTCTCTTCGTGGCTTTGCTTTTATCAGGCAGCAGAATCAGAGAGATGTAAGTGTCTACACCTTCTTTTGATGATGTCACCAGGCCTCTAAAATACCAAAAACAATCATAAAAAGCAGTACTTCATTTTAAATGCAAGATATTCAGCATGTGTGAATGTTTTAATACTGACTACTATTACTCTACTGGTTTGCTGTTTCTGTTTCAGGTTTTTTTTCTTTTATTAACTTGCAGGTAATTCATATTTTATATAGTTGCATAATGTATACCAATTTAAGGCAATCATTGCTTTGAAGGAGGCCAAATACTCAATCTATATATCTCTCTCAAACTCTCTCTCTCTCAATTTATTTGTATAGCGCTTTTTACAATAGACATTGTCTCAAAGCAGCTTTACAGAAATATCAACACGGTATATATGTGTTCGAGAGTTCACCAATAATCCTATAATAGTCCTAATTGTAGAAACAAAAACAAAATTCCCTCAAAGTTGCTATGGTTGTGTTTCCATGATGTTCTATAGCTGGGGGCAAGTTTGTTCAGATTGTTGAGATCGGGACTACAAAAAGAAAAAAACCTTATTCATGTGAACAGTCAAAAATGCTACTGGTAGCTGATTGATGAAGTTTTGAAAAAACAGTAAGGAACAGGAATGTAAGTAAGAAGGAATTCATACTGAAAAACAGAGGTACTCCAGTTTAGCACTTCAGTTATAAACAAGATGACCATCTCAGTCCCAAGTTTAATGGAAAACTAAAGCAGCATTTTTTTAATATATATAAATTGGATTTGTAATGGAGATTACTTTTTATTGGATACCTAGCCATTTATCGTACACTGTGTATGTATATAAAACAACATGCATAGTGTTTCGGGAGGATATTGTTTCAGTTTGCAGATATAGACTCAAAGACACTAGAGAAACACTGCATGGAAGGAATTTTTCCATGTACTGTGCCATCTCCGTTGGCTTAAGACTTGTGCATATGTTTAATGGAATGGCCAATCAAAGTAGCATGCCAATTCCACACATAACAGGATATTACTTAAGGAAAACTAAGCAATGTAAGGGAAAAAACAAGAATCTATTGTTTTCTATTCCAAAGTTTGATTTAGATTCTGTGTAAAAAAGTGACTGTGATTGGCTTGTCTGCTGGTATTTCAAAAACCACTTAAAATAGTATAGACTGGAAGCATTTGCTTTATATTTTCTGCTTGCAGAAAGCCCACATGGGGGTCCCAAATGGCAAAATTGCTGTGAGCTCTGCATGGGCTAACCCACATGGGGGCCACGTCGGATTAGTGTGGGTTTGCCCTGACCACAATGCCCCACAGTAAACCTACTCCTACCCACAGTGGGCCCGCATGGTCATGGTTGCTGGGTAGTTGGTTAAAGTTTGGAGCCCCTGTTATAGATACAAGTGTCTTTTAAGCATCAGTATCTTTTACTCAAGATTCGACACTCTTGAGAAACAAATCTTTAATGCCTTCCACCTTTGAAAGTTTACTTTCTGAAATACTAAAATTTCATTTCATTTTGCCTTTTTGTTTAGGAAGTGATACACTGTTTGTGTCTTGAAGTCTCCATATAACTATATTGAAGGGCTAATTATAGAGACAATATCCGAATTGCTCAATGCCAGTATTAATTAACTGATTTAGAATTAAATTAATTCATTCACATTACACAAGGGTATGTTGCATTGAGGGTTATGGAAAAGTTTTGTAGAGTCACAGTTTGACCCCTGAAAAAACCCTAACCACAACTGTATGCTTGAGCTGAATTCAACCTCACTTATAAATTGATTGGATACAATAAATCTGGCAGAATTAATAAACTTAAAAAAAAAATAATATACCTGCAGCCATGAATGATCACAGTAAGTTTTGTCTGATAGGACAGAGAAATTCTGATCTGTCCAGTGGTGGGCATCTGCTTATTGCTTAAGACAGGACCAGCACCAAGTGCCACAAGTGCTGCCATCTTAGAGTTCAGGATCTGCATTGAAACACATAACATGAATAATTATTAATGTACTAGTACTAACCATTTGTATTTACTTTTTTTTTCTGAATATGCAGGACTCCTTCAAGCAGCTGAAACGTCAGTTTTATGCTGCATAATTTATATCACTGTTGAATAATTTTTAAACCACATAAAATTCAAACTGTAACTGATAAGTGCTAATGATAAATGATAATATTGTAAGATTGACTTACAGGGCATACCTAAAGACAAATGTTAGCCCAATAAATAAAGCTTAATCACACAGAAATTATTAATAACACTTCTGTTGTCAAGTAACTCAAATAAACAGCATTTATAGAATGGACATGTAATTGGTTTATTGTTGCTGGTAATAAGAGGAACAGCAACAATGCAAAGGATGCTGGAAAATGATAGTTTTAATTATTTGTTGCAGAATAAATTCTCACATTCTAGCTATATTTATGGCTTCTGTCTATTTTAATTTTTTCCCCTTTTAAATCACTCTCAGCATGTCAGTGTCAGTCTGGATGTGTGAAAGCTCAGATGTGTGTGATATTTCATACCTTGAGTTCTGCCCTCAGTAGAATCTGACTCTCAGCTAAAGCTCCATCTAAGCTGAGCCATTGGTCCAGCATAAGCTCTGGCTGAGAGAGAAGCTCTCTGATTGGTAGAACCAGGGAACCCAGTGGCTGATCCCATGCACTAGAGAGCTATAAAGAAAAGGTTAATAGGTTACAAACTCTAAAATCATTACCAGATGAATTATTTACATTTAAATACATATAAATCCTTACTTTAATAACAAGCATGTCTTTGTTGGGGTCGTGAACCAGGAAATGAAATGCTTCATGAAACTGAGGGGATGTTGAGCGGTCACACACCTATAAAAAAGAGAGCAGTGGAAAATATACTGTAAGGTAATGCAAGCCCATATGGATAACCTGAAGTTTGCTGTAAGATTGCTGTCTGATTGCTGTGGATGGTCTCACTTGGATAGCCAAAAGTTTGCTTTGTATGGTCTCACTTTCATTATTCAGTGGATAACTTCACTTGGATAATATAGATTTGAACCCAAAGTGAAAAATGCTTATAAAATAAAATAAAATAAAAATGCCTCTTATGCTCATACTTTCAACAAATTCAGTGTTGTTTGATGTTATAGTATCCAGTTGTGGATGAGTAATGACTCATAATTGGACCATAACCTGGTGTCACCCTGAAACAGATGGGTTACTATTTGTGTCTGGTTACTCTCAAGGTTTCTTCCTCATGTTGCATCAGAGAGTTTTTAGTTGCCACTGTCACCTTTAGCTTGCTCATCAGGGATTTAAATCTAAATTCATATCTGGATTTCAGTAAAGCTGCTTTGTGACAATGTCCTCTGTTAAGAGTGCTACATAAATAAAATGTAATTGAATTGAATATAGTCCAGTCCATAAATATTTGGACATTGACAAAGGTTTTTTTTGTTTGTTTGTTTTTTATCTCTCGACCACAGTATGTTGGAGTGGAAATTAAATGATGAACATGGGCTAAAAGTGCAGACTTTCCGGTTTAATTTGAGGGTATATGCATCCAAATCAGGCAAATGGTATAGGAATTACAACACTTTTTAGATAAGGGACCAGAACTAACTGGACAGTTGGCTGTTCAAAGCATTGCCAGGGAAGAAACTGAGCTTCTGGTAATGTCTAAGGGTTCCAGACTTCAGGCAGTCATTGACTGAAAAGGATTTGCAAACAAGCATTAAAAATAATTTTAATCATTTGAATGTAATCTATGATTATATTAGTTTGTCAAATTATTTATGGTCCCTTAAAACGTGCAATAATTTCTTTACCATTTATGTAAAATAAATGGTTGTAATTCCTAAATGGTTAATGCAATAATTTAGTTAAATCCGTTGAATTAATGCTGAAAGTCTACACTTCAATCACATCTTCATTGCTTCATTTCAAATAGATTGTGCTGGTGTACAGAAGCAAAATTACAAAAATTGTGTCACTGTCCAAATACTTACGGCCCGACGGTAAATACATACATATACACACATTATGTTTGTGTGTGTGTGTGGAGAATAATAGAGAATATATAATTATTTTATTAAATTCCTTGCCTTTGTTTTGTAAGAGGTTCCTTCAAGCACAAGTTCAGCTCCAACTTTAGGTTCCTTCCCACTCTTCTTCAACTACAGATGCATACACAAAAAATACATAAGCAATTACATATAGAAAATGTGTATGTGTGTGTGTGTGTGTGTGTGTGTGTGTGTGTGTGTGTGTGTGTGTGTAACTCACAGGCAGTGCATGTGCTCTCTCAATAAGGACAAACAGCAGGGCGGATGAAGGGACAGTTTTATTCTGGTTTGACTGGGAACTTTGCATCTGCAGCACCTGATTAAAAATGAATTCAATTACAAACTTTACATATAATATTTTTGTCTCATTTGTTTAATTTGATTCTCTTTTTTTAACTCGTATGAAAATCTGATGTTTTACGTCATATTTATGCAGAAATATAGAAAATTCTAAAGGCTTCACAAACTTTCAAGCACTACTGTACACATTCCTTAACAAGTCAGACTGGACAAATTTCATTTAGCTACACATTCATTAGTACATGCCTGCTGTAGTTTGTCTGTTTGCGTTACTGTGGGCAGCCACTCAAGAACCAGATGTAGACGGCCATGTTTCACATCATTTAGAGAAAACCACTGCAACATAGAAAGACAATTTACTGCAATGCAGCTATGGTTTTCATTTACCAATCATTATACAGGGTGTCCCAAAAGTATGTGAATATAGGGAAAATGAACACTTTTTAGCAAAATGTCTTCTTAAATTTTTCATACTAAGTTCTTTTTTTTCAGCCAGCAACACCTGCTGGGCCCTTGAGCAGGGCTCTTAACCCTCAACTGCTCAGTTTTATAAAGCAGAAATGTAAGTCGTTCTGGATAAGGGTGTCTTGAAATGCCATAAATGTAATGTGCTGTAAATGGATTTTGTCATAGGCCTTCCTTAGCAAGAAAATTACCACCATACTGGCAGCAGTCGATCATTTTTCTAAAGGATGTTGACTGAGCCCTCTTCTTGGGCTCCTCACTGCATACCAGACTTTAGAGGCTTATTTTTAGCATGTCTTACATCGCTTGTTCTTCCTGAAGACACAGTCTTTGACCGAGGAACCCAGTACCTTTCACAGGACTGGAAGGCCTTCATGGAGCTTCTGGACATCAATGCAAGCTAGCCACCAAACTGAATCCAACACAGTTGGCTCACAACTGGCGGTATCTCCACAGTTATTGTAGAGACCTCCAAGGTGACTGGTGTAGATTTATCCATTGCATTGTGTTTGCCCAGAATTTGCTTCCATGTGACACTGGCTGTATTCAAAATCGCTGCTCATTTACTACATTTGATTCAGTATCTACTGCTTGGCTGTTGATACAATACGTATTGATCAGTATATGTAAGTAGTATGAATACAGTCTGGACATGCTACATCCATGTTGGTGTTGTCATGTGACCTACAACTTAAAAAGAGCTGACATGCTGCCTTCCGCCACTTTTGATTCTGGCAGCTCTTCTGAGCCAGTCCTGCTGCCTTATGGGAAAGCAGTGACCACTGCTTCCATACTGCAGAATCTCAGCAGAAGTAGTAGTAGTCACTAGTGCCTAATCCAAATATATGACTTGTCTTGTTACACGTTAGGATTTTACACCTACTGTTTAACTTGGGCATAATGTTCAACAAAATACTACTAGGTTTTTGCCATGAAATTGGTGTCAAACAAAAGTAACAAAAATGGATTACAAGGTTTAGTAAAATGGAGGTAATACTCACCTCATCATTGTACTGGGATTTAATAATATCTCCAAGCTTAATTTTGAATCTGTTGTAGAGAAGAAAATGTAAAATGCACAGAAATTTGCTTCTTTTATGGCAAACAAATATAATATCATTTAGACAACTATGCGTATGTATTCAGGGCTAAAAATAGGACCTGACCTCTTCATGAGGAACCACATAATCTCAGAAAAATGCATTATATATTATGTCAATTAGTGATGGATCTTCACTGTGAGCTCCTTAGACGGAATAACTAATAGATGTACAGCTTGTAATAGATGTACCCTTGTACAGCAATATAATTGCAACTAAATGTTTCCAGTAACTGTTGATCAGTCCTGCACATCGGCTTGGAAGAATTTTAGCCCATTCCTCAGCATCAACTCTAGGATGTTGGTGGGTTTTCTCAATTAACTGCTTTTCAAGTACTTCCACAACATTTCTATTAGATTAAAGTCAGGACATTGACTTGGTCATTCCAAAACATTAACTTTATTCTTCTTTAACCATTCTTTTTAGAACAACTTGTGTGCTTGGGGTTGTTGTCTTGCTGCATGACCAACTTTCTCTTGAGATTCAGTTTATAAACAGATATCCTGATATTTTCCTTTAGAATTTGCTGGTATACTTTAGAATTCATTTTTCCATCAATGATGGAAAGCCGTCCAGGCCCAGATGCAGCAAAACAGGCCCAAAGAAAGATACTACCACCACCATGTTTCACAGATGGGATAACGTTTGAATGCATGTTTTCCTTTCTCCAAACATAACACTTCTCATTTAAACCAAAAAGTTCTATTTTGGTCTTGTCTGTCCACAAAACATTTTTCCAGGAGCCTTCTGACTTGTCCATGTGATCTTTAGCAAAGGCAGACAGGGGCAATGTACTTTTTGGAGAGCAGTGGCTTTCTACTTGCAACCCTGCCATGTACACTATTGTAATTCAGTATTTTCCTGATGGTGGACTCATGACCATTAATACTAGCCAATGTGAGAGAGGCCTTTAGCTGCTTAGAGGTTGTCCAGTGTTCCTTTGTGACCCTTCCTCTGTATCTTGCTCTTGGAGTGATCTTTGTTGGTCAACCACTCCTGGGGAGGATAACAATGGTCTTGAATTTCCTCCATTTGTACACAATTTGTCTAATTGTGGATTGGTGGAATCTAAACTCTTTAGAGATGGTTTTGTAATCTTTTGCAGCCTGATGAGCATCAACAACTCTTTTCCTGAAGTCCTCAGAAATCTCTGTTGTTCAAGCCATGTGTGACGGCAAGCCTGCAAATACAACGCGCTCCTCACACAACTTCCGACAGGGTGCTGAATGGACAGCGTCACATCAGCACCCTGAATGTTTGGGATAACATGGAAGCACAGGGCTACGAAGTGGGGCAACAGAAACACATGCAGCTGGCAGCTAATAAGTGGAGCAGCTGCTCTTCATCCTCCTGGAGGAGACAGGAGGGTATAAAAGGGCGCATCCAGTGTGCGGAGGTGAGCAACATCTCCATTACTAAGGAGAGTAACACGGCTCTCTCTCTCACACACAGAAGCAGACAAGACATTGCTCCACAGCCTCCCCGCCAGCACCCGAGCTCCACTCCCGTCACTCTGGGCACCGCCTCGATGCTGCTGAAACCCACACACTGCGCTCCATGCCAAGAAGGTCACACCCTGCACACTTCACTCACGCACCCCTCACCTCCACACACTGACTTTTATTAACAAATAAAAGAGCACTTTTCTCCACGTCTGCCTCATGTGTGCCTATGTTCTGCCCTGCTTCAGCTCTGAGTAGCCAGACATGATACAATTCCACAAACATGTGCTGTAAAGATCAGTGTTCTTTAAATAAAATGGAGCACTCACACCTGATTGTCATCCTATTGATTGAAAACACCTGACTAATTTCACATTCAAATTAACTGCTAATCTTAGTTCATGTACTTTTGCCACTCACAAATACATAATATTGGATCATTGTTCTCAACAAATAAATGATCAAGTATAATATTTTTCTCTCATTTGTTTAACTGGGTTCTTGTTATCTACTTTTAGGAAGATCTGATGATGTTTTAAGTCATATTTATGAAGAAATATAAAAAATTCTAAAGGGTTCACAAGCTTTCAAGCACCACTGTATGTGCACTAAATGCCAATAATATTTCAGTTTTATTGTTAATGACTACAAGTCAGCCATCTTCTCCAACTGTGTTGGTCCTTTTTCTATTAGGCCTCCAATGTTTCTGAACACTTTTCCAAAATCCCTGACTATCAATGTTACTATGGATATTGGAAAAGTGTTCAGAAACCTAACAGGTTCAGAGGCCTAACAAAAAAGGTTATCAATTCTGATAATTCTGTCAACTGTAAATATTGTTCTATAATGTGGTGCACAAAATAGTGTCTGAAAATGTCGGTACATTTTATATGCTAGTTATGCATCAAAATATATATATTTTTATAATATATTTTTTTATAATGTATAATAAATATTCAGACATGTGAAAAAATAAGTACACCCCATGGAAATAGTTGGCTTTTTTGACATATTTGGACAAACAAACATTTGATCCTCTTTGAAACAGTGCCTATTAATACAGTTGATACACGATCAAATGGCACATAAAATTGACATTTTGTAATAATTTTCACAATTTAAATTAACAAAAAACAGACCAGTCACATGGAAATAGTGAGTACACCCCTACATTTATCACACATTAAAATCCAGAAAATTATAATCATGTGTTCAAGATTGGGTGCCAGAACCTGCTTAGGGAGTGCAGGGAAGTCTTATTTATTCCCCTCTCACATCTAGTGTATGGTGTTCCCTTTGCTATTGAGGTGTGTGGTGTCATCATGCCAAGATCTAAAGAGTTCTGTAAGGCCAAATCATTTGAAATACATCATTCCACTGTCAAGAAAATAATCTACAAATGGTGAAGATTTCAAATGACTGCCAATTTGTCCAGGACTGTCGTAATAAGTCTTGCAACTGTTGCTGTGAAATTCCATGCTTCTGCAATCAGAAAGAGAGTGCACAAATTTGACCTGCATGGGAGGTGTGCCAGGAAAAAGCCTTTGCAAGACTACAGTTTGCCAATGAGCATATAGACAAAGACCAGGCCTCTTGGAATAATGTGCTCTGGACAGACAAATCAGTTGTTTGTTGCCACAGTAAGAGAGACATGTTTGGTACAAACCAATGGCAGCTTTTCAGGAGAAACACCTCATACCAACTGTGCAGCACGGTGGTGGAAATGTTATGGTTTAGGTTGCTTCGCTGCCTCAGGGACTGGACAGCTTGCATTCATTGATTCAACTATGAATTCTGCATTATATCAAAGAGTGCTTGAAGATAGTGTCTGAGAGTTGAAGTTGAACCAAAAGTGGACTTTTCCACAGGATAATGATCCTAAGCAAACTAGCAAATCCACCAAGGAATGGATCAAAAAGAAAAAATGGATGGTTATGGAATGGCCTATAAAAGCCCGGATTTGAATCCCATTGTTGTGGGGGGGCAGTACATCCAAGAAAACCCTCAAACATCTTGCAACTGACAGAATATTGCATGGAAGAGTGGTCAAAAATTCCAGCAAGCCCGGTGGACTTTTATGCAAAACTCCTACAAGAAGTAATTTCTACTAAAGAGGGCAGTACTAGCTTCTGTCGCTAAGGCTGCACTTACTTTTTCCACAGAAGTGTCACAAATCGTGACGGAGCAGAGATAAGGCGGATGCAAGCTCAGGATGAACAGTGTTTATTTAGAAGACAGACAGGCAGACAAATCCAAAACGTGATCCAAGACATAATTCATAAACAGGCAAGAGGTCAGGCGATTGGCAAACAGGTATACACGGGGCTAGGCAGGAATCTAGGTCGATAACCAAAACAAGAAACAAACTATGACGATTAACTGGAAGCGGGTATCCAGCACGAACTGACTATGACTATGACTAACGCCAAACATACACTTCGTATTACTTACTACTTACTTAATCTTCCGCGTTGTGTGCTGGGAAGCGTGCGGTATATATGCGGACATGATTACCCTCGCAACTGCTAACAGCTGAGGGTAATCCGGACACACGTGACTTCCCAGCCAATGACGGAACAGGGAGGAGACATGACAGACATAAACAAAACCCACGTGTCCCGATGTCCCTACGGTCAACAGCGGAAAAGCAGGTGCTCGCGCATTCGCGCTTCGAGCACGCTGCTTCAAGGGGGAATCGTGACAGAACCCCCCCCTAAAGGCACTCCTCCCGGAGTGCCATGAGTCATCCCATTTAATTGGCGGACCCGGCCCCCTGGACTGAATGTCCCAGGCAGAGCCAGGAAACTGCACGGTGTTCTTGGCGGCGCAGGGAAGCGGAGCGACATCCACAGCCGGGCAGGCAGGCTGAGCAATGTCCTCGGCGGAGCATGAAGGCAGAGCGACGTCCACAGCCGGGCAGGCGGGCTGAGCGAAGTCCTCGGCGGAGCATGAAGGCAGAGCGACGTCTACAGCCGGGCAGGCGGGCTGAGCGAAATCCTCGGCGGAGCATGAAAGCTGAGCGACGACCTCAGCTGGACAGGGAGGCTGAGCGACGACCTCAGCGGGACAGGGAGGCTGAGCGACGACCTCAGCTGGACAGGGAAACAGAGCACTGTACTCAGCGGAGCAGGGAAGCAGGGCGACGTCCTCGTCGGAGCTTGAAAGCGGAGCGGCGTCCCCAGCTGAACTGGAAGGCAGAGCGAAGTCCCCTGTAAGGCCAGGGAGAGGAGCGTGGGTCTCCGCGACGCAGAAGGGGGGAACGCTATCTGCCATGGAGCAGGAAGGCTGAGCGACGTCCACAGCTGAACAGGGAGGCTGAGCGGCATCCTCAGCTGAACAGGCGGGCTGAGCGGCGTCCTCAGCTGAACAGGCGGGCTGAGCGGCGTCCTCAGCTGAACAGGCGGGCTGAGCGGCGTCCTCAGCTGAACAGGCGGGCTGAGCGGTGTCCTCAGCTGAACAGGCGGGCTGAGCGGCGTCCTCAGCTGAACAGGCGGGCTGCGGCTCTGGGGTCACTAGGTGAACCTTGGGCATGGGCGGAGCTTGGCTGGCCGTGTCGGCGGACTGTGGCGTGAGCGGAGCTTGGCTGTGCGTGTCAGCAGACTGTGGCGTGAGCAGAGCTTGGCGGTGCGTGTCAGCAGACTGTGGCGTGAGCAGAGCTTGGCTGGGCATATCAGCAGCCTGTGGCGTGAGCAGAGCTTGGCTGTGCGTGTCAGCAGCCTGTGGCGTGAGCAGAGCTTGGCTGTGCGTGTCAGCAGCCTTGAACGGGAGCTCAGGGACTGGAGGCTGGACCTGGAGCTCAGGGACTGGAGGCTGGACCTGGAGCTCAGGGACTGGAGGCTGGACCTGGAGCTCAGGGACTGGAGGCTGGACCTGGAGCTCAGGGACTGGAGGCTGGACCTAGAGCTCAGGGACTGGAGGCTGGACCTAGAGCTCAGGGACTGGAGGCTGGACCTGGAGCTCAGGAACTGGAGGCTGGACCTGGAGCTCAGGGACTGGAGGCTTGACCTGGAGCTCAGGGACGTGAGACTTGACTTGGATCTCAGGGACGTGAGACTTGACTGGGACTTGGACATCAGGGACATGAGACTTGACTGGGACTTGGACTTTCCTGACTGGAGGCTTGGCTTGGATCTCAGGAACGTGAGGCTTGGCTTGGACCTTAGGGACTTGAGACTTGACTTGGACCTTAGGGACTTGAGACTTGACTTGGACCTTAGGGACTTGAGACTTGACTTGGACCTTAGGGACTTGAGACTTGACTTGGACCTTAGGGACTTCAGACTTGACTGGGACTTGGACATCAGGGACATGAGACTTGACTGGGACTTGGACTTTCCTGACTGGAGGCTTGGCTTGGATCTCAGGGTTGAGCTCTGTATGACGTTGCCTGTAGTAGTGGGTAAACGGCAGGGCAGGTTCGCCTTCCAGACTTACACCCCTGAGGAGCTAAAGTTGTTCTAGCTCCTCCTTCGCCTCCGGACTCCCGAATCGCAACATGAAATCCCCCACAAACTGTTCTACACCATCCAGGTTCCTACAGTGCTTCTCCAGTTTGAGCTGAACCCATTGACGGGCCAGTCCAAAGAACCGGGACCACATAAATCGGAGCCATTGCTTCTCCTCTGGCTTAGGGTCTAACAGACTGGCGAAGTAGTATTGACAGTCTACCAGGAAATACTCTGGGGCACCGAAAAATGCGTCAAATGGGTCCGGAAGCTCCATAAATGTCCATTGTGGGAAGTGGACGGAGTCCATAGCGGGGACGGTTGGCGTCGACTTCCGGGTTCCGCGTCTCCTCCGTTCTCCTGCTGCATCCATGTTTTGGGCGGAAGATTCTGTCACAAATCGTGACGGAGCAGAGATAAGGCGGATGCAAGCTCAGGATGAACAGTGTTTATTTAGAAGACAGACAGGCAGACAAATCCAAAACGTGATCCAAGACGTAATTCATAAACAGGCAAGAGGTCAGGCGATTGGCAAACAGGTATACACGGGGCTAGGCAGGAATGTAGGTCGATAACCAAAACAAGAAACAAACTATGACGATTAACTGGAAGCGGATATCCAGAACGAACTGACTATGACTATGACTATGACTAACGCCAAACATACACTTCGTATTACTTACTCCTTACTTAATCTTCCGCGTTGTGTGCTGGGAAGCGCGCGGTATATATGCGGACATGATTACCCTCGCAACTGCTAACAGCTGAGGGTAATCCGGACACACGTGACTTCCCAGCCAATGACGGACCAGGGAGGAGACATGACAGACATAAACAAAACCCACGTGTCCCGATGTCCCTACGGTCAACAGCGGAAAAGTGGGAATCGTGACAAGAAGAATATCTATTAATATTTCTGTTGAATAAATGATTGAAAAGGCTAATTTTCCTTGTGGTTTTGTCCAAATATATCAACTTTATTAATAGGCACTGTTTCAAAGACGATCAAATGTTTGTTGTCAAAAAAGCCAACAAATTTCCTTATTTTTTTCACATTACTATACATTATTCAGTTACTATTATGTTATTTTTAATGAAAAACATTTTTTTTATTATGGCTGTTTTTACAGTGTCAGTTGGTACAATAGTGTACATATAAGGATCAGTTTTGACGTATACTTGAAGTATGTGTGTACATTTGTTTAAACACCCATGCAATACTGACAGTGACTTCACTAACCTTCCAAGGAAGTCATCAGAGTCAATGTCTTTGTCATAAAGCTCAAACTTCACTTCTAGATTGGGGTCAGGATTCAGAATCACCTAGTACAAAAATCATCATAAAAATTTTAAGTGACCATAATCCAATATGATTTTCTTATCTTTTCACTTGTACTAAAAAAATTACTTGCATGGTCTTAAAAAAGGAAAAATATTCAGGGCAGGGCATTCCAGGACTAAGGGTCTCATTTATAAAAACATGCATAGAACAAGTTTTTTTAATTTGTGTTTAAGGAAACTGGCATCTAAAAAACATTATCACATCAACATGTTTATTTTCACACAAATTTTATACACAAATTTGTATACAGTTTAGAATTTATTAAGAATTATCGTTGATAAATGACATAAAATTCTAAACTGTATACAAAGTCATGTATCTTAAAACAAAGTCCCACTGTGCTGATCTGCATAATAAAAGAACCTTGAGTTCAACCTGGCCACTCTGCAGTAACATTCAAGAAGCTTAACTGTGCATCACAAATTACACTGATCAGCCATAACATTAAAACCACTGATCAGATGATGTGAATAACATTGATTATTTAGTTACAAAAGCACTTGTTAAGGGGTGGGATATATTAGGCAGCAAGTGAACAGTCAGTTCTCCAAAAATGGGCAAGTCTAAGGATCTGAGCAACTTTGACAAGGGCCAAATTGTGATGGCTAGACAACGTGATCAGAGAATCTCCAAAATGGCAGTCCTTGTGGTATGTTCCCAGTATGCAGTGGTTGGTACCTACCAAAAGAGGTCCAAGGAAGGACAACCAGTGAATTGGCAACATGTTCATGGGTGCCCAAGGTTCATTGATGCGCATGGGAATCGAAGGCTAGCCAGTCTGGTCAAATTGGTTTGAGTTGACAGAAAGGCAATAGTAACTCTGATAACCACACTGTACAATTGGGGTGATCAATTTTGAGACAGATGGGCTACAATAGCAGAAGACCACGTTGGGTTCCACTTCTATTTTGAAAGGGATTCCTTACCCAGCACGGGCATTAGCTGGACTGTTAATCATGCAGGGCTTAGCCTAGATTATTCTCCATCAAAAAATGTTTTAAAAAAACAAAAAACATACTTATAATAGTTTCCATTCATTTGTTTTCTTGCATGTGAGGGCTAATTGCTTAAAAATGTGAAAATTGGACAAGAAAGTTGGAATTATCATAAATCCTGCATTGGGTGTTATCACAGTTTGCAGGACTACCAGAGTGATAAAAAATATAACCCCAATTCTGAAAAAGTTGGAAAATGCAAAAAAAAAAAAAAACAACAACAAAAAGAGTCAAATGAAAATTATATTCACCCTGTACTATATTGAGAACTCATTATTAACTCATTATTTGATGTTTTACATTGTGAATTTCATTTATTTTTGAAAATATACACTCATTTAAAGTCAGATGACTGCAACACATTCAAAAAAAGTTGGTACAGTCGACTGTTAACCTTGACATCAGTTGGTTAAGTTTAGCCAGCAGAATTTTCCCCCATTTATCCATTATGCATTTCTTCAGCTGTGCAACTGTATGGGGCCTTCGTTGCCTTATTTTGCACTTCATAATGTGCCACACATTCTCAATTGGAGACAGGTCAGGACTGCAGGCAGGCCATGCTAGCACCCGCACTCTCTGCTTATGCAACCATGCTCTAGCAATCAGGGTACAATGTGGTTCGGTATGTACACATCTTTCTGCATTAATGGTTCCCTCACAGATGTGCACGTTACTCATGCCATGGGCACTGACACACCCCCATGCCATGACAGACGCTGGCTTTTGGACCTGACGCTGATAAAAGCTTGGATAGTCTTTTTCCTCTTTGTCCCAGAGAACACAATGCCTGTTTTGTCCCAAAACTATTTGAAATGTTGACTCGTCGGACCACAAATCACAATTCCACTGTGCTACTGTCCATCTCGGATGAGACCAAGCCCAGAGAAATCGGTGGTGCTTCTGGACAGTGTTGATGTCTACTTCTTTGCATTGTAAAGCCTTAACTTGTATCTGGGGATGCAGAGGTGAATGGTGTTGACTGACAAAGGTTTACTAAAGTATTCCCAAGCCCATGCCGGGATATCCATTGCAGACTCGAAACAGTTTTTAAGACAGTGATGTCTGAGGGATCGGAGATCGTGCGCATTCAGAATTGGTTTCAGCCTTGCCCAGAGATTCCTTGAATGTTTTCATTATACTGTGCACTGTAGAAGGTGAAATGCCCAAAATCCTACTAATTTGTCTTTGGGGAATGTTCTTTTCAAACTGTTGGATTATTTGCTGATGCATCTGTTGTCAGTTTGGTGAGCCTCAACCATCCTTGCTCTTGAAGGACTAGGTCCTTTTTGGAGGCTCCTTATGTACTATGATTAGACAATTGCCTCACCTTTTCACATCACCTTCTTATTTCAACTTGTCACATTGCTATCGGTCCTAAACTGCGCCCTCCCAACTATTTGGAATGTGTTGCATGCATTAATTTCAAAATAAGTCTTCTTTTACTTACGTTCAGTTACGTTCAGTTAGTGACAAGCTGCTCCAAGTGGAGAATTATCCGGGGCTAAAGAAAAAATCTTTAGGCCTACACCCCAAATGGCCAGGCCAGGTTAAACCCCTGCTACCCAGTATTAGTATAGTGTTCATCTGTGAGTGTACACATATCCTCATGCACAGGAATAACTTAGTATTTTCCATTCTCTGCATAGAAATATGCATTCATAGCTTATATTCATAGCTCTAACATACTGTTACACCCCCAGAATTCCTACCTCATACATCTCATTCCAGGTGGGGTTGAGGTTCTCTTTGATCACATGACTTTTGTAGGTTGTGGTTCCAACACTGATCTTCACATAGGGGTCACTCTTTCCCTTCACCATACCACCCATCAAACTGTCCATAGCAATCAAATTCTGAGCCTCCAACAGATGAATACGCAGCACCCCCTAAAGAGAGAAATCAGTGAAAAAATTAGGAAACTCTTTCAAGAAACCTGATGGCATCTGAGGTACTTCAACATATCTATCTATCTATCTATCTATCTATCTATCTATCTATCTAATTTATTAAAAGAACTTATACACAACTATTACTATTTAATTATTCTTTCATTACCAATACCACTAGTACTGTCTGCTCTTTGTTACTACTACTACTAGACTTGTGCTATATATAACAATATAATGAAATTATTTTTACATCGTCATGATGTTTATCACTGATTATTATGTATTACCACACCTGACAACCATTATGCATTGTGCATAGGAGTTCAGAAAAAACACTGGAGAAAGCTAGTGTTCAAGAGTAAAGGGTTCATATTTAGATGCACTGCATTATGGGCATTATAGCCTGGGGAGGGGGTTGGGGCTATGAGTGTGTGTGAACCACAGAGACACTATCTATCCATCCGTTTCCCATAATGCTTATACTACACAGGTTCTCAGGGGAGACTGAAGCCTTGGCCCAGAGAACTCAGGGCACACACATTCACACACCCATTCACACGCTACGGACAATTTGGAAACGCCAATCAGCCTACAATGCATGTCTTTGGACTGGGGGAGAAAAACGAGTACCCAGAGGAAAGAACGGGGAGAACATGCAAACTCGTGCACACAAGGCAGAGGCAGGATTCGAACCCACAATCCTGGAGGTGGGAGGCAAACTAGTCTGTAAGCATGCATATGTTTCATTTGTTTTCGTCTGTGGAAATGGAATACTGGAATAAATGGAGCTCATTCAACAGCATTATATTCTGATTAATAATTTTGAAGGGAAAAGACCTGAAAAGATGGAAATTACACCAGAGTGGCAGAAAGGTTAGCACACTAACCCTTGAGCTCTCTGTGACTAGTAGCCCCACTGAGTAGAAAAGGTAACACTAGTTTGTGTCATCACTCAAAAATTTTCCAAAGAGCAGTCAATACTTTGTGCTACCTCCCTTTGCCAAGATAACAGCTCTGAGTCTTCTCCTATAATGTCTGATAAGGTTGGAAAATACATGTCAAGGGACCATTCCTCAATACAGAATCTCTCCAGATCCTTCACATTTCGAGGTCCACGGTGGTGGACACTCCTCTTCAGTTCACCCCACAGGTTTTCTATGGGGTTCAGGTCAGGGGACTGGGATGGCCATGGCAGGACCTTGATTTTGTGGTCAGTAAACCATTTTTGTGTTGATTTTGATGTATGTTTTGGATCACTGTTCTGCTGGAAGATCCAACCACGGCCCATTTTAAGCTTTCTGGCAGAGGCAGTCAGGTTTTCATTTAATATGTGTTGCTATTTGATAGAGTCCATGATGCCATGTATCCTAACAAAATGTCCAAGTCCTCTGGCAGAAAAACAGTCCCAAAACACTAAAGATCCACCACCATACTTAACTGTGGACATGAGGTACTTTTCCATATGGCTACCTCTCTGTGTGCTCCAAAACCACCTCTGCTGTTTATTGTAAAAAAGGTATATTTGGGTTCCATCTGACCATAGAACCCGATCCCATTTGAGATTCCAGTAGTGTCTGGCAAACTCAAGATGCTTGAGTTTGTTTTTGGATGAGAGTAGAGACTTTTTTTCTTGAAACCCTTCCAAACAACTTGTGTTGATATAGGTCACTTTGGATTATAGTTAATTTCTGACCCCAAGACACAACTAACTTCTGCAATTTTCCTGCTGTGATCCTTGGAGATTTTTTGGTCACTCAAACCATCCTCTTCACAGTGCGTTGAGACGATATGTCTATATTATACTTCCAGGTTGATTCATAGCAATTCCAGTTAACTGGAACTTCTCAATTATTGGCCTCATGGTGGAAATAGGCATTTTCAATGAGTGTGACACTCAAAAACCTTTTGCCGCACATCACAGCAATATTCCTTGGTGTAATCCATTGTTATGAATGATTAAGGGAATTTGGCCTATGTTTTAACTCATATTTATAACCCTGTGAAACAGGAGGTCATGATTGAACAATGGTACTTCAAATATATTTTTCTCATATGAATTCATAGGGGTGCCAATAATTGTTGCACACCTATATTCAACAAAGATATTATTTTTTATTAACCTGTGTTGTGTTTGCAATTGTTTGACATCCATGAGAGCAGAGTATTTTTGTGAATTCTTTTTAACAAAAAATCAAAAGTCTAAACAATAAAGACAATTTTTCACATAACTTCATATTTACCAAGGGTGCCAATATTAGTGGAGGGCACTGTACAGTATATAATCAGCACTAAGCTCTTTCTCCAATCACACCAGATATGATCAATACAAATGGATTCCATTGAGTAAAAAAGCGAGTAATCTTTTGTGTTAAGATGTTGTGTGTCTTTGAATTTCAGCAAGAAATGTCTATCTATGTCGTATGATCTATGTCACAGTACTCTGGAATATTGCTGGAAGCTTTGGGGGCAGTGGAATTAATAAAATGGCAAATCTGCACGTATCCCGAAAAAAATTCACATTCAAACTCAAATTGTTCTCGTAGTTGGTTAAATATCAAGGTATTGTTTTGGTACAGATCACCTATCACTCTGATCCCCGTTCTATGCTATGTATGAAATAGAGATTTTTGAACACCATAGAAAAAATCTATATTCTGAATGAATAGTGTCAGGTTTGATAGTAAGCCCCCTTTCCCTGCAAATTTCATCATGTCCTGCCACACTTTAACAGTGTTGAACAGGAAAATATTATTTCTTATTTCAGGCAGGACTTTAGGACCCCTACTGCTTGTGAGCAGACTTAACAGACTTAACTCACTTAACTCAACAGGGTTGATAGTCTAAATGAGAACTCAGCCATGTCCAGATTGTACAGGTATGGCAAGCCCAGATGCAAAACCTTAAGTAAGGTAGTGCCTGGCCCCCTATTAGGCCCAAATTTACCAGACAGTTCTAGGGGTTGCTATAGACAACCTAGCCAGAAGAAGAGAAAAATTATAAGGAGAAGAAGAAAAGGTAGAATAACAATAGGGTGCCTATGTACCTTTGGTGCTTGGCCCATTATTATTAATAATAATAAGAAGAAAAAGAAGAGGACGAATAAGAAGGAATTTGTCACTTGCATATTTACATATTTCCTCACCTGGGTGCCAAAGCCAGGGTAAGTACATGTGTGTTGTGGTAGCACACGTGCTATTTCTGTTTTTTTTTCAGCAGCAGGAACAGTTGGATAAACCTTTTCATGAGAACTGAAAAACACAAATCACATACACAGACACATACACAATTTATTTACCCATAGGTGAGGCATCTGCCACTAAATACTAATGTAACTGCTGACCAATGCACAGAAGTGTGAGAAAGGTAATAAATACAGAAATAATGAGTGTTACATATTCAGTACCACTGTGAAATATTTAATCCTCCTTTTCTCCTTTTCTAAAACATCTGTATTAAGCATTCCACAAATTCATAACTTGGATTAGTATTGGTCAGTAATGTAGTTGTAAAGTGTAGTTGTTTATCAGGGTAATAATATTAACTGGCTGCTACAGTAACATAGTTTGTCAGTTTGTATATAATATAGTTTGTCATAGTTTGACATAGTTTGTCATAATGTTAAGTCAATGCGGGGATTATATGGAATCACCTTTAGTTTATACTGTTCATTCTTTCATTGACTCTTAGGTTAAAGTTGGATTCAATTTGATCAATAATAAATTATTATATACAAATGGGAAATATCCTAATTATATCCAAAACAGTAAAAAACACTGATCTATTTCAAAACCATTTCTAATGGGCATGCTACACATGCTAACCACTGTGATTATATCCAAGTTTTTTTTTTAGAAAAGCCAAAGGGCAAATGGGAGCAAATAAAAAGTTTAACATTTAACTGGTTCAAATTTATATTTACTAGCCAATCATCTTTCCTTCATGACAGTTCCATCACATTATTATGCCAACTAGCTAGGTAATTAGCATGTTTTTTGTTAAGCATCTGTTTACTTAGTACATACTTAACAGGGAATGATCCATGAACTGTCAACTATAATGTGCTTTGTGCCAACTCAAATTTGCTCCTGATATACCCTACTTTCCTTGTACAACAAGTGACCGCTCATCCGGTTGCAAGTGAAAATCAACAATGGCATATTAATAAGAGTGTAGCAGCACAGGGGCACAGTGATAAATTTCATTCAATGTCCTCTGAAATGAAAAGGTCTATAACAGAGATTAAATTTCAGGCAGAGTTGCTTTTAACTCACTTATCAGCTGCCTTATCCAAGTGTTGCTCATTATTGGTTGTACATGCTGAATCGCTTATTGTGATTGGTTTCACAGTCTTACTGGCTCCTCCCACTGAGGACGCTTTACTCAAATCCTGTAAATATAGTACGAGACAAGGTTTGCAAAGTTTCATTAATTCTCTCTCTCTCTCTCTCCCCTTCACAAACACATACACACACACACACACACACACACACACACACACACAAACACCTACCTTTGTCTCATGTCCTGTGTCATGAGTGATATCTGCTGCCAGTACTTTCTGTGTGTCTTCAGAAAGTGATACAGGTACTGGTACTGTAGAAGCCACTAGTTCATTGAGCCTGATGAAAGGAGACACATAAATAGATGTGCTTATTAGTTATTTTGTAAACATAACAAATATTCATGCCATAAACATACAGAATCCATATTTTGTTTCTGTTGGTGGTTTATCTGGGTGGATAAATGTGCTGTCAAATAAAGTCCTACAGAGACATTTTTAATATTAGAATTCATTATCCACACATTCATTTGCTTTTTTTCATTTTTGAGAAACCTGTTATATTTGGATTTGGTATAATAGCCAACCAACTGTAAAGCTTAGTTCATACATGGGTATATTGTCAAATTCAGGACCAATGATTTTAGGAAACGAGCAGAGGTAATAAAACCCTTCAGTGGCTGTGTCAATACAATAAATATTGATACTGTTACAGTGATTATTGATAGCCCATAAAAATGGGCAAAATACTAATAAATTTGTGGATGAAGCAGTGACATTTAATGAAGTACATGGCTATGTTTTTGACTTGTGAGTCAGGAAACACATTTTCCTACATAGATTTCTTGCATGTTTGCACAGCACTTGCAGGCTGTGCTCAACAACAAAAGATGCATCTCTGATCTTGTCACCTTTTCTGTTAGACTTTGTTTTCTGATGAAAAAACTGTAAAATACTTGAGCCCCCTTCCATGTGTTGACCTCTCTAACATGCTTTGGTCCCAGAAAGAAATATTGTTTTGTAATGACCATCTTAATCTCTGGATATAAATCTCTTGATATGAAACTTACAGAAAACACACAGGAATTCCACATGTACAGTTGAGGTCATAAGTTTACATGTGCCTTTTTTGTTTAAAGATCTTTTTTTTTTCATTTAGCACTGCCCTTCACAAGCTACATAAGATATTTACATTTCCCAGAAGACAAAAAAATAACAATTTACACCGATCATCCTGTTCAAACTTAATGTATCGTGTTGCCTTCTTGAGAATCAGTGAATGTTTGCACCTTTTGTAATAGTTGTGTATGAATTCCTTCAGTTGTCCTAAGTGTGAAAAGATGGATCTCAAAATCTTATAGCCACTGTTGGAAAGGGGTCAAATATGCAGAAGATACTGGAAAACCAAATAGTTTTGAGGACCTGGAGGATTTTTATGAAGACCAACGGGCAGTTTAACTGCTCAGGACAAACAAGGGACTCATGAACAATCACAAAACATAAAACCAGTCATTGATCATCCAGGTAACAACACACAGAATCTTTTGAACAGGTTAATTTGTGTAAGTTTAGTTATTACTGTCTTGTGGAATATATGTAAACATCTGTTATGTGAAATAGCTTATTACTAAATAAAATAACAAAATGCAATTTTTATGATCCCTCTTTTTTTTTAAAATTATTAACATTTTGCAGATTCTACAAGGCACATGTAAACTTACGACCTCAACTGTACATACTGTATCTAAACATATAAAGGAGCTAAAAATGTTCTGCATGGAGGAGTGGACCATCTATGAGTGTCGCCAACACTGTTAAACATTACAAAAGGAGACTCAGTGACATTCTCTTATTCTCTCTAGGGCTGGCCTCATGAAATATTAATTGTAACGTGCCAATAATTTTGAAATGGTTTGTGGAAGAAAATGCACTACTTAAAAAAACGTGTTAAAAAGCATATTTAAATAAAACTATGCAATGTCCCTGTTGTCACAGTTTCCGCTTTAAGCAGCGCGCTGGAGAGCATGTGGGCACGCGTGCATGAGCAAGGCGCGCGAGCACCTGCTTTTCGTATTTTGACAATCGTGACATTGTGTACAATGGACATGTGCTTTTGTTATGTTTCTGTTATGTTTCCTCCCTGTTCTGTCATTGGCTGCTGTTTAGCGTGTGTCTAGATTGCTGTCAGCTGTCTTCAATCAACACGCTGATTGTGCTTGTATAATTACCGCACGTCTCCCAGAACACGGCGCGGAATATTCGATAAAATACTTACGTTAGATATAGTGGATTAGATTAGTTTAGATTCCATACGATAGTTAACCACAGTCATAGTCTTAGTTATTGTCCTTGTCATGTTCCATGTTTAGATTAGTGCATTTAGTCCACGCTGGTTTCTCCGCTCCCAGTTCCTCGTTATAGTTTATGTTTCTTGTTTTGTATATCGACCCTGTAATCTGTGACCGCGACCATGATTCATGCTTTGCCCCGTGTATGTCTGTTTGCCGATCGCCTGACCTTTGCATGTTTGTGGATTACGTTTCTGATCATGATTTGGATTTACTTGCCTGTGTCTCACTCTTCAATAAAACTGTAAAACTGCGTTTGCATCTGTCCCCTACTTTGTTACGTCTTGAGATGTGACACCTGTATGTTCAAGCTCAGAATATCACTTACTGAATGATGTTTTTATACAGTATTTTTGCCCATTTTCATGAACGGTGTTAATAATTCTAGAGCGCACTATATGTAAGAACAAGGATGGAGTTCACTCAAACTCCAGAACATACCTTGGTGTTGGCTTGGTCTCTTGTTTTAACTCTTTATTGGCTGTTGTCAACAATTGCTCAGCATTGATTGGTGTTTTCTTGCCACTTTGCCCACCAGTAGAGTTGTTTGCACCCACAGAGCTTTCTGTTGACTTTTTTGTAGCCTGTTCTGCAGGTTCATTAGACTTTTCAGGAGATTTTCCAATAGGTTTTTCCACAGGCATTTCCAGTGTCTTTTCAATAGACTTTTCAGGATGTTTTTCTGTATTTTTTTCAGTAGCTTTTTCGCCTTTTCTGTCTATCTTTGATGCCAAAATCTGGAACCCGAAAGAAGAAGTTATACAATTTATTTAATATACACATCAACTACTTAAGTGTAGGCAAGTGAGATGTATATATTGGACATTGAGAAGTATAAGTATACACACTTGATGGAATGCCAGTCCATCCCAAAACACCATACACCTCTAAGGACTCAGGCTTTATTTTTATTTATAAGTGAAGAACCTGAAGTAACCCCACATGGACACAGGGAGAACATGCACAGAACTCCTTGGATCTGTTTGCACAACACCCACATGCCCTACATTCCTGTTAATATGCCTGTATTACCCTGTATTTGTAAATATTTATGAAAATTTCACTGCAAATACCTCAGCCTGATGTTCCACAGCATTGAAGTGCACATACAACTACACCTACAGTGGAGGAAATAAGCATTGAACAGAATTTTCATAAACCAGAGTCTACTTGCATACAAGTAGCTAAAGAAAAAATCAAAATATAATAGATGGCAGAAAAAGTATGGATTATATGTGGAATAAAGTGCCGATATAGTGGGGGAAATAAGTATTGAACGCATCAAAAAAAATTTCAGTAAATATATTTCCAATGAGGTTATTCACATGAAATTTTCACCAGACATCAGTAGTAACTCAAGAAATCTGCAAATATAAAGATTTCACAACATTAAAGTCCATAAATAAAGTTGTGTAATAAAGTGGAATAACACAGGAAAAAAGTATTGAACACGCTAACTGAAAGGTAAAGGGCTCCATTCATCGTTCCTTCAATTCTATGAAGTCTGCCAGTACTATCCGATGAAAAACAGCCCCACACCATGATGCTTCACCTCCAAACTTCACTGTTGGTATAGTGTTTTAAGGGTGATGTGCAGTGCCATTTCTTCTCCAAACATGGTGTGTAGTATGAAAAGTTACATTTTGCTTTCGTCTGACCAGACTACACTCTCCCAGCATTTCATAGGCGGTGGAGTCCAAATGAGTTGTTGCAAACTTTAAATGAGCTTCAACTTTAAACAAGCTTTTCTTTTGTAATAGAGTCTTTCGAGATGAGCGTGCACAGAGGCCATGGCGGTGGAGCGCATTGCCTATTGTTTTCTCTGTGACGATGGCACCTGCTGCCTCCAAGCGTTTCTGGAGCTCTTTCCGAGTGGTTCTTGGCTCTTGGGCTACTCTCCTGACTATTCTTCTACTCCCTGGTCAGAGATCTTGTGAGGAGCTCCTGTGCATGGCCGGTTGATGACGGAATGATGTTGCTTCCACTTGCGGATAATGGCCACAATGGTGCTTACTGGAGGACTCAGAAGTTTAGAAATACGTCTGTATCCGATTCCATCAATGTGTTTTGCAACAATAACACGAAGGTCTTGGGAAAGCTCTTTGCTTTTACCCATCATGAGATGTTTCTTGGGTGACACCTTGGTAATGAAAAACCTTTTTATAGACTATCAATTTACTAACACAGTTGATATTAATTTGCAGATAGGAGGTATAATTACTTTCTAACTACTTATGGATTTCAGCTGATTCCTTGCCTTATGTTGCCTTGGAGAACTGCTTTTTCTTAGCGTATTCAATACTTTTTCCTGTGCCTTTCTACTTTACTACAGATAACTTTATTTAAGGACTTTAATGTTATGAATTCTTTAGATTTGCAGATTTCTTGAGTTAATTCTTGTTACGCCACGGCCAGCAGAGGGCACTGCGGTACGGCCGCTGACTGGTCATGTGACTCTTCTGTTTTCGTTCACTTCCCGCTTGGACATTAAGTCTGATTAAGTCCCTGATTTGCCCCAGGT
Source organism: Ictalurus punctatus (assembly GCF_001660625.3). Lineage (NCBI taxonomy): Eukaryota > Metazoa > Chordata > Actinopteri > Siluriformes > Ictaluridae > Ictalurus > Ictalurus punctatus. The sequence goes on along the minus strand of NC_030426.2, from coordinate 1,104,003 downwards.
GTTTATGTTTTGGTTTAATTAGGTTTGTTATTTAAACCCCCTGTGTGACTGCGCACATCGCGCAGTATTATAGTTGGTTAGTTCGTCAAGTGAAGGAAGTATACCGGTATGTGCTAAGGTGTAGCATGTTAGCGGTCGTAGCTAGGGGACCAGAGTGAGTATAGTCAGTAGAGACCGCGCTCCCTGTGTTTGTTTATCTGTTTATTTGTTTCTGGTTTAAGTAATAAAGACTGTGACCTGCACCTGCATCCGCCTCCAGTCTCGTTCCGTGACAATTCTGATGTCTGGTGAAAATTTAATAAATGAATAACCTCATAGGAAATATATTTACTGAAAAAAATGTTGTTGCATTCAATACTTATTTCCCCTACTGTTTCGGCACTTTATTCCACATATAATCCATAATTTTTCTGCCATCTATCTTTTATATACTTTATATTATATATATTTTTTCTTTAGCTACTTGTATGCAAGTACATTCTGGTTTATAAAAATTCTGTTTTTAGGTCACTGTATCATACTGTGTATGGCTGTGTGTGACCAATAAAATTTGAATTTGAACTCTGAAGTTGGTAACCGGAGATCAGGTTTGAACATAGCACCCTGGAGCTGTGAGGCACCAATGCTTCCCGCTGTGCCACCATGTTACCATCTTATCGAGCATGCCATCCTTGTTCCAGGTGTCATGCAAATCTACTCTGTAACATTAGTAAACATGCAGACAACTCCAGCACAGTATAGGTTCTACAGATTTCAATGTGTTTTACCTTGAGTTCTGCTCTCAGTAGGATTTGACTTTCAGGGGAAGCACCATCCAGATTTTGCCACTGGTCCAGCAGCATTCCTTCTTGTGACAGAAGCTCTTTAATTGGTAGAACCAGGGAACCCAGTGGCTGATCCCACCCACTGGAGAGCTGAGAAGGTAAGAAAGGAGAAGGAAGAGTTAGAAAATTTAACATAGAAATTTCTGATATTCTTTGTCTACAGAATCTAAAGGAAAAGGAAGTCTAAATTACCTTAATAATAAGAACGTCTTCTCTGGGATCATGAATCAGGAAGTGGAAAATCTCACCCCAATGAGGAGAGGTAGAGCGATCACACAACTGTGATATAACAAAAGTCAGTTAAAATATAAAATGAACAAACCCTCATTAAATGATTAAATATTAATGAAGACCTACCTTGGTTTTATAAGAGGTTCCAGTGACTACAAGCTCTGCTCCAGCTTTAGGCTCCTTCCCACCCTTCACCATCTACACACATATACATTGTGAAATTGAATTATCGATAGTTGACTATCCATGCAATTCTACCCACTTTCTGTGAATTTTAGTTACTGTATGTACATTGATCAGCCATAACATTAAAACCACCTGCCTAATATTTTGTAGATCCCCCTTGTGCCATCAAAACAGCTCTGACTTGAGGCTTTGTCTCCACACGACCTCCCAAGGTGTGCTGAGGTATCTAGCGCCAATTTGGAGGCCAAGTCAACACCTTGAACTCTCTGTCATGTTCCTTAAACTATTCCTGAACAATTTTTGCAATCACACTGCCTTCACCAGCTTGCCTTCTTCCCATAGTGCATCCTGGTGCTATCTCTCTAAAAGAAATAATAATTTTTTTTTTTTAATGGAAATGTTCTAACCTAGTCATCTACCCATCACAATTTGGCCCTTGCCAAACTCGCTCAGATCCTTACGCTTGCCCATTTTTCCTGCTTCCCACACATCAACTTTAAGAATTAGCTATCCATTTATTCACAATTGGCTAATATATACCACCCCTTCACAGGTGCCACTGTAACAAGATAATCAATGTTATTCACTTCACCTGTCAAGTGGTTTTAATGTTATGTAATGTCTGTGTATTTAAGCCTACAGTAATAAATAGACAACACTGCAATATTCATGGATATCTACACATAATGTGTGATAAAGGGGTGTGAGTGTACTGCATGAGTGTGTGTGTGTGTGTGTGTGTAACTCACTGGCAGTGCATGAGCTTTCTCAATAAGAACAAACAGCAAGGCTGCAGAGGGTGAGGCTTTATTCTCATAGGAGCTGGATTGTAACTGCAGTGCCTAAAAAGTATTTTAATTCATTTCAACTGTCAAATAAATGTCTCTGACTATAATTCTGTGTAAACATATGTAAATTTGTTTAAAGACTTTTAAATACCAAACATATGTACCTGTTGCAGTTTATCTCGCTCTGTTACTGTGGGGAGCCACTCCAGAACCAGATGAAGGCATCCATGTTTCACATCAGCCAGAGTAAACCACTGAAAAACATGAGGGGGAAAAAACATGACATAAACAAACACCAACCATGCTTGCACCCAGATATAGTGACAACTGGCCAAGTATATTTTGACCCATAAAAAAATCTATTTTGAGCAATTAACATGCTTTGTTTCTATTTCAGCAGGGGGAGAGAAGCGAGATAAAGAGTATAGATGGTTAAGGGCAGGGCAGCACTTAAGCTGTGTGTGTGTGTGTGTGGGGGGGGGGGGGTTTGTGAAATAGAATGCTAGTTAAATCTCCGGTGTTTATATGACCCCCATCACACACCTCACACACCTAGTAACTGTCAACACAGTGAATATGACCTGGGTAATGTTATGAGAAACCAAACCACTTTAGGACGAACTGTTCTGAGATAACTGCACTCACACAACTGACAGGGGCAATGTTAAACTTCTAGAACCTGGAGAAGAGGCACAATGGTGATGCACAGATCACAGCAGTGCAGACTTCCTGGAGTGCCTATAAGTAATGTCCACAAGGAGTATACACTACTCTAAGAGTGGCAGGTCACACTAGTGGCCTAGCTTCCGGCTTTCCTGTAAGCCATAGTGATGACATACTTCACCCAGTGGACTATCGCTGCTGTCCATTCCAAGTAGTGCCATAGAGGATATACTGGACTGACTAAAATATTATCAATTTTATGACCAAAGGTTCCACAAAAAGGTTACCGCAGAGCCACCTGGCCACCAAATTAGGCAAGATGAGCTTATCAACAAAGCATGCAGCTTGTCACCAAAGCAACCCCTTTTGCGGAACGTCCGTGTAGCCTCATCTAAAGGTAAGGTGCGCACACACTGTTTTTCTGGTGCTTGTGTCCTTGATGTCGCTGCGCAGGTATCCGGGATCCTGAAGAAGGACGAGCGCATTGGAGCGGTTGTGCTGCACGCGGGGACGAACAACACCAGGCTGCGGCAGACGGAGGTTCTGAAGAGGGACTTCTCCAGCCTGATCGAGACGGTACGAGGCAGATCACCCACCGCGAAGATCATCGTCTCTGGACCTCTTCCCACATACAGACGTGGAGCAGAAAAGTTCAGTAGACTTCTAGCATTAAATGATTGGTTAGTCTCTTGGTGTAATGAGCAGAATCTGGTGTTTGTCAATAACTGGAATCTGTTCTGGGAGCGTCCTAGGTTGTTTCGTCTTGATGGCCTGCACCCCAGCAGCCTTGGAGCGGAACTGCTTTCAGACAACATTTCCAAGGCGCTACACTCCAAGTGACTGCCTACCTACCGTAAGCACATCTTCCAATAATAACAACATTCAGTATAATCAATGTTCAATTAAAAATCCGGCAAAGGTAATACATACTATAGAGACTGTGTCTGTTCCCAGAGCTATACAAATATATAGAAAATCTCGGAAAGTCTATCTTCGTAACCTAATTAACATAATATTAAATCATATTGAATGCACAAGCCAGCACTTTTGATCTGAGGCTAGGACTATTAAACATTAGATCTCTTGCGTCTAAGGCTCTTATTGTTAACGACATCATTACTGATCAGGAATGTAATTTAATGTGTTTAACAGAAACTTGGATTAAACCAAACGAGTACATAGCATTAAATGAAGCCAGTCCTCCTGGATACAGTTATGTACATCAGCCTCGTTCAACTGGTAGAGGAGGTGTTGGACTCATCCATAGTAAAAATCTAGTCGTCACACAAAAACCTAAGCATAAATTTAATTCTTTTGAAATTCTTTATACCAATATAAGTTATGTAGCCACAAAAAATAAGTCAATTCCTCTAATTATTATTTACAGACCCCCAGGGCCATATACTGAATTTCTTAGTGAATTTGCAGACTTTGTCTCAAACCTGGTTGTGTCTGTAGTTAAAGCATTAATCGTCGGAGACTTTAATATTCATTTTGATACCCTGGAAGACCCTCTAAGATTAGCGGTTGTGTCCATCTTAGATTCAGTAGGGATTAATCAGAACGTAATCGGGCCTATTCATAATGGTGGTCACACTCTTGACCTCATAATAACGTACGGACTAAGTATAGAAAATATTATCATTTTTCCGCAGTCTGAAGTTGTCTCAGACCATTATCTTATCTCGTTCATAATACGTATTGATCATAATATTTCCACCTCGCCTCGCTACCGCATAAAACGTACCTACACATCAGCTACTGCACCGAGCTTCATAAATAATCTCGCAGAAACATCAATTAGATTTGGATCACCGTCAGATCACACAGAACTCGATCAGGCGACTGAAAGTTTGGAATCAACACTCCGCTACACGCTAGATAGAGTGGCTCCACTCAAAAGGAAAATAATTAGAGAAAAAAAATTAGCACCCTGGTATAACGATCAAACGCGAACCTTAAAACAGACAACTCGACAATTAGAACGTAAATGGCGTCAAACCAAACTGGTGATATTTCAAACAGCATGGAAGGAGAGCCTACTGAAATATAGGAAATCTCTTGGCGATGCTAGAAAAATCTATTTCTCCACCTTAATAGGAGACAACAAAAACAATTCTAGATTCCTTTTCAACACAGTAGCAAAATTAACTAGGAATAAAACCACTACAGAGAGAAACACTCAATCATTACATAGCAGTGAAGATTTCATGAAATTTTTCATTGATAAGGTTGAAAATATTAGACGTGAAATACAGGCCATTAAATTAAAACCGGACAGTACTGTAACAAACCCATTACATGACAATGTAGCAATATCAGATCAATGTTTAGAGTGTTTTGCTCCGCTTAGAGAGACCGAACTAGCTACATTAATCTCTTCAGCCAATTCATCAACTTGCATACTAGATCCCGTACCTACATGTTTGTTTAAACAGATTGGTCCAGGAGTAATTGAACCACTTCTAAATATAATCAATTCTTCCCTAAGCACTGGCTATGTACCTAAATCACTTAAATTAGCAGTTATTAAACCCTTGATTAAAAAACCTGATCTTGACCCGTCTCAATTGTCCAACTATAGACCAATATCAAATCTCCCCTTCATCTCTAAGATTTTAGAAAAGGTTGTAGCAAAGCAGTTATGCTCGTACTTAGATAGGAATAACATTCATGAAATGTATCAGTCAGGATTTAGACCTCATCATAGCACAGAGACAGCGTTAGTTAAAGTAGTAAATGACCTTCTACTGACTTACGATCAGGGTTGTGTCTCGCTGCTTGTGTTACTCGACCTTAGTGCAGCTTTTGATACTATAGATCACACTATTCTACTTGATAGATTAGAAAATGTTGTTGGTATTAAGGGAGCAGTCCTCTCCTGGCTCAGGTCTTATCTGACCGATCGTTATCAGTTCGTAGATGTAAATGGTGAATTCTCCATGCGTACTGAGGTTACTTTTGGAGTTCCACAGGGTTCTGTTTTAGGCCCACTGCTCTTTACTTTATATATGCTACCCCTAGGTCAAATTATTCGTAAACATGGAATTAGCTTCCACTGTTATGCTGATAATACACAGTTGTATGTTTCAGCGAAGCCAGAGGACAGACAGAAGCTTAGTAAAGTTGAGGATTGTGTAAAGGACATTAGACATTGGATGTTAATTAACTTCCTTCTACTTAATTCTGATAAAACAGAAATACTTTTATTAGGCCCACGTGTAGCTAGAAGTATTCTTTCTGATCACATGGTTACTCTGGATGGTCTTTCTGTTTCATCATGTGCAGCAGTTAAAGACCTTGGAGTGATTATTGACTCCAGCCTATCATTTGATGCTCATGTAGATAATATTACTAGGATAGCCTTCTTTCATCTCAGAAATATTTCTAAAATAAGAACATATTGTCACTACATGATGCGGAAATACTAGTTCATGCATTCGTCACCTCTAGATTAGATTACTGTAATGCCATACTGTCTGGATGTTCCAGTAGGAATATAAATAAGCTCCAATTAGTCCAGAATGCAGCTGCTAGAGTCCTAACTAGAACTAGAAGATACGACCATATCACACCGATATTATCAATACTGCATTGGCTCCCAGTAAAATCTCGCATTAATTATAAAATACTTTTATTAACCTATAAAGCACTAAATGGTCTCGCGCCACAATATCTAAGCGACCTTTTGGTTTTATATGATCCGCCACGCCTACTTAGATCAAAAGATGCAGGCTATCTGACGGTACCTCGAATAGTGAAGGCTATAGCAGGGGGAAGAGCTTTCTCTTATAGAGCCCCACAGTTATGGAACAGTCTTACTATTAGTGTTCGGGACTCAGACACAGTCTCAGTGTTTAAGTCTAAGCTTAAAACATATTTGTTTACTCAAGCCTACCCTGACTAGATTCTGTTCTACTACTTCGCAGTCATAATTATCTTTTTTCTCCCTCTCTCCTTTCGCCGAGCCCCACACGAATTTATGGAGATACTAGAGATCCAGATCCTTTCTGCCTCTGGATGGAGCTCAAATCTTCTTTAATTCCAGACTGCTGGGACTACGGCTGCTCTTAACGCCATACAGACTTCATATAAATCCATAATGAACTTTTTCACAATATCTGTTGTTACCCAGATGAGGATGGGTTCCCTTCTGAGTCGGGTTCCTCTCAAGGTTTCTTCCTCTTAAAACATCTTAGGGAGTTTTTCCTTGCCACCGTCGCCACTCAGTGGCTTGCTCAGTTGGGATAAATTCGCACCTTTAATATCTGTATACCATGTTGATATTTCTGTAAAGCCGCTTTGAGACAATGTCTATTGTAAAAAGCGCTATACAAATAAAATTGAATTGAATTGAATTGAATTTAGTTGATGTGAAGTGATGAGAAACCCACTTCAGTTAGTCATCCTGCATTGGCTCATAAGCAGATATCTTACGGGAGTCCAGCCCACTGAGCACTTGGGGAAGAATGGTGAATTAATTCATGGATTTCATGGTTTTCACTTGGGGGCCTGAAAGGACCATGTACTAGAGACTCTTCAGTGTTCAGTGTTTACCGGGATTCTGGGTTGCAATCCTAAACCTGCACAACACTCAGAGGGGACAAACCCACAGGTAAAGGTAACCTGCCTGAGGGTCTATTTGAGGAGAAAATTCCTTAGATGTTTTGATCACTAGTAAGAGGAGCAGTGGAAACCTTCATGTCCACAGACTGAGGCTTGATTCCTGAATTTTGTGAAATGTGGGCAGAGGAGGAAATGTGTACAGCAGACAGAGAGGCCAGTCTTAGGACAGTGTATCATGCCCCAGTAGACTGTCTGGCTCTGCCAAGAACCAAAGTTGACAATTAGTCAACCCATGCCTTGTCAAACAATTCCCAAAGGTTTTTGTGCAAGTGAGTGCCACCAGGCCTCAATTATAAATATCACAGTGGTATATATGAAATACCACTGGTCAGAGTGCCCGTGCTGACCCTTGTCCACCACTAAAAGCGCCTCCACCCTGTGTGCGCAGAGCATGTTCTGTTTGCAACTGTGCCCTGCAATAGGTTGGAACCCCATTGAGGATGCCCCCCACCTTGTGCCCCGAGTTCCCTGGAATAGGCTCCAGGCTCCCCCACGACCCTATATAGGATAAGAGGTACAGAAAATGGATGGATGGGTGGACTTCTATATTATTAAACATTAGTTTTCCAGCACAAAATTAAATGTTACAGAAAAAATGTTTGCATGTCAGTAAAGAAAGCAGCATATTACATAAGAGACCACTTTTCAGACAATAAACATAATAAAGGCTGCTAGGTTTTTCATGAAAAATATTAAGAAGCAGTCTCTCACACACACACACACACACACACACACACACAAATACTAGAACCAGACACACCCCTTCCCGAATCTTCGGTGCCCTAAATCCCACCTTATATCTACAGTAAATATTAAGAGTCTACACAACAACACAAAATTTCAGGATTTTGTGACATCAAAACAATGTGATAGAGCAACTAATGACATTCAAATGAAAAACAAATAGAAAAGTTTTAGGGGGAAAGGAAAACAATTACGATAACCTGGTTACACAAGTGTACACACAATTTTGTAATTGGGTATGTTCAGAATTAACTTCACATTCATAAATTAACTAATCACATTCATAATCATGTTCAAAACTAATTAGCATACACCATCAATGGAGCGATTTTGATCAAGTACTTATATAGATCAGTTGTTTCTGTAGGCCTTTCTTGACATCATCCAACTGCTGAAGCCATGCTCCACAAATAGCTTACAAATCATGTATTTGACCTCACTGTTGAAAGGTATTGATTAGGAGAGGGATACAAAATAATTTCCAAAACATGGAACATGGAAACATAGAAGATGTACCATGCAAGTGCATGGACGTGCACGTGCTTCGGGGCTGACAACATGATTTATCTTGATTTGATTTTTTAACATCACAAAAACTTGCAATTTTAACAGTTGTGTGTAGACTATTCATATCCACTGTACATTACTGATCCATGTTCTTGAAAGTCAGAAATCAATGAAGTCATTTAAAGCCTTAGCAATACAGTTAAAGACTTACCTGGTCAATGTATTGAGCCTGAATTATTTCACTCAAGATGATGTGGAACCTGTTGAAAAAAATATCATATTTCATTTAAAAAAAATTAAGTGTTTGCGAAACATTTATTAAGACTTTTAACCATAAAATCTTGCACTCCTGTCAATAGTTTTCTGTACATGTTAATTGTAGTCTACATACCTTCCTAGAAAATCATCTTTATCAATGTCCTTATCAAACACCTCTATGCAGACTTCTGAAACTGACTCAGAGGCCAAAACCAGCTGCAAGAACATTTGGGAAAACAAATCTTAGACTTGACCTTATTGCTCCACTTTTATTTGCTAGCATAACCCTATCCAGAATACTGCTTACCTCATACATCTCATTCCAGGTGGGGTTGAGATTCTCCTTAACAACATGACTCTTAAAGGTGTTGTTTCCAATGGTGATCTTAACATAGGGATCACTTTTCCCCTTCACCATGCCCCCCATAAGGTTGTCTTTCGCAATCAAATTCTGAGCTTCCTGCAGGTGGATACGCAGTACGCCCTGCAGAGGTAAACAAGAAAAATGGACAAAACTGGGCAGAGGTTTTTCCCTAATTGGTACCTGACATGTATGCAGACTAAGTACATGGAGTTTAAACAATATCATTAATAGAGAGCATTAAATTGTGCTGTGAGCATGAAGGATCAAGCGTTCAGAGAAGCTTTTGCATGCAAGTGTACTTCTGTTCTGCATGTAGGGTCAGCTGTGACATATGCTCATACGTTGCCAGCACTTGGTCATGGGCTACAATCTGCAGGTTGAATTTTGACACTTTGGGGGTGGGAATAAGGCAGATGTTCCCGCCCCTATGATTGGTCACTCTCAACCAATCCCCTTTCTTTTGGAAACAGACAAAATTATGTTACAGTTATTGTGTTCTTATGCAAGGATAAATAAACTATAAAAATATATATATATATATATATATATATATATATATATATATATATAAAAATAAACTATATAATAAAATATATTATATAATACTATATAATAACTATATAATAACTATATATATATAAATAAACTATATATATATATATATATATATATATATATATATATATATATATATATATATATAAATGTATTGATGGGTGTTTTGATTATTTGTGATGGTATATTATGCTTAGTGGGTGAAATATGCCACCATTTAAAAATTATTTCAAATATAAACAAAACATTTGAGTATTAGCCACTGTCCCAAATCTCACTACAATGCTTGTGGTTCCAAGTACATGTGTATTTTTCTTTCTTTTAAAGATATGTGGATTAATAGGATCTCTGAGGGTAGTAATGTCTGAACCAAACAAATAAATGGGCATCATGTTAGCTACCCAATGAAACATACAACATACAGCTGTAGTTGTAGCAATTCAATTCAATTCAACTCAACTCAATTTTATTTGTACAGCGCTTTTTACAACAGACATTGTCTCAAAGCAACTTTACAGAAATATCAACACGGTATACAGATATGAAAGGTGCAAATTTATCCCAACTGAGCAAGCCACTGAGTGGCGATGGTGGCAAGGAAAAACTCCCTAAGATGTTTTAAGAGGAAGAAACCTTGAGAGGAACCAGACTCAGAAGTGAACCCATCCTCATCTAGGTAACAACAAACATTAAAATTAAGTTTATTTTGATTTGATTTCTTTCTTTACTACTATTCTGGACATTTTACTTTGAATACGATCAAGGTTTCCAAAAGACAGGAGACTGGTTGAGGGTGACTAATCATAGCCATGGAAACATACATCTTATTCCCACTCCAAAATTCAACCTGAATCCCAAGTAGAGTGTAGCCCCATGAGTGAGTGATCACAAAGAGTGAGTGTGTTGCTGCCGAGCACACGCAGAACAGAAGTACACTTATGTACAGAAGCTTCTCTACGAACTTGAGTAACTGCTCTGCACATATGAATGGCTTTGTGTGCTTGCAAATCACAACACCAACAGAAGGATATCATTAGGATTTTGCTGATATTGCTGATTTTTTGCTGATATTTGCTGATTTTGCCTACTGTTATCTTCATCAGCACTCATTCACTATGTCTCTCGCTTTCAATAACTGGTTTATCCTGGTCAGGGTTGCAGAGGATTTGGAGACATCCTGTGCGTACTGGTCCTAAAGTAGGAATACATCCTGAATGGGACACCAGTCCATCACAGGGCACCATGTACCATAACATTAAAACCACGGACAGGTGAAGTGCATAACATTGATTATCTTGTTACACCTGTCAAGGGGGGGGGATATACCGCGGTGCTTAGAATTTTCTATATTTCTGCATAAATATGACCTAAAACCTCATTTTCACACAAGTCCTAAAAGTAGAAAGAGAACCCAATTAAACAAATGTAAATACAAAAAAATAAACAATATAATGTCTGGTAATTTATTTATTGATGAAAATGATCCAATATTATATATCTGTGAGTGGCAAAAGTATGTGAACCTCTAAGATTAGCAGTTAATTTGAAGGTGAAATTAAGTGGATGACAATTAGGTGTATGGGAGTGCCCTATTTTATTTAAAGAACGGGGATCTATCCAAGTCTGATCTTAACAACACGCGTTTGTGGAAGTGTATCATGGCACAAAAGAAGACCTCAGAAAAAGAGTTGTTGATGCTCATCAGGCTGGAAAGGTTACTAAACCATCTCTAAAGAGTCTGGACTCCACCAATTCACAGTCACACAGACTGTGTACAAATTGAGGAAATTCAAGACCATTGTTTGTGATATAACAAAGATCAACAAAGATCGCTCTAACAGAAAGACGTGTAAAAGTACATGAGGTCACAAAGGAACCCCATGTAATGTCTAAGCAACTAAAGGCTGTCACATTGGCTAATGTTAAAATTCATAAGTCCACCATCAGGAGAACAGTGAACAACAATGGTGTGCATGGCAGGGTTGCAAGGAGAAAACCACTGCTCTCCAAAAATAATATTGAAGCCCAACTGCAGTTTGCTAAAAATCACATGGGCAAGCCAGAAGGTTAATGGAAAAATTGTGGACAGATGAGACCAAAACAGAACTTTTTAGTTTAAATGAGAAGTATTATGTTTGGAGAAAGTTAAACACTCCATTCCAACATAAGAACCTTATCCCATCTGTGAAACATGGTGGTGGTAGTATCAGGTTTGGGCCTGTTTTGCTGCATCTGGGCCTGGATGTCTTGTCATCATTGATGGAACAATGAATTCTGAATTATACCAACGAATTCTAAAGAAAAAGGTCAGGACATCTGTCCATGAACTGAATCTCAAGAGAAAGTGTGTCACGACCCTAAGCACACAAGTTGTTCTACCAAATAATGGTTAAAGAAAAATAAAGTTAATGTTTTGGAATGGCCAAGTCAAATGACCAAGTATAATATTTTTGTGTGATTTGTTTATTTGGGTTCTCTTTATCTATTTTTAGGACTTTTAGGTCTGAAAATTGAATGATGTTTTAGGTCATATATATGCAGAAGAATAGAACATTTTCACAAACTTTCAAGCACCACTGTATTAGGCAGCAAATGAAGAGACAGTTCTCTGTTGATGTGTTGGAAACAGGAATAATGGGCTAGAGGACCGGGTCAGAGCATCTCCAAAATGGCAGGTCTTGTGGGATGTTCCCAGTATGCACTGGTTACCTACCAAAAGCGGTCCAAAGGAGGACAACTGGTGAACTGAGACCAGGGTCATGGCCGCACAAGGCATATTTATGTGCATGGGGAGTGAAGCCTGTCTGGTCTGATCCCACAGAAGAGCTACTGTAGCACAAATTGCTGAAAAAGTTGGCAAGCTGAAAATGGGACTGTGTAGCCGCAGACCGGTCAGCGTGCCCATACTGACCCATGTCTACTGCCGGAAGAGCCTACAATGGGCATGTGAGCAACAGAACTGGACCTTGGAGCAATGGAAGAAGTTGGCCTGGTCTGATGAATCATGTTTTCTTTTACAGTGCATCCGGAAAGTATTCACAGGGTTTCACTTTTCCCACATTTTGTTATGTTACAGCCTTATTCCAAAATGGATTAAATTCATTATTTTCCTCAAAATTCTACAAATAATACCCCATAATGACAACGTGAAAGAAGTTTGTTTGAAATCTTTGCAAATTTATTAAAAACAAAAAACAAAAAAAGCACATATACATAAGTATTCACAGCCTTTGCACAATACTTTGTTGAAGCACCTTTGGCACCAATTACAGACTCAAGTCTTTTTGAGAATGATGCTACAAGCTTGGCACACTTATTTTTGGGCAGTTTCTCCCATTCTTCGCTGCAGGACCTCTCAAGCTCCATCAGGTTGGATGGGGAGCGTCGGTGCACAGCCATTTTCAGATTTCTCCAGAGATGTTCAATCGGGGTCAAGTCTTTGCTCTGGATGGGCCACTCAAGGACATGCACAGAGTTGTCCTGTAGCCACTCCTTTGTTATCTTGGCTGTGTGCTTAGGCTCATTGTCCTGTTGGAAGACGAACCCTTCGCCCCAGTCTGAGGTCCAGAGAGCTCTGGAGCAGGTTTTCATCAAGGATGTCTCTGCATATTGCTGCATTCATCTATTCCCTCGATCCTAACTAGTCTCCCAGTTCCTGCAGCTGAAAACATCCCCACAGCATGATGCTGCCACCACCATGCTTTACTGTAGGGATGGTATTGGCCAGGTGATGAGTGGTGCCTGGTTTCCTCCAGACATGACGCTTGCCATTCAGGCCAAAGAGTTCAATCTTTGTTTCATCAGACCAGAGAATTTTGTTTCTCATGGTCTGAGAGTCCTTCAGGCGGACTGTCATGTACCTTTTACTGAGGAGTGGCTTCTGTCTGGCCACTCTACCATACAGGCCTGATTGGTGGACTGCTGTAGAGATGGTTGTTCTTCTGGAAGGTTCTCCTCTCTCCACAGAGACACACTGGAGCTCTGTCAGAGTGACCAACGGGTTTTTGGTCACCTCCCCGACTAAGGCCCTTCTCCCCCAATCGCTCAGTTTGGCCGGGTGGCCAGCTCTAGGAAGAGTCCTGCTGGTTCCAAACTTCTTCCATTTACGGATGTTGGAAGCCACAGTGCTCATTGGGACCTTCGATGCTGCAGAAATGTTTCTGTACCCTTCCCCAGATCTGTGCCTCGGTACAATCCTGTCTCGGAGGTCTACAGACAATTCCTTGGACTTCATGGCTTGGTTTGTGCTCTGACATGCATTGTTAACTGTGGGACCTTATATAGACAGGTGTGTGCCTTTCCAAATCATGTCCAATCAACTGAATTTACACAGGTGTACACAGGTGGACTCCAATCAAGTGGAGAAACATCTCAAGGATGATCAGTGGAAACAGAATGCACCTGAGCTCAACTTTGAGTGTCATGGCAAAGGCTGTGAATACTTATGTATATGTGCTTTTTTTGTTTTTTACTTTTAATAAATTTGCAAAGATTTCAAACAAACTTCTTTCACGTTGTTATTATGGAGTATTGTTTGTAGAATTTTGAAGAAAATAATGAATTTAATATATTTTGGAATACGGCTGTAACATAACAAAATGTGGAAAAAGTGAAGCGTTGTGAATACTTTCCGGCTGCACTGTAAATTGTACTTCACTTACAAGCAAAGTTTCTCTCTTTGACCTATGACCCTTCTTTTGTGTTCTCTCAACCAGTCCTTGTTTGAAACACTGTAAAATTACCAGATCTCCTGCCATTTTTCCTCACCTCAGTGCCAAAGTTGGGATCTGGGCTCGTATGTGGAGGTTGAACATCACTTGAGGAGATGTCCTCTGGAGGTTTCTCACTCTCCTTCTCTTTCTCCTTCACTTTCTCCTTTCCATTCTTATCAGGAGCAGTTACAGAAGAGGTTATAGTGATGGGAACCAATAGCTCACTTGACCTTAGGATCAAATACACACACACACACACACACACACACACAATTTGTGCCTTTACCTTTAACAATAGATGCTACAATACTCATGAGTATGAGTTAAAAAATAAGCAGGGATTAATGAGTGTTGATGGTTATCTTTGGGGAGGTGCATGTGGGGAGTTTGTGTGTCCATTCTCACTTTTGAACTAGCTCTTCCTCAGTTTTGCTGTCCTTGGAGGTGGTCTTCGGTACAGCAGTCTCTGTGTTCTCTGTGGAACCCTCTGTCACTTTAGGGCACAGGATCTAGGATGTTAAACATTAAAATTCATAAAAAATATTTCTAAACCTCCTAAACTATCTTACTCATTATTGTCTAATTCGCAATATAAAATACTCGTTACATATGTAACTGTGGTTTTATGAAGCCTGGTTACTCTCAAGGGCAGTGAGGATCACCTAGACATGTATACCAAGCACTTTCAAAAAAGTAGTCTTGTAATACAATAATCAACATGTAGTATTTGTAATAAATACTACAGTCATACAGCCACTTTTCCCTAGAACCTTCTTACAGAGTTCTCACAGAGGCGGCACCAGATCTGAAAGATAATTAACCTTGGCATTTATCCAAGGTTTGTAGAACCACACAGTGACACTTATACCGGGTTGAGAAAGAGTAAGTAGGAGGCAGGCTTGGAGTAACTCAAAAGCGGCATTATTCACAAATTTACTTTTGCTTTTCAGTGCTTTGATATGATATATGATTTAGCTTTTCAGCTAAATCAAACATGTACACACACGCACACATCTCTGTGTTGGCTGTCTCTCTCTGTTTTTCCAGACACTTGTCTCTCTCCTTTTTATCCTTGCCTCCACTCACAGCAACACAGAAGCACACCCCCGCTTCCACACACACTTATATACACAATATGGCCAAAAGTATGTGGACACCCATATGTGGGCCTTCCCCAAATTTGTTGCCACATTGTTGGTAGAATGCAATTGTATATAATGTCTTCGTATGCTGTAGCATTAAGATATCCCTTCACTGGAACCAAGGGGCCCAAACGTGTTCCAGCATGACAATGCCCCTGTGCATAAAAAGATCCATGAAGACATGGTTTGCCAAGGCTGGTGCGAAAGTCAGCCTGCACAAAGCCCTGATCTTAATTGCACTGAACACCTTTGGGCTGAAGTGGAATGACAACTGTATACCAGGGCTTCCTGCCTGGTATCAGGACCCGACCTCTTGAGTTCTTCTGGATCAATGGCCACAAATCCCCACAGCCACAGTCCATAATCTAATGGAAAGCCTTTCCAGAAATGTGGAGGCTGTTATAGCAGCAAAAGGGGAACAACTGCATATTAATGCTCATGGTTTTGGAATTGGATGTTCACCAGTCAGGTGTCCACATACTTTTGTCCATATAATGTAACTAATTATCTCTCCCTAACCGGCAGGGGTGGTGAGAAACACCTGGATAACATATGACAACAATTTCATGAGGAACAGTACTCTCCTTGGGACTAATGAGAACGGTGATAAGTGTGGTGATAAAATTTACTTATAATCAATAATGGCAATGAATCAGTATTTGCTTGATAATGTGAACTAATATTTGAACATCTATTCACATAAAGAATGTAAAAATGTATTAAATGTGAACTTCTGTATTATTTAACTCAAGAAACATGAGCGCATGAGTGTTGTTCTATTCCTGCTTTCAACTTATTACAACATTAAGTATAGAGTGACCCAGGTGGAGTGACCCAGGTGTTGTTTCTGGCATTGTACAATTTTTGATATACAAGGGGCAGTGTGACAAAGACACATTTTCTATTTTAATTTATGCATCCTCTGTACTGTCATGTAAGCAGTTTTTGAAGATCCTGTTTTCTAAATATGCAATCCTGTTTTTGTAAGAGCATGTGATTATGATATTGAGTCATGTCTAAGAAAACCCTATAATTATCAATGTAATGGAGCCTCAGTAAAAGTGCTCTTGACTTGTTTCAGAGTGCTTCTCAATTCTCAAAAATTTTGCTAATAAAATTTTTATAATAAAATCTTTCTGAGTTCTGTCTCTTCAAATTCTTACAGGTGGATTTCCATGACATATCAAAACCAGTAAAAAAAAATAATTTTAGAGCCAGAGGAACTACCCTCAAATACAGCTGATTTAAGTGTTCTGATCTTACACAGTGGCACATGGGTTATGTTCCTACCTGGTATATCACACTGCTCCCCAGCCTGTAAAGCAAATGTACGATGGGGCACTGCTCCAATGTAGACCCCTTTCCATTACAAAATTCTTATGTCTCTAGCAAGCTATACCTTGGGTTCCTCTCGCTAAGACATACACATCTATCATGGCCCCCTAATAATCCCCATTCCTGAATTGGCTACATCAATCTCTCCTCTCCACCATTAGCTGTTGTTTGGTGGGTGTTCTGCCGCACTATGTCTGCCGTCGCATCATCCAAGTGGGTGCTACACACTAGTGGTGGTTGAGGAGATTCCCCCCCATACTATGTAAAGCATGTTGAGAAAAGCGTTATATAAATGTAACTGTAACTAACTGTAACTAACTAACTAACACATGTCTATTTGTGGCTTTTGGGGAATTCTGAAAAGCTCATATCTCCAGCTGTGAAAATAACTAAAAAAATTTTATTTATAATATTAAAATATTACTTTATCATATATATTTTTTATTATAATACTTATAATTTTTTTTACCCCATTTTCTCATTTGGTCATTTGCCAATTCCTACCCGAAATCTAGCTCTCCCCTATAACAGAACAGATACCAAGCAGGGAGATTGAAGCCTAGCACATGCTTCCTCTAACAGACAAGAAGTCAACTCTGACTGCCACTATTTTAAGAGTGGCTACTGCAGCTAGTTTAGAGCCTGTCAGCAGTCTCTGCAATCTAGCAGACCCAGCCTCAGACACTGCTGAGGTCAGAGTTAAACATGGCATTTTAACCTCCTGGTCATTGTAAACTTGGAAGAATGTCCTGGAAGCTGCCTAGCAGATAGCTCCATATGGTGTACTTGTGGTCTGATGCGTGTGAGAAAAGAATGATGGCTGTATGGCAGAATGACATACTACAAATATAGCACCCCTTTGTGACTTTGTTGAAATTTCTTGCATGTGTGAACGTGCACAGCAAATGAGTGATTCTCACCTTTCCTGTGCGTCAGGTGGGGTGAAAAAAACTGCATTTATTTTAAAAGAAGGAAAAATCAAGAATCCATTCAAGCCCTGGAACTGCCTAAGCTGTACTTTTGGGCCCTTAAGCCTCTCCACTCCAGGGGCACTATATTATAACTAACTCAACTTCCTAATGAGTCAGATTTGCATAGAAAATTTTTCATTATACTGTATGTATATGTGACAAAGGCTTTTTGCCTCCTTTCTTTCACGTACTACCACTCCATCAGGTAATGTTTTAGCAAGAAAAAGCAGCAATATATTACACCTTACAAACAAGATTCATAGTTTATATTCAGAATTCATTTAACTCACTATTGACCAGTCATTGAATAAATAAAACTGGATTACCATCAATAAATCTATAGAGAATAAATTCATCTGATAATGGTGTTGATACTGCACTTTTATAAGTTGAAATCCAAATCCAAATGCAATAACAGCAATATCTAATTAAATAAATGTGCATAACCTATAGATATTTTTTTCACCCCTAGTTTTGTTAAACAGGTAACAAAACCCAAATGGAATAACAAAATGTATATCAATCCACACACAATGATATACTTCTACATATTGTAATATCACATAGAATGACAGCAGTGATTCGAATTGTTACACCAGTCCAAGACACTATAAAGACAGCCCAAGACATTATACAGAAGTCACCCTCACCTTGGTATTAACCTAGCTGCTAGCTCACCACTTCTGGGATACTTCCTATAGTATAATATACAGTATAAGCCCCACACATGCAAAGTATTCCCAATCTCACTGTTTGTGTAATTTATGGGTTTGCTGAATGGGTATGGCTGTCTTCTGATACTTGCCTCTTGGTTTTGGTTTGCCCTCAGTTTGATGATATTGTGTTTCTCATTGTTTGACTCTTGCCTGAGTTACAATTATTTTACCACTCTGTTAATAAATGTTACTGCACATGGATCCTCACCTATACCCAGAGCCTAACCTTACACAAATCAAGTAAAATACTACAAGCTAAGATATTGCTAAGATTAATATTTTATAAATATATGTGCATATATAAATAGATAGTGTACCTTCTCTTTGGCTGATGCCAGTAAGGCTCAGCAAGGACTAGTACTCACTAGTCCTATGAATTGGCCTGTGATATATACCTTAAGCTGTGCCCTCAGCAGGATCTGACTCTGAGGTGAAGCTCCATCCAAATTTAGCCATTGGTCCAGCAGCAGATTTGGTTGGGAGAGAAGCTCTCTTATAGGAATCACCACAGAGCCAAGTGAGAAGTCCCAGCAGTGTGACAACTATAAAGGAAAATTCAACATTTAACAATAATTGGTGCAGATCGCTACATTATATTAGTTCTCCACCACATGATATTGGTTCAACAAGGCACCATTTTGAGAGTCATTAAAAAGAAATTTATAATAAGAAGTAACTATATAATTTAAAGGTCCTAAATCTTAATCTAAGACATCCATGGTAACATTGAATGTAAGACTAATTTACACTATATGGCCAAACGTATATGGACACCTGACCATCACACTTATATTAGCTTGTTGGTGTTGGCTCGAATTTAGCCTATTACCCAAAAACATTTAAAACTCAACTTAGAAGCCAATACTCACATCTACCTCTGAGCCCAGTTGGAGATAGAAAAAACACACCAGCCGTGAGTGAGAAGAAGCAAGGGTCCAGCTTTATTGTTCCATTCCACCACACGAGATCCACACCGATGAGAATTCTCAAAAGTGATCCCAATACCCTGAGCTTAAGCTCCAGTATTTATACTGTACTTACACACTAGATAACCCATAGGTTTCCAGAAAAGGCCTATTTCACTTACCCATAGAATTGAAACCAGGGGTTTTACTTTACACATAAAATCAGAACCCAGGCATTTCCAACAACCCAGGAAACAAAAACCCAGGGTTTCTAGTTACCTAGGTTGTCAAAAACCAAGATTCCCATTTACCTAGGTCTTCAAAAACCAGGATTCTCTTTTACCTAGGTTTTCAAAAACCAGGATTCTCTTTTACCTAGGTTTTCAAAAACCAGGATTCCTATTTCCCTAGGTTAAAAAAATGACGTAAGCAAGACGACTAAACAACCGGGAGGGACCTTGGTCTTATCGTTATCTCGAGGGGGGGGGGGGGGGGGCAGCCACCCTTATAACTGGCTTTCTTCATGGTTCTCTAAAAATTAAGGCTTTCCTTGCGAGACGAGAATCTTCACCATCTGAATCATGAGTAAGTCATATTTTCCTTTTTTTCCTGTATTTCTCGTTTATAATTTATTTTCATATTTGCACTATGTTTCTTAGTTTATATATATTTATACTACTTGAAAAGCGGTTTACTGTACTTCCAACTTCTTAATATCATTACAGTTCTACTGTCCTGCATATGCTACTATTCTGTTTTTTATAGAGTTTCTCTATCACTATAAGATATTATTAAAGTTATTCATGTGTGTTGTGTCTACTTGCCCGCCCTTGACTGCACGAGTGTGTGTGTGTGTGTTTTAGCACTCCTCAGCTCGTACACTTCTTTTTGACTTTTTTTGACTATTACTGCTCTTAAATTGCTCGTAATTCCAATCTGTCAATGTCCGCCTAATCCCGCTTCTATGTGTCTAGGTGCCGGTGCCCGTCGTCAGTCCCCTCTCTCTCCGTTACTGGACCTGGATCAGGGTTTGGACCTGGATCTGGACACTCATTACCAGCTTGTGCATCTCACTGCTGATATCATGATGCTACTTAACTATCTTCGCAGCACCCCCCCTAAGAATGGAGATCCGGGGTTCCCCCCTCTTCTTCGGTACAGAATCTGCCCCACGAACGTGCGTGTTGACGCTTCTACACAGTCAGACCCAGAACCCCCCTCCAGCTTCCAATCCGAGGATGATGATGTTGTCTTCTCCGATCCGGGCCCCGACCATCCGTCCCTCTTCTCACCCACCAGTCCGCCCAACTCTCAGTGGTCCGCTCACTTCACCCACCCTGATTTCCCCATGTCCCCAGGACGCACTCCATTTTCCTCCCCCTCTTACTCTCCTCCAGACTACGCACCCACCCGTCCTGTGAATTACCAATAAAATTACATTTTTACTCATACTCAATCTCCCTCGTGTTTATTTCATGTCATTTTTATCCACAACATTGGAAATCCCATTCTAAAGCCTCTGGCATTACTATGGAGTTGTCCCCCATTTGCAGCTGTAACAGCTGTAATTGGCACTATGCATTTTGGTAGGCATTTGGTGTTCTCTTAGCATCTTCCAGAGACAGTTAAAACTCTATACTGAGTAATGCAACAGACGATAGGCAATTTTATGTGCTACATGCTTCAGCACTTAGCAGTCCCACATTATGTAATGTTGTTGCTTCTATACAATTCAGTTTCATAATACTAGAACATCCTATGACATTGTGGCATCCTATGACACTGTCATGTTTAACGTCACTGAGCTCTTTGTCTATAGAGACTATATGGCTATGTGCTGGATTTTATGCACCTATTAGCAATAAGTATGGCTGAAACACCTGAACTCAACAATTAGGAGGGATGTCATCATAGTTTTGGCCATATAGTGTCTTTGATCTTAATATGAGACTATATAAGATTCTATAGGCCACAATAAATATCACCTGCTTCAATTGATTAGATACAACAGTATGTCTTAACAAATGTCAATACCCTTTACATTTCTGAGATTATTATAATGGCAAGTGTTTGTGTACACAGGTAAAAGTACAAATATAAGATAAAGACAATGGTAACAAAGGCTAATAAACTAATTTCTATTTCTAGTCACTTTACTTATTTTATTTCTGAAATCAAACTGACTTCTGAATCTCTATAATACAATTTGATTTTAAATATTATGTTAGTAGGGGGGCACGGTGGCTTAGTGGTTAGCACATCTGCCACCTCAAGGATGGGGGTTTGATTCCCACCTCCACCCTGCGTGCACAGTTTTCTCCCATGTCTCAGGGGATTCTCCCGGTTACTCCGGTTCCCTAAATCATTCAAATGCGTTGTACACTGATTGGCATTTTCAAATTGTCCATAGTGTGTGAATGTATGCGATTGTGCCCTGCGATGGGCTGTCCCCATTCAGGGTGTCCCCCTGCCTCGTGCCATAAGTTCCCTGGGATAGGCTCAAGGCTCCCCCTGCAACCCTGTGTAGGATAAGCAGTACAGAATATGGATGGATGGCTGAGTGGTGTTGACCTGAACAGAAAATATGGGTTAATGGTATGTTATTTTTGAAAGGAAGGTAGAGTCTACAGAAGGTAGAGTCTTTTGTAATAAGGATCATGTGTTTGCTATGAACATAAGCCTAATGGTTAGAATGAATATAATTACAGTCATGTGAAAAAAAATAAGTACACCCCATGGAAATTGTTCTGGCTTTTTTTTTTTTTTTTTTTGTACAAGCAAACATTTGATCCTCCTTGAAACATTGCCTATTAATAAAGGCGATACACTATCAAATGACACATAAAATCGACATTTTATAGTAATTTTCACAATTAAATTAACATAAAACAGATCAGTCACATAGGAAAAGTAAGTACACCCCTATATTTATCACAACTTCAAATACATATAATTTGAATCAGGTGTTCAAGATTGGGTGCCAGGGCTAGAACCTGCTTAGGTAGTGCAGGTGGAACCTGTCTTATTTATACCCCGTTCATATCTAGTGTCTGGTGTTCCCTTTGCTATTGAGGTATCATCATGCCAAAATCTAAAGAGTTCTGTAAGGCCTTCAGAAAAAAGGTTGTGTATGCCTACGAGTCTGGCAAGGGATTTAAAAAGATGTCTAAATTATTTGAAATACATCATTCCAACGTAAGGAAAATAATCTACAAATGGGGCAAATTTCAAACGACTGCCCAGCAAATTCAGCCCATAAGCAGACCGTCTGATACAAAAAGAAGTCTCCAAGAACCCCAAAATTTCATCACAGGATGTCCTGCAGTCTTGCAGCTGTTGGTGTCAAAGTGTGTGCTTCTACAATCAGAGATTGCACAGACTGCACACATTTGACCTTCATGGCAGATGTGCCAGGAAACACCTTTGCGAGACTATAGTATGAGCGTACAGGCAAAGACCAGGCCTTTTGGAATAATGTGCTCTGGACAAATGAATGAAAGATATAGTTGTTTGGCCACAGTAACAGCAGACAAGTTTAGCTTTTAGTAGAAGCACCTCATATAATTTGTGAAGCACGGTGGTGAAATCTTACGGTTTGGGGTTGCTTCATTGCCTCAGGGACTGGACGGCTTGTGTTCATTGATTCAACTATGAATTCTGCATCATATCAAAGAGTGCCTGAAGATAATGTGAGGCCATCTGTCCAAAAGTTGAAGTTGAACCGAAAGTGGACCTTTCAACAAGATAATGATCCTAAACACACTAGCAAATCCACCAAGGAATGGCTCAAAAAGAAGAAATAGAAGGTTATGGAATGGCCTAGCCAAGCCCGGATTTGAATCCCATTGAAATGTTGTGGGAGGATTTGAAATGAGAAAACCCTCAGACATCTTGCAACTGAAAGAATTTTGCATGGAAGAGTGGTCAAAAATTCCAGCAAGCCTGGTGGACAATTATGCAAGATGCCTACAAAAACATTTTTCTGCTAAAGGGGGAAATAATAGCTTCTGAGGCCAAGGGTGTACTTACTTTTTCCCCAGAAGAATATCACATCTATTGATATTTCTGTTGAATAAATGATTGAAAAAGCTCATTTTCCTTGTGGTTTTGTTCAGGTATATCAACTTTATTAATAGCACTGTTTCAAAGATGTTCAAATGTTTGCTTGTCCAAATATGTCAAAAAAGCAAACATTTCCATGGGGTGTACTTATTTTGTCACATGACTGTATATGAATTACCTTTGGAATTGAACAGAAGCAAGGTCACAGTGAAATAAACTGTTCCTTGGGAAGACACTACACCATATGAACACCCAGTTATACTACCAAGAAGGAAATATAGGTTCTATATATTCTTATATTACTGGACACTGCATAACTAGATAAAAATTGTAGCATTTGGGACAGAGTATATTTCCATACCTTCACAATAAGTTCCTCCTTCTTGGGGTCATGAACCAGAAAATGAAAGGCCTCATTCCACTGGGGTGAGCTCGTACGATCACACACCTTTAATTGAAGTGAAACCAGCAGAGAAATGTTCTCAAAATTACAGTTTGGTTAAATAGTAAGATTTATGAATAATATCCAGAATAAGATCAAGACCTTTAAGTGAAATACAGTAGTAGTGAACAATCACACAGTATAAATTTACTAGCAGTAAACAAAGCAATTGGCAATTGATAGCTTACTTGTAATGTTTACAGGTAACATAAAGATCAAAATAAAGAAACACATTTAAGAGACCTGGAAAATAACAACTATTTCTTTATGTATAAAATAGCAAAGAACCCTAAATTTCTCACCGTGGTTTTGTGTGTGGTCCCTGCTAGAACAAGTTCAGCACCAACCTTAGGCTCTTTGCCACTCTTCTTTAACTACACACACACACACACACACACACACACACACACACACACACACAGACAGAGAGACACACACACACACACACACACACACACACACACACACACACACATATGCTCAATCAATTTAATATGATTGTGGTTTAAAATATTATTTTAAGAATGTCTAGTTCAGCAATTTGCCATAATAAACTAAACAGCTAACATGACTCAGATACAGTCTCGGTAAGCACACAAGTTTGAGACGTAAGTTCAAAATATATGTTAAAAAACAAAACAAAAAAAATACACAGTTACAGTATTCAGACTCTTCTTATGCATGTCCTTAATTTTATTTTCCTGGCAACCTATTCATATTACTATAAATACCTGTGTGCAGTTCACATTTCAGAAGTTTTCTTTAGCAGCAGTTTTAGGGCAGATAGTTGTAGTTCTGTCTAGGCCAGATAGCTGTGATAGCAGATAGTTGTGTCTAGGCCATGCAATTTAAAACTTAGGCAATAGGGCAATGCATGCTGACAAAGCAGACTCTATTTTTTGCAATAAGACTAAAAAAAGGACTAAAATGATGTTTAGATTACTCGAACCATAACTGAGAAGATAAAAATTTTTTTTTTATATATAAACACCTTAGTAGCCAAATATATTGTAAAATACATTAACCTTGATATGACAGTCAGTCACTGTTGTGATTATCACATTAGTTTACCCATAGCAAATCTTGTCTTAATTTAGCTGGAATTGACACACATTCTGTGGGCTCAGTTCCCATCTCTCTGCTCTCCGTACTATTAAAAAAAGACACTATTCAAAAACCACACAAAAAGAATGAAGCATTTCAGGGCTAGTTTATAATTCTGCATGGAAGCACTTTTGTATGTTTGTATTGCAACGAGGAAATATGTTTAAGGGTAAATCTGACTTCCTTGAAGCTAACTGTGCAATCGCATATCTCTACAGTGCATCAACCAGCCTTCACGTGAATACTGTTTGGTTGGTGGGGAAGTGTGTCCAGCTGCCCCCCCGTGCCCGGGGTTTAAGCAAAGGTTTTAGAGTAATATTGTTCAAAATACATCACATGACATCAGCATAAACAATATAATTTTAAACAATAAAGTGTAAACAGTAAAATGTTCCCTTATCACATCCAGAAACTTTCCGTTTTCTATAGACTGAGGATGTACTCCCGCAACGACTTTTTGAAAGTGCAGTCCATTAAAAATACATCATAGCCTGAAAGAAAAGAAACTGCTGAAAAAAATGCTTCTAAAAATATCAGTTTAGGCTTAATTTCTCAGGCTGATGTCTTTAATAATCTCTCCTCAATGACACTCACATAATGGACATCTATAAATTAATAGCAGGAGGAAGAATATGTGGGGTTTTTCCCCAGAAAATCACAATCATGATATTGTGCTATATGTAAATATAAAGGGTGAGACTTGATACCAGATGTAGCTGTCATTATGATGGGAATTTTAATCAACCTGTCAGATTTCACAATTTACTTTCTTTTTTCTTCAAATATACTCCCAGTAAACACAGCACACAGCAAGCAAAATGTTATTATTTTTTAAAAATCTAAAGCATCTATCCTGCCATGGTAGCTAGAATTGTGGATTTAATCATTAGTTGAAGCGACACTTCAGAAATGCTTTCAGTAAGAATTTGCATGGTTTATAATTGATCAGTAGTGCTCTGATTGACAGATGAGAGAATTGTCATCCCTTCCAAACGGACAACAGAGGAAATTATGCTTTCTTCGCCATGAATGGCTATGGCATTGTCATGATTTGAACTTATGATCTCCCAACAATAGGGTGATGTCTTCTCTGCTGCACCACTCTGGAGTCACTACATAGCCTTTACAACTCAAGCAACTTATGTTTTCTGTGTGACTGCCAGTAAAATAAAGAGGGACATGTGAAGAGAACTTTGTAGATCATGAGGGAAATCAACATTACAGCCCGGAATAATTGGTACTGGTTATATATGCTTTCTGAATGGCATTCTGGCAATTTGAAGAAATATGACAAATATGTTCTCCAAGCAAAGACATAAAACTTTTAAGTTAACTAAAGTACACTGCCATTCTGTTTATGACTATTTTGGTGTGTTAGCAAATGGCCATATTCCGTTCATATAGTCATTCAAATCAGGGAGAAAGTAAGATAAGTATTAGTGAATTGATATGTTAACACACTCACAGGAACATCATGGGCAGCCTCCAGATATACAAACAACAAGGCCACAGCAGGTACTGCCTTGTTCATGTAGGAGCTCTTAGACTGGTACTGCAACACCTGCAGTGAAAATTAATTAAAGCAGCTTAGTGTGTTCCTTTTAAGAATAATGTTGCCCAGCGATTATAACATTTGACGTTAGAGGAGAAGTTAAGGAAAGTCTTCTTACCTGTTGCAGTTTATCCGACTGGGTTACTCCATGCAGCCACTCCAGACTCAGATGAACACGACCATGTTTCACGTCACTCAGAGTAAACCACTGAGATAGAGAGAGCAGTCAGTACCGTCAGTAGTCAGCTCACAAAGGCTTTCCTGGACTGAAGTTTATTTCTCTTTTGTAAGTAAATTAGGGCTGCAACTAACGATTATTTTCATAATTGACTAGTTGGCAGATTATTTTTCCGATTAATCAGATCGGGCGGGGCAAACTTACAGTACCATTTTTTTATTTACTTAAATTTTACTGAATTCTACAGTCCTAGCAATCCCTGGTTGACTTGTAGAACCGGTCATTCACCAGGGATTGGTTCAAATACCACTGGTACAAATACCAGGTTCAATTACATTTTATTGTTGGTGTGACATTTAATTTGACTCTGAATTATCTTTTGTTTATTTTATAGATCAATGCGACACTTGAACTTGTCTACCACTCATAGGTTTTTGCAAATTATCATTTCATTTGTAAATAAATTTAAAATAAATCCATCAATGAACGATTGTGATATTTGTGAATGCACGCAAATAACCAAATTGGTTAATTTTAAAACATCTCATTTGAATATATTTTGATATATTTAACAAAAAAAAATATAGTATTATTTAAACATTTTAAAAACTTTCCTACAGACCCCCTGCAATTATACCACTGACCACTAGGAGTCTGCGGAAACACTGCACTAGACGGTAGAGTACGCAGTGCATAGTGTAAGTGTCTAGTCATTTGGGACACAACTTATTTACTCTCCGAAGCGTGTTTTCGGAATAGAAGCAACGTAATAAGTAGATGTACCGCGCAGACCAACTAATCGATAATGAGATTCTTGACAACGATTTTCATAATCGATTCTTATCGATTTTAGCGATTAGTTGTCGCAGCTCTAAAGTTATAACATTTTAAATACTGGTTACATTTAAAAGTAAAAGCCTTGTGGACATTTTTATAGATGGTGCCTGATTTCAAAGTGAATTGATTAGGCTTATGTCTGTTTCACTATGGTGCCCAACTATCCAATTTGATCAAAGCCTGGCAGTGACTGTTTAGATATCTTTAGGCAGTTAAAATATAGCATTTGTTAACTTGGCTCCTTAGCATTTGCAGGAATTTAGCCTAGGAAAGATTAAAAAGTAAATCAAAACATTTCCATATTCATGGTTTCTTAAAAAACAAAAACAAACAAACAAACAAAAAAAAAAACAATTTTGGCCAAATTAGGTTTGTCTCTTTTGGCTATTTGCCAAAATTCAGCCACAGCGACACATTTTCTCAGATCACTATACATGTACCTCTATACTGCATTCAATATTAACTTGCTGATCAGCAAAAACTCACCTCATCCACGTGTTTGGATGTAATAATGTCACTTAGCTTGATCTTCAGTCTGGAAGCAAAACATTAACATTAACCAAAACCATGCTAACTATGCTGTGTGAACACAGTAGAACAGAAACCCAGCTATGTTTTTAGTGCATCACCTGCCCATGAAGTCGTCTTTCATGTCCATGTCTTTGTCAAATATCTCTAATGATAAGTCTTGACCAGGGAGATTAGTCAATACCACCTGAAAAGAGAAATTCATGAACTAAGCAAAAATGACAATGAAGGGCATTCTGGACTAGTGCAGACCTACACATCCCAACATTTCTACCTCATACATCTCGTTCCAGGTGGGGTTGAGGGTATCCTTAATCACACGGCTTTTAAAGGTGCTGGATCCAATATTGATGATGATGTAGGGGTCACTCTTCCCCTTCACCATGCCCCCCATCAAGTTGTCCTTGGGTATCAAATTCTGTCCCTCCAGCAGGTGAATACGCAGCACCCCCTATAGAGAGGAATCATGGGTAAAATAGAGTGAGCAATGCTTTGCAAAGACAAAAAAATTGTTGGTATATAGTTTACCTCAGTGCCAAAACTGTCATCAGGGGAGGTATGTTGAGGTCTTGAAGAAGACAGATCACTCGAGAGAAGGGAGGCGGATACAGCACTTTCATCATTCCAGAGCACCTAAAAAACAAAATGCCATCAAATAAACTATACATTAAGTTTACATTTATTAATTTGACATACACTTTTATTAAAATCAAGGTATAAGCTGTTACCCCTGAACTTTAAAACCTACTTTTTAAACTCTTCTTGGATGGCTGTAGTATACATACAGGTATCGCATACATGACTTTTTTTTTTAATTTAAACTAAGATCTGAACAGGGCAGAGGTATATACAGTGCTGTGAAACAGTATTTCTTCTATTTTTGTGTAAAAAAAAAAAGTTATCCAGTATTAACTGGGCCTGTGTGAAATGTATTTGCCCCCGTAGTTACTAATTCCCTATGAAACTGCATTCATAATGAGGTTCAGCTGGACTAAACACAACCAGACCTGATTACTGCAAACCCTGTTCAATCAAATCAACAGCATAGAGTTGGTTTATAGGTCTTACCCAGTAACTAACTATGCCAAAATTGAAGGAAATTCCAGAAATGATGAGGAAGAAGGTGATTAAAATACATCAGTCTGAGAAGGGTTACAAAGCTACTGCAAAGACTCTGGGACTCCAAAGGACCAGAGTGAGGGCCATTATCTCCAAATCAAAAAACTTGGCACAGTAGTGAACCTTGCCAGGAGTGGGCGACCTTTGAAAATTCCTCCAGGAGCACAGCAACGACTCATCCAGGAAGGCACGAAAGAGCCAAGGACAACATCAAAGGAACTACAGGCCTCTCTTGCATCAATAAAGGTCACTGTTCATGACTCCACTATTAAAAAGACATTGGGCAAAAAAAAAGTGAGGCGAAAACCAGTGCTAACCCAGAAGAACATTAAGGCACATTTGAATTTTGCCAAAGCACACCTTTATGATACTCAAACCTTTTGGGAGAATGTTGTGTGTCTTGATGAGTCAAAAGTGGAACTGTTTGGAAGACAGGGGTCCCGTTACATCACAGAATTCCACAAAAAGAACATCATACCTATGGTCAAACATGGTGGTGGTAGTGTGATGGTGTGGGGATGCTTTGCTGCTTCAGGGCCTGGGCAACTTGCAATAGTTGAGGGAAATATGAATTCTGCTCTCTACCTGAAAATCCTAAAGGACTTCAGGGTCTTCAGTCTGTAAGTCGAAACTCAAGCGCAACTGGATTATGCACCAAGACAATGATCCACGGCATAGTAGTAAGTCCTAGTACTTATCTCCAGTTATCGGAAGAGTCTGGTTGTAGTTATTGCTGCTAAAGATGGTACAACCAGATTTTAAGTTTAAGGGGGCAATTAGTTTTATTGCTTCAATAAATAAATAAACAAATAAATAAAAGTTGCCTTTATTTTAATTTCTGAAACAATTTAGTATGAGATGTACACAAAAACAGAAGAAGTCAGGATGGGACAAATACTTTTTCACAGCACTATATGAGGTTATTTTATGGACTTCATTTTGCTATTATTTAATTAAGTAAAACAAAATATTTTAAGGCACAAGCTTATGGCATACTGTATTTATAAATTGCAAAGTGCAAAATATTAGAAATTAAGTTACCCTGAGTATAGTGTTGATGTGAATACGACTGGCTGGGCCAGAATGATTCAGCTGAAACCACTGATCCAGGCTGAGCTGAGGGCTAGACAGAAGGCGAGAGAGAGGGAGGGACAGGTTGCCCAGGGGCTGTACATGGTCATTATCTTTCACCTGGCAGAACAAAAACAGAGTGTTAGAGAGTTAACTGCTGGCAAGCCATAGCTTCTCTGTGGCACATTTCAACTGAACAAGAATCAAGAAAGAAAGTTTGAAGCATTTATTTTTATATAACAAAAAACTGTAATCACAGAATAAAGTTAATTATCCCTACAAGATTTTCACTCTTATGTTCACTGGTACTGTGATTATAGAACTAGAATGCACAATATAACATACATACTGTTTTTGTAGAAAGCACTAGTGTGTTATGCTAAAAACTACTTTGAGTGCTTGTGGCTTTAGCAATGCTGATTCCCTGGCGTTCAATTTATTATTAGGTTCTATTCATTAAACAATTATACATTTGACTTTTCTCCATCTTACAAAACATTAATGTTTTCCAACCAGTGCAGTGATATATTCATTATGACTTTTTCTTTTAGGCCAGAGGGGTAGTGCAAGTTGCATCAACTGCCTGTGTATGCGTACACATCAAAAGGAGTATACTTTGTAAGGCTATGCAACGACTGTGCGCATATGCTAGCGTATGTGTAAAAAAAAACTACGTATACCTTGGGCTTAACACGTGGATATCCTCTAGCACATGTGCGCATACATGCCAAGAAATTTAACAAAGTCACAAACTGACAGTGACATCGTATTTGCTATAATTACAGTGCATCCGAAAAGTATTCACAGCGTTTCACTTTTCCCACATTTTGTTATGTTACAGCCTTATTCCAAAATGGATTAAATTCATTATTTTACTCAAAATTCTACAAACAATACCCCATAATGACAACATGAAAGAAGTCTGTTTGAAATCTTTGCAAATTTATTAAAAATAAAAAACAAAAAAAAAGCACATTTACATAAGTATTCATAGCCTTTGCTCAGTACTTTGTTGAAGCACCTTTGGCACCAATTACAGCCTCAAGTCTTTTTGAGAATGAAGCTACAAGCTTGGCACACCTATTTTTGGGCAGTTTCTCCCATTCTTCGCTGCAGGACCTCTCAAGCTCCATCAGGTTGGATGGGGAGCGTCGGTGCACAGCCATTTTCAGATCTCTCCAGAGATGTTCAATCGGGTTCAAGTCTGGGCTCTGGCTGGGCCACTCAAGGACATGCACAGAGTTGTCCTGTAGCCACTCCTTTGTTATCTTGGCTGTGTGCTTAGGCTCATTGTCCTGTTGGAAGATGAACCTTCGTCCCAGTCTGAGGTCCAGATCGCTCTGGAGCAGGTTTATCAAGGATGTCTTTGTACATTGCTGCATTTATCTTTCCCTCGATCCTGACTAGTCTCCCAGTTAATGCCGCTAAAAAAGGTTTACATCACTGTAGGGATGGTATTGGCCAGGTGATTTGTTTCTCATGGTCTGAGAGTCCTCCAGGCAGGCTGTCATGTGCGTTTTACTGAGGAGTGGCTTCCGTCTGGCCACTGTACCATACAGGCCTGATTGGTGGAATGCTGCAGAGATGGTTGTTCTTCTGGAAGGTTCTCCTCTCTCTACAGAGACATGCTGGAGCTCTGTCAGAGTGACCATCGGGTTTTTGGTCACATCCCTAAGGCCCTTCTCCCCCAATCGCTCCGTTTGGCCGGGTGGCCAGCTCTAGGAAGAGTCCTGCTGGTTCCAAACTTCTTCCATTTAAGGATGATGGAGGCCACTATGCTCATTGGGACCTTCAATACTGCAGAAATGTTTCTGTACTCTTTCCCAGATCTGTGCCTTGATACAGTCCTGTCTCGGAGGTCTACAGACAGTTCCTTGGACATCATGGCTTGTGCTCTGACATGCATTGTTAACTGTGGGACCTTATATAGACAGGTGTGTGCCTTTGCAAATCAAGTGTGGTGTGGCATGCCTCTCAGTAGTGCCCATGAGGAGGAAGAATTCCTCATGGAATGGTACCTTACAGTATAGGCTGTTTGTAGTCCATAGTGACAGCCTTTCTCAACCAATGGGCCAATCTTTGCTTAGACATTGGGCCACCCTATGTCCTTGCACAATGACAGATGAATAACCTGTTAGGTTCAAATAGTACCACCCAGGAGTCTTGTGAGGTTGTGTGCAATATGCCATCGTCCTTTCGTGCCAACTAACTACCACAGATTGCTGATAGTATCACCTGTGGTTTTAGAGGGGTGTAGGGGCACCGATGCTGAGAAAGGAAAAGAAGGAGGTATGGCCATACAACGGTAACATGTTGTGCACACATCACGTCGTTACAGCAGAAAAAAATACCAGAAGCTGTCAGCTGTTGCATGCTAATTACTAGCATTAGCATTTAGCCAACTACTATTATTAATAACCCATAAACAGGGTCAAGAATGCTCTTGATTCAAGAATTCAAGATACTGATTCTTGTATAGCCCTTATGAACAACAGGCTCTTTCAGTTTCAAAATTTAAACCATCATTCATGTTTTGCAAACAAAGACTGCTTTATCTAAAATGCATCAGAGAAAGATATTTTGTTGCTCTGCTCTGAAGTGAGACAATATAGATTATTAAGGTTCATATTGGACTACAAATCATCATGAGACACATCAATTTATTTTGATCAATCTTAAAGCTGCAGAAACCACGTTTTCCGACAGACATTTAAATTGTAAGACTTGATAGTCATCATGATAGTCATCTATCTGGGATTCCCAATTGTCAATCGTCTTAAGCCTAATGTCCATTACATACTAGACACAGCAGGGAGTATTCTGCAGATTGATCTTCCTAGAATGCTGCAAGGTCAAATGACTAAGAATAAGGTTCAGCCACAGGATCTCTTCCCCATAAACATCTGTCCACCAGCACATGCAGTGCAAGTTTACAAATAGCTTGTTTTCAGTGATACCCATTTCAGATCAGCATCCTGTATGGGTTGGTACAGGGAGGTCTTAAGGAACTCCAACACAATGGGCTCCTGTGAGAGTTACTCTAAAAGGCATTTTATGATGTCTTCCTTAAAGGAAGTATATGTGTCATAAAATACTTACAATGACTTAACAACAGTATATATGTATCTTTTTTTTGCCTCCTAGGCCTCCGAATGCATTGTATATGCTTGTTTTGGTGTGTTACCAGATGAGCCTGCAGCCTGATTGATGATAAGACAGCCTTTTCAGAGGACAAGCTATAGCAATGAAATATCATTGCATACAGTCATGTAAAAAAATAAGTACACCTCATGGAAATTGTTGGCTTTTTTGACATATTTGGACAAGCAAACATATTTGAAACAGTGTCTGTTAATGAAGTTGATATACTTGAACAAACCCACAAGTAAAATGAGCTTTTTCAATCATTTATTCAACAAAAATATCAATAGATGTGATATTCTTCTGTGGAAAAAGTAAGTACACCCTTGGCCTCAAAAGCTAGTATTACCCCCTTTATCAGAAATAACTTCTTTTAGGCATCTTGGATAATTGTCCACAATTCTCTGATCACGGATTGCTGGAAATTTTGACCACTCTTCCATGCAATATTCTTTCAGTTTCAGGATGTTTGAGGGTTTTCTTGCATGTACTGCCAGTTTCAAATCCCCCACAACATTTCAATGGGATTCAAATCCAGGATTTGACTAGGCCATTCCATAACCCTTCATTTCTTCTTTTTGAGCCATTCCTTGGTGGATTTGCTCATGTGTTTAGGATCATTATCCTGTTGAAAGGTCCACTTTTGGTTCAACTTCAACTTTTGGACAGATGGCCTCACATTATCTTCAGGCACTCTTTGATATGATGCAGAATTCATAGTTGAATCTATGAATGCAAGCTGTCCAGTCCCTGAGGCAGTGAAGCAACCTCAAACCATAAAATTTCTATCATTTAAACTGCTATCAGTTGGGAGCAATACAGACCCACGTGAATTCCCAGCCAATGACGGAACAGGGAGGAGACATGACAAACATAAACAAAACACATGTGTCCCAATGTCACTACGGTCGACAGCGGAAAAGCAGGTGCTCGAGCATTTGCGCTTAGAGCACACTGCTTCAAGGGGGAATCGTGACAGAACCCCCCCCCCAAGGGCACTCCTCCCGGAGTGCCATGAGTCATCCCACTTCATTGGCGGCCCCGGCCCCCTGGGCTGAATGTCCCGAGCAGAGACATGAAACTGCACGGTGTTCTTGGCGGCGTAGGGAAGCAGAGCGACGACCTCAGCTGGACAGGGAGGCTGAGCGACAACCTCAGCTGAACAGGGAGGCTGAGCGACGACCTCAGCTGGACAAGGGGGCTGAGCGACGACCTCAGCTGGACAGGGGGGCTGAGCGACGACCTCAGCTGGACAGGGGGGCTGAGCAACGACCTCAGCTGGGCATGAGGGCAGGGCGACGTCCTCGGCGGAGCAGGGAAACAGAGCACTGTACTCAGTGGAGCAGGGAAACAGAGCACTGTACTCGGCGGAGCAGGGAAGCAGGGCGACGTCCTCGTCGGAACATGAAGGCAGAGCGACGTCCTCGGCGGAGCAGGAAGGCAGAGCGACGTCCTTGGAGGAGCAGGGAAACAGAGCACTGTACTCGGCAGAGCAGGGAAACAGAGCACTGTACTCGGCGGAGCAAGGAAGCAGGGCGACGTCTTCGTCGGAGCATGAAAGCGGAGTGACGTCCCCAGCTGAACTGGGAGGCAGAGCGAAGTCCCCTGTAAGGCCAGGGAGAGGAGCGTGGGTCTCCGTGCGGCCAGGGAGAGGAGCGTGGGTCTACGTGCGGCCAGGGAGAGGAGCGTGGGTCTCCTCGAAGCAGAAGGGGGGGACGCTATTTGCCATGGAGCACGGGGGCTGAGCGACGACCTCAGCTGAACAGGCGGGCTGAGCGACGACCTCAGCTGAACAGGCGGGCTGAGCGACGACCTCAGCTGAACAGGCGGGCTGAGTGAGGTCCACAGCTGAACAGGGAGGCTGAGCGACGTCCACAGCTGCACAGGGAGACTGAGGCTCTGAGGTCACTAGGTGAACCTTGGGCATGGGTGGAGCTTGGCTGGCCGTGTCGGCGGACTGGGGCGTGAGCGGAGCTTGGCTGTGCATGTCAGCAGACTGTGGCGTGAGCAGAGCTTGGCGGTGCGTGTCAGCAGACTGTGGCGTGAGCAGAGCTTGGCGGTGCGTGTCAGCAGACTGGGGCGTGAGCAGAGCCTGGCGGTGCGTGTCAGCAGACTGTGGCGTGAGCAGAGCCTGGCGGTGCGTGTTAGCAGACTGTGGCGTGAGCAGAGCTTGGCGGTGCGTGTCAGCAGACTGTGACGTGAGCAGAGCTTGGCGGTGCGTGTCGGCAGACTGGGGCGTGAGCGGAGCTTGGCTGGGCGTGTCGGCAGACTGGGGTGTGAGAGGAGCTTAGCTGGGCGTGTCGGCAAACTGGGGCGTGAGTGGAGCTTGGCTGGGCGTGTCAGCGGACTGGGGCATGAGCAGAACTTGGCTGTGCGTGTCAGTGGGTTGAACTGGGGCAACCGGGTCGATAGACTTGGGCGTGAGCAGCATTTGGTCCTTAGGCTGAGATATTAGCAGAGCTTGGGCCTCAGAGCCTGGAGGCTTGGCTTGGGCGTCAGAGCCTGGAGGCTTGGCTTGGGCGTCAGAGCCTGGAGGCTTGGCTTGGGCGTCAGAGCCTGGAGGCTTGGCTTGGACCTCAGGGACGTGAGACTTGACCTGGACCTTCCTGACTGGAGGCTGGACCTGGAGCTCAAGGATTGGAGGCTGGACCTGGAGCTCAGGGACTGGAGGCTGGACCTGGAGCTCAGGGACTGGAGGCTGGACTTGGACATCACGGACGGGAGGCTTGGCTCGGATCTCAGGGACTGGAGGCTTGACTCGGATCTCAGGGACTTGAGGCTTGACTTGGATCTCAGGGACTTGAGGCTTGACTTGGATCTCAGGGACTTGAGGCTTGACTTGGATGTCAGGGACTTGAGGCTTGACTTGGATCTCAGGGACTTGAGTCTTGGCTTGGATCTCAGGGACTGGAGGCTTGGCTTGGATCTCAGGAACTGGAGGCTTGGCTTGGATCTCAGGGACGTGAGACTTGACTTGGATCTCAGGGACGTGAGACTTGAATTGGATCTCAGGGACTTGAGGCTTGACTTGGATCTCAGGGACTTGAGGCTTGACTTGGATCTCAGGGACTTGAGGCTTGACTTGGATCTCAGGGACTTGAGTCTTGGCTTGGATCTCAAGGACTGGAGGCTGGACCTGGAGCTCAGGGACTGGAGGCTGGACTTGGACATCACGGACGGGAGGCTTGGCTCGGATCTCAGGGACTGGAGGCTTGACTTGGATCTCAGGGACTGGAGGCTTGACTTGGATCTCAGGGACTTGAGGCTTGACTTGGATCTCAGGGACTTGAGGCTTGACTTGGATCTCAGGGACTTGAGGCTTGACTTGGATCTCAGGGACTTGAGGCTTGACTTGGATCTCAGGGACTTGAGTCTTGGCTTGGATCTCAGGGACTTGAGTCTTGGCTTGGATCTCAGGGACTGGAGGCTTGGCTTGGATCTCAGGAACTGGAGGCTTGGCTTGGAGCTCAGGGACTGGAGGCTTGACTTGGATCTCAGGGACGTGAGATTTGACTTGGATCTCAGGGACTTGAGGCTTGACCTGGATCTCAGGGACTTGAGTCTTGGCTTGGATCTCAGGGACTGGAGGCTTGGCTTGGATCTCAGGAACTGGAGGCTTGGCTTGGAGCTCAGGGACTGGAGGCTTGACTTGGAGCTCAGGGACTGGAGGCTTGACTTGGATCTCAGGGACGTGAGATTTGACTTGGATCTCAGGGACTTGAGGCTTGACTTGGATCTCAGGGACTTGAGTCTTGGCTTGGATCTCAGGGACTGGAGGCTTGGCTTGGATCTCAGGAACTGGAGGCTTGGCTTGGAGCTCAGGGACTGGAGGCTTGACTTGGAGCTCAGGGACGTGAGATTTGACTTGGATCTCAGGGACGTGAGACTTGACTTGGATCTCAGGGACGGGAGACTTGACTTGGATCTCAGGTACGTGAGACTTGACTTGGACTTGGACCTCTTGTTGGAGCTCGGCGGGTGAGCCCACCTCGTGGGGCTCAGGTTCGAGCTCTGAGGTCACCCTGTCGGTCCCGGGCTGGGTCTCTGCACGGGCTCTCCGGTGGAGTTTCTTATGCTCCCGCCAGCTGCTCTTGAAGCATTCCTGAGAGCAGAAGAAAGCTTCCTGGAGGCCCAGCTTCCTGCAAATGGGACATTGAAGCTGAGTCTCTCTCCCGCAG
This sequence comes from Ictalurus punctatus, assembly GCF_001660625.3. Classification (NCBI taxonomy): domain Eukaryota; kingdom Metazoa; phylum Chordata; class Actinopteri; order Siluriformes; family Ictaluridae; genus Ictalurus; species Ictalurus punctatus. The sequence goes on along the minus strand of NC_030426.2, from coordinate 1,066,264 downwards.
CCCTCAGTCATACATCTCAGGGATTTCGCCCCCGTGTTGGCCGGAAACTGAAGTGGATCGCTGGTTACTGCCCTGTCCATCTCCTCGTAATAGAGGTTGAATGGTGGGTCCACCTGGGGCTGTCCATTGACTCTCCACCCCAGTAAATCAAGACCATGAAGTTGTCCAGGCTGTGAAAACTCCTCCATAAACAGCTCACCAGCTGCTCCGCCGAGTCACGGGCCGGGCCGCAAAACCTGGACACCAGGAACCCGATCCACTCTCTCTTAGTAGGCTTGGGAACCGCCAAGCTGCAGAAATACTCCTGGCAGCTGAAGAGAAACTCCAGCGGGTAGCTTCGCAATCCCGCTGTCTCTGGCGGCAATTCAATGGCGTACCTTTGGGGAAATTGCACGGATGAAAAATGCGGCCAGTAATCCGAGCGTTCCCCGATGCGGTATTGTCCTATGATTTTCCTGGTTGCTGTGGCGTGCCTTCTCTCTAATCCTCCTGCTGCATCCATGTTAGGGCGGAAGATTCTGTCACGCATCGTGACGAAGCAGAGATAAGGCGGATGCAAGTGCAGGATAACAGTTGTTTATTTAAAGAGACAGGCAGGCAGACAAATCCTAAACGTGATCCAAAACGTAATCCATAAACATGCAAGAGGTCAGGCGATTGGCAAACAGGCATACACGGGGCAAGGCAGGAATCTAGGTCGTTAAACAAAACAAGACACAAACTAAGGTGAGGGACTGGAATCGGATAATCCAGCGCGAACTCGCTTATGGCTATGGCTATGGCGCGAACTAAACTAACGCTAAACACTTACTTACTATTTACGACTTCTCAATCTTCCGCGTTGTGTGCTAGGAAGCGTGCGGTATATATGCGGACATGATTAGCGTGTAAACTGCTATCAGCTGGGAGCAATACAGACCCACGTGAATTCCCAGCCAATGACAGAACAGGGAGGAGACATGACAAACATAAACAAAACACACGTGTCCCAATGTCACTACGGTCGACAGCGGAAAAGCAGGTGCGCGCGCATTTGCGCTTAGAGCACACTGCTTCAAGGGGGAATCGTGACAACTTGTAGATGATTTTCCTTACAGTGGAATGATGTATTTGAAATAATTTGGAGATCTTTATAAATCCCTTGCCAGAATCATATGCATCCATAACCTTTTTTCTGAAGGCCTTATAGAACTCTTTAGATTTTGGCATGTTGACACCACACACCTCAATAACAAAGGAAACACCAGACACTAGATATGAGAGGGATATAAATAAGACAGGTTCCACTCCATTTTTTCACATGACTGTAGGTTATCCTTGTTCTGTATTGTGGGTTTTTTTTTGTAGTATTAGGTTTTATGCAGTATTAGGTTTTTATGCTGCCTCAACTGTCTATTTTATCCTGCTCTATATGATATAATAGGATAGATCATGTCAAGTAGCCAAATACACAGGGGATGAAAGACACCAGAAATTCCTCTATGTAATTTTAATGCGTAAAAGGTACTAGAATATTGCCTGTGATATCTTCTTTATACTGGGAGAGGAGTTAAGATTGTTTTGCACTGCACTATGGAACCATTAGCCCAGCTAAACAACGTCTTAATGGACTTCCATACCTGGATATCAATGTCCTGTTTGTGTGGATCTTGGATGAAGAATGTGAAGGCATCTTCCCACACAGGATTAACCGTATTCCAGCAGGTCTACATGAAAACATGGAGGTAGAACAGAGTAATAAAAAATAATCATCATAATAAGTAAAAATAAGTAATAATAAACCAGTACCTCTGCAAAATATAACCACTACCTTTGCAAGCTTGCTGAACACATATGTGCTCTACTTTGTAGATCATGCAATATGCACAAAAACAAGACAAAAGATCATGCCATATATATTTTTTGTGTCTCCATGACTAAAAACATAATGTAGGTGGTAACGGCACTGCAAGTGGTAACATGGCACAGAGCTGTGCAAATATAAAACGGGATCGGGTACAGATGAATACATTATTAAGAGGTGTGGGTAGGCATGCAGCTGTGATATCTAATCATATCAGTTCCTCTCATTCCTCTCAATATGATTTGGGGGCCAGATGTAGTGAGCTTTTTGTGCTTGTTTTCAAGTACAAATCAATGACTTTCTTCACGAAAAACTTGCTTGTTATATACAAACCTGCCATTGGAGCCTAAAGCACAATTTATGTGCCATGCACACAGCAACACGCACAAACTGGCCTCTTAACACAAAAAAAGGGTGAAGAAATAGAAAGAATTCATGTTCCATTCAATGTACTAAACCTTAAAAAATAAGCATCAGCCAGTTTGGTGAGTGATTTACAGTCTGTCGCTACTGGATTTAAAATGACTTAAGGTCAGAATCATTACATAACTGAGACACACCTCAGTGGCAAACTCTGCCCCACATGCGTAATGCACATACAACTGTCCAAACAGCACATTAATCTGTAGTTGCATTTGAGGTCTGAATACTGAATACTGCATGTCTTACTCAACTCTGAATCCAGCTTTTTTGAAAGCAGGTTTAAAAGTAATGTATCAGAAAGGTCATGAGAGTAAACAAATAAAAGTGTGGCACAACTCTGACATTGAGACTGTGGAATCTATCTGAGAATGCTATTGGCATCCTAACATTGATATTGCTGGTTATTAGTTAAATACATTTTAAGTGCACATAAATATAGAGTAGATGGAGAGTTTTTATGGAGTGCCTTTCAACTGCAGTTGATGAATTTGAACAGAAACCAAACACAAAAACAGCCCAACCAAAACAGCAACACTTTGGCCTTGTTCATCAAATTATGCTTGCACTGGAAAGAAAAACTGTGTATGTGTTTGTGTGTATCTGTGTAGCATACTCTGCTTTCTTGGGTTATGTCCTGCACAGAAAGCTGCACCATTGGACTGGGATCTTTACTGCCTTTTTTCATCTGAAATTGATAACAAGAGAGACTTTTAAATGATGTAAACAACATATGAACACAACCAAGTTGTCTGTTTTTTGAAGAGGTTAATGCTATCAGTTTTACAAACTCCTGTTCCAACTAATCCCCAGTCAATGTTTTGTCCCATGTATACATTGTCTCATTTGTGTCTTGTCCTGTTATAATCCCAGTCTCTATATTTCCCCAGAGAAAGGAGTATAGTCTCAAAGATCTCTCTGCTTGAAGAAGAAAATCAACACAGTATAAGTTACAGTACCTTCAATCATGGCAAAAAAGCATTCAGGATGTACAAATGAATAACTTAAGGAAAAAAACTAGTGTAATTTTGTAACTATGGTTTGGAAAAACTTGGGTCACTACAAATCAATACAAAATGATAACATTTCTATCCAGGATGACAATACCCCCATCCACAGGGAACAAGGGCTCACTGAGTGATTTGACCAGTATGAAAATGATATTAATTACATGCTATGGTCTTCACAGTCAGCAGTTCTAAAACCAATTGAACACCTATGGGAGATTTTTGACTGATATGTTAGACAGCGCTCTCTACCACTATCATCAAATAACAATTAAAAAATGGTGTTCATTCCTCCACTGCTGTTCCAAAGCCACATAGAATTTATGTGAAGACACACTGAAGCTGTTCTGGTGGCTTGTGGTGACCCAACACTGTATGTTGTTTTTTTCCCCTTTAATTTGTCACTCATCTTCATATAGTCCAGGAAATATAGGTAGCTTTGTTAACAAACAAGGTAATTATTGAAGCATTTTAACTTCATGAATGAATGAAAAATAAACCAATAACACTGTGCTAATTCAAAAACTATCCCTATATATGTCACTTTTAAACTGTCATCTTGTTGCTTGTTTCTTGTTCTAGTAAGGTTTTTAGTTTCACAGGTTTTTGCCTTGTTTTTCGGCTCTGAATGTGAATTAAATCTACCTCTTAAAAGGCTTTTGTTGCAATACAGTGCATCTGGAAAGTATTTACAGCGTTTCACTTTTCCCACATTTTGTTATGTTACAGTCTTATTCCAATATGGATTAAATTCATTACTTTCCTCAAAATTCTACAAACAATATCCCATAATGACAACGTGAAAGAAGTTTGTTTGAAATCTCTGCAAATTTATTAAAAATAAAAAACAAAAAAAGCATATGTACATAAGTATTCACAGCCTTTGCCATGACACTCAAAATTGAGCTCAGGTGCATCCAGTTTCCAGTGATATTCCTTGAGATGTTTCTACAATTTGATTGGAGTCCACCTATGGTAAATTCAGTTAATTGGACATGATTTGGAAAGGCACACACCTGTCTATATAAGGTCCCACAGTTAACAATGCATGTCAGAGTACAAACCAAGACAGGATTGTATCGAGGCACAGATCTGGGGAAGGGTACAGAAACATTTCTGCAGCATTGAAGGTCCCAATGACAACAGTGGCCTCCATCATCCATAAATGGAAGAAGTCTGGAACCAGCAGGACTCTTCCTAGAGCTGGCTGCCCGGCCAAACTGAGCGATCGGGGGAGAAGGGCCTTAGTCAGGGAGGTGACCAAAAACCCATTGGTCACTCTGATGGAGCTCCAGCGTGTCTCTGTGGAGAGAGGAGAACCTTCCAGAAGAACAACCGTCTGAGCAGCACTCCACCAATCAGGCCTGTATGGTACAGTGGCCAGACAGAAGCCACTCCTCAGTAAAAGGCACATGACAGCCCGCATGGAGGACTCTCAGACCATGAGAAACAAAATTCTCTGGTCTGATGAAACAAAGATTGAACTCTTTGGCCTGAATGGCAAGCGACATGTCTGGAGGAAACCAGGCACCACTCATCATCTGGTTAATACCATAACTACAGTGAAGCATGTGGTGGCAGCATCATGCTGTGGTGATGTTTTTCAGCGGCAGGAACTGGGAGACTAGTCGGGATCGAGGGAAAGATGAATGCAGCAATGTGCAGAGACATCCTTGATGAAAACCTGCACCAGAGCGCTCTGGACCTCAGACTGGGGTGAAGGTTCATCTTCCAACAGGACAACGACACTAAGCACACAGCCAAGATAACAAAGGAGTGGCTACAGGACAACTCTGTGCATGTCCTTGAGTGGCCCATCCAGAGCAAAGACTTGACCCCGATTGAACATCTCTGGAGAGATCTGAAAATGGCTGTGCACCGACGCTCCCCATCCAACCTGATAGAGCTTGAGAGGTCCTGCAAAGAAGAATGGGAGAAACTGCCCAAAAATAGGTGTGCCAAGCTTGTAGCATCATTCTCAAAAAGACTTGAGTCTGTAATTGGTGCCAAAGGTGCTTCAACAAAGTATTAAGCAAAGGCTGTGAATACTTATGTACATGTGCTTTTTTTGTTTGTTTATTTTTAATAAATTTGCAAAGATTTCAAACAAACTTCTTTCACGTTGTCATTATGGGGTACTGTTTGTAGAATTTTGAGGAAAATAATTAATTTAATCCATTTTAGAATAAGGCTGTAATATAACAAAATGTGGAAAAAGTGAAGAATACTTTCTGGATGCACTGTATGATAGCAGTATCTATGCAATATAAAATTAAATAGGATCTTCCTGTAAAAACTTCTAATTGTTTTCTTATTTTAGTCAATGAAACAATGCATGACATTCAAATAAAAACATCCAGTACGAGGAAATAATACTACCTAACATTTCCTATTAGTAAAACAGTCAGAAACATAGCCACACAGACAGCTATTAAGAAGTACTTATTTAACTGTTATATACAATGGAAAACAACTTAAGCACATGAAAAATGAAGTGAAACCTGTGACTCACAGGAAGCGCCTCGGCCTTATCCAAATACACTGTCAAGATGGCTGATGAGGGGGGATGTGCAGTATTACTCGGAACTGTTTCATTTCTTTTCAGAACCTGAGACAGAGAAATAAGGTGTGTGTGTGTGTGTGTGTTAAATCAGAACACAAAGACATACCTCAAAGTTAAACATCTTGCTTCACTACTGTTTAATATAGGTGTGTTTAAAAGTGTATACAGGCATTCACCTGCTCCAGAGTATCAGTGTTGTCCTGCAATGTCAGCCATTCCAGTCTGAGGTGAACACGCCCTGTAGGAGTATCCTTCAAAGTGAACCACTAAGGAGGAAGAACATTAGCCCTTTTGTGATTGAAATTCAATTTTAATTAATTAAGAAAGTGATATGATGAATAATTAATGACTTAAGACAGATGTGCTGTCATCAGTTACTCTATACAGTGGTGCTTGAACGTTTGTGAACCCTTTAGAATTTTCTATATATCTGCATAAGCATGACCTAAACCATCATCAGATTTTCACGAGTCCTAAAAGTAGACAAAAAGAACCCAATTAAACAAATGAGACAAAAATATTATACTTGGTCATTTATTTATTGAGGAACATTATCCAATATTATATATCTGTGAGTGGCAAAAGTATGTGAACCTCTAGGATTATCAGTTTAATTTGAAGGTGAAATTAAAGTCAGGTATTTTCATTCAGTGGGATGACAATCAGGTGTGAGGGAGCACCCTGTTTTATTTAAAGAACAGGGATCTATCAAAGTCTGATCTTCACAATATATGTTTGTGGAAGTGTATCATGGCATGAACAAATGAGATTTTTGAGGACCTCAGAAAAAGAGTTGTTGAAGTTCATGAGGTTGGAAAAGGTTACACAACCATCTCTAAAGAGTTTAGATTCCACCAATCCATAGTCAGACAGATATCAGGAAATTTAAGACCATTGTTATCCTCCCCAGGAGTAGTCAACCAACAAAGTTCACTCCAAGAGCAAGACGTGTGATAGTACACAAGGTCACAAAGCAGCCAGGGTAACTTCTAAGCAACTAAAGGCCTCTCTCTGAGTCCACACTCAGAGAGAACACTGAACAACAATGGTGTGCATGAGTGTTGAAAGGAGGAAACCACTGCTCTCCAAAAAGAAAATTGCTGCACGTCTGCAGTTTGCTAAATATCATATGGACAAGCCAGAAGGCTATTGGAACAATATTTTGTGAACAGATGAGACCAAAATAGAATTTTTGGTTTAAATGAGAATGTTTGTTTATGTTTGGAGAAAGGAAAACACTGCATTCCAACATAAGAACCTTATCCCATCTGTGACATATGTTAGTGGTAGTAACACGTTTGGGCCTGTTTTGTTGCATCTGGGCCAGGACGGCTTGCCATTATTGATGGAACAATGAATTATATTCTATACTATACCAGCAAATTCTAAAGGAAAATGTCAGGACATCTATCCATGAAATTAATCTCAAGAGAAAATGGGTCATGCAGCAAGAAAACAACCCTAAGCACACAAGTGGTTCTACCAAAGAATGGTTAAAGAAGAATAAAGTTAATGTTTTGGAATGGAAGTCAAAGTCCTGACCTTAATCCAATAGAAATGTTGTGGAAGAACCTGAAGCAAGCAGTTCATGTGTGGAAACCCACCAACATCCCAGAGTTCAAGCTGTTCTGTACTGAGGAATGGGATAAAATTCCTCCAAGTCAATGTGCAGGACTGATCAACAGTTACCGGAAATGTTTAGTTGCAGTTATTGCTGCAAAAGGGGGTCCCACCATATATTGAAAGCAAATGTTCACATACTTTTGCCACTCACAGATATGTTCATGAATCATTTACCTCAATAAAAAAATGACCAAGTATAATATTTTTTGTCTCATTTGTTTAACTGGGTTCTCTCTACTTTTAGGACTATTGAAAATTTTATGTTGTTTTAGGTCATATTTATGCAGAAATATAGAAATTTCTAAAGGGTTCACAAACTTTCAAGCACAACTGTATGTGTGCGTATGTCTAGAAAACACATACACACATGAGAAGAGCAACAGGTGCAATATGAATATCAATATGAATTATGTTGTCTTCTAAAAGGATCTCACCTCATCAACAATTTTAGCCTTCTTCACTATTCCCAAATCCATCTTAGTTCTGAAAATAAACATAAAAATACAGCCCTGAAGGAACTCCAGCCACTCCATTTCTATAGTTCTATTGTCATAAGACAATAGCACTATTGTTATCCACTTCTTTAGTGCTATTGTACTACCATCCATTACTGTTCACATTTCTGTCTATTGTTCTTCTAAGGATTATTATTATTATTATTATTATTATTTATTCATTTTCAAGGTTTCAGGGGCTTTTGGGTGCTTAACATGTTCAAACAATTTACATATACGTCAGAGTCACTGGCCATTAGGCCCAGGCAAAAGGTATTACATGGGCATGGTGGGGGGCACTCTGCGGCACCCCATTACAGGGTGCATAAACTTGGAACATATATCATACATACATGTACATATATATATGAAACTCAGTAAATGTATTGTTCTCATCAACACAAACAACTTTCACAATGACACTCATTAGCTCTGTACAACAGGAAGTCAGACATTTTGGATTTTGTGAGAAGCACATGCAGCGAACTTTTAAATACTCGTAGGGGAGTCACCCGACTGTGTCAACATTATGTCAAGACATAGATGATGCTAAATAAAAATAATAGTAATAATAAAAAACTTTATTTTATAAAGCGCCTTTAAAGCAGCTTCTCAAAGCGCTGTACATAAAATCACAGTCCACAGAAAAATAAAACAAATAAAAGTTGCATATGGATATTTGATATCTCAAGCGGTGTGGCCATGGCAAAGGATTAAATTAATAACAAAAAAGGGAAATAGGAAGAGTCTCATATCTTCTAAATGCATTGTCTGATTTAGATCAAATTGTTGTTCTATGTTTGAACATTGGGGCTGATCACATGGATGTGGTTATTGTGGGTCACGGTCATAGCGTCTCCAGCTGGCAGCAGGAAATGAGGCACACACAACAGACTTTGCAATAGTCGTCTTATGTTGACCTGCTTAAATGTGGGCATAATTACACTTAATATTTGCATAACTGTTATATTTTAATTCAAGTCAAATCAAAAACTAGGAGAAAGGCACATAAACGAAGGTATTTTGCACCACCTTAAATGCATGTTTACATACACATTACACATTACTTCATTACAATTAATTAATGGCTAATAATTAGATAAAACATATATCTCTTATCTTATCTATAATGCATTATATCAGCAAATATGAGCTGTATGTTTGGACATGGAAGCTGCTGTAAAGCCAAACATCAGCACAAAACAAGTTACTCTACAGCACTCTATTTACCAGGCATCGTTTTCATATAGCCACCGGGTGGCGATGGCACCATAGTCCTTGGGCCCATCATCGCTACATGCAGCTATATTTTTGCTTTTTAATTTCAACCAGTATAATTTGTTAGTCTTTGTTTTTGCAAAGTATTGCTTATGCTTTCTGTTGCTTGGGTTAAAATTCTGAAAGTTGAGCCTTTGACCTTTAAACTACTTAAATATTTTCTAGTTCACTTTTTTATTTATTTATTTTTTTTTTTACCAAAGGCATATACTAAAGGATAAATGTAAACATACTGAAATTCTAAGCAGTGTCTGTTGTGCTTTCATGTGTTTTTTAGTCTGTGCATTCCCCTACACCAGAGATTTCTGGTGATTGCTGTTGTACTTCTTTACATTCTGCAATGTTCCTTGTGCTTTCTTTGTTTTTCAATTCCTGTCTACTTGTTTCAAGAACAAAGTCATCACCTAAGTTGACTTTACATGCAAAGTTTCAACAATCTGTACCCCATAATGGCAACACTAGTGTAAAAGAGGCATTGATTTCAGCCCTAGAGCTTCTGCATATGCTATTTCAGACAGACTGTGTAACCTATTATCAGATTGCAGCATTAAGGTGCTCTTGAACTCTTGAAGAGTGTCTGCAGCACCCACATTGCCATATGCCGATGCAGACAATGGGCCACATATATTTTTCATTAACAAAACCCAAGATGCCTGTCAAAGTCATCAACTAAAGGTCATCAACTTTTGTGGATCATCCCTGTATTTCTTTGCAAATTCCAATTCTTACTGCTGATGAATGGTTTACAGGGGTTTAGAGGGGTATGGCCTCTATATTTCTGCTCTTGAAGTTTTCTTTGAACAGTGGATTGTGATACCTTCAACCCTGTCCTTTGGAGGATGTTGTTGATGTCACTGACTGTTGTTTTGGGGTTTTTCTTCACAGCTCTCACAATGTTTTTCATCAACTATTGTTTTCCTTGGCTGACCCAGTCGGTGTCCGTTGCTCAGTACACCAGTGGCTTCTTTCTTTTTCAGGACATTACAAATTGTTGTATTGGCTATGCCCAACAATTGTGCAATGCCTCTGATCAATTTTCCCTCTTTTCACAACTTCAAAATGGTGATAAACCTGTATTGTGTTTGTAATTGTTTCATATCCATGAGAGCCGAGTATTTTTGTGAATTTTTGAACAAAAGATCAAAAGGTTAAACAATATAGACAATTTTTCATAACCTTCTTTGCTCATATTTACCAAGGGTGCCAATATTAGTGGAGGGCACTGTATGATGCAAGCAATTGGTTATAATACACAATTCCACAGCTGAATTCCTGTGGAAAACAGGCCATTCCTCAGCTTTTACATAAGCAGAGTGAGTGTGAGGTGCCTCTGCAACATCAGGCTCTGTGTCTACCCCCTTATCTGGATGATTGACTGTGTGAACAGTCCAAACAGACAAACCAGGCAGACTTCATCACCTGGAAACTCTGGAACTAACAGTCAATCACAAGAAAAGATGATCTCAGGACTGAAAACAAAGTGATATTTCATATCAACCACCAAGCAATGCTGAGTTGTCAGATTCACACATTCTGTCTGTGTGAGCTACATACTTGCAGAGGTACCATTTAGGCCAGGATTACTGGTGCATGATTCCCCACTTGCAGCACTGTCACTGACACTGCAGGGCATTCAACCTACTGTACAGTCAGTGTTTCTGCCTGTTGTTGATACTGAAGGGCCCTCTGCACATGGCATCTAATAAATCTAACCTGTTGTCCCAGATAGAACAGTCACTGGGACACAATCTAGACAGCTGGAAACTGTTTTGGGCCCCCAAGTGGCACAATAGAAAAAGTATTTGCCCTATCATCAGGAGATCAAGAATTCGAATCCCAACAGTGCCACAGCTATCCAGGCAAGGTGTCAAGACAGCAAATTTGACCGTGCTCTCAAGTTGGGGGGCTGGCATTACTGTCTCTCCCCTGTCAATCAGAGCAACACAAGCCTATCATGGGCATCTGTGAGCTCACATATACACAGAACAGGACAGATAAGGATTTTCTCAGAGTGTGTTACCTTGCTGTGTGACACAGCACAGGCATGAGTGCATACGCTTTGTAGTGCCTTAATCAGATTATTTGTAGATGCTTTGCTGTACAACAAAGCCACCATAAAGAGGTGCTTGAAAGTTAGAGTTTTCTATATTTCCACATAAATATGACCTAAAACATCATTAGATTTTCACAGTCCTAAGAGTAGATAAAGAGAACCCAATTAAACAAATGAGATAAAAATACTACACTTATTCATTTATTTATTGAGGAAAATGATTCAATATTACATATCTGTGAGTGCAAAAGTATATGAACCTTTGCTTTCAGTATCTGTTGTGACCCCATTGTTGATCAGTCCACCACATCGGCTTGGAGGAATTTTAGCCCATTCCTCAGTACAGAACAGCTTCAACTCTGGGATGTTGGTGGGTTTCCACACATTCTACGCTTGTTTCATGTCCTTCTACAACACTGAGGTCAGGACTTTGTTTTAGCCATTCCAAAAAAAAAAAACTTTATTCTTCTTTAACCATTCTTTGGTAGAACGACTTGTGTGCTTGGGTTCACTGATGCTTCATGATCTACTTTGTCTTGAAATTCAGTTCACGGACAGTTCACGGAGGTCCTGACATTTTCGTTTAGAATTCATTGATGGCAAGTCATCCTGGTTGAAATGCAGCAAAATAGATCCAAACCATGATACTACCATCAGCATTTTTCATAGACAGGATAAGGTTCTTATACTGGAATGTAGTGTTTTCCTTTCTCCAAACATAATGCTTCCCATTTAAACCAAAAATTTTATTTGGTCTCACCGTCCAAAAAACATTTTTTTATGATCTATAGCAAACTGTAGACGGACAGCAATGTTCTTTTTGGAGAGGAGTGGCTTTCTCCTTGCAACTCTGCCATGGACTCATGAACATTAACATTAGCCAATGTGAGAGAGGCTTTAGTCCTTTGTGACCTCAGAGACAAATACATGTCTTGCTCTTGGAGTGATCTTTGTTGGTTGACCACTCCTGGGGAGGGTAACAATGGTCTTGAATTTCGTCCATTTGTACACAATCTGTTTGACCATGAATTGGTGTCCAAACTATTTAGATATAGTTTTGTAACATTTTACAGCTTGATGAGCATCAACAACTCTTTTTCTGAGGTCCTCAGAAATCCCCTTTGTTCATGCCATGATACACTTCCACAAACATGTGTTTGAAGACCAGATTTTGATAGATCCCTGTTCTTTAAAATAAAACAGGGTGCTCATTCACACATGATTCCCATCCCATTGATTGAAAACACCTGACTCTAATTTCATCTTCCAATTAACTGCTAATTCTAGAAGTTCACATACTCTTGCCACATAGATATGTAATATTGGATCATTTTCCTCAATAAATAAAAGACCAAGTATAATATTTTTGTCTAATTAATTTAATTGGGTTCTATTTGTCTACTTTTAGGACTTATGTAAAAATCGGATGATGTTTTAGGTCATACTTATGCAGATATATATATATATAAAAATAAAGGGTTCACAAACTTTCAAGCACCACAGTAATTCAAAATTTTAATTACCAATTAAATCAAAGTTAATTGGTTACTCCAGCTGTAAGTTATGAAACAATATAAAAAATATGAAAAAATATCAACAGAATCTGAGTTATATAAGTTAAAAAAAGACAACTAAATATCCTTGAGGACAAATTTGAAATCCTCTGTAAAAGAAGCATGGCAACATATTAAAGACAAAAATAAATGAATGTACAACAAAGAAAAATGATGATACCTTCCCAGGAAGTCATCCTGGTCTGGATCTTTATCATACACTTCTACCTCCAACTCCTGACCAGGGACTTCATGAACAATTACCTGAAAGACACACAACACAGTCAAGGTGAAACTCAGTATGGTTCACAGAGGACCACTCTCAGAGAAAATGTCTTGATATATGATTTTGTATTTTTTTCAAAGGTGGTTTAAAGGCTGTTTTAGTTTTAGCAAAAACATGTTACTGTACGTTTCAGTAACATGTAGCTTACATCTTGCATATTACTTTGTTATAAAACTGGACGAGTAATGGCTGAGTGTGTGTGTGTGTGTGTCTTACCTCATATACCTCACCCCATTTTGGGCTGTCTGTGTTATCTTTGTGTTGGGATCTGAAGGTCTGTGGCCCCACTCTTATCAATGCATAAGGGTCAGACATGCTTGACATCACACCCTTCACATAGTTATCCTTAGCAGCCAATCTATCAGCTTCCAACAGGTGAATACGGACCACACCCTGAAAAGGGGAAGAGAAACAGGGAAAGAGAATGTGTATATAATTTAAGACCTTCAGTTGGCATGGAAAAATGTGGTCTTATGCGGCCTTCTGCTGTTTTAGCCCATCCACCTCAAGGTGTTGTACATACTGAAATGCTATTCTGCTCACGGCGGTTATACAAAGTGATCATCATAAAACTAGTAAAAATGATAATTACCTAGTTGCCACATGATTGGATGATTGGATAACAGCTTGAATTGAATTGAACAGTTGGTGTATTTACAGATTATTTTGTATAAGAGCAGCTATTTATGAATGAATGGTAAATATACTGTATGTGTGTATATGCTATTGTGTGTGCATGTTACCCTGGGCAAAGGGGAGCGAAGCTGTGCCACTGGTAGATTCTCCACTAATGGGATGGTGAGGCGGTTAGGCAGCACCAGAAAGGAGGCAATGGCATCCATTATCATAGTGTTTGACTTCAAGCTGAGAGAGAATGAAAGCAATAAAGAATAAAGAGTGATTACTGTTTTATCTGCAGGGATGCAAACTCATCAGGGGTGAAAAAGGTGACAAAGATTCAAATCCCCTAGGGGGGTTCGGGGACATGCCTCCCCCAACTGCTCCCCCACCCCCAGTGGCCTGCTAAAGGGGTCATACTATGATTTTTTTTGTGTTTTCCTTCTGTTTGGGAGTGTAATGTATCTGTGCATGTATAAACTCTGCAATGTCCCAAAACTCATATTTTCCCCCAAAGGGAATTATGCTATCTAACAGAGAACACTGCTCCAGACCTGCCCAAAACGCATCGTTTGAAGTCCAGATTTACTTCCGTAATTTCTCTATGTTACGGAGTGTGCTAGCAGCATAATTACCCTCAAAGGCAGCCATGAAGAAAGAAGGCGAGGCTTTATGAATTCAGTTGAGGCTTCAGTGAATGCAGGCACTGGGTGGCTATGGCTCAGGTGGTAGAGTGGGTTGTCCACTAATTGTAAGGTTGGCGGTTCGATTCCCGGCTAACATGACTCCACATGCTGAAGTGTCCTTGGGCACTTCACTGAAGCCACTGACCCCTGAGTTTTTCCTGATGGCAAACTGGCACCTTGCATGGCAACTGTGCTACCATTGGTGTGTGAGTGTGTGTGTGTGAATGGGTGAATGAGACACAATATAAAGCGCTTTGGATATAAATGCTATATAAGTGCAGACCATTTACCATGTTGTGGAGATGCTGTGTGTTTCGGTGCGAAAGAAAAACCTCTTTGTTTAGCCTTCCAAAAGGGACCAAAGTAAGAATCAGTGGTTACTGTTTATTTATTTATTTATTTTCCTGAAAAGTACCATCCGTACCTATGCTTGTGTGCAGCACATTTAATGAAGGACAGCTTCCTGAACCTGGGCGAGTACAAGGCAGGTTACACACAAAGGCTTCTCCTGAAAAGTCGGGTGATTCCCACTTTGCTCAGACAGTCTTGTGCTTCTGAATCAGAACCCGTAAGTGTGTTTGATTATTTTATCTGCTATTGACTGTCCAAATGCGGAGTTTTGTGTTGTGGCTCAGTTGTAGACCTCTGCTAACGTGCTAGCTAAAGTTTGCTAAATTGCCTCAGTTTTTTAATATTTTTTTTGTTTTTATGTTGGTGGTCTGACAGAGATGTTGATTGTAGCTGCTGTTGTGATTCTATCTTGAAAAAGTTTATACCAATTGCATCACAAGAATCTGAGCTTTCCAAATATATATTGCACCTATGTACACCCAGAAACTGTGTACATAGCACAGTTATTCCCACAGAATTTACATCGTAACTGAAAGGTAAGAGAGTTACAAAATAAAAACCAGTGTGAAATGTTCTGCTCAAGTCATGTTTGCAAAGTTGGTTCCGCTTGATTATCTTCATTTTCTGAATCTGACTCGGGATCAAACTGATACGGTAAAACCGATGACATGTTGCTTAGGAGCGGAGAATTTCTTTATAAACTTTGGAGATTAAAGCTAAGTCAAGGGGTGTTACAATTCTGACACATGCAAGAATTTTGGCCAATCATAATGCAACAGGTCACCTGGCCAATCAGAACACTGGGTTTTTCAGAAGGAGGGACTTCCAAGAGAAATCCGAGCATTTTAGGCATTATTTGACAAATAACGTGTTTTTGAACATTAAGGCATGTTAACCTATTTTATTACACGCAATAAACAACATAATTAACATTTAAAAATGTTTAAAAATCATGATATGACCCCTTTAAACTTCAATATGCAGAACAGTGTTACACTGATCTGACCAACCACAAAAGTTAAGTAAATGATCACATATGTTGCCACCCATCTTGCATTTACTCACACAATTTTGTCATTGAATTAGTGAATTAGTCTCATGTTCCAAAACAAATCCAAAAGCAAATTAAATTTAATTATCTTGTGGTTATGACAGTATTAGCCTTGCTAATATATTAGAATAAAGAAAATGGAACCAACAGGGGCAAATTTTAACTTTAAGTTGACACTTTAATGTGAGGAGCTCAACTTGTTTTGTAATCGTCAGGAAAATGGTAATGTTAGTAATGTTAAAGAAGTAGTCCCTACAGTCAGTAACATTAGTTGTGATTGCTAGCGTTAATCACAACAACTCAACCTTATTAGGTTAATTAACAGTCCCAAGCTTGGCACATCGTCTTACAAACCAATTAAGGTTATCAATATTTTTTTCCCATGTCATACCACTTTATTACACATAACTTTATTTATGGACTTTAATGTTGTGAATTCTTTATTGTTCCAGATTTCTTGAGTTAATACTGAAGTCTGGTGAAAATTTCATGTGAATAGCCTCATTGGAAATATACAGTGGCAAGAAAAAGTATGTGAACCTTTTGGAATTTCCTGGTTTTCTGCATAAATTTGTTATAAAATATGATCTGATCTTCATCTAAGTCAAAGGTATTGACAAACATAATGTGCCTAAAATAATGACACAAAAAAAATTCTGATCTTTCATGTCTTTATTGAGAACAACCAAAAAAAACCTCATAGTGCTTGTGGAAAAAGTATGTGAACCCTTGAGTTAATGGCCTCAAAAAAGCTAATTGGAGTCAGGTTTTAGCACACCTGCAGTCTCGTTAAGAAAATGAGTTTGGAGGTGTGGACTACAGCTACTTTGACCGATAAAACCCCCTCAAACTTTTGGAGTTTGCTCTGCACAAGAACCACACGCTTATGTGAGCCATGCCTCACCAAAAAGAGCTTTCAGAGGATCTACGATCAAGAATTGTTGATTTACATAAAGCTGGCAAGGGTTACAAAGTGATTTCAAAGACTTTAGAAATTCACCAGTCTACAGTTAGGAAAACATTCTACAAATGGAGACACTTTGGGACTGTTGCTACTCTACCAAGAAGTGGGCGCCCAGTCAAAATGACACCAAGAGCACAACGAAGACTCATCAGTGAGGTAAAGAAACAACCCCGAATGACCACCAAAGATTTGAAGGCATCAATGGAACTAGCTAACATCTCTGTTCATGAGTCTACAATACGTAAAACATTGAACAAGCAGGCTACGGCAGGACACAATGAAGGAAACCACTGCTTACTAAAAAGAACATTGCTGCATGCCTTAAGTTTGCAAAAGAGCACATTGACAATCCGCAACAGTATGGGCAAAATGTGTTGTGGACTGACGAAACTAAAATTGAACTATTTGGAAAAACCACACAGCACTACATCTGGTGTAGAAAGGGCACGGCATATCATCATGAAAACACCATCCCAACCATAAAGTATGGTGTAGGAAACATCATGATTTGGGCCTGCTTTGCTGCATCAGTGCCTGGCCAGCTTGCAATCATTGAGGGAAGATGAATTCCCAAGTATATCAGACAAACTTCAGGATAATGTGAGAATGTCTGGACGTCAGCTGAAACTGTGTAGAAGTTGGGTGATGCAACAGGACAACGACCCAAAACACTGGAGCAAGTCCACAACAGAATGGCTTCAGAAAAACAAAATCAGCCTTTTGGAGTGGCCAAGTCAGAGCCCAGACCTCAACCCAATAGAGATGCTATGGAATGACTTGAAGAGAGGGAGGTTCAACCAGTTATTAATTCTAAGGGTTCACTTACTTTTTCCACTGCCATTTTGAATGTTGAATGAGTGTGTTCAATAAAGACATGAGGGATCAGAATTTATTTTGTGTTATTATTTTAGGCACATTATATTTGTCAATACCCTTGACTTAGATGAAGATCAGATCACATTTTATGACAAATGTATGCAGAAAACCATGAAATTCCAAAGGGTTCACATACTTTTTCTTGCCGCTGTATTTACTGAACAAAATGCTAACACGTCCAATACTTATTTCCCCCACTGTGTGTGTGTGTGTGTGTGTGTATATATATATATATATATATATATATATATATATATATATATATATATATATATATATATATATATACATATACATAATCCACTTCTGTTCGACTCTTTATGTTCATGGGGTTGATTATATGTCTCAATGATGTTTCACTATGCTTGCCTTGGACTTTGGACTATATTCTAATTGAGGACCATGACACACTATGTCTCATTGTTACCTTCTAGGTGTCTTCCATCTTCATGAAATTTTGGTGAAATCATTTAAATGTAGTCTTATGCTTATGTCTTATGCTTTCAGGAATTAGTGATCTTCAACAATGCTATGACCACTGGGAAATTGAAGAAGGTCAATATATATTTATATATCTCGAATAGCCTCCCCCTACATATTAGATCCTGTGACTCGACTGAATGTTTTAAATCCATGTTGAAAACGCATGTCCACTCTGTTGCATATAATTGTCTTTATATGCATAGAGATTGAATAGTGATGAGTTTTGTGTTTTATTGTGGGTGTTTTGATGTTTTGTACTTTTGGGAGTGTAAAGCACTTTGTTCAACTTGTGTTGTTTTTACATGTGCTATAGAAATAAATGTTGATTGATTTATGTTTATGTTCTCTGTCAATGTTTGTTTTATTTTTCTTTTCTTTTCTTTGAGATGTTCTAACAACTAAAAATATATTTGGTGCATGACTCCCCCTCTTACTACAACTGACTACTTTATTATAGCAAGGGTTGCAAAGTCAAGAAAATCCTACAGAGAGGGACTTCCAGTTGGAGGAGTGAGAAGTTTCTGCTCTGAGTAGTGCTTCTGGTTTTACCTATTATTTCTATTTGTTTGCGTGTGCGACACACCTGGCATCTTAGCACAAGGTTAATTAGCTTTTAATTAAGTCCATTAGAAAGCCAATATGAAAAAGGACATTGCCAAACAAACTATGCAAGCAGCAGACATGACTGCACTGGGCCAGGGGGATGATATCCACGAGCTCCTCGGTGGTATCAGATTGGAGGTTGCTGCACTCAGAGTGGAGATTATATACAAGGTGAAATCCTCTATTTCGGCTGTGAGAACATCGCTGCAAGCGCAGGAGCAAAAGCTGAAGGAAGTTGAAGAATCCCTCACTGATGTGGATGGCTATGTTACTGCCCTTGAAACCAGTTGTGCAGCACTGACGAAGGACAATGAAAAAATTAGGGCAAAATGTGAGAATAATTTGCATTCCTGAGCACTCTGAGAGCGTGTGCCCATCCGTATTTGTGAGAGAAGCAACGAAATGTTGGTTCAATACATTGTTGACTGTTCAATGGATATATACAGACTTTCCTTGTTTCCATAGGACCAAACGCACTTGCGGAGTCCCATGAATAATGGTAGTTATGGACAGTCAACATTACAAGCAATGCATTTTGTGATTCAAGTCAGGACAGTAAATGATTGGTTTGTTCTGGGTGCTTGCTCATCTAAGTCATATCACAGCCAAACCGTGACTCAGTTTCCCAGGAGGCACCGCAAACTACAAACATGGCCGCTGAGGACTACACTTCCTACACACGCACATGCTCGCCTTCCCCGGAGTTCTAACCTCACACACCTGCACCTAATCACACACACACCTACTCACAGCATAAAAGGAACTTTGGGAACATTCAGATGGCGCGAAGTAAACTTTCAGTAGACTTGACTTCTCCAAGCCTTTTCATCATGTTTTTGACAAGTGACCATTATGTCTGCTCTCGACCCCGATTTCTGCCTTGCCTTGTTTTGTTTGTTTGCCTGATCACCTGATCCCTGCCTGTTTCACGACCACGAACTTTGCCTCCCATCTCACAGAAGAGCTACTGTAGCACAAATTGCTGAAAAATGCTGGCTATGATAGAAAGGTGCCATAACACACAGTGCATTGCAGCTTGCTGTGTATGGGGCTGCATAGCTACAGACCGATCAGAGTGCCCATGCTGACCCCTGTCTAACACCAAAAGCACCTACAATGGGTATATGAGCATCAGAACTGGACTATGGAGCAGTGGAAGAAGGTGGTCTGGTCTGATAAACCACGTTTTCTTTTACATCATGTGGATGGCCAGGTGAGTGTGTATTGTTTACCTGGGGACACGATTGCACCAGGATGCCCTATGGGAAGAACGCAAGCTGGCGGAGGAAGTGGGATGCTCTGGGCAATGTTCTGCTGGGATGCCTTGGCTCCTGGCATTCATGTGGATGTTACTTTAATATGTACCACCTACATAAACAGTATTGCAGACCAAGTACACCCCTTCATGGCAACAGTATTCCCTAAAGGCAATGTGTCTTTCAGCAAGATAATGCAACTTGCCACAAAATTTCTTTGAGGAACATGACAAAGAGTTCAAGATGTTGACTTGGCCTTCAAATTCTCCAAATCTCAATCTGAATGAGCATCTGTGGGATGTGCTGGACAAACAAATCTGATCCATGGAGGCCCTACCTCGCAATTTACAGGACTTAAAGGATCTGCTACTAACATACTGGTGCCAGATACCACAGCACACCTTCAGAGGTCTTGTGGAGTTCCATACCTTGATGGGACAGACCTCTTTTGGCACACAAGGGGGACCTGCACAATATTAGGCAGGTGGTTTTAATGTTATGACTGATCGGTGTATATACACGGTATGTTATGCTAACAATTTTATGCTAAAAAAATGAATAATAGCAAATTGTTAGCAAATTCACTTAAGTTTTTGAGTGTGTTACATTCCAGAAAGATCAGAAAACTGCACTGCATGCTACTGGAAGCAGTGCTGATGCGAGTCAGACTGGGGTTCCTCAAGCGCTATTTCATAATAATGCCTGTATGATTTTTTAGGAAAATATTATTTTAATAAAAATGAAGAACAGTAATTTAAGAACAACTAAAAACATCACAATGGACGTACAACTTAATATTTTTTAAATCAACAAGCTTTTAACCAGTTAAAATAATATCATCAAATTGTCCCTTTTTAAAACAGTTATTTTTACTTGACTCACTTGAGTCCTGGAATGTCCAATAGGTTGGTTAGACCAGTCCAGTTGATGTCCAGCTTCTGATAAAGAGGAGAAAAAGGAGAAAGTCTGATGAGGAAGAAAAGAGGGAGACTTGGCACTTCCAGAACAGAATAATCTATATTAAAAAGATCAAGGTAGGTACATAATAGTGTGAAAGTGCAGCACTGATATAATAAAAGACTAAACTAAATCAAGTACAGACTTATGGAAAATGATTACAATGAAAAGATGAAAGGTATAGATGACTGCAGAGGAGATGTAAGTGTACAGGAACTTACAGGCCTACGGATGAAGAACATAGTAAGCGCTCCTACAATGGGCACATTGCCGATCAAAGGCTCCAAAATCACTCTCATCATACCACTCAGCTGAAAAAGACAGTGTTAAAGAATATTCCTTCACCTTCATGTAATTACTCTACTCTTGGTACAGTAATTATAGTTTATTCAAGAATTACAATATAGCAATAGTAATTATGGTAATTACAGTTTGATACATGGTGTGATGTTTCAAAACTAGGCACATAGCAAAGTATGAGTTAAAGCTCACCTGTATCCCTTTCACTCCAGCTTTACAGAAATACCTCTTCACCTCCACATTTATCTCTACATCCCCCACATAGCTGCAAAAAGTGAGACATACAGTTAGACAGACATCAAGACAATAACACAAAAATAGTTTTTGTCCAAAGAAGAAAATTTTATATTCCTTGGCAACAATACTTAACTTTGGTAAGTGAGATTTTTTTGTTTGCATGCAACATTAGTTTAACACCTGAGAATAAAGCCAAAATAAGAAATTTTCTGACACAATTGAAGTGTCCAGCAGCCACTGTAACAATATCCAAGCTATTAAATGAGCAAGCCCATTTGTTTAGAATTAGAAATATTAAAAAAAAAAAAAAAAAAAGATTGACCAGGGCAGCTGTCTAACTCCCACAGCAAATGGTAGCACAAATGTATGATTACGGTTAGCAAATGGCTAGATGCATACACATTCCAAGGGCCTATTTACGTGTGGGATATGCCCCTACTGTTTAAACAAAATGTGTAGTAGACAAAATGTTGAGCTGGTACACAACCTTGTCACTGTGCATAAAACAAAACAACAGGAAGATCAACAATTACCTCTTCCAACAGCCAGTTCTTTCTAAACTGACATTTATCTCATTTGGCTGATGCTTTTATCCAGTGAAACTTAGAAATGAGACAGGATACATCTGAGCAGTTGAAGGTTAAGTGCCTTGCACAGCAGCACAATAGTGGCAGAATGGCCATGCTGAGATTTGAATTTGGCATTTGAACTAACTAAATATCATTAAAAATCCAGTTAGCAATTAGTACAAAGATGCATTACATGGGACTAATTGTTCCAGAGAAACAGCTACTTAAACTTAATTCCACCCCTATTGATGACCATGCCCCAAACTTTGCAGACCTCCTCAGAAGCTTGTACTAAACAGGCCACAAGGTGGTCCTTAAACTTTTTAAGTACCTTCAGGGCATAGTGCCAATGATTCATACTGATTTTCAAAACAAAAAAGCAAATATGGCCGACATAGAAGAATTTCAGGAACAAACCATTCAGAAGTTGTAAGCAAACATATGCTTTTTTCATATGTCGTGATCACTAAGTGGTGATGTTCTGAAACTGTGCAAGTACTCTCAGGTCATGATTGCTATGACATATACTAAATTTGGTCTGAATATGCTAAATCACGTCCATTTCAGCATGCTCATCATCGAATTTGTTAGCACGTTATTCAAGAAGAGTTTGACGAATCAAATTGAATTCCGTATCTTTTGGTCGCCATGGTCTGAAGATGATTTTCATGAAAATCGGAAAAGCGGTCTATGAGGAGTTCAAAAAAAGGAAGTTTTTTAAAGAAAATTCAAAATGGTGGAAAACTTTCATGACAGAAAATGACATCTCGACTCAGCACGAGCCAAGGAATCAGAGGGGAAAAGATTTTTGTTTCTAGCCCTTACAGTTTAAAAGTTATTAGTATAAACACAAGTGCAATTTTGGGCTTTTGGTGGCACTAAAGGATTTGAGATAGTGACTCTAAAATTGCTATGGTAACATCTCAGACTGTCCCCTATCTGTGTGCTAAATTCCATAACTTTCCTATGTACGGTTCAATTTGCTGCCATAGACTTCAAGAGCAGGAGAAGTAGAATAATAATAATTAAAGCTACAAGCAGCATTTTCGACTCAGTGAGCTGCAAATTCACAGATGCACTATAATTGTTGCATAAGTATGGACGTAAATAGTGCCAAATGTCCTCAAGGCAAAGGGTGGGAATTGACCAAGACCAACTAGGGGGGAAATTGGCAAAAATCTGTTACAGGTTTGCACAACGATCACAGTTTCCGTTAGCCGGTAAATACTGTTTTTTGTCCATTAACAATTAAAAATGTCCGATAAAATCAGAAACAGTTTCTGTCCGGTAAAAATCTAAACACAAAGCAGACATATGTTAAACAAAGTGCGTCCGCAATTGCACACTTAGATAAGATCTCTGTGACTGTGCAAATATTTTTTTTCTCAAATGCTTCTCCTGTAACATGTACTCTGATTTGCTCGCATTATTCAACTCATTGAACCACACACACATGTTGGCTGGCACCAACATTTTTTAGCAGAAAGTCTGTGCTGTATACCAAATGTTAGTGCAATCACACTTATGGTTCCTGAGAAAAAGTTACCTGACTGTACCTCCACGCCCTTTATGTGACCACGACCCAAATTTTGCAGATATCCTCCGAATCTTGTGCTGTTTAAAAGTCTCAACATGTTTTTGATAATTATTGAAGTTCACTGAGTATTTTGAAGTTTGTGAAGATACAGCAAAAATTATAACAATGCTTTAGTGCCACCATTAGACCGATTAGGTCATCTCACTAGCTCGACTTGGGATCTGTTGACCAAATTTCATGTCTCTCTGACTTACGGTTTGGTATGCATGACTTAGGGGATGTGGGAAAAAACTCAAAGCAAAAACAATAGCGTTTCAGCACTTTCTGTGCTTGGATTATACAAGACTAAGAGATACAATTAAAAGAACAAGCAAAATATTTATGATTTAAAAAATGGCTTAAACAATGTGCAACCATGAACTGATTATACATCAATTAATGTAATGTATATAAAAAACAGTCCAATAACTGTGAATACACCATGTTAAGTTCATTTTCAATGTGTCTAAAAATGCCTACATCTCTGTAGTTAACATTTAATTTTAATGTGTTGCTACCCCTACACTAGTCTCATGGTTCCTGACTCACTGTTGCCAAATTTCTAATATAACATGCACACCTGCAAAAGCACAACTATGCATTGTGCAAGACTGTGGTGCTGTCTATGAAGCAAATGTATTGGTTGAGCAAGAACATGTATCCAGCAGCATTAGGGTTTGGAAAACACCCAATAATAGTCAACCAAACCAGAACTATCACAAAAATGAAATGAAGCTGTTGGAGGTTCAACTGGAAGATGATTTGAAATTTCATTTAGATGGCAAAATTAAAAAAAAAAAAACAAAAAAAAAAACAGAGAAGTGACAATGAATTGGAGGGAGAGACGAAAGGCAAAAGAGCAAAATTTCAGTAGAATATTGGCATAAATGATCCTTAAGTACAGTATAAATCATTAAATTATTATTTATTTCATCCAGTACTTCACTTTTTCTATCCATTCTCTCTACAAACATGATATGCAAGACCTACTATTTTTCTTGTTTTGTAGATTCAATACATGCTATACTACACTATAATACAACTAGATACACGGTCATGTGCTCAGGATACTGCAACTTTTTCTTTTGCCAAATTCTGCACTGATCCTACCTCTCACTGTGCAG
The DNA here is from genome assembly GCF_001660625.3 of Ictalurus punctatus. Taxonomy (NCBI): domain Eukaryota; kingdom Metazoa; phylum Chordata; class Actinopteri; order Siluriformes; family Ictaluridae; genus Ictalurus; species Ictalurus punctatus. Next base: position 1,041,493 of record NC_030426.2, on the reverse strand, counting down.
TCAGACACATAATTATTAAATATTTTTTTATAAATATAAAAATATTGTTATAAAAACATTTTAGAGTCACCTGATGTAGACATCCAATAGCACGTGTCCTTTTTCGTTCTCGGTATGAGCCTTCACTCCGACAACCTTCATAGCCTGTAAAAACATGGATATGCAGATTTTTGCATATGAGCCCAAAAATGTTGTTCCAGGAACCATGCTACTATTCATGTTGTATAAAGTGGTTAGTGCGTAGTGGTTAGTACATTTGCCGCACACCCCCAGGGTCGGGGGTTCGATTCCCACCGTGGCCCCGTGTGTGCGGAGTTTTCATGTTCTCCCCATGCTGCGGGGGTTTCCTCCGGGTACTCCGGTTTCCTCCCCCAGTCCAAAGACATGCATGGTAGGCTGATTGGCATGTCCAACGTGTCTGTAGTGTATGAATGGGTGTGTGAGTATGTATGTGATTGTGCCCTGCGATGGATTGGCACCCTGTCCAGGGTGTACCCCGCCTTGTGCCCCATGCTCCCTGGGATAGGCTACAGGCTTCCCCGTGACCCCGAAAAGGATAAGTGGTATAGAAGATGGATGGATGGATGGATGGTTTTACTTAAAACTAGTAGCTTTCATTTAGAACTTAGAGATCTACTATAGATAACAAGTGCAGAGGAGACAGTTGGAGTTGCAAGTGATGTTTATAGTAAAAACCGGAAAACAATTCAAAATGTGAGATATAATCATGATCAGAAATTCAGGTAGTCAGGAAACCAAATAAACAAAACAAAATCCAAAAATCGAGAAACCAGGAAGCAGAACAAGATTAAAAAACAGAATAACAAAACACATAGAAAGGCGTGGTAAGTCAGGCAGGAATACAATCGCCCTAGAACAAAGTTATTACTTCACCCTGGAACAAAGAAACACAACAGCTTAAATACACAGACTAATCAAGTGAAGGACTGAAAACAGGTGAGAGTAATCATGACACATTAAGGGGTCAGACAATGACAAGACAGAGGCAAAACACACATGGCCACATAAACAAACAAACAAATCCCCGGAAGTAGCACCAGCTGTGATGCAGTGAAGTAGAAACAGGATAGTTGAGCAGGATTCAGTAGGCAGAGCAGCACACAACGCCCTCCAAGCTACAGTATTAAACAATCAAGATAATAGAACATAGCTGGACCAGAAGAAATACCTGTCAGTTGCATGTTACAATATTTTTGGAACTTATTTAAATATCAGCAAATGAAAGCTGAAACTCTGATCTATCATCTCGTATTTAGATTTTGACTCAAACACAAATGTCTTCAGTGTAGGCAACAAGTGAACAATGAGTACACTTGAAGGTGATGTGTTGGAAGCAGGAAAAATGGGCAAGCGTAAGGATCTAAGCGACTTTGTCAAGGCCCAGATTGAGATGCCTAGACAACTGGGTCAGGGAATCTCTAAAATTGCAGGTCTTGTTGGGTGTTCCCTGCATGCAGTGGTTTGTACCTACCAAAAGTGGTCCAAGGAAGGACAACCAGTGAACTTGCAACAGGGTCATGGGCGTCCAAGGTTGGAGAGCACATGGAGAGCAAAGGCTAGCCCAGGGCTCTACGGTAACAATTTTTTTAATTACAAAAATTTAGGAGAACGGTCAAAAATTAAGGAGCACGGTTGAAGTTTAGTGTTTTTTTAAGAGATGGTAACGTTAACGTGCCACAATATAACGCACAAATAGGCATGAGAAAACTTGAGCTTGACAATTATGACAGAATTTAGGAACATACTGTGAGCCATGACAAATTAATTTACTTTCTGATAAACTAAATTTTATATTTTCATTTAATTTTACAGGCTGAATGCAAAAAAGCAACCATTATATGTATGTATATATCTGAATAATCTCGTATAGGATGTGATTGGGTGAATTGGTAACACCTATATACTTTTTCACAGTCGCACAAAGTACAGTTCAGTCGCAAATTCGAGTGAAATGGTCGCACTTTAGAGCCCTGTAGCCCATTTGGTCCGATCCCACAAAAGAGCTACTGTAGCACAAATTGCTGAAAAGGTTATTGCTATGATAGAAAGGTTTCAGAACACACAGTGCATGACTGAACACACAGCTTGCTGTGTATGGGGCTGCATAGCCACAGACTGGTCATGCTGACCCCTCTTCACTGCCGAAAGGGCCTATAATGGACATGTGGGCATCAGAACTTGAAGAGGAAGCAATGGAAGAAGGTGGTCTGGTCTGATGAATCATGATTCTTTTACACCATGTGGACAGCTGGTGCGTGTGCATTCCTTAAATAGGGGCACGATGGCACCACGATGCACTATGGGAAGAAGGCAAACAGTGGAGGCAGTGTGATGAGCTGAGCAATGTTCTGCTGGGAAACCTTGGGTCCTGACATTCATGAATACGTTACTTTGACATGTATGTACCTAAACATTGTAGCAGGCCAAGTACACCCCTTCATGGCACCGGTATTCCCTAAAGACAGTGGACTCTTTCAGCAGAATAATGCACCCTGCCACACTGCAAATATTGTTCAGGAATGGTTTGAGGAACATGCCAAAGGTGTTGACTTGGCCTCCAAATTCCCCAGATTGCAATCCAATCAAGCAACTGTGGTATGGGCTGGACAAAAAAAGTCTGATCCATGAAGGCCCTACCTCACTGCTAACATATTGGTGACAGATACCACAGCACAGCTTCAGAGGTCTTGTGGAGTCCATGCAAGCTAGTTTGGCAGCACAATGGGGACCTACACAATATTAGGCAGGTGATTTTAATGTTATTGCTGGTCTGTCTATATCGTAACCACAATTAATTTATGTAATTCTAAGCATTTATTCTACCTCCTTGAACACTTGAACAACCACTATTCCTTTTTTTGCTGTACCTAATGAGACAAATCAGTAAAGCAAGGAGGGAATGCAAAGAGTGAATTTAAAATGGTCCAAATGCCCACTTGTAGTGAGAACAAACAAATTTGTCCTTACCAATAAATAATATTTTGTAGTGATTCCCAATAACTAAACAAACAACTCCTAATCCTACGGGCTGGGGCCTCTCCACAGCTGCACACATCAACAGCTCCCTCCCCCTCCTCCCCCACCACAAGTATGACTCTCTGACATCCCTCTACATCATCGTCCATCACATAGACTCCTCATGAACCTACTCCAAGATCCTGTTTGTGGATTTCAGCTGTGTTTTCAACACAATCATCCCAGCTTTGCTACAGGATAAGCTCTCCCAGCTGAGTGTGCCTGATTCCACGTGCAGGTGGATCATGGAGGCAGCACATGAGCTTGGTAAAACATGTCTCTGACTCCTGGACCATCAGTACTGCCCCCCCCCCCCCCCCCCCCCCACACACACACACACACACACACACACACACCCCCACCCACCCAAGGCTGTGTTCTTTCTCCTATACTTTTCTCCCTCTACACCAACAGCTGCACCTCCAGTCAGTCAAACTACTGAAGTTTGCGGATGACGCCACCCTCTTTGGGCTCATCTCTGAGGGGCATGAGTCTGCCTGCAGGTGGGGGGTTGACCGTCTGGTGACACGGTGCAGTCACAACAAACTGGATCTCAAAGCTGTGGAGCTGTTGGTAGACTTCAGGAAGAACCCAGCCCCACCTCCCCCAATCATCCTGTGTGACTCGCCAGTCGATACTGTAGACTCCTTCCACTTCCTGGGAACCATTATCACCCAGGACCTCCAGTGTGAGCTGAACATCAGGTGTCTGATTAAAATAGCACACCAGAGGATGTACTTCCTGCAGCAGCTGAAGAAGTTCAACCTACCAAGGACAATGATGAAGCACTTCTACACCTCCATCAGTCCATACTCACCTCATCCATCACCATCTGATACATTGCTACCACTGCCAAGGACAAGGACAGACTGCAGCATGCCATTCACTCTGCTGAGAAGGCTGCAATCTGCCACCCCTTCATGACCTGTACACTTCCAGAACCCTAAAGCAGGCAGTTAAGATTGTGGCTGACCCCTGTCACTCAGCTCCGACAGAAGGCTGCAGTCAATCAACATCAAAACCTCACACAAAAAAAAACAGTTTATTTCCATTCACAACTAGCCTTATTAACAATACTCAGGAACTACCATGGTCTCTTATCCATCTCCAAGGACATTACACATTACATTAATGAAAAAACGCACATTGTTGTTTCATATGTGTTATATTAACGCACACAACTCAGACTGTTATACTGCACCTTTTTACTACAACTGTGAGCATTTGCACACCCACTTTTGCACATCCTGCACTAATGTACAGTTGTCTTTTATTTTTATTTTCCTAAACCTTTATATTTTTATATTTATGCTCATAGTTTACATGGCTTGATATATTTTTTAATGATTCTCATTTTCATAACTTTCTCTCATTTATCTTATTAATATTATTTTATTTATTGTATTTTACTGCTATTGTTAAGCACCAGTACACCGAGACAGATTCCTTGTACATGTACACCCACAGTACTTTGCGATGAAAGGGATTCTGATTCTGAATCTATGAAATTAAAGAATAGGGCCATGGAGTCATGGATACGAATGCCTTCTCACTCAAAACTTGAGCATGACATGCATAGAGTGTGTTTATCAAGACCAAATTTCATCCTCATGTGCTTATGAGTTGTTATCAGCAGAAGAACAGAAACACTGCCACAATTATCTGACCGGGCATTAATTTAGCTATTTTCCTTTTAACTTCAGGAGGACATGCTGTGCTCTCTATTACCATTAATTCAGTAATTATAAATGAAGATGATCAATCATTCAAACATCCACTAGGAAAACCTAGCTACCACTGTCTACTAAAGCAATGTAAAAATGTAATAAATATGGTTCCTTACAACGTTCTTTGAAAAAAATTGCTATTCCTATTTCATCAAGAACATAATATAACATAGTTTTTATTTGTTATATATATAGCACTTCACAGCCAGTACATAATTCCATACGTTATTTTATAGTGTTAATGTCTTCATTATTATTCTAAAAAAGAAAATAGTAAAATTGAAGAAAACCCTTAGTAGTGAGACAAACCTTGTCACCAAAGTCAATCTTAGTGAAGCTGAGGGTTTGCAGGTGTACACTGGATGCTCGGATGGATGGTGCAATGCTGTCTGTTAGCAACTTCTCCAAGTACTGACCAATAAATGGCCATGCTTGCTGGATGACCTGCAGAGAGAGAGAGAGTGTGAGAGAGTGAGAGAGAGATGGAGTAAATAAGTGAGAATGAGAACTGTACAGTGTACAGCTGCAACAACTAATAGATAAAATCGATAATAATCGATTATGAAAATTGTTGTCAACAAATCTCGTTATCGATTAGTTGGTCTGCGTGCTGCACGGGGTAAATATACTATGTTACTTCTATTCCGAAAACACGCTTGGGAGAGTAAATACTAAAGTTGTGTCCCAAAAGAAGTAGTGTACACTTACACTATACACTATGTACTCTACCGTCTAGTGCAGTATTTTAAAAGGGGGGGGTTTGGAGGTTTTTAAAAATGTTTAAATGATGTTTTATATATATCATATATATATATATATATATATATATATATATATATATATATATATATATATATATATAGACATACATACACACACACACATATATATATATATATATATATATATATATATATATATATATATATAAAAAACATTATTTAAATATTTTTTAAAAACCTCCAACCCCCCCCCCCCCCACCCCCTTTTTAAAATACTGCACTAGACAGTAGAGTAATAATGTTAAATTTATCAACATATATTCAAATGAGATTTTTAAAATGAACCAATTTGGTTATTTGCGAGCATTCACAAATATCACGTTAGCTGAGCTGACGATCGTTCATAGATGAATTTATTTTTAATGTATTTAAAATGAAATGATAATTTGCAAAAACCTATGAGTGGTAGACAATTTAAAGTGTCGTACTGATGGATAAAATAAACAAAAGATAATTCAGAGAGTCAAATTAAATGTCACACCAAAAATAAAATGTAAAAAATAAAATCTTGAAATGTTTTGATTCAATTTTAAATGCCCAATGTTAATATTATTAATGTAAAAATATTAATGAAATAAAGCAACATATATAGAAATGAATGTTTAACATATAGCCTATAATTACTGTGGAGTGAGGGGGTCCTTGTGGATTGTTCGAAATATGCTAGGGGTCCAGAGCTCACGCAAGGTTGAGAACCAATGGCCTAGTATGTGAATTTTAGAAAGGTAATATCGTCTCAAATAGAACACGAGCGGGTTTTTTTTTACTAACCGGAAAAAAAAAGCTTCCCAATTAGTGGCGCATGAATCATACCCACGTAATGTGATGCCGCTAGCTTTAGCAGATACCCAGAGTCACCGACAATGACTTTCTTCAGTTTAACGTTTATGTCAAGGTTATCTTTTATACTCAACATGACCTCAGTCACCATCAGACGGAGGCGTAATCGTCAAGTGACTGAGGAGGAAGTGTGCGACCTCCAACTCCTCTAAGGCAGTGGGCATTTTATATTAAACACCCTGAAGAAGATCAAACATTATAAAGTGGAGTTTGTGTAGCATGGAAACACGACAGTGATGCACGAGCACAAACTTATGTTTATATCCAAAATGCTCCACTATGTGCAAGGGCAGGGGAAACTGGTGCAAGTTGCTTAAAAAGTTTAGTTTAATTCCAGTTTATTGTCATTATATGGTGTATTTGCATGCTTGTAGTGTTATTTCTGTCGTTTATTATAACGGAAATGATCTGTTGGTAACGAGGCCCCGTTGCTCCTCACAGTGTAGACACAGTGATAAACAGTGGAAGCGCAAGTAAGTATTTATGAATAACTTTTTATGGATGCACAAAAAGCACTGAATTAAACTACAGTCCTAAATTAATAATATATATTCTGGTGTGTATTGGGTTCTTTTCAGTCTTATATAATTGGACAAACAGTTGTGTAATATATCTGTCTGAAGTTTTTATTTTGTAACACTCAGTTTGTGGATTTTATTTTAAATAAACGATGGTAATGGAGGTTTGCCCCGTCCATGTCCAATTAATCAAAAAAATTATTGGCCAACTAATTGATTATGAAAATAGTCGTTAGTCACATCCATAGTAGTTATGTAAACATCTATTAAAGAACTAATGTGGTTTTGGTGAATTGAATTTGTAATGATATATTTCTTTCCTCCTGGTACATAAATCTTGCCATTAAATTTAAATATATCTGAATAATATTTTTGGACGACAAATAACGCTCAATATTAACACATGCATGATATTGTTGATGTCTGTTGACATGATATTGATAGTCTCTTCTGTGCATCAAATCAGGTCTTAATAATGACCTCAGACTTTTAGAGCTAACTGTAAGAACATCATGTGATTGCAAATGGTCATTTAAATTTTAACGGAGAGAGGGGGGGTTGCTGGTTCTGAGCACTGGGCAGGATGATGTATAACTGTCTGTGACATATATCCACGAAGGCCAGAGCAGCCAGAGATAAAAATTCTACCAAAAAAACTAGGGTATGTTGGTGAGCAGGACAGTTCCATGCATCTATTGGTTGAAATGCAATCTGCAGAAATGTTTGGAGTTAGAAACAACAAGCTAAGCTTACTTTATTCAATTAATATAAGGGCAGGTCTGCTCAATATCCATAATAAAATGTCTACATTTTAAAAACTACATTAATTCATTTATTCATTCATGGCACCATTCACATGCACATTAACACATTCACAACTGGGGCAATTTAGCATTAGCCAATCAAAACCTTCATGTTTTTTGTACAGGAGGAAATTGGAGAACCCAGTGGAAAGCACAGCAACGCAGGGAGAACATGAAAAACACAAACAGTAACCCAAGTTTAGGATCAAACCCAGGACCCAGGAGCTGTGAGGGGGAATGCAACCCACCATCCCGCCCTCTACAACTACAGTGAAACATATGTAATGTTAATTAGCGGACTAGAATTAGTCTTTATTGGACTTATTACTCACATGAAAGTAAATAACAAACAAATTCTGTCTGCCCACGCAAATGTTTATACAGTGGGTTTCGAATTTATTCAGAACCCTTCAGTTTCTGTCAATTTTATTTTGTCCTCAAGAGAGATGGGCTAATGTGCCAGTAGGACAACCATCTCAAAAACTGAGGGAAGGAGGAATGAGGCCACATACAGTGAGGTCCTTGAAGAAATCCTGCTCCAGAGTGCACACAAACCAAGACTAGGGAGAAGGTTCACCTTTCAGCAGGACAATGACCTGAACCATACGACATGGCCATGACAATGCTGGAGTGGCTTCAGGACAAGTGAACCTCCTTGAGTAGCTCAACTAAAGGCCAGAATTTAACCCTATAGAATATCTGTGAAGAGACTCGAGGATGGCAGTTCATACTGTAGTTACAATCTGATTGAGCTTGAGAAGATCTGCCAGGAAGAATGGGAGAAATTGCCCAAATCCAGGTTTGCTTGTAGAGTTACCCAAAAATACTCAAAGCTTCTACAAAGTACCAAATAACAGCTCTAAATAAGTACCTTTTTAAATGAGAGGTTTTCAGTTTTTGCTTTTTAACAAACTTGCAAAAAACTTATTTTTGCTTTTTCATTATTGGCTATTGTGTGTAGATGGCAAAAAAGTCAATTTAATTGATCTTAAATTAAATCTATAAGACAATAAAACACTGAAGGAGTCTGGATATCTTTCAAAGGGTTACACTTGTATAGGTTTAAAATCAGAACTGTTGATACATGACCTGGGATAATGAGACATTTGTTTTTATGAGACATTTCCAAGTATTGAACAGAACACAGGTTAACATACTCATTGGGTGTGGTAGAGGAATGAGGCCAGAGCGACTTGTACACAAACTCAGGAACTGTTGGCCATGCATTTTTTGTTACACAGTGATTTCTCTATTCTTAGAGCACAGGCCTGGCTTCAAAACAAGCAGATTTGTAACTGACTTCTGGCCAGTGGAATGGTGTGTGTTCTCCACGGCCCTCCTTTTTCATATAATGCTAATTTGAAAATTCTGGCAGTAGCAGGTTGTGAACTCTTCAAAAGTATCTCGAGCAAAACACATCTATGCCAGGAAGTGGCTGTGTGTGTGTGTGTGTGTGTGTGTGTGTGTGTGTGTGTGTGTGTGCACATGGCAAAACTGATGGCATTTACAGAACTAGCTGCCCCTTTTCTTGAGGCAAGCATTTGGTTTTAGGCAGGGTTACATGCAGTTCCTGTTCTGACTAAACCTCTCCAGACACACAGCTGTACAGGGGAGCAGAAAAATTGAACTTTCATTGTTTTGTTTTTTTAAACTTATTATTGTAAAGGTTTTCTTGACTTATACAACTGTTTTATATAACAAAGGACCAAAATAAAGATGCTGTATATTTATTTTTTAAAAATATTGTGAGAGGTTGGGAGACACAGCAAGTTTCTCTCTTCTGCCAGAGGTATAGTGTAAGTTATGGTTTTGTGGTTCCATGTAACCACTAAAACCTGCTAAAGGCAGTAAACACATATTTCATAAAACTGCACAGAGTGACATACCTTATTAAGCCATTCAACCTTCTCCACATCTTGGAAATTGACCTGTGGGATATAGGTAGACAAATGTTTGTGAGTAATAAATGTGTCATATGGCATTACCTGCACCAGAAAAGATGTGAGAAAGGAAGTGGTTGTAGCAAATACACAGCTCTTCCATAGCCACCTAAACCTAAAACTTTCATTACTATAAGAAACATGCCTTTTATGGATAAAATAATGGGCATATTCCCCTATCTGCTCAGAAGGAAGTTTACCCGCCCTCAAAGAAACACGTCAGGACATTTGGAAAAGGCCAGCATGAACTGCCAAAACAGGATCAATAAAATACGAGAGATGGGGGTTTGAACACAGAGACAGTGACAGAGAGTGAGGGACAGTTAGCAAGTAGGCCATTAATTGCTCAAAGCAAACCTTTTTTTCTGGATAGGGTGGGGGACTATTATTTTCTACACATTTTGCCCCTGAATTCATTAACAAAATTAATGGCAAAATCACCACTAGCACACGCTACCATATTTAATATTGTGGCATGTACAATATTAGTGAATACTACTGTACTAAATAGTCAAAATATATAGTAGCCTATGAGGATTTTCCCCCCTAAATGCTTCTTTAGTACAGTAGTTCAACAAACATAATGCATGCTAGATTTCAAATTAGGTAATTAGGTGTATATATAGAATTCATATTAGATTTAGATTTTGTTTTGTTTTGTTGTTAATCATAAATCCTTCAGATGATCGAAGGAAAGAGTATAACCTGAACGTGAGGACTCTAGCGGCAGCACATGTGTCTAACGGTTAAGGCCTTTTTTTTTTTTTTTTTTTTTACTCCTTAATGCAGTAGGTTGTTACAACGTCACTCACACTCATACTTTTGTTTGGTTTTCTTTGTTCGGCTTTATTTAGCGTTCTCACCCAAGCAGGTAGGTCTTTTTGGCTTCTGTACACGCCGCTGGATGATTCATGCTCTTCGTTCAGCAGCTGTATGGCGGACCTCAACCTCGCCTCTTTGGCTTCCCGAGTGTGTTTCCACCCCGAGTATAGCGCGAGTCCAAACACCAACAGACTGCTGCTCACTCGGTAATATCCGGCCAGGTAAACTGGCAACAAAGCTGTGAGACATTTGCCAAAAGTCCAAAGAATGCCCATGGCATCTATTCCATTGGCTTCGGGGTTCTGGCTCTCTCTGGGTTCGCTTGCTTGCTCCTTTGCTGAAGAGGTCGGCCCTGTGTCTTTCTCCGACATTCTTGCACGGGTTTTAAATGGTTACTTTACTTGTCAGATAGCGGGCAATGCAACAAAAACAATTTAGAGCTTAAAGTACGCATCCGCTCTGGCTCAAAGTTCCGGCTGCTTTGCTCGTGTTCGATGAAAATGTACGGAGAAAAACGCGTCGCAGTGCGGAGCTCGCTCTCTCTCTCTCTCTCTCTCTCTCTCTCTCTCTCTCTCTCTTTTCTTCTTCTTCTCTCCCCCCCCCCCCCTCTCCCTCTCTGTTTCACAGCTCGACTCAGTCGTGACTCAGCTCGAAAGAATGGGATTTTCCCCCTCCTCACTCGGTAATGGAGCCTGAAATGCGCTCACGCACACTGTTTATGCCCCTCTCAAGCAAGCAAGAAGTTTCGAATGATGGAAACGCCCAAAAAGTTGCTCTGTGTGTGTGTGTGTGTGTGTGTGTGTGTGTGTGTGTGTGTGTGTGTTTAAAATTGCAGCTTTTATTTTCTGGTATCAGACATCCCAACCTGCAAAAATAAATAAAAGCAACACCAGTCGTCCACCCCCCCCCCCCCCCCCCCCCCATAAGGTGTACCCTTATTGTCTTATGTAATAGGTTACATATATACTTTGTTTTTGTGATTTCACCTAATCTAAGTCTGATATATGCAGAAAATGTGACATTGAAATATGGACTTATACTGTTTCGTATTATACTATATGCTTTATATTACTGTATTATTCAACTCATGGAGTGATTTTTTTTTTAATTCCATAACTACTTTACACATGTCTACAGGGAGTTTGACCTCATCATCTAGACATCAATACAGTAGCTCCTTATAGCAGTTAAAATAACGTTAGCCATGCTAATGGACGAATGACACCTATTAAACCCACCTCAACATGTCTTTTACTGTCATTTAACCCACTATAGGCAACTGGAGAAATCACTGCTGCAAACTGTACAGCAAGCTACATGATTGTTGTTTTTTTACCCTTATTATGCATGGGTACACTTTAGTGTAATCTGGAGTGAAGTGCATTTTGAACTTCTTTTTTTTATTTGAACACTGTCAAGAAGCTGCAGACACTGAACCGAACTGACAGATAAACTGGAGAGAGAGAGAGAGAGAGAGAGAGAGAGAGAGAGAGAGAGAGAGAGAGGTCGGGTGTAAAGCCCGCCTCCCAAGAAAACGGATAGGTTAGTTAGCACAAAGAGAGACCAATCAGGACGCTTGCTGTGTCACTCTCTCACCAGGTCTATCTCTCGCGCTCTCGGTTTCTCCAGACCGTGTCTACCATTAGAAATGACAACTGAATGTCTGGGTTACGCATATAACCCTGTTCCCTGAGAAGGGAACAAGACGTTGAGTTTAGCATAACACTATGGGAGTGCCCTTGCACGCGACTGGCATCTGAAGCTTGGGTAATATCATGCCTATTTATAGGCCTGCCATGAGCAAGTGACATGGCAATTAAGCACGTCACGTGATATATATACAGTATCTCACAAAAGTGAGTACACCCCTCACATTTTTGTAAATATTTGATTATATCTTTTCATGTGACAAAACTGAAGAAATGACACTTTGCTACAATGTAATGTAGTCAGTGTACAGCTTGTGTAACAGTGTACATTTGGTGTTATCACTCTCACACTCCCTCATACTGGTCACTGGAAGTTCAACATGGCACCTCATGGCAAAGTACTCTCTGAGGATCTGAAAAAAAGAATTGTTGCTCTACGTAAAGATGGCCCAGGCTATAAGAAGATTGCCAAGACCCTGACACTGAGCTGCAGCATGGTGGCCAAGATTATACAGCGGTTTAACAGGACAGGTTCCACTCAGAACAGGCCTCGCCATGGTCGACCAAAGAAGTTGAATGCACGTTGTTTCGGCGATTTGTTCGATGCAGGGGAAACGGGAGAACCAGGGATGGATTAACGCACTCTCTCGCATGCCATAGATAAAAAGACCTTTATTTTTCTTGACAAAAACAAATAATGAATGAAAACTTGTTGAAATGAAACCTTACTATTGAATTTAACGTAAAATGACTTATTGTGAATTGGCATGCAGGAGCGTGGTCAAAAAAAAGGTGTGCTTCCCAGCTCTCCATTTCCATCCGCACCTGTTGGAAGGTTAACCCGCGTTATATGCACCTCCCATACCACACGTGACCCATGACCCAGGAGAAAACGCACCACCAAACCTCACAAACACAACACAATCCCAAACAAACAGATCAAAAACATCCCCAAATTCCAACTCCACAAAAAAATGGCATAATGGCTGTAACACACGTGCTCAGCATCATATCCAGAGGTTATCTTTCGGAAATAGACGTATGAGTGCTGCCAGCATTGCTGCAGAGGTTGAAGGGGTGGGGGGTCAGCCTGTCAGTGCTCAGACCATACGCAGCACACTCCATCAAATTGGTCTGCATGGCTGTCGTCCCAGAAGGAAGCCTCTTCTAAAGATGATGCACAAGAAAGCCCGCAAACAGTTTGCTGAAGACAAGCGGACTAAGGACATGGATTACTGGAACCGTGTCCTGTGGTCTGATGAGACCAAGATAAACTTATTTGGTTCAGATGGTGTCAAGCGTGTGTAGTGTGTCTTGCCCACAGTCAAGCAGGGTGGTGGGAGTGTCATGGTCTGGGGCTGCAGGAGTTCTGACGGTACTGGGGAGCTACAGTTCATTGAGGGAACCATGAATGCCAACATGTACTGTGGCATACTGAAGCAGAGCATGACCAGTATGCAGTATTCCAGCATGATAACGACCCCAAACACACCTCCAAGACGACCACTGCCTTGCTAAAGAAGCTGAGGGTGAAGGTGATGGACTGGCCAAGCATGCCTCCAGACCTAAACCCTATTGAGCATCTGTGGGGCGTCCTCAAATGGAAGGTGATGGAGCACAAGGTCTCTAAGATCCACCAGCTCCGTGATGTCGTCATGGAGGAGTGGAAGAGGACTCCAGTGGCAACCTGTGAAGCTCTGGTGAACTCCATGCCCAAGAGGGTTAAGGCAGTACTGGAAAATAATATTGGCCACACAAAATATTGACACTTTGGGCCCAATTTGGACATTTTCACTTAGGGGTGTACTCACTTTTGTTGCCAGCGGTTTAGACATTAAGTGCTGTGTGTTGAGTTATTTTGAGGGGACAGCAAATTTACACTGTTACACAAGCTGTACACTCACTACTTTACATTGTAGCAAAGTGTCATTTCTTCAGTGTTATCACGTGAAAAGTTATAATCAAATATTTACAAAAATGTGAGGGGTGTACTCACTTTTGTGAGATACCGTGTATTAAGCAGAACTCAATCTGAATGAGTTACGAGAACCTTTATGTATTCCAACCATATTTTCAACTCAAATGAATTAAATTACTGCAATTATTTTAATCTAGTAACTTATCCCTGTTGTTGAAGTAACCTCTTTACTCTTTAGTAATCTCTTAATAATCTATTCCTAGAAATGTCTTTTGAATAGCCTTATATGGCTTTGTATACATGGTTTGCCCCACTCCACATTTTAAAAGTAGAAGGCTAGATTTAAGAGTGATAAATAAATAAATAAATAAATAAATAAATAAATAAATAAATAACGTTCTCTGAACAACTGAGTGTGGTTTTTAAATTCACTCCGTGGGATGAGTGAGATGGACCCTTCTAAATTCTTTCTTTTGGTTTGATTAGTTTGCACCGCGCCGTCCGTTAGGTGGCGCTCACAGTTGGACAGAGGCAAAAGGAATCGCGTGCATTTTATTATTTTTTTTTTTTTATCAGTCACTTCACAATATGGAAGACCACAAGTCTCTCAGGAATAGCAATATAAAACATTTAATTAACTACAAACTAATTGTACATTAAAAATAGGCATTAATACATTTGTTTACAAATTAATTTAGCTATTTAAGTTAGTTAAGTTACCAAGTAATTCATTATTTGATATTTTAATTGGCACGTAATAAACATAATGGACGTTAAGATGGACGCAAGTGCAGATAAGAGCTTTTATTTAAAGAGATGCAGGCAGACAAATCCAAATCATCAGACAATAGTGTGGTCAAATAACAGGCAATGGGTCAGGCGATTGGCAAACAGGCATAAACGAGGCAAAATCAGAATCAAGAACAAAGGCGAGAATGAGATCAAAACAATAACACATAAACCAAGAACAAACGCTTGGTATACGGAAAACTCACTTAATACTCTGCAAAAGTCATAGTGTTAGAACAGTCTTTTGTGTGAGATTGGATGCAGGTGTGTGCGATTAGTATGAGTGTTCTGTGTGTGTGTGTGTGTGTGTGTGTGTGTGTGTGAGTGTTCTGGGAATTGCAGTCCATGGCGGCCATGTTTGTAGGCTGCTGTACAGTATGGGAAATGTAGTCACTGGTTTGCTGTGATATGAGATTAATGGGCAAAAAAACCCCCAAAAAAACAAAACAGTGTAATTATAAATATGATTTATAAATGAAATAATCCATCAATAAATAGTTCGAATTAAAAAGGGATTTACAAAAACATCATAAGTACCTCATTTAACAATACATTAATGAATTCATAAATAAATAGTGGAATTTCACAATGCATTTGAAAATGCAATTTAAAAAGAGAAATATATAACTGGATTCACAAACTGAATTACAAATACAGGTTTTATTCAGGCATTTAAAAGGGCAATTCCGTTTCTTATTTGCATTTCACTACTGCTTTTCCTTTTCCTGTTATCCATTCGATTTGCTTAGTCATTTAGCTTCACCTTTTAGCCTTTCCATGACACTTTGGGCCTTGTGCTGGTACAATGAGGTAAAACAATGCAAATTAGCTATGGTGGGATGGATGTAACAAGCTCTCTGATTTCCTATCACCTAGGGATGCACCGAAATGGAAATTCTTGGCCAAAACTGAATATAATGAAACACTTGACTGAATGCCGAATACCGAAAAAAGTGGATGAACCCACAACAAATGAATAATTGTCCTAGACATAAGCTTACTTAAGTCAATCACTTAATGTGATGGGACTGGGAGGAGGAACTTTCCTTTTCGCTGCTGCTGTCGCAGTGTCTTTCTCATACTCTGCATGCCGTTTGGGATGTCTTGATTTTAGATCATAAATTAAACTTCTAGTGCTGCAAGTTCTTGTAGATGCACCCAGTCTAGAAAATTCAGAAGAACAGCGTCTGCAAATGGCCATTTTGCATCTTTCTCTGACACTTTAAAATGCTTCCACACTGCCGACATGTTTGCTGCATTTATAAAGAATTTATTACAGGTAGATTTCTCCAAGCATCTTGGAGATGTTGCCACAGTTATTCTGGATGTATCTCACTCAGTTGCTTCTATGTCTTCATGTAATCCGAGACTGACTTGATGGTGAGATCAGATCTCTGTGTGGATCAGACCGTCTGTTGTTGGACTCCTTGTTCATACAAATATCTCACTGGATTATTACAATAAATGGCAAAAGGAATGTTTGATATTTTCTATTGACACACTAAAGCAAAAGATAGAAATAACCATCTTATAAAAAACATTTGGGGTGAAGAATCTAACATGCTTATGACTTTTGCACAGTAGTGTATATTAAGACAACCAACCCAGTAATCAAATTGTGAAACAACAGATCAGCTGGAATCCCAAACACTGGACTATTATCTGCATTGGCTGCAATTATATTCTATTGGAAGCTGCTCTGCAGTCATGACATCAGAGATGCAAGTTAAGTGCAACACAAATTTCACTGCAACTATAAAGATTCAAGTGACTTAAAATTACATTAAATTAAAAATAATTAAACAAATACATAAAATATTTTAAAGTTTATCTTGTGAACATAGTGTGAATTTATATGTCATTTACCATGGCAAAGCTGTCAGAGATGTCATTGTCAGGGTTTATCTTGTTACAAGCTGTGCAGAGGGCGTAAATGTCACCTTGTGGAATAAAATAATGGGTATTTACCAAAACTACTTTATCAATATGATCCACCTTATCAATAAATTGTGTTTGGGTTTGGAAGCTTGATAATAAAAGTATTAGCACTGCCAAGTATGTGCTGTTGAAACACCAAAAGGACCTCAACAGACCATCATACCAGTCTCCAGCTATGACTTTAAAAGGCAAAAGTGAATTTGATTGCAAATAAATACACTTCCTGCCATGTTCAATTAATGTGCATGCTATACGATATCCTGCCACTTCCACATTTTGTATCTGTCTGGACATTGAGAGCTTCCCTTGTGGTTAGGTAAACCTCTGCAAACTAACAACTCAAGTTATGCATGAACATTATTATATATCATAATGTCACTGAAGATAAATACTTTGTTTCCATACTTTTAAAAGTAAAACTCCACAGATACTCCCATCCATCTGCTGCTCATGTTGTAGGCTATGTGTAGCCCAAGTCACATGCATCAGATTGTGGCGTCGCCTGTTTGAGAAATTTCTATAAATAAATAAATAAATCATACCCTGTGTATTTAGAAAAAAATATTTAGAGGCAAATTTGAGCAAATTCCAGATTAGTCACATCAAAGACGAATTATTTATTGTTTTGATCAATTAATCAATTCCCATGATTAAACCTCTGCATGTAGGTGCACTGAATGTGTTACCGTAACACCAGAAACGTAATAAGAGTAAGTAGGACAAGCAGTTGTGCAAGTAGTCCATTAGTCATTAATTGGACATGTTTGTGCCTGCACCTGTGTCCTTCTCTCCTGCAGAAAAGTAGAATCTGTTGTTTTTTTGTGTGTAAGACAAGTAAAGAGCACTGTTGCATGCAGCTATACTATCAGTGTTGTTCCTGTAATTCAGTCACTAGCGCAAGGCACTAGCAATGGCAGAATCATGGGTTTAATCCCCAGGATATGCATAAACTTGCCAAATGCCAAATGAATAAATGTAAGTGTAATCAGAATTACACAGATAAACTGTGAAATTTAATAATTACATGCAGTCTATTATTTAGTTCAAGAAAGAATCCAATGCGCTCCGTTGTTGAATGGACACAACCAGACATAATCATCTGGGATGGCCATCTAAAGACATTTAAACCACTTCATGCATTTTATGTATATATGAGCAATGTGTCAGCTGATACATTTTAAAAGTACTCAATGTCAGGATTTATCACCTTTCGTATAACTCGAAATCAACCATCAAATAGTGCAGTAGACACCACAGAGGACAGAAGAAATACTTCAGCCTATGTAAATATACACAAATTTTTACCACGAAATCATTGGAAATAAATATTTCCCTAACAATATATTGCAAAAATTAAATATTAAAACACATTTGTCCTAATAATTACCTTCATTTTCTTTTTGAGTGTATATAAGTAACTATCGAATACCTGATTGAGAAAGCAGAGAATTAGATTTGTCACAATTTCAAAACATTATATGCAATGCAATATTTGTGCAAACCTTTGTTCCTAACTTCCTTCCTCATCTGGTAGCCAGTTACTCCTCTGCAAAGTTATCAAGGAAGAGCTGTACAATTTGTACGGACCCACCATAGCTTCAAATCTATCAACAGCTTTCTCTGACCAGATCTGCTGAACTAATAAAAATAAAAGTACATCTGAAACCTTAATATAATTAAAGTCATAATATGAACAGTTCTTCCATATATTTTGACTTGCTTTTACCACAATATATCTGCACAATACCGCTCTCCTTAGGGTTCTCAGCTACAACTTCACTTTTTCTTGTCTTTATGCTGCTCCTCTTTCCTCTCTCTTTTTTCCCCAATAAATAGGAATGATGTTCTTGTTGTCATGTCTCTCCTTTCCTACTTTCTATATTCCTGTTGTTTTATCATTCCGTTCTCTCTTCCTGTCTGAGGTAGAGTTTCCGCTTTCTTTAAAGCTTGGCCTCCATGCAATCCCAACTTCTCTTCCTGTCTCACCTGGTCAACTTTCAACTTGAAAACATGTTGTTTCATGGATTGTGACTGTTCACTTTCCAATTCAGTGAACTTCTCTTCCAGTCTCCCCTTTTCAACATGCACCTCAAGTTGGCCATTCACTGATTGCTGCTGTTCAGCTGTTTCTTTTGTGTGTCTGTTTTTGTGTCCTTCCTGGCTTCAAAAGTTTTATGTTGTATGTGGTTTTCAAAATATGTCCTTCATGGTTTTTTAGCACAGCTGCCTTGCCTGTGACAGTGGAAATGGTGTAGGGCCCCGAAAAGTCTGGTTGGAGCCTACCCTCTTCCGTCCTTTTTTTCATGCATTGTAGAGTAAAACCTTTTCACCAACATTGAAGGTGACGCTCTTCTAATTTTTTTTTGTGAGCATTTTACCTAGACCTCCTGTTGCTTTGTCTGGGATTTCACTACATTTTCACTTGCCTTTCTTCCACAAGTTCTGTTTGTTCTGCTCTGGTTTCAACAAATGGTTCATAGGAGTGGGGGAGAACAATTTGTCAAAGCTAAAAGGTAAAAAATAATTCTCACTTTGGACCACACAAAATTGATTTTAAAAATTTGAGTTCCTGGATTACTGCAATACTTTGATCATTTTAAATGGGTTTTTGTTTCTCCATATCAGCCACTTATAATATGTTTGTGCATAAAAACATCCCAGTCATTTTTCTGAGGGCCCTAAAATGTATTGTTAAAAACCAAATGAATCATTATGGTAAATGGCGCACTTATATAGCGCTTTTATCCAAAGCGCTATACACTGTATCTAATTCACACACACACTCACAGGAATCGAACCGCCAACCCTACGATTAGTGGACAACCCACTATACCACTTGATCCACAGCCACCCATTAATTGTATAACTTATGACATCAGCTTTTAATAGATGTAAACATATTTTTAATTATTAAACTAGAAAAGCAAACTTTGATGTTGCCTTGACAAAGCCTTGCTTGAACTTTAAAGAAGTATTTAAAAAGCCTTGCAGTTACATAGACCATCAAATATATTAGACTAGGGGTAGACAACTCTACTCACAGAGCGCTACATTCCACAAAGTTTAGCTCCAGCTCTAATCAAACACACCTGATCCAGCTCATCAAAGTCACCCCAGATTACGTTTGTTATTTAAACCTCTCGTGTATCTATGTACTTTGCAAAATATTACATGAGTTTTCCATATAGCAATCATTTGTTTCTCGGTTCATGTGTTATTGTTTTGATCTTGTTCTCGCCCTCGTTCTCGATTCCTGTTTTGCCTAGTTTATGCCCGTTTGCCGATCGCCTGACCTATTGCCTGTTTTTTGACCACGCTATTGTCTTATGACTTGAATTTGTCTGCCTGCCTCTCTTTAATAAAAGTTCTTATCTGCACTTGCATCCATACTAACCTCCATTACGTTTAAATACGTGACAGTTATATTAAATGTAATTGCCATACAGACTTCATATAAATCCATAATGAACTTTTTCACACTATCTGTTGTTACCCAGATGAGGATATGTTCCCTTCTGAGTCGGGTTCTTCTCAAGGTTTCTTCCTCTTAAAACATCTTAGGGAGTTTTTCCTTGCCACCGTCGCCTTGGGATAAATTCACACATTTAATATCTGTATACCATGTTAATATTTCTGTAAAGCTGCTTTGAGACAATGTCTATTGTAAAAAGCGCTATACAAATAAAATTGAATTGAATTGAATTAGTTACCCATTTCTCAATATCCACTATCATCCCTGTCCAATAATATCTGGCACACAATGCATTTCAAGTTTTAAATATTCCACTGTGGCCTGCAATAGTTCTGCTCTGGAACTCTTCAAACCAATGTTCTGCATTCCTCCATGCCCTTTACTGCTTTTCTTCTTCCGTACTATAGTATGCCATCTGCAAACATAAATAAAAAGCCTAATTTATATCAGATATTTACTTAATTTAAACTACCTTTGGTACAAAACTACTGACTTCATACTAACCAGTGACACTGAACTTTGCAGCATATCACCTCAAACTTTGCTGTTCTGACTTACTGTACTTTCCAGGGAATGTATTTATAGTGAGGAGATTGAGAACATCTTTGTATCTTTCCTCCATTACTACATTGCTGTAAAAAAAAAAATGAGTAAAGGATTCAGAAGCACATAAATGACAAAGCAGGATTTGTCTTACAATTTGTCTTTTCAACAAATAAAATAAGCATAGCCAAACAAATTAAAGGTACCTTAAATGTACCTTTAAGTAAAGCTTTATTTACAGTATCTCACATACTTCATATATGTATATATATATATATATATATATATATATATATATATATATATATATATACATGCACACATATATATGTGCAAATGGGTGATTGGGTGTGTGTCAGCGAAGGTGCGCGTGGATGGATATGGGAAATGTAGTCCTTGTCGGCCATGTTTGTAGTTTGTGTTGCACTCTGGGAACTGTAGTTGCGGGTTCGCAGCGACATGACAAAGCTGCCAGTATGTAAACTGTTGTGTCAATAGCAAATACAATGTACAAGCAGTAAGTACATACCCTCTTGTTATTTGTAACTGGTATTTTAAGCCTCACACAAAAGAATCAATTCCTGACTTCAGTAAAGGATGAGTGATAATAATTTTGATTCCAATGCACACTTCATCTGAGCACTTCAATTCACAAGCACTTACCAAAAACTATTCCATACCTTATAATATCTGCTGGCGTAAATACTGATCAAAATATTTAAAGTAAACATGGAAAGACAACTTAATATTGGCAAAACATTTTTGCTCCCCATAATGGGAATGTTATTGAAATATCATAAAGTATTAATAGTAAAGTTTGCCAACATTTATGAACATATGTCTCTGAAAAAAAATGTTCTATGAAATGATCCCAACACAGGGAGTATGGCTTGCAATTCATGGAGAAATCTTAATGGAAACTGAAATACTGGCACTTACATGATTAAATGAGTAAAACAGACATTATTAAATAATTTAAAATGACATAGGAAATGGAACCACCAATGAATGCACCCACAGGACTTACTAAGTCAGCAGTATAAATCTGACACATGTAAGAGCTTTGTTTCTTATTGACCACAGGGGGAACCGTAACAGACAGTACCATTCCAAGCTGTCAAGATGTGTTCCCCTTCTATGATGGACAAATATAGGGCTAGCAGGCTGAAAATCATATGACTTACCTGTTATGAGTAAAGAAGTCAGCAGTATGAATTTGACACATGTATGAGCTTTCTTTCCTATTGAACACAGGGGGGGGGCCATATCTGACAATACCATTCCCAGCTGTCCGGATGCATACCCCCTTCCATGATGGAAAAATATAGGGCTAGCATGTTAAAAAACAACAACACAGGACTTACCTGTTGTGAGTAAACAAGTGAGCAGTATGAATTGGCAGATGTATGAGCTTTCTTTCCTTTTGAACGCAGGGGGAACCCTATCTGATGGTACTATTTCCAGCTGTCGGCATGCACGCCCCCTGCTATGATGGACAAACATAGGGATAGCAGGTTGAAAATCACAGGACTTACCTGTTGTGAGTAAACAAGTCAGCAGTATGAATTTGACAGAGGTGTATTAGCTTTCTTTCCTATTGAACAGTATCTGACAGTACCATTCTCAGCTGTCAGGATGTGCTCCCCCTGTTATTATGGACAAATTTGCTATGATGGAGGTGGTGTTAAAACAAAGATAAAAGCTAAAACTCGTATGATATTGTGTTTATCTTCAATTTCTTTTGACCTTTTCTCAGTAAATTGTGGTAAAAGTGTACTTGTTGGGACAGAAAACCATCCGATTTTCTTTACCCTAAACAGCTGAATTATAGTGGAGCATTTCTAAATAATAATAATAATAATAATAATAATAATAATAAAATCTGATCAATATGTCCAGGTATTGTGACTTTTGAGAACAGTCAAATATTTAGCCTAGAAAATCACAGTTATCGGCGTATTTGAGTGGGCACACATTTCTTCCAGAAGTCTACAATATTCAAAATGGAAAAGTCTCTCACAAATATAACATTATTTATTGATAGAAATAACAATAGGTGTTTGTGTTAATGAATACATTAAAAAGCGCAACAAACATAAGTTCTGTTACCCCGTTTTCAAAATATAACTAGACAGTGACATATGAAATGTGCCTTTCACTTCTGGAATACAACATTCTACAGATAAAAGTCGTTAAAAATGTTAGTTTTTACTCTTATGGCTTTCCATAGTACATCAGCAGTACGAGCACAGCATCTCGGGGGGCGAGTTTTTCGTGCATGCGCGCTTTTTTCGCTGTCTGGGCGGGGGGACCTATACCGAAGGGGAAACGGAGTCCGACACAACGTTGGGCTGCTCATAAATTGGGCTCATAAAATAAACATGTTACATTATTGCGTGATATATAACTAAAGTAACGAATTACAATACATTTGTATTTAAAGCAGCGCATCTGTTCCTTTTTTTTATTTTTAAAAGTGTCGTTTTCTCACGTCACTTGGTTCACGTGCTCGCTCGCTCGTACTAAGTGCGAGTACTCAGGTCGTCACGTGCCGTGCCCTAATGAAATGTCATATTTGTTTGAATGCAATTATTATTATTTTTTTTTCATAATGTTACAGTAGGATTTTTGTAGCAGAAAACAATGCTCAGTATGTCACTGCTTATTTATCTTTATATTCGTGTTGAAACATGTCTGTAATAAATATAACGGGATAGAAAGAACTGAACTGCCACTTAATTTATCAAAGTTCCACCGCAAGGCCCAAAATGTCACAGAAAGACCAAAAGGAGAAGATTAATGACTAAGCAAATCAAATAGCTAACAGGAAAAAGAAAAGCAGTGGGGAAATTCAAATGAGAAACAGAATTGCCCTTTTAAATGCCTGATTAAAACCAATTCAGTTTGTGAATCCAGTTATTTATTTCTCGTTTTAAATAGCATTTTTGAAATTCCACTATTTATTTAAGAATTCATCAAGGTCTTTTTAAATGATGTACTTATTGAGTGCTGTTGCTGTCAATCCCTTTTTAATTCAAACTATTTATTGATGGATTAATATTTCATTTATAAATTATTTTCTAATTACTCTTTATTGTCCATTAAAATATAAAATAATGAATTAATTTGTAATTTAATCTATTTATTCACAGATTAATAAATTAATTTGTAACCAAATTTATTAATGGCTATTTTTTTTTTATGTACAATTAGTTATTAATTAATTAAATGCTCTATTACTATTTCTGATACACTTGTGGTCCTCCATAGCACAAAGCACCCATCCTCCACACATCACTCAGTTGCAGAAATGGAACAGAATTAACAGGTAGGTTACTTCATCTCAGACCATTTAAAAACTCTTTTAATGCAAACAATTAACTGTCTAACCTCTTTATATTAATGTTAACGAGCGAGTAACTTTAATTTGTCTAACGTTATCTAGCTAAGATGTACAGAGCTAATGTGCTCTTTCTTCAAACCGTTTGTCAGTGGCAATCAAGTATGTGTACGTTTGAACCACATGGGGTACCATAGGGAGCAGAGAAGGAGTATGACTCTACTGTGACTTTCATGGAAAAGTTGTTCTGGAAGAATCTTGAGAATATCATGATAAGTTCATAAACTACAGAACAAAAGAGGAAATACTTAACTTTTCTGGCAACAGAAGGGCTTCATGTGGATGAACAGTAAAATAAACTTGGATCATGATTATGCAACAGGGATTGTCAATGACAGGAGAAAATACACAGAGGCACAGAGAGCCCTGAAAGATCTGGATCTAAAATTTCACTCTCTGTATCAGGCCAGAATGAAAGTTTTTACGTCGATGGACCCAGGGTCAGTGGAGGAAGCGATGTGGGATAAGGTGGCTCATGGCCTGTCTATAACCATGATAGAGTAGCTTGACAAACTGTTGGATCAATTATGAAGGCTGTCATGGCAACCAAGCAAACCAAGGAAGAGACGTGGTACCTCTGATAAACTGGCACTTGGCATTAGGGAAAAGCTTCAAGCGAGTCCCTTCAAGAGGTAGACACTGATCATTCAGGTATTTCACTGACATCCCTGGCAAAAATGTGTTATGTCTACTGAAGTTATTGCTTAAGTCAGAATACACTGTTCTGTTCAATGCCATTAAAGACAATAACAGAGGGCCCTCTCACATGCACGGTTGATAGAGGATTTCCTCCTGAGTCTGCACGGTCGAACTTTGGCAAGATCAGTTATGGACACTCACTCTCAGAACTTCTTAATTTACTTTCTTAATTGTTTAAAAATTGCTTTGTCTGTGTTCATATAGTTTGATGTTGTTTGTGATGTTCAGGATGATGTTCTCTGAAAGAAGGAAAAGGAACTTTGTTCCTTTATTTCTGGATGATGCATAGACAAAATCAATTATGAGAATAATTTCTTTTAGTATGAATGGGCTGTTAAATCCAATAAAGAGACAAAACACTGGGTGCTTCTCAATACTCAAATTGATGCTTCCTCATTTCCATGCTCCACCGCCCTCTAGCCCGTGACCTGGAAATCGATTGACATCAACCATCTTGAAGGACATATTAATTCTTTAATTGCACCGTGAGGAGGCAATGAACGAGAAGTAAGGAAGCTTCCAGAGGAGCTAGGAGCAAGGATACACAGGTATATCCTATGCAGAAATGTTTCTTGTCAAAACCTGACGCATGTATAAATTCCCCTCCTCCTTTATATCTGCCACAATCTTAAACAAAAAGTCCTTTGATGATGCGATGGAATTTTGTGTGAAATATAATTAAATAATAATATGTTTACAATGAGTATTGTAATTAATTGATCCTTGCATGTTTGTATATGCAAAGCTGCACAAAAGATGTGATAAATATATACTGTTCATTAATTCATTGTTGAATAACCCAGACATTTCACATACTATCAGTGCAGTTTGGTTTATTAAGAATGTTGTTATTAACCAAGCTCCAACAACATAACGGCACATCAAAAAAATAAGAGTAACGGCAGATCCCTGAAATGCAGTGAGGTAATCCAGCTGAGCACAGTCATCATTAATTGACGTCGCTTTGAAGTGATGCTTGAGAGAGCGAAGATATTTTATTTGTCTTCCTTTGCTTTGATTCCTCTCTCCTCACATCTCAGCCTTGCATCCTTCTCTCACATCCTAATGGGGTGGAGCTAAGACGCAAGGAAAGGAATCGTGGAAAGGAAATGAGGAAAGGAAACAAGGATGCATAAATAAGAAATGAGAAGCACCAACTATATCCAAATTGAAGAAGGATGAAGTACAAGTGGCATTTCTGCAGCAAAGACATATGAATAAACATGAACATGCCAAACTCAGAATGAAGGGTTTTAGTCAGTTGTTTACATCAACATATTGGGAAGGTCACAGGAGATGTGTAGCTATTTTTATCTCAAATACACTAATATAATATATCAGATATCAAAGATGAGGAAGTGATGTTCACTGGGAAATTTAAGAGGTGGTAGTAATGTTATGGAATGTATATGCTCCATTAGGATGTGACTGGAGATTTTATGAGCGGTTGTTTAATTTAATGGCTAAATCCCAAGGAATAATGATCTATGGGGTGACCTGAATATTCGTTTGAATCTGGGACTCCAGCAAAAGCCCCTAGGTAAGAAATTGAATATGATGAAGGAATTGGGACTTACGGGCTTGGAGAGAATTATATCCATCTAGTAGGGACTACACACATTACTCATCACCACATCTGATTCATTCTAAAACAGACTATTTTGTCACTTTTAATAGAGATAAATACAAAGTCAAGGATTGAACGATAAACGTCTCTGGTCATGCCCCTATTTATCAATTCATACTCTTAGACAAAAAACAAAGGTCAACACTATAGAGGCTAAATTCAAATATTTTGAATAATTCACGATGTGTTAAAAACTTAAAAGCTGAAATTCAGGAATATTTCCAACAAAATAATAATGGAGAAGTTTCACCAACAATTTTCTGCGATGTGTTCAAAGCGGTAATGAGAAGTAATATTATAGCAACTATTGTAACTAAAACTTAGCTGTCAGGAATTAAATGATAAGCAGGCACAGGTAAAACAGCTTCAAATGGCTAGTTACAATTGTCCCTGATGAAAATTAAAACATGAAATAAATAACTTAAATAATGTTATAAATTATATTTATACATTGGAAACTCAGCAGAAGCTCAAGTATTTGAAACAGTGATATTATGAAGCAGGAAGGAAATTGTCAAAACTGCTGGCCAAAAGACTATGTAAACAGCAAGCAGATAATACTATTTGGAAAATTAGTATCTTACAAACAACATTTGTTGAAGGTGTAACGGATATGGAAGATATTCCATAAATTTAATGTGTAGAATTACACAAAAGGAAATTTATACCTGATAGTAGCTGTCTACATGTGTGAGTACTTTCCCTTTTATTTGTCATGATGTCATTGGTCTGTTTAATTTCCTGTTTTGGCTTCTCCTCTTCCCTTTTGAATTATGGTTGAATGGGAGAGGTAGGTTTAATTTTGAGTTCTCAATAATCTTGTTTGATTTGTGTGTATAATGTTATTTTATTTATCTGTGTGATTATTTTTGTTGTTTTACCCTCCTTTTTGAGTGATTTTTTTTGTATTTTGTTTCAACATGAGACCATCACACATCACGTTTATTTTATAGAGCACAGTTTAAGGGCGATTCACTCAGGGAGACTGCATGTTTGTGTTGTCAGAATAAATGAAGAGTTGAACCAGTTGTCGACTGCCTATTATTTTTGGATAAAATAAAACACACTACGCAAACTACAACCAGTTACGAATTCAAATTGTAGAAAATGCAAGAAATGTTTGAGCCATATTATAGAGTTGAATTCACAACCTCACATTGTGAATGAGCCCCACATTCATGAGTTTGTGATACATCCTGTATAATCACAGAATTATACAGGATGTGACCAGTGTCTCCATACATAGGGGAAATTAACACATAGCAAAACATCTTCCAAAATATTTCATACTTACTTATATATATATATATATATATATATATATATATATATATATATATATATATACTTTTTTTTTTTTTTTCAGATAGCCTTTAAGAATGCCTTTGACAAAAAATAAAAGTCTTGAAATTATTCTCCATTGCTGCATTGGGAAGCTGTCGCAATGTTGCGATGGACTTTCACAGGAAAAATGGCAAGCACATCACACACGACACTGTTGACAAACTTATTGACAAATTCAAAGAGATTGGAAGTGTTGTGGACCAACCAAGAAGTGGACGTCCACAAACATCCTGTAGAATGAGAAACTAGTACAGGAGATCTCAGTTGAGGAACTAAATATGGCCCATCAATAGTTTAAAACCTGAGAAATCCTGGGGCACTGCTATAGTGCTATAGTGATATACTTTAAACACAGTTGATGCCTATATTATTGCCAGCTTTAAATTGGGTACTAGAAAAGGGAGACATTCCTCCATCCTGGAGGGAAGAACATTTACCTTGGTTAGATGGATTTTTTTGTATAAAGTTTTAAGAAGATTTGGATTCCATGTCACATTTTTAAAAGTTATTTAAGCAATTTATGATAGTCTAAAGCGAGAATAAAAATAAACAGGAATCTTTCAAATGCATTTAATTTAGGGCATGGAACTTGACAAGGATGCCCCATGTCCCCACTCTTAGTTGCTTTATTTATTGACCCTCTGAGTCAGTCAATAAGATAAAATAATATATTAAGGGTATTGAGTTGTTTGGCAGCAAACAGAAACTTGTACTATTTACAAATGACATTCAGGTTTATCTGGGAGAGCCCACACAGTCATTTCAGAAATTAATGACAACATTAAAGAACTTCAGATCCCTATTAGGATATTAGCTTAATATACAGAAAACTCAGTTAATTACATTTAATTGGACTGTCTCAGAGGTCTATATAATCTCAAATGGGAAGCGAATACAAAGTAGTACCTAGGAATTTCTCTACCCAAAGAACTTTGTAATTTGGCAAAGGTAAGTTATGATAAAAATTAAGACTCATGAAAAGATAGAATCTTATACATGCTTTGATGCTTTCATCTTATTCAACATTGTGCTCTAGCGAGGAAACTATTAAAATGAATGCCTTTCCATGACTGTTACATTTATTTCAAACTACCAGTTGAAGTATCAACTGATACAGATTAAGTATCAAAAGATCAACAATTTCAAATGGATTTCGCATTTTGTGTGGAAGGGGAGGAACCCCAGAATTAGATATACCTGCAATGTGGAATGAAATTGAAACTGAAAATAGCAGAGTTTTCCAATTCAATGGTGGGAGATGGAGCACTAATAAATCAGCTCTTAAATAATAAGAATGCCTTCGTCAAATTGACAATGAAGATTTGGGAAAAGACAATTACCCATAGCAACATTCGGGAATCAGTGAAATTGCTCAGATGGTGTACTTATGACAGTGACTTTGCCCCACAAGAACAAGATGAACAGTTTAAAACTTAGACAAGAAAAGGGCCTCACAACATACAGTTCATTCATACACAGGGGAATATTTAAAACATTTCAAAGCTTAAAAGAAAACCATATCTCAGAACACAAAGACTTTTTAGATACCTCCATGTCCAGCACTATTTTAACCACACTTTTAATTATATAAACCTACAGAATTTAGAATCAGGGCCTATATAATGTATAGGTTATACAGCTAGCTACGAATTCAGGAAACTTACCCAAAATTATTTCAAGACTGTATAAACAATATAAAAAAAATTAAATAATAATAAATATATAAACTTATATCTTAGGATGACACATTATACATTAAGTACAAATGGGAGAAAGAGGGCATAATATCATTTTAAACGTAGATAAGGGGGTAAAATATGCCAAAGTCAAATGGGAGAGTGGAGAGAATATTGTTGGTAAAATATCTCTCATTTTCTTCGCACTCTATTCTATGCTAAGGTTCTGATACAGAGTGCTGGAGAAAATGTGACTCTACTGACTTCAATCAAAAAATTGGCAGGATATTACCCTACTGACAATTTTACAAATTAACCTCCCTGCTGATTTTGAATATCTCTATGTAGGAAATGTCCATCTGGACTTAATAAAAAGTGATATAATAATATCAAATGATTGAGAATGTTATTATCTGCAAATAAAAGCTTGCTCCAAAGTAGAGGCTCCAGAACCTCCACAGATCAACAATTGGATAGATATTATATACAACCACAATTTCAAAAAAGTAGGGACCCTGTGTAAAATGTAAATAAAAACAGAATGAAATGATTTGCGAATCTCATAAACCCATATGTTATTCACAAAAGAACATATCAACATAAACATATCAAATGTTTAAACTGAGGAAATGTAACATTTTAAGAAAAATATATGGTAATTTTAATTTGATGGCCGCAACACATCTCAAAAAAGTTGGGACGGGGCAACAAAAGGCTGGAAAAGTAAATGTTACTAAAAAGAAACAGCTGGAGGTTAATTGACAACAGGTCAGTAACATGATTTGGTATAAAAAAGAGTATCTTAGGGAGACAGAGTCTTTCAGAAGTAAAGATGGGATGGAAGCATATGTTGCTCTAAAACCTGTATATACTTTTCAGCATTGATGGTGCCTTTACAGATATGAAAGCTGCCCATTCCATAGGCACTAATACACCCCCATACCATCAGAGATGCAGGTTGGAGGAAGCAGTCCATCCATTCATGATCTTCACAGACCACATGAATCTGGCTGGAATCAATCTGGCTCCAAGAATACCAAGGTTGACTCCTTGTCCCATCTGCAGCCTTCTACTGACAAAGATTCAAGCCTGAACCCATCTTGCCCTCCTCTTGCCTCATTAGAACTATCACATGGGACACTGATGATGAAATAGCTTACTCACCAGTTCAAAACCCTTCCACATGCCCTTCAGGGCACAGGTTCATACCACCCTGTCTGAGGAGTAAACTCATCACCTGGGCATCCAGGGACCCAAAGAACCAATCATCTGTTCACAAGGTACTGGTGGTCCACCATGCTCACAGATATACACAGATTAATCTCCTCCTGCACTGCTTGTGCCCAGGATAAGATAAGATAAGATAAGATAATACTTTATTAATCCCCAGATTTAGAAATTAGGGTGTCACAGCAGCAGCCAAAAAAAGACAAAAAGAAAAGAAAGAAGAGTTAAAAGAGATAGTAAGGAGAACAATACAGGGATACATAAAGAGTATATACAGGATGTATAAATATGTATAGACATAAGCGCAAATTCTATATACATTATATATATATATACACATTATATATATATATATATATATATATATATATATATATATATATATATATATACACACATTATATATATATATATATATATATATATATATATATATATATATATATATATATATATATATATATACATACACACATATATACATATGAGTAGTATATACAGCAAGCAACAATGTACAGTCCAACTATGCAAGTAGCCCATGTACATATGTACAATACTATATACATATTGCAGCTGTACGGTATGATCAGTGTGGACATATAAGAAAAGCTTTGAAGCAGTGATGTGATGTGTGAGCAGTGCAA
This sequence comes from Ictalurus punctatus, assembly GCF_001660625.3. Taxonomy (NCBI): domain Eukaryota; kingdom Metazoa; phylum Chordata; class Actinopteri; order Siluriformes; family Ictaluridae; genus Ictalurus; species Ictalurus punctatus. Next base: position 1,010,099 of record NC_030426.2, on the reverse strand, counting down.
AAAGTACAGTATGGTACTCATATGAAAACAGTGTAGCAGTGTATTTGTAGTGTAGTCAAAAGTAAAGTCAAGGAGGGTGTGCTAAGTGTTGTACAGTCTGATGGCTGTTTGCACAAAGGAACATCTGAAGCGTTCTGTCTTGCACCTGGCGGGGATGAGCCTGTGGTTGAAGGTGCTCTCCATCTGCCACAGCTCAGCATACAGTGGATGAAGAGGATTTCCCAAAATGGACCTGATTTTGTTTCTTATTCTCTTCTCCACCACTGTCTCCAGATTGTCCAGTTTGTGACAAACAACATAGATGGACTTCTTCACCAACTTGTTGAGTTTGTCAGCCTCCCCAGCCTTAATTTCACCTCCCCAGCACGTCACAGCAAATAACAGGGCACTGGCTACTACTGACTGATAGAACATCTGCAGTAGCTTGCTGCTCACGTCAAATGACCTGAGCCTCCTTAGAAAGAGCAGTCTGCTCTGTCCCTTCTGGTAGAGAACTTCGGTGTTTTCTGACCAGTCCAGCTTGCTGTTAATGTGCACTACCAGGAACTTGTACGAGTCCACCATCTCTATTTTCTCCCCCTGGATGGTAATAGGTGTTGGGAGCTTTCTGTTTTGGCGAAAGTCCACTCTCAGTTCTTTGGTCTTGCCAATGTTGAGCTGAAGGTGGTTATCCTCAGACCATCTGACAAACCTCTCCACTACGCCTCTGTACTCCTCCTCCTTATCTTCACTGATGCAGCCCACGATAGAGGAGTCATCAGAGAATCTCTGGAGGTGGCATGTTCCAGAGTTGAAGCTAAAGTCAGAGGTGTATATGGTAAATAGAAAGGGTGAAAGAACAGTTCCTTGAGGTGCGCCGGTGTTGTACATCACCACATCTGACAGGCTGCCCTGCAGTCGACGTTCTGTGGTCTGCTGGTGAGATAGTCCATGATCCAGGGCACCATGTCATGGTCTACCCGCATGTCTCAGAGCTTTTCTGCAGGCAGGGGCGGCCGGATGGTGTTAAATGTACAAAAAAAAATCGAAAAACATGATTCTCAGTGTGCTTCCTGGCCTCTCCAGGTGTGAGTAAGCCCTATGCAGTAGGTAGATGATCGCATTGTCCACGCCGATTTGGGTCCGGTATGCAAACTGCAGCGGATCAAGGGAGTCACTTATGATCAGCTGTCCGGTGCCTCAGGACCCCTCTCTCAAAGGTCTTCATGAAATGTGAGGACAGCGCCAAAGGTCTGTAGTCATTTGAGGTACTGGGATGACATTTCTTGGGCAGCGGAACAATGCAGGAGGTCTTCCACAGTTGGGGCAACTTTTTCAACCTTAGGGAAAGATTAAAGAGGTGTTGAAACACACCTGCAAGCTGTGTAGCCCACACCTTGAGCAGCCTGCGGTGGATGTTGTCTGGGCCCATAGATTTGTTGTTTCTGAGCTTGGATAGCACCTGTCTCACCTGGCTTGATGTTATTAATGGGCTGGTGGAGGGGGGGGGGGGGTCGTTGGGGTGCCTGTGTGTGTGATGATTCCTGTATTGTCCTCATCATCAGGATAAGGTGTCATGCACACTGCCAGCCAGCAAGCTCATGCCCTTACTCAAACATCAATGACCCTGGTCCCACATTGCCATATACTTCATCATTGACCTCCCAGAGTCAGACAGCAATGATTATGGTTGCCATTGACTTGTTCTCTAAGTCTCTATGTCTGGTTCCCCTGCCTAGCCTGCCCACCTCCTACAAGACTGTGGAGTTAATATTTATATATAAAATATTAAATATATTTATATTGAAATATATTTAATATTTAGTGTGTTTCACTATTTCGGGATCCCAGAAGACACTGTAAGTGACTGAGGCACCCAGTTCACCTCTTGAGTCTGGGCTAGCTTTATGGAGAAGCTGAGTGTCATGGTGAGCCTTATGTCAGGTTACCTACCACAGTCCAACAGACAATTTGAATGAGCTAATCAGTAGATTGGAAGGTTTCTGCAAACGTTCTGTTCAGAGAACCAAGAGGACTGGGCTCAGTTTCTCCCAGGGGCTGAGTACATGCAAACTCCCTATACCATGCAGCTGATGCACTTTCAATGTGTACTAGGGTACCAGTCATCATTGTTTGCTTGGAACGCCAATCTCACAGACTCACTAGCAGTAGAGTGGTAGTAGAGTGGTTTAGGTGGGGTGAGCAAGTGTGGGAGAACAAAAACCTGCACCTAGAACAAGTGGCTCAGCCTCACAAGGCACATGGATGTGATACGAGCACCTATATGATTGACAGTCATTTGAAATCTGCGCCACTTATAGATGATTTTCCTTACAGTGTCAGAATGATGTATTTCAAATAATTTGGAGATCTTTTTAAATCCCTTGCCAGACTCATAGGCATCCACAACCTTTTTTTCTGAAGGCCTTATAGAACTCTTTATATCTTGGCATGATAACACCACACACCTCAATAACAAAGGGAACACCAAACACTAGATGTGAGAGTTTTAAATAACAGCTGCACTCCCTAAGCAGGTTCTAATCACTGGCACCCAATTTTGAACACCTGATTATAATTTTTCAGATTTGGAGGAAAAAGTGGTTCCCTGTGGCTTTTCTATACTTATAACTGGGTCATCGATTCTCCCGTTTGAGTGTCTTGACTCACTAGGTAAAACAAAAAAGTTGGATCAACCCTGGACCCCTTGCAGTTTGCATATCAACACCATGTTGATGTAGATGCCGTTGTCTATTACTACAGTGGCCCCACTCCAGTGCCTTTAACACCATACCCTTCTTGCTTGATGAAAAGCTTAAGGCAATGCAGGTCAACACTATCATAACCTTCTGAATAACTGACTGCCTGACAGCTAGACCTCTGATTGTGCATTTGAGGACAAGGTGGTAAGCAACACAGGAGCAGATGACCACAAGGAACAGTTCTATCTCCTTTCTTGTTCGCACTGTTTACTCAGATTTTAAATATAAATCAAGTATGCATCATCTAAAAGAAATCTACAGAAATCATCTACAGAAATTTTCTGATGACTCTGCTGTAGTGGGGTATGCAAGTGAAGGGCAGGAGTCAGAGTTCAGAGCTATGATCGACAGCTTCCCTGAGTGGTGTGGACAGAAAACCTACAGCTCAACATGGCCAAGTCAATGGAGATGGTGGTGGACTTCCAAGTCCCTGCTGACCTGTCCCTATTCTTGGGGATGATGTGGAAGTTTTGGAATCCTACAGGTACCTTGCAATACACCCAGATGCTGGATTGGACATGTAACACTGAGGCAATCTACAAGAAGGGACAGAGTGGTCTTAATTTTTTTTACGCAGCAGTATGCTGGGGATATAGCAGTATGCTATATATATATATATATATATATATATATATATATATATATATATATATATATAGATATAGATATAGATATAGATAGATAGATGGATAGATAGATGGATGGATAGAGTGCCAGTAGTTGTAGAGTTCTATAGATAGATAGATAGATAGATAGAGTGTCAATAGTTGTAGAGTTGTACATAGATAGATAGATAGATAGATAGATAGATAGATAACCAATAGCTGGAGAGTTGTATAGATAGATATAGAGTGCCAATAGTTGCAGAGTTGTATAGAAAGATAGATAGATTGATGTAGATAAATAAATAAATAGATAGATAGAATGAGTGCCAGTAGTTGTAGAGCTGGATCGATAGAGAGATAGATAGATAGAATGCCAATAGTTTTAGATTTGGATAGACAGAAAGACAGACAGACAAACAGATAGATAGATAGATAGCTTAGAAATATTGATAGATAGATAGAGAGATGTATAGACTGCCAATAGTTGTAGAGTTGTATAGATATAGAAAGATAGAGTGCCAATAGTTGAGTTGTGTATATAAATAGATAGCTAGATCGATAGATAGATGGATATATTTCGAAGCAGTTTTAAGTTTGAAATAATTTAAAAAACTTGAAGTTTGAAGCAATTTTATATTTTAAAAGCTCAATAGATTCCATTGTTGTTATGTGGTTGCTAGGGCAGTCTGTGTGACTGCAGGTGCATTGTTAGTCATTTGCTAGGGTGTTATGGGGTTGCTAAGGTGTTCTAAGTGGTTTCTATGTGGTTCTTAGGGTGTTCTGGGTGGTTGCCATGGTGTTGCTAGGGTGTTCTGGATGGTTGCCATGGTGTTGCTAAGGTGTACTGGGTGGTTATAATAATATTACTATTATTATTAAGAAGAAGAAAGCAATACAGAATGTTCTCAAGCATAACTGTACATACCTTTTTATATTGTTGCAGGTCACATTCAAAGTCATTTTCAAAACTAATAATCACACACCTATCATCAATGAAGTGATTCTGATTAGGCCCAAATAATGATCAGCTGTTTCTTTAGGATTTTCTAGGCTTCATATGACTGCTGATGCCATGGTCTGCAAAGAGCTAACAAAACATGTATGGGATCACACTGTCAAAAGTTAGGAATCAGGAGAGGAGTACAAAATAACTTCTAAAACATCAGGAGAAATGGGGCACCACAGTGACATTAACGAGAGCAGGATATCCCTCTAGAAGTGACAGAAGAACAAGAAGAAAAACTTATCAGGGAGGATGTCAAGTGACCTACAGCATCATTAAAGGAGCTGCAGGAAAATCTATCAGGTACTGGTCATGCCCTGCATGTGACAAAAATCTCTCATACTCTTCACATGTCTGGGCCATGGAGTAGTGTGTCTAGACGGAAGCACTTCCTCACAGAAAAAAAATAAAATAAAAAAATTGATATTCAAGCCTAAATCACTCTAAACCATGTGGCAAAATGTGCTATGGTCTGATGATGCCAAGGTAGAACATTTGGAATAAAATTGCCAAATCAAGATTTGCTAAGTTGGTAGACTCATACCCAAAAGGTCTGTATTATCAAAAAACATTTTTCTAAAAGGTTTCTATTTGTTTTTCACTTGAATTCTGTTGGATACTATATTACATTAAAAGGTGGAAAAAGATCAGACATGATTTATCTTGGTTCACAGAAACCAGCAATTTTAACAGGGGTATGTAGACATTTTATATCCAATATATGTACAAAATATGTCCAAAAGTATGTGGACACCCGAGTATTGAACATCCCATTCCAAAACTGTGGGCATTAATACAGAGTTGTTCCACCTTTGCTTCTTTAACAGTCTCCACTCTACTGGGAAGGGTTTCCACTAGATTTTGGAATGTAGCTATGAAGATTTGTGCCCATTTAGCCACTAAAGTGTAAGCAGTTGGGTACTGATCAGACAAAAAGGCCTGGTGTGCTGCGATTATTCCAATTCATCCCAGATATGTTCCTGCAGGGAGATCTGGGTTCTGTGAAGGTCACTCAATTTCTTCCACACCAACTTTGACAAAACAATGTTTTCATTGCTCTCACTTTGTATACAGGGGTACCGTCATGCTGCAAGGAAATATAAATGCTACAGCATACAAAGACATTATAGACAATTGTGTGCTTCTAAGTTTGTAGCTACAGTTTGGGGAAGGCAGTTAGCTTCATGGCTGTGAAGGTCAGGTGTCCATACACTTTTGTCCATATTGTGTACATATATAGTGGTTATATAAACAGCATTGTTATTTTATTTTAATCCCACTGATAAGCTTGTGCTGGCACAATATATACAGTATAGAGAAACAATATAATGACCACAAATTTTATACAGGTTGATCTTTTATTCCATTTGTGTAAAAAGATTAAGAATGACAGAGCAAAATCAACAAAACAACTAACCAAAGCTTAGAGTCAACAGATTCACAACTTCTTTCCAAGAAGCTAATGCACAACATTTTTTCATGAAAAAAAGGACCATGTTGTCCATTCAAAATATAAAAATATGTGCCTTTAGCACAAACACTAACTAGTTTGTGGACTCTCTGTCAAACAACTGTATGGAATATAAGAAACTGGTCAAGTTTACCAAGGTGTCTGATAAATTAATAATAATAAAAAAAGTATGTACTTGGAGTTTCCACAAGTTGCCAGTGTTGTGTTAGCCATTTCTGAAATGTCCACAGAGAAACTGTTTATGTATATACTGTATACAAAATTTATGTTGTAAAACTGCACCACAAATTTGGGTGCGAGAAAAAAAAATGTTTACAGTTAAAAAGAATTATTGCATGTATCTGAGTTTGTGTTAATGTGGCATGGTGGTGATCCTCATACTCTGACTGGCAATGGGGTATGACACCATCGGCGTGGTGGCGTGACTCATGGTGATGCCCGGCAGCGGCTGTGCCATGGAGACAGCAACAGGGGCCACAGAGGCTGCCACGGGTGCCATGGAAACAGGTGGTGCCATACCTTGTGCAATGGTCTGGGCGAGAGCAGCCGAGAGTGGAGCGATCTCAGGGTTCAGATGGGGTGGAGGAGGAGGGGGTGCAGCAGGAGGGGGTGCAGCATTGGCTGGGGGAGCACCAGCAGGGGCACCGGCAGGGGCCACCAGTTCCTGCTGGGTTACAGCACGTGGCTGTAGTCCAGCGCTGCTCAAAGTTGTACGAGTCTGTGCGATGCCATGGTTGTATGAACTCACTGAACCAACAGGTGGGGCCAGACTCTGTTCTGATGGTGTGGGTGTTGAGGACAAGGTCATGACCTTTGCCTGGCTGCGGAATTGAGCATTTTGCTCCAGTAAGACTTCATTGGTAGCAATCAAGTTGGAGACCTGAGATGTGGAGCATATTATGGAGGAAAAAAGATTTACAATTAGCCGTGACTACTTACATAGACAGACATTATTGGTACAAACTGAGAGACTAAACGGTTTCTGAGCTCAATTAGAATGAGCCCTTATTGTCCAAAAGGGACCTTTTGTCAGAGTGTAATGCATGGGATTAAATTGACTCAGAATTTGTATAACTTGAAATCATTAAGAAAACAATTATGTTTTATTAAGATATTCAAACACAAAAGATTGGTTTTGTAGTCTAAAACCAGAAAGAGGGTAGTTCACACAAAGTGACAACAATTAAAAAACACAGTAGTAAATCAAAGGAGAATGAATAAAACATTTTAGAATAACCAAGTCAGGGAACTGACTTTAATCCTGATTAAAAATTCTTTGAGGCACATTTGTTCAATCAAAGCATTTCGAAATATACCTGAAAAGGACCAGTTTTCTATAGAGGAAAAAACACAATATTAATACTAATACGAATTACGGCGCTACTGGAATATTTTGATTGAAGTTAATTCCAATAAAGGAGGTTTCAATATTCCCTTATGTTCACAGGAAGTGACAAGTCATTAATGCTGTGCCCAGCTTGGCTCTTGTAGCCATGTAACATCTAGTACTGCTAAAAACTGTGCATGTGCACTGTCCAGCTGTTTATAAATTCAGATTAGAAACTGAAGTGGCCTGATTGTTTTAGAGTACATACAAAATGTACATATCAAGGTTGCAGACTAACACCATCTAAAATCTATTTTGGGACACTTTCAGGATGATAATGTTGCGCATTTAGACTTAATGCCTATAAAATATAGAGAAACTGGTGAATGAATGTTAGACTGAGGTAAGGAAGGTCCTTTTTTTGTTGTAGCTTGCCACAAAAGTGTGACTATTTCTAAGCTATATTTGGTGGATCACCATGTCAGTCACCTGTGCAGATTCAAATGTCACTCCTCCATTTAGCATGGCAACAATATGGTAAGTGGGAAAACTGTGCTACCCAGTTTCTCTCAGCGATGCTGCAATTTTTATAAAGACTTGGTGTCTCATTTATCAAAGCGTGCATAAAACAAGTGCTAAATATGTGTGCAAGATGTGCCTTTATGCACAAGAAAATTATCATCACACATGCATACACAAAGTTTTAAGCAATGGTCATTGATAAATCCCACACATTTTAAACTGATGTGACCATGCATGGCCCCAATCATTTGCATAAAGAAACGCCACCATACAGTTGGGCCCATAAGAATCTAGATAGTGACACAATTTTCATAAATTTTGCCTCTGTACACCACCACAATGGATTTGAAATGAAGCAATCAAGATGTGATTGAAGTGTAGACTTTCAGCTTTAATTCAAGGGGCTTAACAAAATTCATTAACCATATAGGAATTACAGCCATTTGTTTTCACATAGTTCCACCATTTTCACAGGCTCAAAAGTAATTGGACAAACTAACAATACTAAATATAAGGATTATTTTTAATACTTCGATGCAAATCCTTTGCAGTCAATAAATGCCTGAAGTCTGGAACCTATAGACATCAACATATGCTGAGATTCCTCTCTTAAAATGTTTTGCCAGGCCTTTACTGCAGCCACCTTCATTTGCTGCTTGTTTGTGGGTCTTTCTGCCTTCAGTTTTGTCTTTAGTAAGTGAAAGGCATGCTAAATTGGGTTGACCAGGGTATTTAAGGACATTCCATTTCTTTGCCTTAAGAAGCTCTTGGGTTGCTTTCACAGTATATTTTGAGTCATTATCCATCTGTAATGTGACGCGCCGTCCTCCATCTGATTTGCTGCAATTGACTGAATCTGAACAGAAAGTACACTTCAGAATTCTCTATAAATGTCAGAATTAATCCTGAAACATCCATCAGCAGTCACATCAATGAACACCAGTGACCCAGTTTGCCAATGCATTCCTTCTTTTTAAGAAATGTACCAAATTGTTGATATGGCCATTCCTAAAGTTTCGCCTATCTCTGTTAGGTTTGGTTTTTTTCAACCTAATGATGGCCTCCTTCACTTGCATTGACAACGCTTTGGACAGCATATTGAGTGTTCCCATAAAATGCAAATTCAACAATTGGAATAAACTCTAGACCTTGTATTATCTTAATTGGTTATGAAATAATGAGGAAACAGGCCACACCTGGGCATGCAACTGCTTATCATTCGACTGTCCAATTACTTTTGAGCCTGTGAAAAGGAGACACCAGGGGAAAAAAAAAATACAGCAATCCCTAAACAGTTAATGGAATATTTTTGTTAAACCACTTGAATTAAAGCTGAAAGTTTTCCCTCAATCACATCTTGATTGCTTCATTTCAAATCCATTGTGGTGGTGTACAGAAGCAAAGCTACAAAAATAGTCACTCTCATGAATGTGTATGGTAAACAACTTACACATACACTAATTTATATATATATATATATATATATATATATATATATATATATATATATATATATATATATATATATATATATATATATAAAAAACATATGTGTGTGTGTGTGTGTGTGCCTAGTATTGCTTAGGTCCCACTTGTGCCAACAAAATAGCTTTGACCTGTAGATGAATGGACTCCATAAGACCTCTGAAAGTGTGCTGTGGTGTGTGGCACCAAGACATTAGGAGCAGATCCTTTAAGGCCTCCAAGTTGTAAGGTGGGGACTTTGACTCATTTGTCCAGCACATTCCACGGATCCTGCCTCTGCTGGCTTGCTTTCTTCCCATACAGCATCCTGCTGCCATCTCTTCCCCAGATATGCAGCCCACATGCAACCGGCTGGCCACATGATTTATCAGACGAGGCCACCATCTTTCATTGCTCCTTGATCGAGTTCTGATGTTCACATGCACATTGTAGGTGCTTTTGGTAGGGGACAGTGGTTAGCATGGGCACTTTGACCAGTCTGCTGCTACACAGTCCCATACGCAGCAAGCTGTGATGCACTGTGTGCTCGGACACCTTTCTATCATAGTCAGCATTGACTTTTTCAACAATTTGTGCTACAGTAGCTCTTCTGTGGTATCGGACCACACAGGCTAGCCTTCGCTTCCCACACACATCAGTGAGCCTTGGGCACCCTGACGCTGGTTCACCAGTTGTCCCTCCTTGGACCACTTTTGGATCACAATCAGATCCCTATGATTGTTCGAAGCAGGAAAAATGGGAAATCAACTTTGAGAACTGACTGTGCAGTTGCTGCCTAACATATCCCAACCCTTGACAGGTGCCATTGTGAGATAATGTTATTCACTTCACCGGTCAGTGGTTTTAACAATATGGCTGATTGGTGGTGTGCGTATATTATATTCATATTTCCCCAGTTACATTTAGAAATTCTGTGATGGGATGAAAATTCATTATTTTTGCTGTCTTTTCTGCTGCTACTTTTGGGAATGTAATGCATTGCAGTGTGAGGGATATGAATGAAGGTAAGATATGTCATTGTTCACCTCATAGTTGGTTGGTAATACCAGTACCATCTCCATAACATCAACTAAAACTGCACTGGGAAAATTAAATCGACTGATTATTCACTCCTCACTCTCAGCATAGTTTCCAGTAGTGCTAAAAAAAAAAATTCCCTCCATAAAATCCGTATGTCATACCTTCAAACAAGGCATAATATCAGTCAATCTTTAAATGTGCCTTTTATATGATTTGAGTTTACATTCCATCGGTCATCTCTCTGTATCTTGTGATTACCAAAATCAGTAATTACTCTCTCAATTATGCTGATATGATAAACAGCACTTGATATACTGTAGAAGCACCACGGTGTCAGTTTACCAGCTATTACACTTTTTAACCACTAGGGGTTCTTGCATATGCATGATCAGGAGTGTGTGGAAATATATGCATATACTCATGCATAAGCAAAAATTGCTCAATTCTATTCAATGCATAGAAACGTGCATACGCACGGTTATGCACAAAACTATGCTTACACACAGTTGACAAATGAGGCCCCTAAAGCAGATGCCAATGTGTCAGCAGTCAAAACAAATATAGTGACAAGTTAAAAAAAAACAGGGGGGGGGGGGGGGGAGACGGACAATAATAAAAAAAAAAATTACACTAACATTAAGCCAGGAGTGACATGATGGCTATATTAGGGAGCCAAGTTACCAAACTGTCTGTTAACTTAGCTGGTGACGAAAAGTGCTCTTCAGCTCTTTTTGCCAGTTACAGTCATGTGAAAAAATAAGTACACCCCATGGAAATTGTTGGCTTTTTTGACATATTTGAACAAGCAACCATTTGATCATCTCTGAAACAGTGCCTATTAATAATGTTGCTATACTTGAACAAACCACAAAGAAAATATCTTTTTCAATCATTTATTGAAACATCCTTGGCCTCAGAAGCTAGTATTGCCCCCTTTAGCAGAAATAACTTGTAGGCGTTTTGCATAATTGTCCACCAGGCTTGCTGGAATTTTTGACCGCTATTCCATGCAATATTCTTTCAGTTGCAAGATGCTTATGGGTTTTCTTGCATGTACTGCCCATTTCAAATCCCCCTACAAGATTTCAAATCTGGACTAGGCCATTCCATAACCATCGATTTCTTCTTTTTGAGCCATTTTTTTCACCAACGATTTGCTAGTGTGCAATATCCTGTTGATAGGTCCACTTTCAATTCAACTTCAACTTTTGGACAGATGGCCTCACATTATCTTCAAGCACTCTTTGATATGATGCAGAATTCATAGTTGAATCAATGAATGCAAGGTGTCCAGTCCCTGAGGCAGTGAAGCAACCCCAAACTCTAACATTTCCACCACCGTGCTTTTGCTGTCTTTGCTCTGCCCCAAACATGTCTGCTGTTACTGTGGCCAAACAACTCTGTCTTTTATTTGTCTGTCCCGAGCACATTATTTCAAAAGGCTTGGTCTTTGCCTATAGGCTCATTGGCCAAATGTAGTCTTGCAAAAGCTTTTTCCTGGCACGCCTCCCATGCAGGTCAAATTTGTGTAATCTCTTTCTGATTGTAGAAGCATGCACTTTGATGCAAACAGTTGCAAGACTTACTAGTAAATTCTCTAATGAGATTATGGGGTTCTTGGAGACTTTTTGCATCAGACGGTCTGCTCTTTGGTTGAATTTGCTGGGATGGCCAGTGCCTGACAAATTGGCAGTCATGTGAAATCTGCACCATTTGTAGATACTTTTTCCTTACAGTGGAATGAAGTAAGGAAAAATTATTTGGACATCTTTTTAAATCTCTTGCCAGTCTCATAGCCATCCACAATCTTTTTTCTGAAGGCCTTATAGAACTCTTTAGTACTTGGCATGATGACACCACACACCTCAATAAAAGAGAACACCAGACACAAGATATAAGAGGGGTATAAATAAGACAGGTTCCACCTGCACTCCCTAAGGAGGTTCTGATGACCTCAAAAAAGCTAATTGGGTTAGGTTTTAGCACACCTGGAGTCTCGTTAAGTAAATGAGCTTGGAGGTGTGGACTACAGCTACTTTGATTGATAAAAACCCCTCAAACTTTTGGAGTTTGCCATGCCTCACCAAAAAGAGCTTTCAGAGGATCTACATTCAAGAATTGTTGATTTACATAAAGCTAGCAAGGGTCACAAAGTGATTTCAAAAAACTTTAGAAATTCACCAGTCTACAGTTAGGCAAACATTCTACAAATGGAGACACTTTGGGACTGTTGCTACTCTACCAAGAAGTGGGCGCCCAGTCAAAATGACACCAAGAGCACAACGAAGACTCAATGAGGTAAAGAAACAACCCCGAATGACAGCCAAAGATTTGAAGGCATCATTGGAACTGGCTAACATCTCTGTTCATGAGTCTACAATACGTAAAAAACATTGAACAAGCAGGGTATCTACGGCAGGACACCACAAAGGAAGCCACTGCTTACTGAAAAGAACATTGCTGCACGCCTGAAATTTGCAAAAGAGCACATTGACAATCCACAGTAGTATTGGCAAAATGTTTTGTGGACTGATGAAACAAAAAAATTGAACTATTTGGAAAAACCACACAGCACTACATCTGGTGTAGAAAGGGCACGGCCTATCATCATGAAAACATCATCCCAACCATAAAGTATGATGGAGGAAACATCATGATTTGGGCCTGCTTTGCTGCATCAGGGCCTGGCCAGCTTGCAATCATTGAAGAGAAGATGAATTCCCAAGTACAGTGCATCCGGAAAGTATTCACAGCGCTTCACTTTTCCCACATTTTGTTAAGTTACAACCTTATTCCAAAATGGATTAAATTCAATATTTTCCTCAAAATTCTACAAAAAATACCCCATGATGACAACGTGAAAGAAGTTTGTTTGAAATCTTTGCAAATTTATTAAAAATAAAAAAAAAAATAAAAAAAGCATATGTACATAAGTATTCACAGCTTTGACTTAATACTTTGTTGAAGCAACATTGGCACCAATTACAGCCTCAAGTCTTTTTGAGTATGATGCTCCAAGCTTGGCACACCTATTTTTGGGCAGTTTCTCCCATTCTTCTTTGCAGGACCTCTCAAGCTCCATCAGGTTGGATTGGGAGCGTCGGTGCACAACCATTTTCAGATCTCTCCAGAGATGTTCAATCGGGTTCAAGTATGGGCTCTGGCTGGGCCACTCATGGACATTCACAGAGCTGTCCTGTAGCCACTCCTTATCTTTTATCTGTTATCTTGGCTGTGTACTTAGGGTCATTGTCCTGTCGGAAGATGAACCTTCGCCCCATTCTGAGGTCCAGAGCGCTCTGGAGCAGGTTTTCATCAAGGATGTCTCTGTACATTGCTGCATTCATCTTTCCCTCGATCCTGACTAGTCTCCCAGCTCCTGCCACTGAAAAACATCCCCACAGCATGATGCTGCCACCACCATGCTTCACTGTAGGGATTGCATTGGCCAGGTGATGACTGGTGCCTGGTTTTCTCCAGACATGACGCTTGCCATTCAGGCCAAAGAGCTCAAACTTTGTCTTGGTCTGAGAGTCCTTCAGGTGCCTTTTGGAAAACTCCAGGCGCACTGTCATGTGCCTTTTACTGAGGAGTGGCTTATGTCTGGCCACTCTACCATACAGGCCTGATTGGTGGAGTGCTGCAGTGATGGTTGTTCTTATGGAAGGTTCTCTTCTCTCCACAGAGACACGCTGGAGCTCTGTCAGAGTGACCATCGGGTTTTTGGTCACCTCCCTGACTAAGGCCCTTCTCCCCCGATCGCTCAGTTTGGCCGGCCGGCCAGCTCTAGGAAGAGTCCTGCTGGTTCCAAACTTCTTCCATTTACAGATGATGGCGGCCACTGTGCTCATTGGGACCTTCAATGCTGCAGAAATGTTTCTGTACCCTTCCCCAGATCTGTGCCTTGATACAATGCTGTCTCAGAGGTCTAAAGACAATTCCTTGGACATCATGGCTTGGTTTGTGTGCCAACATGCATTGTTAACTGTGGGACCATATATAGACAGGTGTGTGCCTTTCCAAATCATGCCCAATCAACTGAATTTACCACAGGTGGACTCCAATCAAGTTGTAGAAACATCTCAAGGATGATCAGTGGAAACAGGATGCACCCGAGCTCAATTTTGAGTGTCATGGCAAAGGAGGTGAATACTTATGTACATGTGCTTTATTTGTTTTTTATTTTTTAAAAATTTACAAAGATTTCAAACAAACGTCTTTCACATTGACGTTATGGGGTATTGTTTGTAGAATTTTGAGGAAAATAATGATTTTAATCCATTTTGGAATAAGGCTGTAACATAACAAAATGTGGAAAAAGTGAAGCGCTGTGAATACTTTCCGGATGCACTGTACATCAAACAATTCTTCAGGATAATGTGAGAATGTCTGTACATCAGCTGAAACTGTGTAGAAGTTAGGTGATGCAAAAGGACAACGACCCAAAACACTGGAGCAAGTCCACAACAGAATGGCTTCAGAAAAATAAAATCCGCCTTTTGGAGTGGCCAAGTCAGAGCCCAGACCTCAACCCAATAGAGATGCTATGGAATGACTTGAAGAGAGCTGTACACATGAGATGTCCAAAGAATATGACAGAGCTAAAGCAGTTCTGCCAGGAAGAATGGGCTAAAATTCCTCCTGAACAATGTGCAGGTCTGATCCACAGCTACAGGAAGTGCCTGGTTGAGGTTATTTCTGCCAAGGGGGGGGTCAACAATTTATTAATTCTAGGATTCACTTACTTTTTCCACTGCCATTTTGAATGTTGAATGAGTGTGTTCAATAAAGACATGAGGGATCAGGATTTATTTTGTTATTATTATTTTAGAAACATTATATTTGTCAATACCCTTGACTTGGATGAAGATCAGATCAGATCACATTTTTTGACAAATTTATTCAGAAAACCATGAAATTCCAAAAGGTTTACATACTTTTTCTTGCCACTGTATATGAATTTGAAGTTGTGTTAAATGTTGGGGTGTACTTACCTTTTCCATACGACTAACCTGTTTTTTTGTTAATTTAAATTGTGAAAATTACTACAAAAAGTCAATTTTATGTGTAGAGAGTGTAACACCTTTGTTAATAGGCAGTTTAAAAAGTTACCAAATACTTGCTTGTTGAAATATTTAAAAACAAATAAAAATAAATAAATAAACATTTCCATGGGGTGTACTTATTTTTAGTCTTCCATGAGTAGGCTACTAATGCTTAGTCATATCATTAGTTGTATATTAATCTATATGACAGAATATTCATGTTAAATAAATGCTATATTAGTGAACTGGTATCAACTATTCCCTGATCAAATCCCAGTGTGGTTAACCTTGGTTAGACTAGCCCCCTGTGTAAAATTTGAGTGTGTGGCAAATACACAGCAATAACAATGTGTTCAAAGCTGAGAGAAAGGAGCAGGCTATTTCGTATGTTAGAGAGAGAGAGAGAGAGAGAGAGAGAGAGAGAAAGAGAGAGAGAGAGAGAAAGTGAGAGAGAATGTGTTTGTGTATCAAATCATGCACATGCTAAAATGGAGTGCTTATTGTAGCATATTAAAGTAATCTGCAGCCTAGCATATTGTATCTTTATTGGATTGAATTTACTGCATTTATTGCATTGTGGTGGCGGAGTGGACTTTGCATTAAAAGACAATGTTACAAGTGACTTGATAGCTGACTAACAGATATCTTGGCCGACACACAGTTCTAATTAAATGTTTTTTTTTCCCTCTCTCTATTCCTTCCTTTGAATATAACTGCGTTGAGTGCTCGGAAGATAGCTGATTATAGCATAGCAGTACATAAAATTAAACAGAGAAATAAATGTACCAGTATTGCAAACAAAATAAATGTAATATTCGGGACAGTCAATTTTCAGTTCAGGGTGGCTGACAGTTTCAGGACAGTTCTGGGACAGTTCTTAGTCTAGAGCCCTAAGATGCATTTTAATATTGAAATAAACCCCAGGGAAAGATAAAAGCATAGTAATAAGATTTTCACAGTTTGCATGCACTGTTGAATAAGAACTAAACCCTGGAACTGAAGAGAGACTTGCAGGGACATGCAGTATGGCATCACACACCACAGAGTTAGTTCAAGGAATTGGATTTATTACTACATTACTAATTTCCATCCATTCCAGAAAATTCCAAGTTCAAATATCTTTTCATGCTGGCTTGGTGTCAGTACTGATTGTTCAGTGCAGAAATTTTACATAAGAAATTAAAATTGACCTGTTGCTTTGGCACATTCTTCTACTATTACTTACAAATAATTCAATAAAGATATGGCAACATAAAATGAACATACAAAGCCAGATAATTCCCTCACATATTTTCTCAAAACAGAAGTCCTGCTCAACAAAATGTTGTGAGAACTACAGTGAACTTTTGGGCACTAAAGGACTCAAATAATGGAGTACTAATGTGTAGCCCTGTCTTTAATTGTATTACATAAACCATGTGATAATATGAAACACATAATAGTGAGTCCCTATTTATTAACCTATTCATTCAAGATTAATCTATTTCTAGAACACTGGTATCTTTGAGCCTGGCCCTTGATTAAACTTGTACAACAGACTCCAGCATATCTATCTCAATCCATCTTCTCATTTACAGGACAAACCTTAAATGGGCATGTTAATGCAGGGATATTGCAGGTTTAGGAGTTGGGAGAACTGCATTAAAGCGGCACAATTTCTAATCCTCACCTGTTTCTTGAGCTCTTCCACTCGCTTCCTCAGCAAAGCATTTTCCTCCTCCAATAGGCGATACTCCAGAGGCCGGGTGGAAAGTGCAGCCTGTACCCCTAAATCATAGTGGCCTCCCCCAGTCCCATCTGCCAACCGCAGCCCTTCCAATCGTCTTCTCTTTAGCTGAAGAGCTGCGTGGTCAACAGGGCTCTCCAGTGGCCCAGGATCAAACAAACCATTCTCAAACAGTGATTCATAAACTGAACATGGGCCCCTGTCATAGCGCCGTTGTCCAGCAGCCCCCAGGGATAGACAACTTCCCATGGAACCTCCTCCTCCACCCCCACACAATCCCTGATCTCTGCACCCTCCGATGTTGGGGCTTCCTATCCCCATCAGACTTCCTCCATTAGGTCCAACCAATCCTGACACCCCACCACAGGCTACACCTCCACCACTTGCATTCACTATTCCACCCACCCCGCTTGAGACACCCATCATCCCCACTGCACTGAACCGTGAAGCTTCGTGCTCATGGTCCTTCCGCACATGACGAAACTTGCACTTGTTGCCCCGCTGACATTCTCCTTTCAAGAAGTCTCTGCATATGGGAGCCTCACCACGGTTCTGTGGTAGGTCAGTAAGTGACAGGCCCAGACCTGCTGCCACTTTCCACCGCAGCCACAGTGGCAGCTCACCAGTCTTTTTGTAGTAGTCTTCATCTTCCTTGGAGCCATGCACAAAGCGGCAGTTGGTACGCACACACTCTTTGTTCTGGTGGTCATGACAGAAGACAAACTCATTCTTCTGTGCACCAAGGTCAGGAACTTCATTGAAGTCTGGGTGGCGGAAACGACAGCGCTTGCCACGCTTACACACATTTCGTAAGAAGTCACGGCAAACGCCATCTGATAGCAAGCCAGAGCCAAAGCTGCCACTTGCTCCACTGCAGGTGTGGCCATTTCCCAGGGCACCACTGCATCCCATGGCCCCAGAACCACTGTTCCCACCAGCTGAGCTTCCCCCAACTCCCCCTCGGCCGTCTGCACCCCCAGTCAAGCCAGACCCAGGGCCCACTTCCTCCCCTACTCCTGTGCCAGCACCCCCTCCACTGCCACCTCCACCACCACCTACCAGGTACGCGCTATCCCGGTCAGGCATGGCGCTCAGCGCAGTCAAAAAGGTAGCCCGTGCTCATGTGTGGGCCAGAAATGGCAGGACTATTGTTCAAGACCTGATGATTTAATGATTTTTAAAAAAGGTACCCAAGTCTGACTTCTGTTGCAATCTGCAAATCCAATGTGGTACCTGTGGAAAGACAGCACACAAATTACATAATCAAAAGGCATAAAGGCAGACAATGTTTGAGTGTGCTCACTGGTCCATGTTTCATTTTTAAATCACAGTCATGACTTTTGGTTATAATCAAAATTTCTAATCTATAACATTTATCAAGCAAGCTTAATTTGGTTTTAATTGTAGAATTCTAATGAATCATTCATTCCACTGTTTTGCATTACCAAGGTGACCGAGTTATGAGAAACTGAGCTATGAAAAACCATGTAACAGATAAAAAGCTTTATTGTTGTTAAATCTGGAAACCTAAAAGTTTCAAGTAAACAACATATTTCAATTAATGCATTCTGAATGCAGCATTTGTGATGTTACTTACATGCACTTAGTATGAAAAAAACAATTAATATTTTTTTTCTAAATCTAATTTTAAAAAGGAGCTCTGGTTATGTCATATTACGCTAAACTAATCAACAGCCACTCATTTGTACTGACCAGCAGTCCCTAAAGGATTTCTTGATTTTGCAATTGCAGAAGTTAATGCAAAATCAAGCAAACGCTGCAATATTCAGATGAGCTTGCAATTTTCCAAAATTAATGCATATTTTCCACAGATTTGGGCTAAGATGCATCATGTGACATTCAGTCAAAGCCCTCTTTGATTCACGTGCGTTGAACAGGAGTACAGCTGAAAGGTCTCATTTACCAACAAGCACCACACATGCAAAGACCGTGAAAAACAATATCTGGATGTTTTACACAAAAGTGGAGGAAAACTGCACACCGTGCAACCTTGTTGTAGAACAAGCAAATCAAGTCTGGTGAGTCACTTTTCCTCCGTGAAGCATAAAAAAAAAATGGCTGCTATGCCTCAAATGCCAAGGCAAATCACCATGACTGAAGCAACTGCACCAAAGTCTGTGGTGACTGCTGAAAGAATCAATGTGAGTGCAAGATTCTAGATCACAGAAGACTTGATAGATTAGTAAAATGTAGACTGTGTGAGAGAGCTGGAAACCGGCTACTGGCTAGCAACGTCACAAATGTGACCATAGATTGTGTGTGTGTGTGTGTGTGTATATCTCAGAGAGAGAAATATTAAATCGAAAGCCCAATACTTTTATAACATAATTGAAATAATACTGAAAATTGTAAATAAAGACACAATACTTATTGACAAATATTTTTAAGATTTGTGAAGAATGGGATGCCAAAAAGGCTAGTGTTGCAGCACTTCAGTCACTATTCCCAAACTCACATCTTGAACCTCATCGGCAGTGCATTTCGCAAACCATTTCACCAGTTGATCAGTTTCATGCTAAGTTGGTCCCAGATGTTTTACCAGGCTGGCTCACGTAAACAAAGATGTCTTACACCACTCACAAAAAAGCTGCCAGCAGGAAAGAAGGCCACCTTGGCTCCAAATCTGGTTGAGACACGCTGGAACACATGGTTTTCAGCAGTACAGTACCACTCACAGCACTTTGGACTCTACAAGGAGTTCATAGAGGTGAAAAGGGAGAGGTAGGCCTAAATCAAATACAAATTCCTTTAAAAGATAAAATATAAATAACGTTATTCCTTGTTGACCCATCATAGCCTTCCTTTAGCAACACACAAACACAATTCACCAGTTCATCATCATAGATCAAACAATATCACAGCTTAGTTGCATACTTTTTAAATTTATTTTGACACAGTCAGCCAGGCATACAAGTACATGAAAGATGGGCAACAAGCCATAAGGTTTTTTTTGTTTGTTTGTTTGTTTTTTAAAAAGGAGTTCTGGGTGTTTGACCCTTTTTGCAGTGTTTGTAACATTGCATTTATGGATGACAATGTGTCAACTCACAAGGCCATTCCATATTTCAATGAACTTAGTTATTACTTGACAAGCCTGGGGCAAGCAGCACTCAGAGCTTCGTCTGGAGTGGTGGATTTGGATGTGTTCTGGGATGGCCTACATGATACCTGCACTGACACCTTGGACAAACAACACAAAGATGCTGTCTCAAACTCAGCTGATGCTGAAAGAAACAGCAGCATAGGCCTTTCACGATAATCACTTTATTGACTTATCGTTATATAGACATGACCGCGATCATTTTTGTGGACCTCAATAATGCCCATTGTGTTTACATGCGTGTTTGTTTACATAAGAATGAATGTCACCACGTCATGTTCGGCGAGTAGAGACCGATGCAAATGCATTTTAAGTATTTCATTTGAGAGGCAGGGAGACAAATCCAAACTGAATCAAAATCAGTAAACAGAACACTGACACAGGTCAGATAATCAGCGAAAAAAGCACAGATAATCCAGAATACACAATCAAGAAAACTAAACTACATCAATAACTTGTAGAATTATAGCATGAAACAAAAAGCTCTGCAAAGTCAGGTTGCAAAAGACTGAACATTACTTAGCACTGAACACAGAAACACAAGGGTTTAAATATATAAACTACGCAAAGATAAACTGAAAACACGTCACACGAGGAGACAACCAATGACAGCACATGAGTGGAGACGAGACATGAATCAAAACCAAAACACACTGCGTGGGCTTCTGCAGACAGCTCTCAGAGCGAGAGGGAGATTCTTGGCACACAAACATTTTAGCCATCGGGCTGCTTCTGTCCTTTCATCTGCTCTAGGGCAGATTAAAAATTAAAATTCCAATCTTGAATATTTTGTCGAATTTAAGATAAAAATTCACATTCGAATGCAAAAACTGTGTGCATGTGAATTTAAGATTTAAGATGTGAATTTAGTGTAGCAAGCACTAGCACCAATTTTTATTAAAACATACTGTTGAAAAAATGACACAAGATGATAACAATGCACTAAAAGTTTTTTGAATAAGAAAATCTAGAAAGAACAGGTCTAGTGTTTGAAATGATCCTGTCATCGTCAATAATGTCAGGGATTGACCCGCTTGAGCTGAAGCTGAACAGTGAATGAACACCAGTAAACTTTACTAGTATACTATATTAGTTAACTCAACCAAGCACATCCTATACACGAGTTTAATCAGATATATACACACACAACATAAACCTAATATTACAACTTGCTTCTGCACAAAATGATGTGAATGCACAAGTGAACTTGAACTTAAGTAATATGCTAGGTAGAATTGTAAGTCATGTAACAATGCTCTAAAACAAAGACAATGAATTACTAAAGCATAAAGAATTCACAATATTGTATTACAATAGTGTACTCATTGTTATGTTATTTCAGGAGCTCAGATTTTCACAAGGGCAGTTTCCACATGTTTATGTTGATGCATGTTAATAAATAAAATGTGTAAGAATTTAGTTAATTTTTTGCATTTTCTTATCAACTAAAACGCTGTTGACTAATATTAATTTTAGTCCATTTTACTGCATGACTAAAATGGAAACGAATAACTATGACATGAAATAGTGACTAAATTTAAAGGATATTTTCATAAAATGGCATAAAATTATATCGTTTATTGCAATTATTTCTGGGACAATAATATCGTCCAACAAAAGTACTTACCATGGCAGGCCTACAACGGTATCTATAAGCTGGTGTCAAGCCAAAGGAGGTCAACTACTAACCAAAATCTCAGAGCCTTGGTTTTCTTGTACCACAACCAATGGCTTTGCAGTGGAGCTTTTGAGAGAAAGGAGACTGAGGATGGTTCAGTGGGCTTTGGTCTTACTGGGCTGTAGTTTTTTTCTCTCTCTCTCTCTCTCTCTCTCTCTCTCTCTCTCTCACACACACACACACACACACTTTATACTAGAGCTGTAACAACTAATCGATAAAATGGATAATAATCGATGATGAAAATCGTTGTCAACGAATCTCATTATAGATTAGTTGGTCCATGGCGGCACGGGGGAGAGATTTACTCATTACGTTACTTCTGTTCAGAAAACACACTTCGGAGAGTAAATACTAAAGTTGTGTCCCAAATGAAGTACTATACACTTACACTATGCACTCTGCACTACCGTCTAGTGTGTGGATTTTAGAAAGGTAATATCCATCTTAAATATAACATTAGTGTTTTTTTTTTTTTTTACTAACCGGAAGTATAAGCCACAACGGCGCATGACGTCATACGCACGCTAGCATTAGCAAACACCCAGATTCACGGACAATGACTTTCTTCAGTTTAATTTCTGTCAGCATTACCTTTTATTCCCAACATTACCTCAGTCACCAACAGACGGAGGCAAAATCGTCATGTGACTGAGGAAGAAAGTGTGTAACCTCCAAGTCCTCTAAGGGGAGCATTTTAAACACCGCAGAAATCAAACTGATGCACGAGGACAAACTTATATTTATATCTGAAATGCTCCACTGTGTGCAAGGGGCAGGGGAAACTGTTACAAGCTGCTTAAAAGGTTTAGTTTAAGTTTATTGTCATAATATGCTGTATTTGCGTGCTTGCAGTGTAAATTCTGTTGTTTATTATAACGGAAGTGATGTGTTAGTAACGAGGCCGTGTTGCTCCTCACATGCTGTGTAGACGTGTTAATATATAGTGGGAGCGCGAGTAAGATCTGTAATGTCTAATTAAAACACTATAATCAAAAGTAAAATATGTCAGTAACAGAAACCACAAGGTGCAGTGAAAGTGAGTTTTTATTATTAATGTAGGACTGTAGTTTAATTGGGTGCTTTTTGTGCATCCATAAAAAATAATGCATAAACACTATAATATAATTTTTTAAAATAGTATTTATGCATTATGTTTATGGATGCACAAAAAGCACCCAATTAAACTGCAGTCCTACATTAATAATATATATTCTGATGTGTGTATTGGGTTATTTTCTGTTTTGGACAAACAGTTGTGTAAAGTTTTAGTCTAAAGTTTATATTTGTAACCCTCAGTTTGTGGATTTTATTTTAAATAAACAAAAAAAAAATGGCATTGAAAGCTTGCCCCACCCCATCCAATTAATCGAGAATAAATAAATAAAATAAAAATAATAAAAATAATCGGCCAACAAACGGATTATGAAAATAATCGTTAGTTGCAGCCCTATTTTATACAGCCATATGAATGTAAGAAATTGAACTTTGGATTTCACAAAACCTTTGGTTATCTGTTCTGAGTTAATGCATTGTTGCATTGTGTGAAAATGATACATAGTTTGCATTCTGTAAAATGGTTGCATTTTTTACAGCACTGTTGCCATGCTGTAAAATTGATCAATAGCTTGTATTCTGTTAAACTACATAAAACAAACAATGGCCACCTTAAAATTAAAACTATGGTTTATATTTTATGTTAATGATTTTCACTGATTTTTAGTTGGTGTTAAATGTTAATGGAAATGTTGAAATTTTATTCATCAGGGTTTTTTTTCAGTATTCTCTTTTTATATATTTGAGAGGCCAATGGTTCTTGAGGTCAGAAAAGTAATAAAAATGTGTACTGAATGTTGTCTGTGGAATACTTTTTCCATTCACAGTGATTACATATGATTCTTCACTGGTAGTAGTTTAAATGAAAATCCTGTGCTTGCAATTTCACCAATTAGCACAAAAAAAAGCACAAAAAACTCCACAAGTTGCACCGCAAATTAAAAAAAAAAACAAACAAAAAAAAAAAACATTTTTGGCCGCAGCAATCACAAAAAATCCTGTATGGACTGGACCTGGTGGATAATTTAAGTAAACAACTCTGATAAAAAATAAATGAAAATTATTATCTATAAAATAATTCACCAATTTCATGGCCAACAGGTGAAATGTCGTGTTATACATCACAGTTCGCAAAATTGTGCATCATACGGAGCGTGTTATTCGGTTTAAACCAGTGATTTGCCAATGTTTCATGCATTTATTGATGAAAGGCCTGTCGCACATTTTAACGGTTTATCGTTAAATTTAATGTTGCGGAACATCCAAGAGACAAGTTAGCACTATTATACAGTCATTCCATTTCCAGTCACTCAGTCAGTCTCTCCCTCTTTCACACACATAGCGCAGCCTGTCATTTTATCAAGAAAATGGAAAGCATAACCAAGAGTTATTAAAACCGAGACAACTAATTCTGAAGAGATTCAATGAAATGTTACATAAACGTCTCCAAAAGAAAAAGACTACACCACAGCAACGATTATATGAGGTTTTTTTTTTTTTTTTTTTTTTTTAACAAAACCCATTTTGTAAACCTGTCTTAGTTTATGCAAACTGCTTGTGCTGTTATACGCAAATGCTGTTATACGCAAATAATGCGTAATATATACCTTCTGACCAATCAGATTTGAGCACTCAACCGAGCTGGGTATAAATTTATACAAGGACCTTGGCTAAGTAAAACAATAGGTGCTACTTTGTTACTTCTTCCTGGATAGGCCATGTGACTCTTTTGTCCATCCTCCTCTGAGAAAATTATAGACCAATTTACCTCCTGTTTTTGGCCAACTCTGTACATCTCTATGATTTTGCAGGCAGATACTGTCACGTATTGGAAAAGCAAGTTTTTTTTGACCACCGCTACTGGCTGTATTTAGTTGACTAGCATGTGTATGTATATTAAACATTTCCTGATTTAAAAAAGTAGAAGGCCATGATCTCACAGGCTGAGTAAAGGTTCATAAGGAAAGATTAGTAAATTATTTTAACAGTCCTAAAGGATTTTTGTGGAATTTCTTTGTGATTGCTGTGGCTAAAAATGCTTGAATTTGCTGCAGCTTTTTACAGAATTTTTTTTTTCAAACTTTGTGCTTTTTATGAGGAAAACTATTTGAATTGGCAAAATTGCAATTTCATGAAATTGTTTTGTCTTTCGCAGTGATGTTTGTCGGTAAATTAGACCTTTTACCTGTATGTTCAATTCGGCCGAACGCATATTGTTTTGATGTCTTGACCCAAATTGGCGGTAATATTTAAAAATGAAAGCTCCTCCAAATATTGTGGTTTGCTTGATTTTGCATCAATTTGCATCTGCAGTTCACGTGAACAAGCCAGAAGGCTATTGCTATTGGAAAAATAGTTTGATGGATGAGACCAAAATAGAACTTTTTGGTTTAAATGAGAAGCCTTATGTTTGGAGAAAGGAAAACACTGCATTCCAGCATAAGACCCGTATCCCATCTGTGAAACATGGTGGTGGCAGGATCATTGTTTGGACCTGTTTTGCTGCATCTGTGCCAGGATGACTTGCCTTCATTAACAGAACAATGAATTCTGAATTATACCAGCAAATTCTAAAAAAAAATGTCAGGACATCTGTCTGTGAACTGATTCTCAAGTGAAAGTGGGTCATGCAGTAAAACAATGACCCTAAGCACACAAGTCGTTCTACCAAAAAGATTGGTTAAAGAAGAATAAAGTTAGTGTGTGTGAAAATCTGATGTTTCAGGTCATATTTATGCAGAAATATAGAAACATCTGAAGGATTCACAAACTTTCAAGCACCACTGTAGCATAACAATATACTCTTATAACGTTAACTTTAGTCCGGTTGCTCATTTACTTTAAACTCACACTTAAACTTTTCCACCCGAGATGGCTTTACATTTTCGAAATGACAGAAAATTAATTGCGGAAAACTAAATTAGTTTTCCAAAGGAAAAATTGTAATGCTTGTTTTCATGTATGATTAGGTATGATGTACGATTGATGTATGATTAGGTATGATGTACGATTGATGTATGATTAGGTATGTCTCAGTCAGCCCCCTAGTTCAGTAGTCAGGACACTGCTCAGGGAGACAACGATTTTAAAGGCTGTGTCAACCACAAAATCCTTCCAGTGCACTGAAATAATCACTCCCTAAAAAAAAAATAAAAAAAAAAAAAATCCTACAATACACCACAAATACCAGGGACTATCGATGCTCACTATGTTTCCTTACTGGAAAAGACCATGTTTTCTGAAGCCTCTCAGGTTAAAAAAAAAAATAATAAAAAAAAAAAAAAAAAAAAAAGGCCAGATAAACTCTCAGCCAACTTCTGTCCACAAATGTACGTAGCTTGTTATTGTTGTTATAGTTCTCAAATGATTACTTAAGTTAGCAACCTTTAACTTTATTTAACGTTCTATATATGGGTTGTTTGAGTCTGATGACTTTTAAGTGTTTAATGATTTTTTTTTTTTAAACCAACTAGCTAGCCTACGATCCTGCTGGAAGTACTTTGATAGAAATGCATGTGATTTAGCTAACAAATTTATACGACATCCATCCATCCATCCATCCATTTCCTATACCACTTATCCATCAGAGTCATGGGGAACCTGGAGCCTATCCCAGAGAGCATGGGGCACAAGGCGGGGTACACCCTGGAGGGACTGCCAATCACATACACACTCACACACCCATTCATACACTACAGACACTTTGGATATGCCATTCAGCCTACCATGCATGTCTTTGGAATGGGGGAGGAAACCCCCAGAGCATGGGGACAACATGCAAACTCCACACACACGGCTGTAGTGGGAATCGAACCCCCAACCCAGGAGGTGTGAGGCAAATGTGTGAACCACTAAGCCACTGTGCACCCATTTATATGATAAATAAAACTTAAATATTTTTACGTTTAAAATTTTTGGTAACCTTTTACAACGCGAGTACGTAGTCAGGTCCATGGAAAACGAGTTAATTGGTGTCCCCACAGATATGTTCGACTTCACGCAAAGCTGCACAAACCCAAATCGGCGGCTGACTTGAAGCTGTGTATGCAGGTTAGAATTTTTGTCAGATTTTAGACAGCGCCGACGCCATGCCACTGTGATGTATGGCATCAAAGTACCGTGATAGCTACATGAGAGCAGCTGGCTTCCTCAGCCAGCACAACTTCTCCAGTGCGGTGATGATGACACAGCTATTTCACGATTGGCCAGATTCACTGACGACAATGATGATGTGCTTTTCATCTTTATTCTGACACCTTCAGTTCCACTAAGGCTCACAAATCCATATTTTTCTAACAGTAAAAACCCTTTTCGTATAATCTTAAATGTTATATTGGGTCATGTTTATCAAAATAAAACTGAAAAAATATAGACCCCACTTTAATGTTTTTTAAATAATGCAGGCTTACTTTCTTCTTGTATGTACAGGCACTGTATAACAGTGCATCCGGAAGGTATTCACAGCGCTTCACTTTTCCCACATTTTGTTATGTTACAGCCGTATTCCAAAATGGATTAAATTCATTATTTTCCTAAAAATTCTACAAACAATGCACCATAATGACAACATGAAAGAAGTTTGTTTGAAATATTTGCAAATTTATTAAAACAAAAAAAACAAACAAACAACAAAAAAAAACATGTACATAAGTAAGAAGAAGTCTAGAACCAGCAGGACTCTTCCTAGAGCTGGCCACCCGGCCAAACTGAGCGATCAGGGGAGAAGGACCTTAGTCAGGGAGGTGACCAAAAACCAGATGATCACTCTGACAGAGCTCCAGCATGTCTCTGTTGAAAGAGGCGAACCTTCCAGAAGAACAACCATCTCTGCAGCACTTCACCAATCAGGCCTGTATGGTAGAGTGGCCAGATGGAAGCCACTCCTCAGTAAAAGGCACATGACAGCCCGCCAGGAGTTTGCCAAAATGCACCTGAAGGACTCTCAAAACAAAGATTGAACACTTTGGCCTGAATGGCGAGCATCATGTCTGGAGGAAACCAGGCACCACTCATCACCTGGCCAATACCATCCCTACAGTGAAGCATGGTGGTGGCAGCATCATGCTGTGGGGATGTTTTTCAGCGGCAGGAACTGGGAAACTAGTCAGGTTCGAGGGAAAGATGAATGCAGCAATGTACAGAGACATCCTTGATGAAAACCTGCTCCAGAGCGCTCTGGACCTCAGACTGGGGCGAAGGTTCGTCTTCCAACAGGACAATGATCCTAAGCACACAGCCAAGATAACAAAGGAGTGGCTACAGGACAACTCTGTGAATGTTGAGTGACCCAGCAAGAGCCCAGACTTGAACGCGATTGAACATCTCTGGAGAGATCTGAAAATGGCTGGCACCGACGCTCCCCATCCAACCTGATTGAGCTTGAGAGGTCCTGCAAAGAAGAATGGGAGAAACTGCCCAAAAAGTAGGTGTGCCAAGCTTGTAGCATCATTCTCAAAAAGATTTGAGGCTGTAATTGGTGCCAAAGGTGCTTCAACAAAGTATTGAGCAAAGGCTGTGAATACTTATGTGAATGTGTTTTTTTTTTTGTTTGTTTGTTTGTTTGTTTTTTTAAATTTTTCATAAATTTGCAAAGATTTCAAACAAACTTTTTTCATGTTGTCATTATGGGGTATTGTTTGTAGAATTTTGAGGAAAATAATTAATTTAATCCATTTTGGAATAAGGCTGTAACATAAAATGTGGAAAAAGTGAAGTGCTGTGAATACTTTAGGTCCTTAAACTTTTGAAAAGCAGGTGACTTAAGGCTGCTCTCTAATTGGCTTGCTTCAGATTGTCTTTGGGGCACAGCTCATTGTGCCCCAGACGCTCCCACTTTGTTGTTAGCAAATTAACATTGTTTTTATATTTTTTTGACCTCACGTGACTGGACCACGACTCTCAACGACTCTCCAACTCAGCAGTGTGTCAGTTGAACGGTACTGCAAGAGATTGTTAATAAAATAGAAGTAAGAGCAACATTTCTTCCATATGAAAGAAAATTCGTTTTCATCTTTACAAAAATAACCCTTTCACAAGAATAACAAAAAAAAACCCCAAAACAAAACCAAAGGATAAAGGAGCTTGGACCAGATCAAGTGATCGCAGACAAGCTTGCACCCGGGGTTTCTCCAGCACTTTATGGCAAACGGACTTGGCTAGCTGGATGTGATGCAAACCATGCAATTTACTGTTTTCCTTGTTTGCTGTTTCAAAGTTCTGACATCGTGGACAACAACAGGGGTATGAGACTTTCTGAAAAATGAACGCGGCATGAAAGTAACCACAGCCATCTTGAAAATGCTACGAGGCAACATTGTTTTGGTAAGCTTAGCAGTGCTGAACAGCTAGATGAAGGCTACAGGATTGGCATTAGAAGACAAGGGCAAAATTTATTTAAGTAGTACTGTTTTTTGAGTGATTAACTTGATTACTTTATTATTATTGGTAATAAGCCCACATTAAACTCAAATTAACTGATTCATTGTACCTTATTTCATGTTTTAACAGTGTGATTTTCAGTTTGTTTGCACTGTCCTCTATATTTTTAGCACCAGCCCCACTGTTTTCTGTACATACAGGTACTGTATTAGCTCAAGCTATTAAGTGAAGTGTTTCTGGTTGCTACATGTAAAATTCAGATATCTGTTTATCTGAGAAATATTACATCTAATCCACTTCGTCTGCGATAAAGAAAACATACACCGCGCGAGTGTCACTACGGGAAGCAGAAAGTGTCCGACTTGACGGCTCCGTTTTCAACTCCTCCCGGACTGCAAGCGGCAACTCTCGCTGATCGGTTACATCCAGCCGCAGCCGCAGCCCAAGCCGAACACACCTAACGTGTAGTGAGCCAGG
Organism: Ictalurus punctatus; assembly: GCF_001660625.3. Lineage (NCBI taxonomy): Eukaryota > Metazoa > Chordata > Actinopteri > Siluriformes > Ictaluridae > Ictalurus > Ictalurus punctatus. Next base: position 980,444 of record NC_030426.2, on the reverse strand, counting down.
GTCCTTTCCAGTGCCCGAAATTGTGTACACGATATACTGATTCATGACCTACGGAGCTGATCAAGACACACTGAGATCTCAAGAATAGCATTATTGCTGTTTGTTTGGACTGGCATCCCAAATCTTGGTTTTAATCAGAGGTTAAATGTAATCAGATTACGTTATTTAACGCCTCATGTCATTTGAACTGGTGCACCACAACAAGAATAAAAATAAACTTTTCTAGTTACTTAGTAACGGAAATACCACTGTCGTTACACACAAGTGTTATTTGCATTTATTATTTTCTCGTTCAATTTTATACAACTAAACAACACATCTGAAAACAAATAATTTTATGGCTAGCTGAGTAGCAAAGGCCTAAGTAACAGACGCCAGACAAAATAGCTATCGATAGCATGTTAGCTAGCGAAGAAAACGAGTTACTACTCAAACCTGGCAACATTGTAGAGCATTAAACAAACACCTACCCAACGTTTACAGAGAGTTCGAGCCACCTGAAAGCAAACCTATCTGCAACCTTTTCTCCCACAACTCAAAATGAATTGGTATTTACGTTGTTTTCACACACTGAAACTAATCAGGCTACAACTTCCGCCTGCGTCAAAATAATCGGTGTGTTCACACACTGGATTGACGGTATGTCTGCGCAGTTTCACGGATTTTCATCAATAGTTCTTTTTCGGAACTTCTCCCAGCATACCATGTGTACATATCACAAGATCTGTGCAAAAAACCCAAATTTGTCCTAATTTCGGACATCTATGAACAATTTTCACTAGAGGCAGTTTGCAAGATGTGTAGAATGTGGCTTCGCATGAGCTCACAAAGTTCACTTCATCACTATGCCCGATAACATAGCAGACATAAAGACCTTTTCTCTTTATTGAAACATCAGGCATATTTGAAAAAGTAATGCCAATTTATAACGTTCAAAGAAATGTGCAACAAGGGAAAAAGACAAATGAATAAAGAAAGAAAAGAAAATACATATGCATTACTGTTTTAAATGACATAAATTAAAGATTTTAACAAATCTTTTCACTTTACTATTTTCACATTGTTTTACCATATTATAATAACAATTTGACTATCAGAAATAATTCAAAATGAGGTTTATTCTCTGACCATTTCATCTTGTGAAGAAAGAACCTCCTAAAAATTAAGTAATTTATAATAAAAATAAGATACATGAAAACACATAGGTATCCAATGCAGAGTGGCTTTTTTTTTGTGCCTGTCCGATTCACCAGCTAGTTTTGCTCAGGTTGGAGAAAATATAGGTAAGTTGCTTTATGCGGATGATGGGGCACTCTGGTTTAGGGGTCGAAATATAGAATATTTAAGAAAGAAAATGCAACATGCAACAGGGAAAGTAGAACAGTGGGCAAATGAATGGGGATTTAAACTATCAATTTCAAAATCACAAGGTATATGTTTCTCTAAATGTCATAAAACAGTACCACTTAAATTATATGGGCCTAGATCTTGAACATGTCAAGTCTGTGAGATTTTTAGGAATGCTTTTTGATGAGAAGCTGACCTGGGGTCCGCATATCGATAAAATTAAAAACAAATGTAAAAAGATTAATAATGTTCTAAGATGTCTGTCAGGGCGAGACTAGGGAGCAAGGGATAATGTTCAATGAATAGGAAAGCCTATTTTCAGATGTATCTACTGTAATGTACCTCATCAGATAATGAATTATCAGAAAATTTTACTGGGGCTCATGCTCCATTAAAAAGGGCTAGCGATGCCCCTGTTTTATATTAAATTGACATGTAAATAGAACAGCCTTTAATTGTGAAATATGACACTATACTGTTAAAAGAAGCATCCAACATCCCTACCATACTTTTTACAGTAATTTTCCAATAACCACTACCTGATTTTATTGTAGATTATACAGTTTGTATGTTATGTAACCTAATAATGACTTCAGCTGTATTTTTTTTTAGTAAATTTCTAGCAACCACACCTGGCAGTTTTCTTTCTTTCTTTCTTTCTTTATTTATGTATTTATTTATGTATTTATTTATGTATTTATTTATTTATTTATTTATTTATTTATTTATTTGGGGGGGGGGGGGGGGTGTTACTGAAAATTTAACAGGATTATTTTTTTTTACAGTGTTAATAAGTTCATAATCCTGACTTTTAACCAATTTAATAGTAGAAGTCGATTGTTCCATTTAAATCTAGACAGTTAAAGTGACAATTCCTCTGTTGATTACGTTCACATTTCATGTAACAGATGGTAAAAGATATGTACCCAAGTGATCATTGACATTAAGTACCTTATACAGAGAAACTGCTATTTTAAAATTCTTTTATATATCTGGGCGACTGTCAGAATTATACCAGACTCTAAATATCCATTCTGTCATAAGCATGGCATGCGCTAAATCCTCCATCAGCTTAGCCATTTGCATTGTGGCTTACGGCTTACTTCTCCTGTAAATGCTCCTATAAAGACTTTACGAATCCAATACAACTTTTTATTTAGGAAAGGAATGATTAATATAAAAATTAAATTAATATAAAACCACAAATATGTGGCTGTTTAAACTGTATTGAGTGGCCAATACATTAAAAGCAACTACAGTAAAAGTCAGTAAAGCAGATGGGGGTGTGGTTTAGCAGGAGTCTGCAGAAAGAGTGTGGGGGAATGAGCAAATTAGTGTGGCACACCTGATTCTAATTTGTGAATGGTTAGTTGGGCAGTGGTTACTCAACGGTTAAGGTTACTGATCAGAAGGTTGGGGGTTTGAGCCCCAACATTATTGCCACTGCTTGGGCCTTGAGCAAGGCCTTTAACCCTCTCTGCTCCAGGGCTGCTATATCATGGCTGACCCTGTGCTATGATCCCAACTTCCTAACAAGCTGGGATATGCAAAGAAAAGCATAATGTATATGTGACAAAAAAAAAAGGCTTTTTCATTAAAAAAAAAAACCCCGAAAAAAAACAAAGGGCAGTGGTGGCTCAACATTACTGATCAGAAGGTCAGGGGTTCAAGCCAATTCAATGTATATGTGACAAATAAAAGTTTATTCTTCTATTTACACACTGTTCTCGTTCTCTCTCTCTCTCTCTCTCTCTCTCTCTCTCTCTCTCTCTCTCTCTCAGTGAGTGGGGCCAAGACTAGTGTGTGTATGTGCCATGTGAATTGAACTGAATTGAACCAAGCAGCTGGAAAGCTGCAGAGTTTGCATTATGTTTAATTAAGTTTTCCGTTTTTGACGGATAATGATAAACACTCACCAGTCAGTCCACCAAGTTCTTGAGTTGCATTGTGCAACACTAGTGCTGAAACCCAGGAAAAAACAGCTTGAAAAAAGGTGTGGACATGGATTGCAGTCCCCTTGCCCAGGCTCTCCAGTCAGTAGTGCAGATGCAGGCCCAAAAGCATCAGGCACTCATGAATCTGCAGCAGCAGGTGGACAGGAAAGCTGCAGACCATGACACCATACAGAGTCTGCTGACCTCCTCCTCTTCCTACTCTATGAGCTCCTCCTTAAGCTCCTTCTCTCTGGCCAGGATGACACTCCTGGATGATGCAGAGGCATACCTGGAGATGTTGGAGGGTATTACCTTGGCATGTGGATGGCTGAGAGAGGAGTGGGGCTGCACATTCAGGCTCTCCTGATGGGAGAAGTCCAGCTGGTGACCCGTAGTCTGCCACCGGAGTGCCAGCTGGATTATGCAGCTGTGAGCAGGGCTGAGCTGGTTGGTTTGTCACCAGAAGAACATCGATGGTGCTTTCTATCCACACCATTAGAGGGGGCTCAACTGTGCACCTATGCCCACTTCTAGATTCCTGCAAGTACTATCTGTGACTGGAATCTGCCCAACCATAGAAGTCATAGAGTGGGTGGAACTGGAACAGTCAGGTAGTATTCAGACCTTAGTCCACCAAATCCTGATTCAAGTGTTGAGAGGTGAAGGTTTGGTGTATTCATCGGGATGTGCACATATATCCTATGGTGCCTCTCACAATCACTTATAAGAGAGAAAAACATAGTCTGAAGATAGCGGTTAGTCCCCAGTTTTCCCACGCAGTGATTTTGGGCACCGATTGGACAGGGTTTAGGGAATTAGGACTTAGATTTAGGACTGACTGGGTCCCAGCTGGCAGCACAGTGTGAGTTCTGTGCTGCACTGGCAACCAACGCAATTCTGGGTACATTGCAGCAAGATGGTAGGCTCATCTGAGGGGGCAGATGAACCTCCTCTCGTCAAACCTTTAGCTGATTTCCTACTGGAACAATCACAAGATGATACCTTAAAACATGCATTGAAGCAAGTGGCAAAGATTGACAAGGAAATGACTCAATCTGGGGCAGTGTTTAACTTTCCCATGTTGCAATTATTAAAGATCATTTATACAGAGTGAGCTCGGACAAAAAGATGAAACAGTTGTTGGTACTGAAAAGCCACAGGGAAATGCTTTTCCATGGGGCTCATTATAACACCATGGCAGGGCACCTCATGGGTGGATAAAACACTAGTCTGGTTAATATTTTATTGGCCAGGCATCCACTGTGACATATGCAAGTGATGTGTGTCTTGCCGTAAATGTCAGCTGGTGAATCTATTGGCTGTCACAAAAGTGCCATTGTGTCCTCTTCCTCTTATCGAGATTCCCTTCAACAGAATTGGCATGGATCTCTTTGGCTCATTAGACCAGTCAGCACGGGGACACCACTTCATGTTAGCTCTAGTGGACTATGTAACACAATATCCTGAAGCCACTCCTCTGAGGATTATCTCCATGAAGAGCGTAGCAGAGGCACTCTTTCAGAGCCGGCCATGTTTCAAAGAGTAATGGATTGGGCATTACAGCCCCACAATGTGCATGCCGCTGCACATTTTGATGATATAATACTCTATAGTAATGACTGGGAGTGACATATACAGCATGTGAAGATGTTCCTGAAGTCTTTGAGGTGAGCTGGTCTAACTGCAAACCCCACGAAGTGTGTGGTTGGACAGGGGGAGGTACATTATCTGGGCTTCTATGGGGAGGTACATCCCAATTTAATAAGACTGCTGCAATTGCTGCCTACCTGAAACCAAAGACCAAAAAGGAGATAAGACAGTGGGGCTGGTGGGATATTATTGAATGTTTGTGGTTAATTATTGAGACCTCACCAGTTCACTGACTGATCGCACTAAAAAAGGGGGAACCAGATCCGACCCAGTGGTCGGAGCAGTGCCAGTGACCCTTTGTAAGGTTTAAAGTGCTCTCTGTGCTCGCCTTTGCTTCACTCCCCTAGCTTTACTCTCCCTTTTGTGTTGCAGATTGACAGAGGGTGCAGGGCCATTCTGTCCCAGGCAGTTGAGGGGGAGGACCACCAAGTGCTGTACATCAACTGAAACTTGTCAGTGCGGAAGTCAAAATACAGCACAGTAGAGAAGGAGTGTCTGGCCATCAAATGAGCCACACTCTGATACTCCTTATTGGGGTGCCCATTCACTCTCTGTTCGGACCACGTTCCCCTGCAGTGGCTCCATCACATGAATGATGCCAACATGCAGATCGCTTGTTGGTATCTACCTTTAACTTTACTGTGGTCCATGGGCCAGAGGTGCAGATAGTAGTGGCAGACTTTCTCTCCTGACGAGGGGAATCAATCACAGGCCGGACTGAAATTGAAAAAGCTGAAATTCTGATTTATCGTTTCATATTCATCTTTTGATCTTAAACCCAAATGTCTTCAGTGTACAGCAAACAAAATAATTGGCCTTGTCATTGCAATACTTTATATACAGACCATATATATATATACAGACTATATATATATATACAGACTATATATATATATATATATATATATATATATATATATATATATATATATATATAGACATATATAATACTTTATATATAGACTGTACCGTTTCACTTGTGAAGACTGCATTTGTTGTTAAAAAGGATAAACCAACATGAAGATCAGAGAGCTGTCTATGGGAGAAAAGCAAGCCAATTCAAAGCTGAGAAAAGAGGGAAAATTAATCAGACGCACTGCACAAACTTTGGGCATAGCCAATACAGCAATTTAGAATGTCCTGAAAAAGAAATAAACCACTGGTGTACTGAGCAACAGACACAGAATGGGTCAGCCAAGGAAAACAACAGCAGCTGATGACAGAAACATTGAGTGCTGTGAAGAAAAACCCACAAACAACAGCCAATGACATCACCAACAACCTCCACAGGGCAAGAGTGAAGGTATCACAATTGACCATTCAAAGCAGGCTTTGAGAGCAGAAATATAGATCCCATACCATAAGATGCAAACCACTCAGTATAAGAATTGTAAGGCCAATTTGGAATTCACAAAGAAATACAGAGATGAGCCAGAAAAGTTCTAGAACCAAGATTAACATCTACCAAAGTGATGGAAAGGCCAGAGTGTCGAAAAAGAAAGGATCTGCCAATAATCCAAAACATACAAGCTCATCTGTGAAACATGGTGAGGTAGTGTCATGGCTTGAGCTTGCATGGCTGCTTCTGGAACATTCTCACTAATCTTTATTGATGATGTAACTCATGATGGTAGCAGCAGAATGAATTCAGAAGTCTACAGGAACATTTACAGAAAAATGCATACAAACTAATCGGAAGGAACTTTATGCATGCGCAAGACAATAATCCAAAACACAATGTCAACTCAACATACGACTGTCACGAATCGTGACGGAGCAGAGATAGGACGGATGCAAGTGCTGGATGAACAGTTGTTTATTAGAAAGAGAGACAGGCAGACAAATCCAAAACGTGATCCAAAACGTAACCCACAAAAATGCAAGAGGTCAGGCGATTGGCAAACAGGCGTACATGGGGCAAGGCAGGAATCTAGGTCGATAAACAAAACAAGAAACAAACTATGACGAGGGACTGGAAGCGGATAATCCAGCGCGAACTAACTCTAAACATGGACCGTGACTATGACTATGACACGGGCTAAACTAACTATAAACATTTAATCTTCCGCGCTGTGTGCTGGGAGGCGCGCGGTATATATGCGGACATAATCAGCGTCTAAACTGCTAGCAGCTGAGAGCAATTCAGACCCACGTCAAATCCCAGCCAATGACAGAACAGGGAGGAGACAGAAACATAAACAAAACACACGTGTCCAGAAGTCATTACAGTCAACAATGGAAAAGCAGGTGCTCGAGCATTCGCACTTAGAGCACGCTGCTTCAAGGGGGAATCGTGACAGAACCCCCCCCAAAGGCACTCCTCCCGGAGTGCCATGAGTTATCCCATTTAATTGGCGGACCCGGCCCCCTGGACTGAATATCCCAGGCAGAGCCAGGAAACTGCACAGTGTTCTTGGCGGCACAGGGAAGCAGAACGACGTCCTCGGCGTTGCAGGGAAGCAGAGCGACATCCACAGCCGGGCAGGCAGGCTGAGCAAAGTCCTTGGCGGAGCATGAAGGCAGAGCGACGACCACAGCAGGGCAGGCAGACTGAGCGAAGTCCTCGGCGGAGCATGAAGGCAGAGCGACATCCACAGCCGGGCAGGCAGGCTGAGCGAAGTCCTCGGCGGAGCATGAAAGCGGAGCGACGACCCCAGCTGAACAGGCGGGCAGAGCGAAGTCCCCTGTAAGGCCAGGGAGAGGAGCGTGGGTCTCCGTGCGGCCAGGGAGAGAAGTGTGGGTCTCCTCGAAGCAGTTGGGGGGAATAACGTTTGCCATGGAGCCGGAAGGCTGAGCGACGACCTCAGCTGAACAGGGGGGCTGAGCGACGACCTCAGCTGAACAGGGGGGCTGAGCGACGACCTCAGTTGAACAGGCGGGCTGAGCGACGACCTCAGCTGAACAGGTGGGCTGAGCGACGACCTCAGCTGAACAGGCGGGCTGAGCGACGACCTCAGCTGAACAGGCGGGCTGAGCGACGTCCACAGCTGAACAGGGGGGCTGAGCGACGACCTCAGCTGAACAGGGAGGCTGAGCGACATCCACAGCTGAACAGGGAGGCTGAGCGACGTCCACAGCAGAACAGGCGGGCTGAGCGACGTCCACAGCAGAACAGGCGGGCTGAGCGACGTCCTCAGCTGAACAGGGAGGCTGAGCGACGTCCACAGCTGAACAGGGAGGCTGAGGCTCTGAGGTCACCAGGTGAACCTTGGGCATGGGCAGAGCTTGGCTGGCCGCGTCAGCAGACTCGGGCGCGGGCGGAGCTTGGCTGGCCATGTCAGCAGACTCGGGCGCGGGCGGAGCTTGGCTGGCCGCGTCAGCAGACTCGGGCGTGGGCGGAGCTTGGCTGGCCGCGTCAGCAGACTCGGGCGCGGGCGGAGCTTGGCTGGCCGTGTCAGCAGACTCGGGCACGGGCGGAGCTTGGCTGTGCGTGTCAGCAGACTGGGGCGCGAGCAGAACTTGGCTGTGCATGTCAGCAGACTGGGGCGCGAACAGAACTTGGCTGTGCGTGTCAGTAGTCTTGGGCGTGGGCTGAACTTGGGCGACCGGGTTGGTAGACTTGGGCGTGAGCAGCATTTGGTCATTAGGCTGAGATATTAGCAGAGCTTGGTCAACTGGATCAGCAGGCTTGGACGTGAGCTCAGGGACGGGAGGCTTGGCTTGGACCTCAGGGATGGGAGGCTTGGCTCGGACCTCAGGGACTGGAGGCTTGGCTCGGACCTCAGGGACTGGAGACTTGGCTCGGACCTCAGGGACTGGAGACTTGGCTCGGACCTCAGGGACTGGAGGCTTGGCTCGGACGTAAGGGACTGGAGGCTTGGCTCGGACGTCAGGGACTGGAGGCTTGGCTCGGACGTCAGGGACTGGAGGCTTGGCTCGGACGTCAGGGACTGGAGGCTTGACTTGGACCTCAGGGACTTGAGGCTTGACTTGGATCTCAGGGACTGGAGGCTTGACTTGGATCTCAGGGACTGGAGGCTTGACTTGGATCTCAGAGACTGGCGGCTTGACTTGGACTTGGACCTTAGGGACTTGAGACTTGACTTGGATTTCAGAGTTGAGCTCTGCATGAAGTTGCCTGTAGTAGTGGGTAAATGGCAAGGCAGGTTCGCCTGCCAGACTTACCCCCCTGAGAAGTTGTTCTAGCTCGTCCTTCGCTTCTGGACTCCCGAATCGCATCATGAATTCCCCCACAAACTGTTCTACACTGTCCAGGTTCCTACAGTGCTTATCCAGTTTGAGCTGCACCCATTGACGGGCCGGTCCGAAGAACCGGGACCACATGAATCGGAGCCATTGCTTCTCCTCTGGCTTAGGGTCTAACAGGCTGGCGAAATAATATTGACAGTCTACCAGAAAATATTCAGGGGCACCGAAAAATCCGTCAAATGGATCAGGAAGCTCCATAAATGTCCATTGTGGGAAGTGGACGGAGTCCATAGCGGGGACGGTTGGCGTCGACTTCCGGGTTCTGTGTCTCCTCCGTTCTCCTGCTGCATCCATGTTTTGGCGGAAGATTCTGTCACGAATCGTGATGGAGCAGAGATAGGACGGATGCAAGTGCTGGATGAACAGTTGTTTATTAGAAAGAGAGACAGGCAGACAAATCCAGAACGTGTTCCAAAACGTAATACACAAACATGCAAGAGGTCAGGCGATTGGCAAACAGGCATACACGGGGCAAGGCAGGAATCTAGGTCGATAAACAAAACAAGAAACAGACTATGACGAGGGACTGGAAGCGGATAATCCAGCGCGAACTAACTCTAAACATGGACCATGACCATGACCATGACCATGACCATGACTAACTATAAACATTTAATATTCCGCGCTGTGTGCTGGGAGGCGCGCGGTATATATGCGGACATAATCAGCGTCTAAACTGCTAGCAGCTGAGAGCAATTCAGACCCACGTCAAATCCCAGCCAATGACAGAACAGGGAGGAGACAGAAACATAAACAAAACACACGTGTCCAGAAGTCATTACAGTCAACAATGGAAAAGCAGGTGCTTGCGCATTCGCACTTAGAGCATGCTGCTTCAAGGGGGAATCGTGACAACGACTTTATCAGGGAAAAGTAGAAGGTTTTAGACTGGCCAAGTCAATCACCAGACCTTATCCCAATTGAGCATGCATTTCAGCTCCTGAAGAGGAGATTGAAGGGAGGAACCCCTGCCCGCCCCCCCCCCCCCCCCCCCCCCAAAAAAAAAAAAAAAAAAAAAAAACTGAAAGAGGCTGTGGTAAAAGCCTGGAAAAGCATCACAAAAGAAGAAACCAACAATTTTGTGATTGGAAGTTATTGCAAGCAAGATATATGCAACAAAATATTAAGTGTTATTTACTTTAATCTATTTCAAGTCTTATCCATTCCTATACTTTTGCTAGCCTAAAAATTGGGTGATCTGATACAAAAGGTTCTATGTTATATGTTGTTTAACACATCTAGATGTAAATAACAGGAAATAAATAAGCAGAAATCCTAAACTCTCATCTCATATCCATCTTTTGATCTCAAACCCAAATGTCTTTGGTGTATAGCACAAACAAATGAATTGGTTTTGCCGTTCCAATAGTTTCGGAGGGGACTGTATGTCCTCATTAACTGAGATTCAAACACAGTTGGAGCAAGTTTTTGCCTTTGCCACGTTCATGTTCCATGTGTGTTGTTTGCCAGCTCCATGTCTCACTGGCTCACGTCTGGAAGGAAAATGTTGATGGCACAACTCATCTTTTCTCTCTGTCGACAGCCGACGCTGGACTTCTGTCACATACAGTAGCTCTACTACCCGACTCAGGGTAGCCATCCAGCCCTCCCTCCCTGATGAGAAAGGAAATCCACCAAACCCTCTGTGCCCCAGCCTGTGAACCACTTCAAATTAGAAGGACTGAAGTGCCAGATACCAACGAGTGGTCCACATTTTTATGCAATGGAACTACTGCAGCAGGGTCTGATTGGAACAGAGGGTAAATAGGCACATTTGTAGGTATACTTGAGGGTGGGGTCCACCTACTTAATGACTGAGCACTGACATGGGTTTTCAGCCGGCCACAATCACTGCTGTCTTTTCACCTGCCCTTAGCCCAAGTGGAAACCCAGGTACCACAATTCCAACAATCCAATTGCACATTTCTTTGGTTTTCCTCTAATTCCTGCTCATCTCAATGAATTTATCACAGCTCTCAGGTGTTGTAAATGCAGCTACCAATCGTTACTATAAAATTATACTGTATATCATTTAAACACACTGCAGCATATGTTCCATGCAAGAATATTTTATGCATAGGACATTGAAACAAATTGAAAAGTGTGACAAATTGGTGTAACAAATTGACTGTTATAAAGTCCACACAAAAATGGCACCAAGACCACAGGGCTTCTCCAATCACTTTGAGACTTCTCAATCAGACCCATGTCCAGCATTAGCCTTGATTTCATCCTGAACTCCATTTATCTTGTGTTCAGTTACGCGATAGGGGAGGCTGCATTCAGACACCTCTGGAGGAGATTCAGTGTGGTGTTCTATGATATTTGTGCGATTGAGTAGAAGCAAAAACACATCATAAAATTCACCTTACAATCTGGCAACTGGTGCTGTCTGGTCTGGCAATAAGTGGTCTCCACAGGGGACCAGGGTGGTATGAGCTAGGTTTTTTAAGGACACCTCAGGTCCCAGCTCATCCCTCTTTGGAACCACCATTTCCAGACCCCCAGGAACTCCTTCTCTCCACAGTTTAAGGAGGTTGATTCAGAATGCTGCAGCATGCCTCGTCTTCAACCAGCCCAAGAGAACCCATGTCACACCCCTCTTCATCTCCCTCCACTGGCTTCCTGTAGCCGCCCGCATCAAATTCAAGGCCTTGATGCTCACCTACAAGACCTTGTCTGGAACAGCACCCTCCTACCTCAACTCTCTCCTGAAGGCTTACGTTCCCTCACACAATCTGCGATCGATCAGCGACCGATGCTTAGTACTGCCTACTCAGCGTGGCTCAAGGTCCCTTTCAAGAACATTCAAACTAACCGTTCCTCAGTGGTGGAATGAACTTCCAACCTCAATCCAGACCGCAGAACCTCTCACCATCTTCAAAAAACAGCTAAAGACCCGTCTCTTCCGTGAACACCTAACCAACTCATAAATAAATAAATAAATAATAAAAAAAATTGCACTTACACCTCGACTCTGCGCACTTTGCTTCTTCTGGAACTCAATTAATGGATCTTGTATAGTAGCACTACTTGTATTGTTCTCTGCTTGATATATCACTTTGCTTGTATTTTCTCATCGTTAAGTTGCTTTGGATAAAAGCGTCTGCTAAATGAATAAATGTAAATGTAAATGTAAAGTTAGTGGACACCTCATTTTGCAAAATCCACCAGAACTAACACATAGAAATATCCTTGTGTGCACCTCTCTGACAGCCAGATTAAGGTCCATGCCAATTTATTTTTCTGAAATGGACCTTGATTAATGGCAATGGATGCAGTGACACTTTTGGGTTTTTTTTTTGGTACAAGACAAGATAAGACTTTATTGATCCCAAGGGGGAATTAGACTGTTCCAGCAACATACATAAATGACAAGGCACAAAAATACATATAAGAAATAATGTAAGTTAAAATAAAATATTCAGAAGTCAGAATATCAGAAGTCAATTTATTCAGAATAAATAAAAAATATAAAAATGCATGAATAGCATAGATATAATTTAAATAGCAAACCGATACAGTATGTATTATATACATCTATTGCTATGCTAAGGTGCAATGAGTACAGTATATTTTGTTGCAGTGCTATACAGTGTTATAGTCATGTATACAAAATTATCCACAGATGAGATAGTTATCCACAGAAAAGATAGTTATTCACAAATAAGAAAGTTATTCACAGATGAAGTAGTTACAGTTTCAATATTGTGTCCAGTGCAAACAATGCATAGAGATACAATGACACATGGATAAAAAGATGGATTAGAGTGCAGAGTTAATCGATTGGTCTCTTCTTTCTGTCCAAACAGTTGGTAGACTTTCTGAGAAGGTTAGAGATAGTTTTCACAGCCATGTCGTCAAGCAGCCTACACTTTCCCTGCACGTCTACTTGAAAAAGAACACAGGCTAAATAATGATTTTTATTTGCTGTGCTGTTGCTTTGGCCTTGATGTGTGAGCATCTTCTCCTTCTCTGCCCCAGAGGTGTTGACAACAGAAGGAAATAAAAGCATTGATATTAAATACATGTGGCATTATGAAATAAATTAGTCTTTTGAAAAAAGACATTAAATAAAAACATGAAACTGAAATGTGACAGTTATTGTGAAAATGAGTATGATTAAATATTTTATAATGATGAATTCAGTATTATATTTATTGACACATTTATATATTTACTGCTGCATTTACTCATTTTATTATTTATATCATAGGTATAATTATTAATTTAATTTGAATCGGCGTTAAATAGTTAGTAAGCAATTGCTATCAATTCAGTATGAGGGGTTTATTTTAATTCATATAACAGGATTCGAAACTCTTTATTGAAGAATTGACTTAAAAGTCTGTGGCGAAAATGATCAGGAGGTTTACTTCCGGAGCTAAGGTCGCTGAAAACCTGAGCGGGCGGTTCCGTCACCTTCCATGATACTTTGCGTTGTTTTTGGCCCTTGCGAGTTTCCGTAGTATTTCAACGCGCTGGCCTCGATTATCGGACGTTTTCTGTGAAGGTCGCGCAGCGAAAGGTTACGTTTCCTGGTTTAATTTGATCTGCTTCTTACTGACTCATTTCAATATTGTAATGTATGTGGAGTCTAATATGACTAATATATATATATGGTTATGCAGAATAATTAGGAAGTGTGTTTGATAAATGCTCTAAACCTTGTCAACTATGTGAATTGCTAGGAAGCTAACTTGTTAGCTGGGCGCTTTCTTGAACTGTTCATTGAAAACTTGTTGTATGCTTCCTTAATTAACGTTCCAGCAGTTATCGACCTCTATATGGCATTTTGAACGCTTTAACCTTCTGTGCATCTGTTTATCCAAACCTTGGGTTATAAAGTGGTTTGGTAGCTGTTAATGTAGAGAGTGGTTTCCCGGCGCAGGCCAATACACACGGTATTAATGCTAGTTGCGGCAAAAGTTGTTTGCTGTCTAATCTAATGTACTTCCGAAAGAAATTAAATTTTTAATATCTATTATTCTTCTTAATAGAAGCATGCGGATGCTTTAATCAGGTAAAACATAAAATTTCACAACTCCCAGACATTAGCATCTGTAATTCTTCCCCACATACAATATGTTCATGTCTTATAGAGCCTCTATCGCTAGGTACTGAGATTTGAAGGTAAGTCACAGTTTGAGAGGCTTTTCAAACGGTATAAACAAAAGCAATACCTACGGTTATTTATTAGTGTGTGGAATACTGTGCCGATATGTGGCGAATCACTGGACTGCAATATGTGATATGTTAATTTCTGTGCTTGACAAATTTCATTTGTTTCAACCTTTGTACATTCTGACTATATCTAACCCTTCCTCCTTTACAGTATCTGATTTTCTGTGTGATCTACAGATCTTTCAGCATGTCTCTTGCAAAGCCTCAGATGAGAGGTCTCCTCGCAAAGCGGTTGAGGTTTCATCTGCCCCTTGCTTTTGGCCTGGCTCTGTTAGCAGCAGCTACATTCAAGGTCAGTTGAAATGTTTTTATACTTGACATCTACTAATGTTTGCGTTAAGTCTATGCATAAAATTAATTTGTTAATTAGTCGTGGCAGTTGACAGGTGTTGCGGTGGTGGCTATTTAAGCACTTTACTGGTTACCTAAACACAGGTCACCTTGTGGGGGTATAATTGCAGATTGTAGTTTATACACTATTTTCTCGTTTACCTGGCATTAACGGTGCATCCTGGGTGATCGAATTACAAGTAATCAGCCGAGAAGCATAGCCGTTCACACCTGGCGTTATGAATAAATCTTCAGTGACCACTTGTGATCAGATTTCATACATTTCTGCTGAAGGAAGGTGGTCACACACATTTATTACATTGGTCTTTTGCTGCATTTGAATCAGGCAGAACTGTCCTGCGAATCATATCTCCTGTACCTTTATGGACTATATCAAACATTTTAATCGTACCTACTAGGGTTGTGCTGATAGACGATTTTATATCCTTAATAAATAAACTTTTGTTAACAAAGTCGTCATATTTGCTCCTGGCCACTTATCTGTAGTGGCAGAGTAAAAGGAGAAGTCTTCTATCTCTTTCAGAATGTTGTCTTTCACTGTTGTACAAGGCTGGGATGGCAGTTTGGGAGATGTGCGTTTTCTTTGGCAATACTTATTGCCTGTCAAAAGTTGCAGCATATTTTTAAATGCTGGTTTTTCGGCCGTGTTTAATGACTGCATCTCTGGCTATATGGCGAGTTATGCTGTCTGTGAGCGTACGCTATTTGACTCTGTCACGTTTTTTGCACTGTTGGACAAAGGCATCCATAATAGCTGCCTGGAAGACTCCTGTCCATCTCCAACTGCAGTTTTTGTTCCCAGCTCGAAAAACTCTATTTGAAAATTGAAAGTAAAAAAAAA
The DNA here is from genome assembly GCF_001660625.3 of Ictalurus punctatus. NCBI lineage: Eukaryota > Metazoa > Chordata > Actinopteri > Siluriformes > Ictaluridae > Ictalurus > Ictalurus punctatus. Next base: position 964,928 of record NC_030426.2, on the reverse strand, counting down.
AATTAAGTGCGTTTTGAGTTGTTTGAGCCTGCCTCCAGCTTCCTCATTCCCTCCTCGAATGTGTGAAATATTTCCCGGGAACTTGAGATGCCTTTGGCATCTGGTTTAAAACTCCATCTTTGCTCGCAAAATGACGCATCGCGATTCTCATTTTCCATGTGTCATTTCCTGTGATAAGTAAGTAAATAATTTAATTTATTCAATAACTAAGTTGATAAATTAGCAAATAAATTGGCAAATAATTATTGCCTCAAGCATGATAATATCGTGTATTGGCGATCTCACTGGCTTAGAATATGATGGTCTGACTATGGAGAAGATTGCCCAACCCTAGTGCTTGCTAATGAAATGAATGAATGAGGGATATGACCAATGAAGCTATGAAAACTGGCTGCTTTTAGTTTGCTAAGGTTGGTGTGGAAGCACTCAAGTTGCATGAACAGAGCCCTGACCACAACTCTACTGGACATATTTGGGATGATTTGAAATGCTGAATGAGTGCCAAGCCTCCTTGCCTGACATCAGTGCCTGACCTCACTAATGTTCTTGTGGCCGAATCAGCAAATTCCTACAGCCACACACCAAAATCTAGAGGAAAGCCTTCACAGAATGGTGGAGGTTATTATAACAAGAAGAGGGGGGCTAAATGTGGAATAGGATGTTCAGCAAGCTCACACGGGTGTGGTCGGGTGTCCAGATATTTTTGGCTACGTAGTATATTTTCCATGTAAAACCCTTTTGCACCTGACACATGTGTACCACTACAACTGTGACTACGTTTACATGGACTGCAATAATCTAATTATTGACCTTAATCTAAGTAAGGTAATAATGTGATTAAGGTGTTTACATGAGTCACTTTTAGAATACTCCTGTCGTGTACCCGTTTTACATGTTATAGAACATAATTAGATTAAGAGCCTGCGTCATTACGTCACCGCGCCACGCCGTCCGACGTCCCTCCAGAATTTCACGTATCAGCATACAGTTCGTCTTCGTTATGGTACCGTATGCAGTTTTGGGTGTTTTTATTAATTTTTTTACGAACGCTTTAAGTGCAGTTAATTATTTGTCATGCTGTGCGTGCTAATAGACAACTGCTTGAAGCGGTGGGTGTGTCCCAAATCGTGTAGTTACCATCTATATAATACCGAGATACATGTATTTTTCCCCACTACAGGCCTATAGTAGGAAAGTATGCGATTTGGGACACAGCTGAACTCTCTTGTTCGCCGTAAAACTGCCGTATGTGATCGTGTCCTGTCGCAAAATGCGGTGAAAACTCCCACACAACGTTCATAATGTGATTATGGTGTTTACATGTCACTACTACACGTCCATAATGCGACTAAAACAGGAGTACTCCACCTGTCTTAATTAGATTATTGCTTACTTCGATTATGACCTTAATCTAATTAAGGTAAGTAAAAATTGCTGTTTACATGGTAGTTTCTTAATTAGAGTATGGTCTTAATCGGATTAAGAGTGGATTATTGTTGTCCATGTAAACGCAGCTATTGACTACCATACTACTGTCACTGCTGTGCTAGAAATGGCCCACCACCCAAGTATGTGGGCCTATGATTGACACTGCCCATTGATAAAGAAACATGGGCTACAACCAGTGATTTATAAAATCACAATTTGACAGAATGAGAGGAAATTTGGTACACCTCTTTATTGCCCCTATTAATCAAGAATTAATTATTTACTTAATATACTTAATTTACTTTAGTGTTTAATTCTTTATTTATTGCTGCTGAACCCTTTTAGTCAAAGCTGCTCACTTACAAAAATAATTAATTATTTTTATATATGAATTCTAGACACTTGCATTTGAAGGCCACCTTTTATAATGAAGAAAAGTCACTGATGGTACAGACAAAAATGCAGAATAATTTTAGGAAGATGGCCTTTTTTTTTTTTTTTTTTTTTTTTTTTTTTTTAAATGCTTGATTTTATAATGATTTAATGTTTATTTTCTAGTTCACTGTAACAGAGCCTCGGAAACAGGCTTATGCTGACTTTTACAAGCAGTATGATGCCATGAAGGAGTTTAACAGTATGAAGGAGGCTGGGGTTTTTGAGAGTGTGAGGCCCTCTAGTAAATAAATTGAGGTAAGTACATTTTCAGAAGAAGTCTAGAGAAGATGGGTGTACTGTATTTTATTGTGGTGTGCTTGCCTACCAAATGTTCAAAGAATGTTATAGCTCAATTCCAAAATCTGTTATACATGTGCACAGTAACATATCACTTCCAACTTGAATGCTGCTGCAAAAAGCAGTCATTTGAATAATTATTAGGCTTCTACATTTGCTCTCATACTGGTGGAAAATCCCAATTCATATGATTGTGTTCTCTTACAGGGTGGTTCTGTCTCTGCATTTCTCTTTTATCCTGCACCTTTACTACTGGATGTTAAATGTATAATAAACATACAAATAAACAAAAATTGTCAACTCCTGTACAAGTGGAGTATTTCTTGAGTCCTTGAGAAATAAAATGTCTTTTGACCTTCTAATGTCATTTATCAACTCCTGTTAATCAGATGTGAATCATATATTCACATGCATAATCAAATGCAAACAGAAGAAATTGGACAATATTTTCAGCAGTAAATCCTACTGCTAGAAACCACAGAGGAATGACAGGAGCTTTAACAACACTTGTGTTTTTGCATGCAAGTCATGAAGGAATTATGCATGGGGTGTTGGTGTATTTTGTCCATATTTTTAATGATGTGGTGCTTGTGGAATGCATCAAAAAATAAGGTAAGATTCTGGTTTATGTGCATTCCACTTTCCTCCTTCTAACTCGGTTATGTGCAGGTGGCGTGTGCATATCTTGTCTGGTTTAATAACGTTCATTAAAGTTAACTTTTGTGCCCTCTCCTATAATTGCCATTATACAAGTGGCTTTATTATCCACATAGGGTTCAGTTTCAATGTGGTCATGTTACTGTGTATGAGATTTTATCTTACAAACATGAAACAATCAGAAACTAGTCTTTTTAACGTGCTCATGGAAAATTCAAGAGCATGTATTACTTGTGCTAATGTGATTAAAAAAATTACAGCTTCTGTACATTTTTTACAGGGTTTCCTCACTTCATTTCATAATCAGTGCATCAAATACTTCATGATTGTCAATTGCAGTGCAGCCATTCTCATTCCTTTCATAGTTTAAAAATGGGCGGTGGAACTACTACCACACATTAGCTACACTAAAGGTATATAGAATGCTTAAAAACTAGATGCAGTTTTACTTGGGCACAAAGAGGGCAAAGTCAGCAGGAAAGAAATCAATTTAGTTTCTGTGGTTGGAGTAATAGATGGCTCATTCTGTTTGGGACTTTGATAGACCTGATGTCCCCTCTACCAAGCACCAGAAAATTAAATATAGAAATCTGTTGTGTTTGAGCTTTCTGTCGTTTGATTTCAAAATGTAACTTCACCGTGGGAATTAATTGCCACGCGCCACATACAAAATAATCGGATTAGTTACTACCTGGCCATATTCAAATTGCACTTGTATAAATGAGAGGTCACACTGGACTCTGTCAGACAAGTTCACTTGAGTGGAAGAGTACACAGTGTGAAAAATGGATTCGTAGCAATTAATTTTGCATTCACCTCCTCTGGTTTTGCTTCATGCTGAGCTCATCTAGAACAGGAGTTCCCAAACTAGTGGGGTGAACCTTTTTTTACAAAAAGTATCGAGAGAAACTCCCCTCTTTTGTTTCATTAGTTTATTTTACACATTACTATTAGAAATATTTAAGTTGGATTGTGTGTGCTAATATTTTAAAATATTGCTGGGAGTCCAGCAAACCACATTTAAATTAAGAGGGTACATATCTTTTCTTTTACTATCCTGACAATTGCAAAGAAGTTTAGCAATAAAAATGGACAAATTTCCCTGTCCGTCTGTCTCTTCTAAACAAGCTAGTGTTGTGTTTCTGATCGCATACTTGTGTACTATTCTAGATCCTTATTGAGTACTAACACTGACCCGGTTTCCTATTCCAGTTAGTGTTTCAATATTAAAACCCTCAAATGTAGTCTTCATACTCACTGAAAGGTCTGTTTTGCGTACCAGTCGTCTGGATTTTCTAGATTTATTAAACAGTTGAATGTAAGGTCAGAGCTTTCGATTTGAGAAGCAGCCCATGACAATCACGATGGTGGTGGAAAGTTTTAACAGAGACAGTGTTTAACATCATTGTGAATAAAATCTGACAGACAGGGTTGGCTCTGTGTGTTCTTATTACACACACAAACTTGAATATTTGTCCAATAAATATAAACTTAAATCCCATAAATTGAGACAAGCAAGACCAGTCATTCAATTAAGAATGTCCCTGTATAAAAGGAGGATAGGCTCAGGTGGTGTCTAAGTTGGTTCAGTTTGCCACAGCGTCTTCTTTTACTGCTGTGCAAAACTTTATTAGAGCCAGCACTAAGTGACTGATCTGATATGTCTCAAGCTGCAATGTGCCATCGTTGGGCATCCTATGGCACTTCCTGCTTTTCCAACATGCCATTGGGGACCTGGACAGCATGTCTACGTAGGCCCCACATGGGTCCCAAATGGGCTTGAAACGGGCCATTCCCAAATATTCAGCCATCCCAAAACACATCAGAATTCCTGAGAAAATGGGAAAATATTCATAGATTATTTACACAGTTAATCCATATTCAGATGATGGAACAATTTGTTGTCAAAATCCATAATGAATTTTTTGACTCTGAAAATTACCTGATAGCTCTAGAATTACCTGAAAATTACCTGGCGGCTCTGCTGTGTGCCTGGTTCCCCCCTCCATCATGGACCACTTGGACACAGCTTTTTAAGCAACCTTGCATTCTTGAATCACTTTCAAGAGTGAAAGTCAGACATTAAGATCAGTAACAAGCGGTTTTGTCACATATGCCAACAATCTACATGTAATTTTTATAATAAAGGGATGACATCAAAAGCTAGTCATTATTATTTACAGCCAAATGTAACTGTATGTGTTACTGGGACATTTGCCACCCCATATCATTAGTTAAAGGAACAAATGTGTTTCCAGGGATCACACCCATATACACCAATAAGCCATAATGGTGCATTCAAGTCATATCGGAAAGATCGAATGTATGAGTTGAACATCACCATAAAGTCATAACTATGAGTGGGAAACTGGATTTTCTTTGAGCTCTGAGTTTCCGAGTTGGGGGGTGTCAGTAAGAAAACATGGTGGAATCAACTGATGAAATGTCTGTGGTTGATGGTAAATTTTTTGAATCAAATGTTTACTAATGTCACTTATTATGTGTATATGCAGCAAGTTATTTTCAGGCTTTTTTTTATTTACAATAAAACAAGCTAATTGCTTGCACAAAATGCAATAGCATTGTACAATTACGATATAATACTTTATGTAACCGAAAATGTTTACAGTGGCTTCATAAATTGATTAAAAACATAAAAAAAGCAAAACATACTTGATGCGCATTCTTTGTTCTCCATTTTCTAGAAGTAGAGTTAAAAAACCTTAGCTTTATTTTTTTGTGTAGTTAATTAAGAGAAGGTACACTGCCATCTTGCTTTGACCAAAGTGACTTGGAACGTACCTGATGTCGTAATTACGACTTCCCAACTTGTAAATACAAACTTACTAGGAGTTAAACATTAAAACCACTGACCGGTGAAGTGAATAACATTGATTATCTTGATACAGTGGCACCTGTCGAGGGGTGGGATATATTTGGCAGCAAGTGAACGGTCAGTTGTCAAAGTTGATGTACTGGAAGCAGGAAAAATGGGCAAGCGTAAGGATCTGAGTGACTTCGACAGGGACCAAATTATGATGGCTAGATGACTGGTTCAAAGCATCTCCAAAACGGCAGGTCTTGTGGGGTGTTCCTGGTATGCACTGGTTAGTACCTACCAAAAGTGGTCCGAGGAAGGACAACAAATGAACCAGTAACAGGCTCAGGGTGCCTGAGGCTCACTGATGTGTGTGGGGAGCAAAGGCTATCCTGTCTGTTCCAATCCCACAAAAGAGCTTCTGTAGCACAAATTGCTGAAAAGGTTCATGCTGTCTATGATAGAAAGGTGTCAGAACACAGTGCATCACAGCTTGCTGTGTATGGGGCTGCGTAGCTACAAACCAGTCAGACTGCCCATGCTGACCCCCTTCACCACCGAAAGTGCCTACAATGGGCATGTGAGCATCAGAACTGGACCATGGAGCAATGGAAGAAGGTATTTTATTGGTATTTTGTCTACAGTTCAGTCCAGTCCAGTACCTGTTATAATTGAGTTGCTGTTCTCCTTGTGGACTTCTGTAAGGGGTGAGAAGCCAGTGTTTAAAGGATATCCTGAGTCACCCAGCAGATGACATCCAGGGCAAACTGAACATAATTTTGTTCAAATAACCCAGTGAGGCTAGAGTATCATGTGTTGACCCTGGCCATTTTGGCACAAGATCCAGAATCTTGTAATTGGCATCAAACACAACTTAAACATTGGTGCTTTGGAATCCTTTTACAGTATCTCACAAAAGTGAGTACACCCCTCACATTTTTGTAAATATTTGATTATATCTTTTCATGTGACAACACTGAAGAAATGACACTTTGCTACAATGTAAAGTAGTGAGTGTACAGCTTGTGTAACAATGTAAATTTGCTGTCCCCTCAAAATAACTCAACACACAGCCATTAATGTCTAAACTGCTGGCAACAAAAGTGAGTACACCCCTAAGTGAAAATGTTCAAATTGGGCCCAATTAGCCATTTTCCCTCCCCGGTGTCATGTGACTTGTTAGTGTTACAAGGTCTCAGGTGTGAATGGGGAGCAGGTGTGTTAAATTTGGTGTCATCGCTCTCACACTCCCTCATAGTGGTCACTGGAAGTTCAACATGGCACCTCATGGCAAAGAACTCTCTGAGGATCTGAAAAAAAGAATTGTTGCTCTACATAAAGATGGCCTAGGCTATAAGAAGATTGCCAAGACCCTGACACTGAACTGCAGCACGGTGCCCAAGACCATACAGTGGTTTAACAGGACAGGTTCCACTCAGAACAGGCCTCGCCATGGTCGACCAAAGAAGTTGAGTGCACATGCTCAGCGTCATATCCAGAGGTTGTCTTTGGGAAACAGATGTATGAGTGCTGCCAGCATTGCTGCAGAGGTTGAAGGGGTGGGGGGTCAGCCTGTCAGTGCTCAGACCATACGCCGCACACCACATCAAATTGGTCTTAATGGCTGTCGTCCCAGAAGGAAGCCTCCTCTAAACATGATGCACAAGAAAGCCTGCAAACAGTTTGCTGAAGACAAGCAGACTAAGGACATGGATTACTGGAACCATGTCCTGTGGTCTGATGAGACCAAGATAAACTTATTTGGTTGAGATGGAGTCAAGCGTGTGTGGTGGCAACCAGGTGAGGAGTACAAAGACAAGTGTGTCTTGCCTACAGTCAAGCATGGAGGTGGGAGTATCATGGTCTGGGGCTGCATGAGTGCTGCTGGCACTGGGGAGCTACAGTTCATTGAGGGAACCATGAATGCCAACATGTACTGTGACATACCGAAGCAGAGCATGATCCCAGCATGTATTCCAGCATAATAACGACCCCAAACACACCTCCAAGATGACCACTGCCTTGCTAAAGAAGCTGAGGGTGAAGGTGATGGACTGGCCAAGCATGTCTCCAGACCTAAACCCTACTGAGCATCTGTGGGGCGTCCTCAAATGGAAGGTGGAGGAGCACAAGGTCTCTAACATCCACCAGCTCCGTGATGTCGTCATGGAGGAGTGGAAGAGGACTCCAGTGGCAACCTGTGAAGCTCTGGTGAACTCCATGCCCAAGAGGGTTAAGGCAGCGCTGTAAAATAATGCTGGCCACACAAAATATTGACACTTTGGGCCCATTTTGGACATTTTCACTTAGGGGTGTACTCACTTTTGTTGCCAGCGGTTTAGACATTAATGGCTGTGTGTTGAGTTATTTTGAGGGGACAGCAAATTTACACTGTTACACAAGCTGTACACTCACTACTTTACATTGTAGCAAAGTGTCATTTCTTCAGTGTTGTCACATGAAAAGATATAATCAAATATTTACAAAAATGTGAGGGGTGTACTCACTTTTGTGAGATACTGTATATCGATGTATGTCTCCTCACTTACAGTTGGATCAATGATGCGAACATGACGGAAGTCCGCAATCCTCATAAAAGCAGCTTGCGTTTACCGTATGATTTGAAGGTCAGTTGAGAATTCAATGAACTGCCTTATTAGGTTTGGCGTGGTTAGTGCCGCAATAGTAATATTTAAGACTCTGCTTACTGTGGACTGTGATGGGCCCAAGTCATCACTGGTGCACTACTGCATTTTTCCAGTCACCAAAAAAAAAAAAAAAAAAAAAACGCAGATAATTATTACTTTCATTTCTGCAGTTATAGCATTGTTTCTTAGAGTGGGAGAAGTTACCGAATTTCTAGGTCAGTAACTAAAAGAATATATTGACAATCAAGCCTGTATCTTTTTATCAACTCCTTGTCATCATATAATTCCAACATATTTTTCTTTGTCAGAAAGTACATGGTCTCGACCACTCTGCTGCCATCTTGTTACTCTAACTAGGTTAGGACACCTGTCTAGCACTCTTAAATAATTTAGGAGCTGAGACTTAGTCTTAACACCTAGGAACCGTTATAAAGTTCTTGTCGCATTGTGCATGTGGAAATGCTCTTACTTTCACTATTAAACATAGCCATGAGTTCTACTGTCAATTTTTCACAATGTCACTGCACCAAGCATTGAAGTGTGAGATAATTAAATGATAATTACTGCTTTGAATGTCCTGAGATTCATGCCTTATTTTATTTTATGTAAACAATTAAACAGTGGATCAACAAAAACATGGAATGCCCACTAATAATTTAGTTAAATAGACAGATTAAAAAAAAAAAAAAAGATTAATGATGCATAAATGTATGTATATGTAAAATAAATAATGAAAATTGATGTTAAGATAACGTTAACAGCACGTTAAGGGAACATTAACAAAATGTCAGTGGAACATTAGGGGAACGTTAACAATGTTAGGGGAACGATAGCAGAATGTTAGGGGAACACTGAAGGAACATTAACAGAACTTTATCTGAACATTAAGGGAATGTTAACAAAACATTAGGGGAACGTTAACAGAACGTTATGGGAATATTAAGGGAATGTTAACAGAACATTAGGGGAATTTTAAGGGAATGTTAAGGGAATGTTAACAGAAAATTAGAGGAATGTTAACAGAACATTAGGGGAATGTTAAGGGAATGTTCTGCAAACCTAAAAACAATGTTCAACTTCCATGAAGAAAACTTCCCTGGCTAACCAAAAGCAAACGCCCCAAATAAAACGTCTTCCAGATGAAAACGGAGGTTTCCAGATGTAGAAACACCATACAGTAGGAGGGGTAAAATAGAGCGAGCATTATAAACGGCCCTTTGACGTAAATGCTTTTCATCAGTTTCAGTATGAACCGACCCTAAAGATGACTGCAGCGGGCGTGAGAGGGCGTTAAGCCGTTGCCTTATAATGAGTTCACGGTGAAAGGTGTGGTCTCTTTTAATTATTGTTTTGTCCATTTGGCAGCGGAGATCATTTATGACAAGGTAAGCATGCGGGGAATATGCTGCTTGGTCATAAAGTTGTTGTTTTGGTACACTAGGTTTTAATTTTTAAGTGTTTTAAAAAGTTCCGCTCTCGAGATTCCTCACTTGGAATGCAGACTAGCTTTAAATAGCAGCCTGAGAGTTAACTGATCAGCGACATTACGAATTGAAACTGAAATCTGACACCGCTGCGTCGAGCCGGCGCTACAGCTAACGCTAACTTCTCTCGCCTGCGTTTTCTTCAACGAGTCTGCTACTGTACACCGTTTATACATTCGACGAGGAACAAGCAGTCTCTAATCTAATTTAGTTCCCGCGGTGTTATGTCTATTTTTTTGTAGACCTTAGAACAATGCTGTCTTCTTCTTCCTAGTTAATGTAGGTGTAAACTTTAAACGACGTCAGAGCGGCTGCTTGTTCTTCATTAGTTGATGTAGCTGAGCAGCTAGCTGGACATTTAGGTGTTCACCCGGCGTCTAGTTTTCTATCTTACGCTAGGCTTGCTACAGTTACTTCAGTCTGTCGGTGTTTTTAACCTTAATAATTGACCATATATCAGCCAGCAACATTTAAGGTAAGAACCTGCCGTAGTATATAGTTTGTTAACGTTAACTTTGTACTTAAACCGGTTCTTTGTTGACTAGACTAAACCCAGCTAGCGAAGCACGATATTAGCTAAGCAGCTAGCTAAAAGTAACTGTTTGTTTGTTTGTTTGTTTGTAGTCACTGTTATCTGAATTTAGCGGGATAACATGCCTCAGAAGCGGCGGTCACAATCTTGGGCAGAGCTGAAACAAGCTGGCAACGACTGCTTTAAGACCGGACAATATGGAGACGCCATCTCTCTGTACAGCCAAGCCATCGAGGTGTTGAAGAAATCGGGTAGGGAAGACGATGTCCGCTTTTAAATGGCTAGTTATTCATTTGAAGAGTGAGCCAAGGCCATCGAAATGATCATGTTACTGTACTAAAGAGGTTGTCAAAATAGCATTTCATCAAATTTGATCATTCTCCTTGCATGTTCAAGTTTGGTCGCAGTACATGACATTATCCTCCGAATGTCGCTAACTACTCTCATATATTCTGGCATGAATATTGAGTGTTGAGGTCATACATACGCCTTGCATAATATGCAAAATTGTAATAATTACAAAAAAAATTAAATAGTAGTGCTGCCCAGAATAAGCTATTTCACATAACAGATGTTTACATATATAACATAAGACACTATAATAACTGAACTTACACAAATCAAGTTGTGAATTTTTTTAATTTTTATTACTGATACTGATTATTTGCATGTTTGTGTTGGACAACTGATATTTGAACTGAACATAAGGTTTTATTTATAATAATTTTGTCAATTTCACTTCTTCACATACATAAAACAACTCTTGTTTATACACCAATAAATAGAGAGCTCTGAAATAGTAAATAAAGTGCACTGTTACTAAATAATCTTTTTTAAGTAAAAGCTTTCATGTGTTAAACAGGTAAAACAAATAAAGCACATGAAGTAATTAATAAAAAACAGATGCAGTGCTGCAATGGCTGCAGTTCTCAAAACACCGTTTAATGGTAGATCCGATATTTCAAAAGCGATATCCGATTATGGAAAAATGCTTAACTTCATTTTGCGGTAGCCAAAAAATGGCATTTTTGTCTGTTTTGGGGGTACCTGTGTTCAGCATTGATTTGTTTTGTGATATCACACACCACAGTAGTGGTTAATGTAGTGGTTAATGGCTCATATGAAGTAGACACTTAAGACTTTTAAGAATTCAGTTATTTCAAGTATTTCTTCTTTTACCTAGCCTACCTGGGGCAATATATTCAGATTAAAAAAAAGACAATTATATAAAAAAATTGTTTTCTTTTAACACAAATGTTATATCTTCACAGCAAATGTTGATATCAACCCCATTCCTGGTCTCAAAGATGCCCCAAGTACTTGTCCATGAACACCCAAAATATGAGGAAGTTATCTCTAACCACTAAAATTGTGTGCAAGGTTATCCAAACACAGGTAAAAACCTCTCCAAAATGGCACGAAACGTCTCCAAATTGCACAAAGCCTTTAAAAATTGCAGACTTCTAGAAATAGAAAACATTTTTTTTTAAATGGCACAAAATAACCTCACCAAATGGCACCATTGCTCTCCAAATGGCACAAAATGAAAACAAATGGCAGTAGCGTGAACTCTGTTACACAATGTGTAATTTCACACACAAAAAAAGTCTGAAATATACTTATAAAATATAATGTTTATTAAAAATAGTGCCAGAGCCCCACGTGAAGGAGCACTTGCTTTCCTAATGGCTCAAATGATAGACACACGAGTGACCCCTCTCCTCTGACTTTTCTGGGGGGGGTAGTTAGAGCTGTCAGTTTTGCAGTGGAAACCTCCATGTGGGAGAAGGCCTCATCAGAAGTGTGAGGAGGATCAGGAGCATTTTTCTTCTTCTCTGTAACAATAAATAATCATAGATACAAAGTACAATAAGTACCCAAAATCACCCATAATAAATACTAAAATGGCTTTTATATAATAATAATAATAATTCCATATATATATATATATATATATATATTTATTTATTTATTTATTTATTTATTTATTTATTTATTTATATAACCCATGCTGGTGCATTTGTCGTTGTTTTTTTTATTAAAAAATGCAGTGCCGTGTTTCATGTAGAAAACAAACACTGCTGTGTTAAATGGCGCACTTGTATAGCGCTTTTATCCAAAGAGAACTATAAATATAAAATAGAGACGCTGCTGGGTTTTCTTGGTTATGGAGCTGGTGTTGAGGGACCAGGTGAGGTTCTCCGCTAGGTGAACACCAAGGAAATTGGTGCTCTTGATGATTTCCATGGAGGACCCGTCGATGTTCAGCGGTGAGTGGTCACTCCTTGCTCTCCTGAGGTCAACAACCATCACTTTTGTTTTGTCCACATTCAGAGACATTAGCATAACGAGATGTGGTCTGAGTAGCAGAGGTGGAGTCAGGGCTCCGCCCAGTATGTGCCAGGGATGTTTGTGTAAACAGGATCCAGCGTATTTCAAAGTTCACATGTTGATGGAATTTAGGGAGCACTAATTTGAGATTTGCATGATTGAAATCCGCATGGTTGAAATCTCCAGCGATGATTAACAGTCCATTGGGGTGTGTGTTTTTCAGTTTGCTTATAGCCCCATACAGTTCAGAGTGCCTCCTTAGCATTAGCCCTGGGGGGATGTATACTCTGATTATAAGAACAGTGGTGAATTCCTGTGGTTGGTAAAATGGCGGCTAACAGTCACAAATTCCATAAGTGATGAGCAGTAACTAGAAACTAGCACCGAGTTCTTGCACCATTCCATGTTGATGTAAACACATAAACACATAAGCCACCACTGCAAGCCTTACTGCACAGAGCTGCCTTTCTGTCGGCACGAAATGAGGCGAGCCCGCCTAGCTGGATGGCAGCATCTGGAACTCTGTCGCTGAGCCACGTCTCCATGAAAACAGACACAGCAGTCTCTAAACTCAAGCCACATAGCCTGCTGGAGTCGTAATGTGTACCGTTAATCTAATTATGTTCTATAACATGTAAAACGGGAACATGACAGAAGTATTCTAAAAGTGACTCATGTAAACACTTTAATCACAATATTGTCTTATTCAGAGTAAGGTCAATAACCTCTTTTAAAAATGTTTAGGTGTGTGTGTTTTTTTTTTTATATATATACACACACATACATTTTACAGATTCTGCAAGGCATATGTGAACTAATGACCTCAACTGCATGCTTAATATTTTATTTATGTATATATTAATTTATTTTACAGAAAAATAACATCTAATGACCTTCTGTAACCTTTATTTAATTATTTATTTATTTGACCTACAAACTTATCTAGCTCAAGAACATCTCAGTTGTGTGTGAATGCTTGGTAACGTGATGCATAATTTTTATTTTCAGGTCAGAAGAACCAGGAAGATCTTGGTATTTTATATTCAAATCGGGCTGCGAGTTACTTGAAAGATGGAAATTGCAGTGAATGCATTAAAGACTGCACAATGTAAGTTTATCATCACTTCACTGAAGTACTTACAGTGCCAAATATTTTGTGATTCTGAATGTATGTAATAGCTGATAAGTATTTTTTATTAGGTGTTTGAATGGTTAAATGAAAGGTTCAACACAATGCCTGAGCTCTCTCTCTATTCTATACTGGTCTAAGCACAGCAGCATCATTTGAACAGAAGCTCTAATGTTGTGTAGTTTGAATGTAAATGGTCACTACACTTGAGTGTATAAACTATTACTAAATTTAATGGTTGCACCAAGTAACATAGCTTCTACTGAAGCACTATTTGGATGAGATAATTGTTCCAGACAAGGCACTATTAATGTCTTCTGCCAAACAGACAGACTGACTGACTTTATTGATCCCATGAGGGAAATTATTAGAAATGACATGTTTGATTCACAGAATATAAGTAATCTCCATATAAATTCCAAAGAGGGAAGTGCCTGCATGATGTATACAAAATAATCCCCATGATGTATACAATATATAATATACACACACGCACACAGAGTGCCCTCAACTAAAATTGGCACCCTTGGTAAATATGAGCAAAGAAGGCTGTGAAAAATTATTGTTGAAATATATTCCCATATTTTATGTTTTTTTAGTACACCTGGGTGATTAGGAACAGGATATTGTTCAACCATGACTTCCTGTTTCACAGGGGTATTAATATGCTTAGTCATTCATAAGAATGGGTAAGACCAAGGAATATAGCTGTGATGTGTAGCAAAAGGTTGTTGAGCTTCACAGAATGGGAAGTGGCTATAAGAAATGGTACAAGCATTGAAAATGCCCATTTCCACCATCAGGGCAATAATTAAGAAGTTCCAGTCAACTGTAAATGTTATGAATCAACCTGGAATTGGACGTGTGTCTATATCGTCTCAACACACTGTGAAGAGGACAGCTCGAGTGGCTAAAAAATCTCCAAGGATCACAGCTGGAGAATTGCAGAAGTTAGTTGTGTCTTGGGGTCAGAAAGTCTCCAAAACTATAATCCGAAGTCACCTACATCACCACAAGTTGTTAGGCAGGGCTTCAAGAAAAACGCCTCTACTCTCATCCAAAAACAAACTCTAGCATCTTCAGTTTGCTACTACTAGTGGGCCTTCAAATGGATCCGATGAACCCGATCAGGTTCTATGGTCAGATGAAACCAAAATATAGCTTTTTGCCAGTAAACACCAGAGGTGGATTTGGTACCCACAGAGAGGTAGCCATATGGAGAAGTACCTCATGTCCACAGTTAAATATGGTGATGGATCTTAATGTTTTGGGACTGTTTTTCTGCCAGAGGACCTGGACATTTTGTTAGGATACATGGTATCGTGGACTCTATCAAATATCAATAGATATTAAATGAAAATGAAATGGGCCGTGGTTGGATCTTCCAGCAGGACAATGATCCAAAACATACATCAAAATCAACACAAAAATGGTTTACTGACCAAAAAATCAAGGTCCTGCCATGGCCTTCCCTGTCCCTTGACCTGAACCCCATAGAAAACCTGTGGGGTGTACTGAGGAGGAGAGTCCTCCAATGTTTTGAAGGATCTGGAGAGATTCTGTATGGAGGCATGGTCTCATATCCCTTGCCATGTATTCTCCAACCTCATCAGGCATTATAGGAGGAGACTCGCAACTTAACTTGGCAAAGGGAGGTAGCACACAAAGTATTGACTAAAAGGGTGCCAGTAATTGTCACGCACACACTATATATATATATATATATATATATATATATATATATATATATATATATATATATATATATATATATATATATATATATATATATAAACAAATGATCAAAAGGTTAACCAAAGACAAATTTTCACAGTCTTCTCTGTTCATATTTACCATATACATGTTTAATATTAGTGGAGGGCACTGTGTATATATAGACTCAAATGAACAGGGCTAGTGGCACTTGAAGACTAGATTGAGTGGCAGGATTCTTACATTCTTTCCATGTGCATTGGTGCTTCTAAGTTTGTGAACCCTTTAGAATTTTCTATATTTCTGAATAAATATGACCAAATCATTCAGATTTTCACACAAGTACTAAAAGTAGACAAAGAGAACCCAATTACACAAATGAGATAAATATTACATATCTGTCTTGAATTTCCTCCATTTGTACGCAGTCTGTCTGCCTGTGGATTGGTGGAATCCAAACTCTTTAGATATGGTTTTGTAACCTTTTCCAGCCTGATGAGCATCAAGTGTCTTATTTTTTATTTTATTATTGTCATTTTTTTTTTTTATGTCCTATGAAATCTCCTTTGTTCATCCCATGATCCACTTCCACAAACGTGTTGTGAAGATCAGATTCTGATAGATCCCTGTTCTTTAAATACAACAGAGTGCTCAGTTACATCTGATTGTCATCTCAATAATTGACACACTTTTGCCTCTCACAAATGTAACATTGGATCATTTTTCCTTAATAAATATATGGCCAAGTATTATAATTTTGTCCCCTTTGTTTAATTGGGCTCTCCTTATCTACTTTTAGGACTTGTGTGAAAATCTGCTGACATTCTGCATATTTATGCAGATATATAGAACATTCTAAAGGGTTCGCAAACTTTCAAGCACCACTGTAGGTATAATAATGTTAATGCTTTATAAACAACTGGTACTGCCTCTTTAATTTGTGTATTTATGTCCATTTTGTTTAACCTATGTATTGTCTTTAAGAAAAGGAGTACAAAATTCAGTGCTACTCTGCTAATAAAAGAATAAGGAACTTGAATTTTGAACCAGCCCAAATTGAGACAGCTGAGCTGTCCACATTAATATACTTTTTGTTTTAACAGATCTTTGGAACTGGTTCCATTTGGGATTAAATCACTTTTACGCCGTGCTGCAGCTTATGAAGCTATGGAGAGATACAGACAAGCCTATGTAGACTATAAAACAGCCTTACAGATCGACTGCAACCTGCCTGCAGCTCATGATGGAACCAACAGGTAGGGGCTTGTTAATGGGCATAAGCTGACAAGTAACTAGCATTTATTAATTGGAAAAGCACTTTCTTCTAAGCGTTATTTGGTATCGGAAATGTGGTTGGTGAAGGGGTCTGAACAGTATCCAAATGTGGGGTTATTAAACACAATCACAGGAAGCAGTATCTGTAAGTGTGAAGCTATGAAGCAAATGTTCAGAGAAGCTTCCATGTGTGATTTCTGTTTGATGAGCACTAGGGATAAAACCGAATATAATACTTTATTTGGATTCAGCAGATGTGTTCTAAATTGAATACAAATACAAATGTATACAGGGCATCTGATTCTGGTATCTTAAGTTCATTAACATGAAGCAAATAGGAGGTGTACTGTTCATTTTTTTTTTTTTTCTTTTCTGTTGTCAATAGTTTGCTCCAGTAGACTAATCCAAACACCTTTTGTAACTCCATAAAACCATATTTCTCCCATATGCCAGTACAAACTGGCCCGGAATTCACGAAAGAAACATGCTTTTATCATCACACCCATATGTGGGCTTTCTTCAAACTGTTGCCACAAAGTTGGAAGCATACAACTGCATAGGATGTCTTTGTATGCTGTAGCATTACAATTTCTCTTCAATGGACCTAAAGGGTCCAAACCTCTTCCTGCATGATAATTTGCACAAAGCTAGGTCCATGAAGACATGGTTTGACAAAGTTGAAATGGAAGAACTCAAGTGGCCTGTACAGAGCCAGTCCAGTGTTACCCATTAATTACCTAGACTGTGGCTGCCTGTTAATATTAACTTATTGTTTACATGTTAGCACAGCAAGTTAAATTAATTACTAAATGGAAAAACATCAACTGTGTGAGCTTTTAAAATAATGTCCTATGATTATTAACACACATGGTAGGTGCTAGGGCTGCACGATTATGGCCAAAATGATAATCCCAATTATTTTGATCAATATTGAGATCTCGATTATTTATCATGATTATTAATTGATTTTTGTGACAACATATTTTATTGCACTTTCAGATTTATTAAGCTTTCTCATGCCACAATATAATGAGAAAACTTGAGCTGGTCAATTATGACAGAATTTAGGAACATAGTTGGAGCCATGACAAATTAATTTACCTTCTGATAAACTACATTTAATATTTTCAGTTAATTTTTTCTGACTGTATAAAAAAAAAAAAAAAAAACAACAATCGTTAACCTGTTCAACCTTGTAAACAAATATATACATCAATGTTCAGTGTTTGAAGTCTGCTCCTCTTAAATATATTTAAATCTACACTATTAGACATTTTGCACTGTCATGGTTCTGGGCTGGAGTCAGTTCTCGAACCGCTCTGTGTATATTGTGTATATATCTGAATAATCTCATATAGTATGTGATTGGGTGAGTTCATTTATCTGTCAGATGCAAAGCGCTTTAGTTTAATGGTGTTCATTACTGATACACCGATCAGGATTTTTACAGCCGATATCCAGATACCAGGTATATCCAGATACCTGGTATCTGATATCCAGATATCTTTTTTAAAAATTTTTTTATTTAAACTTTAATCAGGAGGTCATAAACAGTTAAATGTAAGCTCTCTGCTCATGGTCAATGTCAATTGAATTAAAATAATAGCAATGAGAAATACTGTCGGTTAATTGATATATGAACAAGCATAACAGGGCTCCAGATGGCGACTAAAATGGTCGCCAATGCGACTAACTTTTTAATTTTGCGACCGTTTTTTCTGCCAGTTGCCAGTGGCCACCGTTACCCACAAACAAAATTGAAAAACAAATGAAATAGAAATGACCATACATCATCTCCTCTTGTGCCTGCATCTACCTGCCCTGTCACGTGCACTCCTGTATGGTTTCCAATAAATAAACTCTGCACTCTTGTCCTGCAGTGGTTGAAGCGTCGGCTGTATAGATGAACAGAAACAGGTTTAACGTCACGTTTATCGGGTTTAAAAAGTTGGAAGTGTTAACTTTATTAAAGGTTTCTCATTTAGTTTGATGTGGTTTAGTTCGTTGGAATGTGAATTTATCCGTTATATGTAGGCTAGCTAACTGCGTAGTTAACTAACATTAGCCAGCTGACAAGAAAACGAAATACGCAAACAAAAAATATCAGACTTTTTCTCGTTCCCTGCCCGTCCAAACCCTGCCTCCTCTAAATCAGATGCCGACGATGTTGAGACCAACTCGACCGGTGAAAGTTCTCAAGTGACATTTGAGTCATCCCAGCCCATTTCAATCGGAGTGCAATCTTTTACAGATGATGACAGCCAAGCGCAGCGAGTCGAGCCTTCTTCTCCCGTCCTGACAAGACCTGTTTAAATCAGCTTGGCTACAAGTGTTCACCTG
Source organism: Ictalurus punctatus (assembly GCF_001660625.3). Taxonomy (NCBI): domain Eukaryota; kingdom Metazoa; phylum Chordata; class Actinopteri; order Siluriformes; family Ictaluridae; genus Ictalurus; species Ictalurus punctatus. The sequence goes on along the minus strand of NC_030426.2, from coordinate 945,841 downwards.
GTTACGTTATGACAATGGGAAAATGTACTGCACCTTTTGTGCTAAAGCTGGACAAGATATTGTCCCGACAAGACAGTTTAAACAGTTGATATTACTGTGAAAGAACTAGAGAGAAGATTCGGAAACATGCTGGTGAATGTTACAGAGAAAGGATATGCAAAGGGATCAGAGGTCATCAGGTCATTTTCAGTGTTCTGTCATGATACATGGCCGGGTGATGTTACCTATGACGAGGAGCAGGTTGACACATTAGTGAATTGGTACAGAGAGCTCTTGACAAACAGTCGATGTGGTGTTACAGCTGTGCAAAGGGAATGGAGAATGCTGAAAACATTAGCGAAAGGTCAGTTCATGGATAACATGTAACATGTTCATGTATGTCTATACACCGAGTTATGGAAAGTGAAAAAGGAGCCATTCTGCACAGATTTTAGGAACATTCTTCACTTAGTTGAAATTATGCGGGTTCTTCCCATATATGCAACTCGGTGCAAAAGAGGATTCTCAGCACAGAATAGAATGGAGTCAAAAGTGCGCAGTTCCTTATGTGTTAAAATACTGGAAGACTTCGTGAGGATCAGTACAGAGGGCCCCTCACTTGGCCAGTTTGCTCAGAGCCCAGTGTGAAGCGCTATTGTCTGCAAGCAAAAGAAGGCGCAGACCTAACTACACTGGTTGGCCAAGTGAACTTGACATGGTGGTGGTGGGAGATACGGACTCTGAGCCTGAATAAGCAGGAAACAACTGATTGTACATAGTTGAATAAAAAAAGTGAAAAAAAGAAACAAATGACTGGACATTTCAGTATTTACGGTAATGATTTCAATATGATATACTCAACATTGCACATATGTAAACTATGGGAGGCAGAGTAAACAAAGGCAGACAGTACAGAAGGGAAAGAAAAATCAGTGTGAGGTAGCCGTTTAACAATGATATCATATGTCATATGACATTACTATATTTTGGCTCCTGAAAATTTGATCTGGCGCCTAAATATTTTGGGTTTAGGAGCTCCTAGATATTTTTTTTTTTTTTTTTTTTTTGCCTGGAGCCCTGCATAAAATATTTGTTTAAATATCTTAAACAATAAAGAGTCCTAATTAAAAGTAGACTAACACAAACATGCTTCATATTAGGAAAAAGGCTAATAGCTTTGTAAGGAGATAGCGAACTAAGCTTAATGTCAGATTGATATTAAATGCAACACATAGTAATTAAACATTATTTCATTTCTCATTTTATTTATATTTTATGAAGTTATTATAATATCTATTTTTTATATTATATGATTTATTTATAACAAAGCACATTTTCTGTCTTTACATTTTAGTAGTTTTATTTTTGTTTGTTTATCAGTTTTAGATGGGTTTCCCCAGTACAGTGTTGACATGTTATTGTGTTTTGGAGGGATTAAAACAAAACATGGAAACTGGAGTTGACTTTTCTAGTGATATCTGGCAACCGTGAGTTTAAATGAAGTGAATTAGAGTTAGTGAAGGAAAGCGGCAGTGTACTGTATGTTTACAGACTGAACAGTAGCTACTCTTGATTATGATTGGTGAGGAATTATTTAATAAAGAAGTTTGAATTAAACCCACCCTGTAGCGTTAGCGTTATTATTAATTTACTCCGCCCGATGCCGCTGTGTCTACACTAGCAGGTTTCAGGTGCATGTCATTTTGCTGGATCAATAAAAGATGGCGATTGTGAGATCGGGAAGTTGAAGCAGATGATGTACAGAGTTACTCTTGTCATCCTAATGGCTTCTCTGCAGTATTTACACACTTGTTCGGTTGACTGTTGTGATGAAAAGCAAAGTTACTGTTGCGCAGTGTAGATGCATTTTGGACTTCCTGTAGTTTTTTTTCCGATTCAATTATACAACTCTGAACAGGTCACTTGCACCGGTGCAAAAAATTTATTCACAGTCACAGAAAATACTTTTCAGTGAAATGGTCATACTGTAGAGCCCTGTGTATATCTGTAAAGGTTTTTTCCCCATTCGGCATGATGACATTTAATGTCCCCGACAACCTCTGTAGTGCCATTTAGCATCATGTTAATGTCATGATTTCCCCTCATGCAAAGTGCTGGAGCTCGAAGCGAAGCTGGGGCTAAAATGCTTTGTTTTGGGACTACAAAATGACGTCATCCCTACGCCGCTCTATGGTTGTGTATCTGTAAGTTTAGGAAGTGCTTGATTTGATCTGCAGTGGAGTTTTCTATTAGTGGAGGACAAACTTTAAACGTTAATATCGCAGTCGATAATGTTCATTTAATCGGGGGCCGTCAAAATCGCAATCGATATTCGATTAATTGTGCAGCCCTAATAGGTGCGCAGCAGTGCAGCCAGACTGCTACTCTCTATACCTTTAACTTACACACACACACAGTCAGATTGGTGTCAGTAGCCATGTTTCCATCCACGTATTTTATGAAAATGGATGGAAACACCAGATGTGAATAAAATCGCCAAAATGCGCATACAAAACTTTGTGCGTCATTTTCAGTCTGATTTTTTTATTTGATAAGAAGACATGCGCCTAAACTGCCATGGAAACACATTTACTGAATAAATTCCTCTATGTGCATCTAAAAAGTCATGTGACTTTCCAGCAAATCATGTGACTGGAGAATTGGCTGATGTGAGTTGGATATTCAGCAAATGTGGTCAACTTATACAGCCATTGATAATGCATTTTTCTCTCGAACTGGGGCGGTGGGTCGGTATAACTAGACTAACCAGCAAGCCGATCTCATTTGCACAGCATCTCAAATGTTGTTTTTGTCATTCTGAACTGCCAAATTCTGTCATTGAAATGATTTGGTAATTACCTCCCAGAACTGTCTCTCATGATTCTGTTCCCAAATATTAGGCATCCGCCTCTCATCGCAAGATAACTTGAGGTTTGTGACACTGTTTCCTCTGCATGCTCTGAAGCACAAGTAATGAATTATATTGGGGGGGGGGAGCCACAGTGGCTTCTCTTGTTGCAACAACTTCCATTTGTGTTGATGCATTGATATTGATTTTGTGCTCTTTAGCACATGGCATGGAAACAGTGCTCATGTTTTTTTTTAGGGATTAAAATTGTAAAAGGGACATATCCCTTGCTCTGCACTGAGGTGCTTTTTTTTTTTTTTTTTTTTTTTTTTTTTTTTTTTTTTTTTTTTTTGCAAACTGGATATCCATGCTCAAGGACAATCCCCCTTTCATTTTTGGGATATCCAAAGTAATCCCATGCTTCTGATTTGAATTTCTTTTTCGGCGGGGGATGGAGATGGAGATTGGTGATATGAGCCTCGCTTCTGTCTGATATTTTCTCTGCTGAATATGTGTGTGCGGAGCAAGTTGACGAATCTGACAAGCAGTCTAAGAGTAAGAGATGTGCATGCGCAGGTGGGTCTGTTACTAACAAAAAGTAGCTAACTCTATTGAAGCTACTTAAATGGGCATTTTTAGTATGTCATGACTGCAAATCAGTTTATGAATAACTGTATAATTTTACATAAAGAAATTAAACAATTTAAAAATAATTCAGAACAATTAGAAATGTATAATGTGCACATTAGGCTACTTATCAATTTAAAATGAAAATCGTGTTCACAATAAGTTAAGATAGGAACTTTTTCTCTTGCGTCTCCCTTAAATGAGATGTTGAGAAATATAATCAGTTGTATTCAGAACATAAAATAAATCCCTTGGCATGCACTGATAAACATGAAATTATTTGATTTGAAAGTAAATGTAAACATTGTTGTGTTGCCTGTTAACAACAAATCACCAGTAATATTCTCTGTATCAGAGAGTAAATTCCAAAGGCCATTAGAGTACACAGTAATTACACTGAAGCAGCATTGGGAAACTCAACTGCATAGCTGTGCAGAACTCTTTAAATTGTTCAAATGATACAGATCTTATAAGCTACCACTGAGCAGAAACCAATGAAACATGCTTTCTCAAATAAAATACATTTTTATTTATCTTCAGAATGACAAAGGCACTGACTGAGATGGATGGACCAGATGGATGGCGAGAAAAGCTTCCTCCTATCCCAACTGTTCCCATGTCAGTAAAAGAGAAATTTTTGCGAACTACAAAGTCAACTGTGAATGCACAGCCGAACAACCTAAATGGAAATAAACAAAGTAAAAAAAATCTTTTCTGACTTTCAGTGGCAATATGTCGTATGACATTGTCTTATGCACTTTCTGTTTTCAATATGGAGATTTAATGTAGGTTACCTATATGATCTTCTGAACTCAATTAACTTCCAGTGAGTGGTGATGTGAAAAAGGCCAAACTGCTAAAGGAGGAGGGGAATGCATTTGTGAAGAAAGGACAGCATAAGAAAGCAGTGGATAAATACACACAGTCTCTCAGCCAGGACCCCACTGAAGTCACAACCTACACAAACAGGTAAACATTATGAACTCTTTGTTCCACCATCGGTCTGATTTCTGAAGTTTTCAGTATTCAGGATTTAAGACTAAAACACGCCTAACAAAAAAGGATTGAAGGAAATCTAAAGATCAGAAGAAAACAAGCTTATCTCAGAGTTGAGTGTAGGGGCTTTCCCTTCTGCATATTTCTTGAGCTGACATGCAGCTAGCCTGCTACTTCTAGCTACTTAAAGTATAATGTAGAAAACAATTCTATAACACATTGTTGTTTCTGGCTGGGTTTTTGTGTGTTCTGCATGAATTTTGTTCTCCAGGTTTGAAAAAAGGGTTGGGCACAAACCCAGAACGCAGAATAAGACGCAGATCGCTCATATTATTTAGTTTCACTCGATATAATAGTTATACAAAATGCAAAAAAGAACACCTCCATTGGGTAATGATACAAACTTCACAACAAGGATAAATCAGCTGACAATCATCCATTATTCACTAGCTTCTCATCAACTTGGTGAACAACATGCTGTCTTATCTGTTCAGCAAGAAAAAAAGCTCAAAGTCCATCAGTTCTGAATCCCTTTTCCTCTTGTACTGTAGCGCTCTCTCAATTGGCTGCGTCAGTCAACCTATAAGTGATACTGTTCAACCCTTTAGTTGGCACATGATGACATTTGATGAATGAAAGCTGGAATAATTGTAAAAAGAAAAAGAAATTTTTATTCCACATCAGTGAAGCAATGAGAACCCTTTACCCCTATCCAACATCACTCATAATTACTTTCACTGATTTCAAAATCAATTTGCATACTAGATCAGAGTTTCCGCTAGCGGTTTACTGGTTTTTGACCATTAAAAAGTCCCCATGTCCGATAAAATAAAACATTTTCAGACAATGTCTGGTAAAAATATTACCACAAAACAGACATCCGTTAAACTTTGCTGCCACAGAGGTTTAACATTTCTGACATCTTGCGATGTCATCTGTGATTACAGGGTGTTGTATCCTGAGCGGGCCACATTGGCAAAAGTAGTTTGCATCATTCCTGCCTCTAAGAGGAATGATGCAAGCTATTGAGGCTTCTCACTGCAGAATTGCATTAAAAGAGCCTTGCGTAGCTGCCTTCAGGAGGAGGTCATCAAGCTGATGCACATCTTAAGCTGCAGAGAAACACTGGACACTTTCAATTTCATTTTGGCAGTAGAGCGTTTCTGTGCCATGAAAATTGCAGAAAATAGTCATAAAAAAGAAGAGAAACAAAGTAGCATAGGAAATAAGATTTTTTTGTTATTTTAATATTTCTTTGTAAATGAAAATATATGTGGCAAACTTTGGCAAAGAACAGTTTAATGTTTTGCTGCACCCTGCTTTTGTTTTGAATTTTAGTTTTAATAGTTCAAAACATCACAGTGAGAGAAATGGGTTAGCTGGATCCCCCCCCCCCATTCCTAGACACGTTGGCTGGCACCAAAATGTCTTAGCGGAAACACTGTACTAGATGATACCTATGCATTTTCTTACATGGCATGTTGAAGTCAAAAGACTTCAACACGCCATTATTGATTGAATACACGATGATTATTGATGCCCATCTCTTATTTGTAGAGAACATATTAATAGGACAGTCTATATTAAATTTAAAACTCTGAAATTTGTTAAATGATGCAGAAAATTTTATTAAATTTTATTTCTATAGCACTGTTCCACATTTTCATGTCTGTCTGTTTTGGAAATCAGGATGTAGATTGTGTTGATTTATAGTCATTATTGTATGCCAGACAGTACTAAGTGTGTTTAAAAGGATATTTATTATTAGCATCAGGGTCTTTTATAATTAAAAAAGTTAAATAAAAAGTTTTACTTAACTAACAAACTAGTTGATGCTTTTATTACCCCTTCAGGGGAGAACAAATCAATAGTCCAGTCACCCAGAACAAAGAGATTGCATCAGGCTATTCATTTTATTTTTTATTCCTAGTTGACCAGTGGGCAAATAAGTTCAGTTGGCTGCTGATAGTGGTTACAAACCCCCCCCCCCCCCCCCCAAAAAAAAAAAAACAACAACTGCGTACCTCAATGCTGTACATGTAGTACATAGTTCTGAATCCTTGTGCATCCTGCACAAAAACTTCTGCTAAGGCATAGTCTGACTGCTGTTATAGCAAATTTTACTTTTCATGCACCAATGACAATCTTTTCAGAATAAGGAAAACACAGACATGTGGAATCCAAGCAAAATAAAGTGCAAAATTGTCACAACCATAAAACAGCATGCAGTCATTTTGTGGTTAGCAAATAATCTTTGAAAGATTTGAATTTATTATTTTTTAAATGAACATTTATGAGGTGAAAAACGACAGCTCATAACAGAAATGTCAGTGTCTTTTAAATATATTTTTGATGTACCACATCATTTTTACACTATTAATAAAAAGCCAGCAAGTCAGTCATCCTCCCAGTAAAACATCACATTGATTAGAACATACTACTTTTTATGATTCACCATGTCTGCTTTGATCATAAAATTCATGTTCAGGCATTTTTGCTAAATAGCATGGGCACAGAGTTGTAGTAAAGTGGGATGTTTTGCTGTCTCACAAAACCACTCTGGCAGTATTTACGTGAAGACTCTCGTGCTTCAGTGGATAATCTTACATCAGTTTGTAGGAGTCCATCCGTCCGCCCTTCTGATCAATCGAACATCCTTTCAACATAGTACTGTTGACTTTTCTTTTTTCAATGTATACAGTGATTATTTGTAATCTCACTATTCAGCATCACCCAGAAGAAGACGAGATCTGTATCTAAAATTAGAATTCTGTAAAGCTGCTTTTTGTTAGTCTATTATTAAAATCATATACAAATAAAACTGAATGTGTAATCAAATTTATTCACTTTAGTTGGTTGGAATTTCAAGAAATTTTGTCAAAGACCAGTCAAACATGCTTCCCAAGGTGCTATCTATAAACCAAGTTTCAAAATGGGTTTTTACCTTTGTAAGACCCTAACTGTCATGTTCAAGATTCACTTTACAGTGTTTTGTCTGTGTGCACTTAGGGCTCTGTGCTATCTGTCACTACAAATGTATATGGAAGCAGTGAAAGACTGTGAAGAGGCTCTTCACCTGGACCCATTCAACATTAAAGCCCTGTACAGACGTGCACAAGCACACAAGGAGCTTAAGGTATGTAAGAGAAAGCTATATAGATAGATATATATATATATATATATATATATATATAGATAGATGGATAGATAGATAGATATATCTATCTATCTATCTATATCTATCTATCTATATATATAGATATAGATAGATATATCTATCTATCTATCTATCTATCTATATATATAATATATATATAGATAGATAGATAGATAGATATATAGATATATATATAGATAGATAGATCTATCTATCTATCCATCTATATCTATCTATCTATCTATCTATCTATCTATCTATCTATATATATATATATATATATATATATATATATATATATATATATATATATATATATATATATATATATATATATATATATATATATATAGAGAGAGAGAGAGAGAGAGAGAGAGAGAGAGAGAGAGAGAGAGAGAGAGAGAGAGAGAGAGAGAGAGAGAGAGACATCTATTTATATCTATAACAAAGAGATGGATAGATACAGGTAGAGAGAGAGAGAGAAGTTCTTTATTCTAATATTTTGAGCTCCTGGATTTTTGATGTCCATGAGTTGTAAGCTGTAATCATCAAGATTAAAATGAAAACAACTTGAAATATTTCACTTTGTGTAATGAATCTAGAATATGAAAGTTCCACTTTTATAATTAAAATATTGAAAAAAATTTACTTTTCCATGATATTCAAATTTTTTGAGATGCACCTGTATGTATGTGTGTGTCTGTACTTATTACTTTTTTCAAGTACACTCCATTGGACAAGGAAATATTTGATCATTTTTGAAATGGTGCCTATTAATAAAGTTGATATATTTGAACAAAACCACAAGGAAAATGAGCTTTTTCAATCATTTATTCAACAAAAATCTCAATAGATGTGATTGTTCATTGAAAAAGTAAGTACACCCTTGGCTACAGAATCTAGTATTGCCCCCTTTAGCAAAAATAACTTCTAGCCATTTTGCATAATTGTCCACCAAGCTTGCTGGAATTTTATTTTACCACTCTTCCGTACAATATTATTTCAGGTGCAAGATGTTTGAGGGTTTTCTTGCATGTATTGGCCGAGCCATTCCTTAGTGGATTTGCTAGTGTGCTTAGGATCATTATCCTGTTGAAAGGTCTACTATATGACAAAAGTTTGTCTTCAAGGAAGGTGTTCCACTTTTTTTTTTTTTTTTAATATGTGGCTGACTGGGAAAATCCCCACAGCCACAAGAGCATCAGTGGGGTCAGGTGAGGAGGGCTGGAGCATGTCAGTGTTGTTCAGGTCGATGCTCTGTGCAGGCCTTTTGAGTTCTTCCACTCAAACCTTGGCAAAATATGTCTTTTCATGGACCGGGCATTTTCATGCTGGGACATGTTTGGGCACCTTAATTCCAGTGAAGGGGAAATTATAATGCTTCAGTATACAAAAAGTCATCTTATAAAACTGTGCGCTTCAGACTTTGTGGTAACAGTTTGGGGAAGGTGCACATATGGATGTGATGGTCAGATGTCCGCAAGCTTTTGGACATATGGTATATATTTCTGTGCAGTGATTTTCAAATCATATCTTTTATTTAAACTGCTATACCCATATAGATTGTGAGGTCACAAAAAAGCCCCTCAAAACAGTTAACATTCTTTTAAAAATACATCTCTGAAACCTGTATCTACATTGGTTGTGAAACTCCAAGCATGTTTAAATAATTCTCTGTACAAATAATCTAATACTTGGACTGCCATTGCAGGATGTCATTTAATGCTTACTCTGAAAGACTAGTGGTATTAGATACTGTGATCTATAGAAAACTTGATATTGAATTGTATAGTTAGTGTCTTTTTTTTCATTCAAATTTATTTGTCTCCTCTGCAGAACAAGAGAACTTGTGTGGAAGATCTCAATAGCTTGCTCAAAATAGAGCCCTACAACGCTGCTGCACAGAAGCTACTACAAGAAGTACTGAAGATGAAATAATATTTTTTTGCAAAGTGCCTCAAGTTAACCCAATTCTCAGATCTGCGCCACTTCTTTGACACATTCAGACTTGTTACTTAAAGATCACAGTTTTATTAGTGGCATAACGTAATTTCATATGCTCAAATGTATTGAATCATCTTCCTATTCTTTAAATTTTTGGGGTGTATTTGTGGCAGAGGCACCTCAACACAACAAATATACACAGTCACGACTATGAGAAATGCACTCAATTGTCTAGTCTTATTAACTGTTTAAAACAGCAAGGAGTTAAATAAGGGTTTGTTGTGCAGTTAATGTATACTTTTTCATTACAGTACAGGGTTTTGTATATTTCAGTGTTCAGATACATTTAAATCTTGTTAGATCAGTTCAGTCCATATTGGCTAGCTTAAGGGAAATCAAATTCCTACATGTAAACCCCCTCAGTTAATTAAGCATATTTACTTGTTTGCTTACAAATAGCTCTGACAGTAACTTGCAGTTGATAGTCAACAACAACCCTTATACATTTTCCAACTTGGTAAATTGACAATACCAACAGCATATAGGTTGTAATTATGAACAAGCCTGACATACTTATCAAATTAAACCAAATGACAGATCTGCTGAATGATGGTCATTTTGTAAAAACAAGAATAAATTCTGCAAACTTTTATATTGCCATTATGTCCTTCAGGTTTATTTGTGATGTGAAAGCTGTGCTTGTGGTTTTTAGACTTTTGTATCAAAGTCATAGATCTCAACTAGGAAACTCGAATAGAAATAAGGCAGTAAATCTAGGCTAGGTGTTTTACAGAATACCGAACTGTTTTTTTTTTTTAAATAAATTTTTACTGAAAGCCACTTAAACAATCCTCAATATACATGCAAGTAAAGACTCAAAAGCAAAACACAAATTTGGAACCGATAAAACTTTTATTTCACTTTAAATTGTCGTTTACACTTTTCCTGATTATAACATGTAAGGTGAAACTAGAACTGTTTAAAAGACATACACAAATCTAGTATTACGTCAATAACCAGGGTTGTACTAGGATTTTTTTTTTCCATTTTTATTTTTTATTTGGGACTCTCAAGCTACTCTAAATTTTTTCACAACCACGTGCGCGCTAAAGCGATAAAACCATCACAGAAGCTAACTGGAGGCAGAATACTGGTCAGTAAAAACAAAAGCGATCTGAGATACCAGATATACAGACAGGCTCGGCTCCACATTCACTACTGTACGTTTTTTTTTTTTTCTCAAGCATAGAATAACTGTTTGTTCAGCTATGGGGAGACGTGTTTTTACTTCAGTGCATGAACATTGTGTCTTCAGTTAGAGACAGGAGTTCTACACTGAAGTAGAATGTTAATGATGTGACAAGGTATTGTGACACTGAATGAGAAGATCTGGAATACTCCCTTCACATTCCTCTAGTTTCCTAAAAGAGCAATAGTACCCTCTATAATTTGAACACAGTTGAACTGGAAGAGAAAATTCAGGCAAATGCAAAATATTTCAAAAACAGGTGAAAGCACAGTGGGTTTGTTCTCATGGTTACCACAGAGACTGCAATTTATTCCAAAACTAAGTGTAATCAGTGGCCAAGACAAAGATGGAACAAATGAGAATATTGTCAAGCTCAGTCAAATCATAACTAGAATGGTCAGAAGTGGATCAAGTGCAGGGGGGAACAGGCATTGATTGATCATGAACATTTTTGGGGAAAGGATGAAATAACGGGGAAAAATGACTTAGAAACTAACTTCTTTAAATGTTTTTTGAAGTAGGACATTTGAATTACATTTCAATTCAAGACATTTTTCACCTTATGTAACTGTATAGTGTGTTCAGCAATGTTGAAGAAAAAATGTTGAAGTAACATCAAGAACGTTTTACTGGTGTTAAACAGCACCACCTAACTGAACTTTGACAGTTCTTCATGATAAACACTCCAGTTTCATGAAAAAGTCTAATATTACCTACTAATGGAATGTTTAAGATCATGGTTAAATTTTAGAACAACTGGAATGACAACCTCAGGTCCCTTTTATTTTCATTCTTGGACACATGCAAAGTAAAAAATTACGAACACTGCATGACAACAGTAATAATGCATATTAGTCAGTGTCACAATACAGCCTGTTTACTTCCTTTCTGTATGAGTTGCGACAGAATTGTACTGCTCATACCAATAAAGCTATTTCCAATTTAACCAGGAAGTAGGGAGGGGGGAATTAAGCATCACAGTGATTATTAAATTAAATGGACAGTTTAATAAAGTTTTTTGATAAAACCACTGAGAAGACAGGATAGAGAGGAGTGAAAGATAGTATAATGCATTACCTTTTTAAAAAATTAGCAGTATTAGGCCACAGTACACCTATATTTAACACCCCCTCCCCTCCCACAAGACATCCAAACAGACATGTTCAAAACATCTCAGCCGTCAATGAATCGAACATTACCCTGTGCCTTGATCTCAGAGGGGCAGAGACTTGTATGTCAGATACAATTCATGCTGCTCATCATACAGAAAGGCAAGTTAGGGTGAAGTAGATGGAGTAGGGAACTATGGGCTGTATGTGTAAGATCAAGAGTGTGGGTGGATTTAAACAGTGAAGTGCAATGCCTTTAATTCTCGCCCTCTCCAGCGTCCCCCTCGTCCCCCTGGTTTTCTGATGTCCACAGCTGAAGGAAAAGAGAGAAATAAAATATTGGGTAAAGTTGTATTTGTCATCATATATACAGTACATATGTATTGGGTATAGTGCAGAATGCTTGCCAGTCTAACTTTACTGAGGATCTCGGAAATTCCTGCAATTTCTACAAATTAGATTTTGTTTATCTATTCTAACTGCACAATTCATAAACTGTAGTTCTTCATGTATCCCTTTCTCTAGCAAGGGAAGGACTATTTCACAGATGGCCAACAAACTTATTTTGAACAATAAACAGATAAGTACAATGTATTGTTCTTAAATAAGTAAAACCTACTTAAAAATCATTGGCAAATGGCTGTGGTGTAAGGAACACCACATATCAAGACATGCTGTTAGAGGAAACTCAACATGTTGATACCCAAACAGTCATTTTCCTATATCAAATATCCCCCATAAAAACATCTGAAAAATCTGACGACTGTCTATGAAAATAGGTTTCACGTACTATCATCAAAAGGCTCAATATGAAAAAATTTTACTGCAGGAATTTTTCATAATAGACCTATGAACTTGGCATTTTATCAGACTATAAAACATAGGCAAACTGCACTTTCTGCCTAATACCTGTAATTATAGCCTCATTTTAAAAAAATAAATCTGAATTTCATATGAAATTGGGTGCAATATACTATCAAAATACTGAATATGAAGAAATTTTAATAATAGACCTGTGAATTTGACCTTGTCAGATGCAGGCAAATTGTATACCACCATCTCATTCCCTTACCATTAACTTCTCATTTTCAAAAATCTGATGGCCCGGTCACCTTATGCAAAAATTGTGCACCTACAGTGACTGAGCAAGGAGCAAGTGCTGGAACATTACAGGGCACTTATATTGTCACCAAAGCCCACCTTCCACTTTAGTATCAAGGAGCCCACCCTGAAGGAGGTTCTAGATGTTGTTAGAGCTACCAGAACAAGCTTGGCACCAGGCTCTGAAATGGTCTAAGAGGTGCCCCAGGCTCTTGCACGGTTTGTTGAGAATTATCAAGGTTGAATGATGGTGGGGGAAACCTAGTCCAGCAATGGAGATTCATGGAGAATGTCAAGATTTTGAAAGACAAAAGTAGAAAAGTATTGTCATTGGGAGTACCATTTTGGTGATGTTGTTCGCCTGAGCCATGAACATACTTGTCAAGTCAGCAGAAGTGGAGTGTGGAGGCCCCCTGGCCAAGTCTGTTGTGGGCAGCCAATCCGGATCATTTCAGGTATGTGCATGCAACTTTATCAATTTTAAAAGTTTCTACTATTGCATCTGTTAAAGTAATGGTTTCTGTAAAGATTTTCAGCTCTGTCAATTATCTGAGGTGGTCTGATCAATCCTGTGAGGACACACAGTGATGGAGAAGTGTCCCCATTGGCTGCAGACTGTAGGTATGATGGCCAATTACGAAAGTCAACATTGCACATCTGTGAGACATAAGCTACTCAGAAGCAAACTCTTAAGTGAGCTCCTTACAATGACCCCTTCGTATTTTAGACAGGGTTGATATGAGTGCTGGTGTTATGCACTAATGCATGTATGGTTCTGTAAGGTAGACATATTTGAACGGCATGAGTAATCCATACAGAACCAGTAGCACTGAGCATGCAGTAATGGTGCCAATGGGGCTTGCTATAGCCAACTTCAAATGGTCTACTATTAAAAATTCCTACAGTAAAATTTCTTTATACTGAGCCATTTGATATTACATTGCACCTATTTTCATAGGCAATCGTCAGAGTAGGTGTTCATATGGCCATTATTAACATTTTTCCTTAATGAGTATTTCTAGAATACATTACATATATTTTTATATGCAGTTGTCATGTTTTTGAAATAAGCAGATTTTTTCTCTTTGATGCATAGTGTTCACTGAATTGTATAAGTGATTTTATTGTGCTTCAGGGCACCATCTACAGGTACGAGACTGTGGAATGGAAAATGTGAATAAGAAGCCGCCGAATAAGAAGCCAAGTTCAGCCTCATAAGAAATAAAATTATTTTTACTGATCACATTTATCATATGAGAAAAACACTTCTATTCTGATGGGTGTGGTTTCTTTCAGCATTACAATGCCTCCATCCACAGGGCACAAGGGTTCTTTGAATGGTGCGATGTTTTTCAATCCTGGCTCTGAAGTACCACTACCCTGCACATTTTCGTGTTCTAACTCGGCTCTTATTTGGAGTTGGGAACACCAAATGTACAGGGTGTTTGTACTGTAGGATTGAGAAAACAATATGCAATAGCCTCTATGCCAATTGAAAAAAAAAAATCTATCTATCTATCTATCTATCTATCTAACACACACACACACACACACACACACACACACACACACACACACACACACACACACACACACACATATATATATATATATATATATATATATATATATATATATATACATACATACATACATACATACATACACACATATACATATATATACACATATACATACATATACACATATACATACATATATATATATATACATACATACATACATACATACATACATACATATATATACACATACATATATATATATATATATATATATATACACATACATATATATACACATATACATACATATACATATACATATACATATATATACACACACACACACACACACACACACACACACACACACACACACACACACACACACACACATACATATACATATATATATATAGTGGGGGAAAAAAGTATTTGATTGTATATGCTGATTTTGTACGTTTGCCCACTGACCAAGAAATGATCCGTCTATAACTTTAATGATAGATTTATTTGAACAATGAGAGACAGAATAACAACAAAAAAATCCAGAAAAACGCACGTCAAAAATGTTATAAATTGATTTGCATTTTAATGAGGGAAATAAGTATTTGACCCCTCTGCAAAACATGACTTAGTACTTGGTTTAAAAACCCTTGTTGGCAATCACAGAGGTCAGACGTTTCTTGTAGTTGGCCACCAGGTTTGCACACATCTCAGGAGGGATTTTGTCCCACTCCTCTTTGCAGATCTTCTCCAAATCATTAAGGTTTCGAGGCTGACGTTTGGCAACTCGAACCTTCAGCTCCCTCCACAGATTTTCTATGGGATTAAGGTCTGGAGACTGCCTAGGTCACTCCAGGACCTTAATGTGCTTCTTCTTGAGCCACTCCTTTGTTGCCTTGGCCGTGTGTTTTGGGTCATTGTCATGCTGGAATATCCATCCACGAGCCATTTTCAATGCCCTGTCTGAGGGAAGGAGGTTTTCACCCAAGATTTGACGGTACATGGCCCCATCCATCGTCCCTTTGATGCGGTGAAGTTGTCCTGTCCCCTTAGCAGAGAAACACCCCCAAAGCATAATGTTTCCACCTCCATGTTTGACGGTGGGGATGGTGTTCCAGGGGTCATAGGCAGCATTCCTCCTCCTCCAAACACGGCGAGTTGAGTTGATGCCAAAGAGCTCCATTTTGGTCTCATCTGACCTCAACACTTTCACCCAGTTGTCCTCTGAATCATTCAGATGTTCATTGGCAAACTTCAGACGGGCATGTATATGTGCTTTCTTGAGCAGCGGACCTTGCGCGCGCTGCAGGATTTCAGTCCTTCACGGCGTAGTGTGTTACCAATTGTTTTCTTGGTGACTATGGTCCCAGCTGTCTTGAGATCATTGACAAGATCCTCCCGTGTAGTTCTGGGCTGATTCCTCACTGTTCTCATGATCAATGCAACTCCACGAGGTGAGATCTTGCATGGAGCCCCAGGCCGAAGGAGATTGACAGTTCTTTTGTGCTTCTTCCATTTGCGAATAATCGCACCAACTGTTGTCCCCTTCTCACCAAGCTGCTTGGCAATGGTCTTGTAGCCCATTCCAGACTTGTGTAGGTCTACAATCTTGTCCCTGACATCCTTGGAGAGCTCTTTGGTCTTGGCCATGGTGGAGAGTTTGGAATCTGATTGATTGATTGCTTCTGTGGACAGGTGTCTTTTATACAGGTAACAAACTGATATTAGGAGCACTCCCTTTAAGAGTGTGCTCCTAATCTCAGCTCGTTACCTGTATAAAAGACACCTGGGAGCCAGAAATCTTTCTGATTGAGAGGGGGTCAAATACTTTTTTCCCCTCATTAAAATGCAAATGAATTTATAAAATTTTTGACATGCGTTTTTCTGGATTTTTTTGTTGTTATTCTGTCTCTCACTGTTCAAATACAACTACCATTAAAATTATAGACTGATCATTTCTTTGTCAGTGGGCAAACGTACAAAATCAGCAGGGGATCAAATACTTTTTTCCCTCACTGTATGTATGTATGTAATATATATATATATATATATATATATATATATATATATATATATATATATATATATATATATATACACACACACACACACACACACATATATATATATAAATAAATAAAAATAAAACCCAGAGACAAATTACAAAAATGTAGGTGAAAATCCTGGACACCAGCACATCACACAAGGACATGGATACATTTAAATTGTCTTTGTGACTGCAGCTCTGTGCTGGCCCTGAAGTGTTTCACAGCATTAAAAGAAAATGGCAGAAAGAACCGATTTCTAAGCTAATATTTGTCAAGAGGAAAATAAAATGCTCTAAATAACTAAATATGTTTCCTCAGAAGCGCCACATGTGCAAAATCTACCATCAACTGCACCACTTGCTTACTTTTCACAGCTAAGCAGACCAGCCTGTGCTAATTTTATACACCAGCATTTATTTTGTCTTATTTGTCTTAATTTATGCCTATACCCATATATTGTCTGTTTAAATGATCTTAACTTGTTTTCATATATTTCTACATATGTAACTTAATCTTACAGACTTGTGCCCAAACATCATTAATGAAACTTGTTTAGGTTTTGTGATTGGAAATGTGTAATCACTTTGATCATCAGCCTTTAGTCCATAGATTATCAACCACTGGGTCACTGACAGGTTCTCAGGAGATTTTTTACCAACCTTAATTTTGTGTACATGAAATAATAATTTTGAAATACTAATTAAAATTATTATTAAAATTCCAGTAGTTTTCATTCAATGTGTCCATTCCTCAGTAGTTTTCATTCCTCTTAAGCCCATTTTTACCAAAGTACTGAAGTGATGCCACATTCAAAAATACTGTCATGTTGATCAAAGTGGTATATACAGACCCTGGCAATTCACAGAGCAGCTATATAACAAACAAGCATATTTTGGTGAAGCAGTCATGGTTTCAAGTAAGACTGAAAAATATACTGTTTACATACAGCATACATACACACAGTATAATGCCTACGTACACCACTACTGACCCAAAAGCACGAGAAGAATTAGCTAAAAATCATATACATAAGCCAAGGAAGTTTTGGGATTCTGTTATATGAAGCGATGAAACAAAACTGAACTTTTCAGCATGATGGTTCTGAGGTATGTCTGGAGAAAGAAGAATGAAGAAAGAACACTGTCCACAGTTAAACATTGTGGTGGACCGGTGATGCTCTGGGGCTGCTTTGCATCCTCTGGAACTGGAAACCTGTAGTGTGTAGTAGCTGGAGGCCATTGCTCATGAGGAATGAACCAAGATTCCTCAGGAAGCTGGTGTCTGGCTATGCATCTCGTTTGCAGCAGGTTATAACAGCAAAAGGGTGCTCTACTAAGTACTAAAGATGCTTGTCATGAAGGGGTTGAATAATTTTGAAACTGGAGAAGTCATTATAAAGTTGCATTTTCAGTTGAATTTGGGGAAACCACTTGAAGCATTCGTTGTGTGGAACTATTTAAATTGCTTTTGTTTGATTTGTTCATTGCAAAAAGCTGACAGTCTAAATTTTGACAATAAGCCTGATTTGCAATGGGTTTGAATAATTTTGATTGCAACTGTATACATACTGCAGTATGAACACATACGGTACTGATACAGCAGATAGTCTTGGTATGAGCAATCTTTTTAGTCATATACAGCAACATAGGTCACACACACGCAGCATGTACAATACAGTGAAAACCAGTCAATCACAAATGTCTCCTTGACTGAGTGAGGACAAACTGTGCACAAATGCTTCGAAGAAAGTTAGTTGGCGGGGAGGGAAGCGGGGAATTAGCCATAAAAATGAGTGCAACTAAAGACAGTAGTATGGATTTGGTATTCTGTTATTTTGAGATATTTGTTGTGCAGGGCTTGCCTTGTCAAACTGCCTTGAATGCAGAAAGGCAGCACATAGAACCTTTGCTATTACCTTATGCAACAGCACAAAGCATTGTATGAAGAGTGCCTTGCGATGGGACCAGACCACACATTCTGTGCCAAACTTAAGCAAGTGTTAATTCCAAAGGCATTCAGTAGCATAATACACTAAATCTACTTCTAAACAGGACCATCAAAATACCATCACAAACCCATTTTAAGTTACAACAGATAACACATCCAACGTGATGAAGTAACTCACTGAAAATTAAAGAATGCGTCTTAAATGTTTCGGACACAGGCTATACATGGCAATTTGTAGCCTTTCTTAAAAAGTATAAATTGCACTTAAAAAACAAAAACAAACAAACAAAAAAAACAAACAAACAAAAAAAAAACAAACAAACCCAAAACTGCTGTATTTACGTAACGTAAACTTGGGCTACACTACTATAGTATTTTTCATAGCTTAAACCAGAACTGTGGTTAAATCAGAACAGCAAGTTGGTGATGTTGATATTTTGTAGCATATAACTGTTGTTCTTTGTGGCATGTAGGACTAATTACACTTTTTAGATTTTGCCAAAAAAAAAAAAAAGAAAAAGAAAAAAAAAGGCATGCTAGAATTTGTCATTTTGTTTTAGACTCACTGAAGGCTTATTTCACTCCTAACAGAAAATACATTTGCTTTCTTTGAATTTAATTTTTTTCATTTAGCCCATTTTATTGTAAACAAAAACAGTGATCCATCACTGGGCTTAAAATATTTTTCAAATCCTTTTGTTAAAAAATAATTATGCTATGTTTAACTTTCACTTCAAACATGAAGTGTGAACCCATAGTCATATTGTTTTAAGATCATTAAGGTATTTGGTTTAAATTCAGAAGTATGAAATTTGTCCACATTGCACAGCCCTAGTTTCTAGCTATAAACACTTTAATACAATATTCATTCTATATACTGCACTGCATACCAATAATCACAAGGGTGATTTCAGTCTATAGCCTACTGCAGAATGCTTCAGTTAAAATCCAAACTTCATTAAAGTCCAACTGCCACAGAGTATAGAAGTAATAATTTCACTGGATTAACAGATTTCATAGAACCATGCATTGGTAATGCATTTTTTGTGTTTATACTGGCAACTTTTATTTATTAAACCTGCAAGAGAATGGTTGTAGAGATTTTTTGCTTACAGTAAGGTTGTCCCTTAGTAGCTGCATAATCAGGGTGCTGTCTTTGTAAGAGTCCTCATTCAAAGTGTCAAGCTCAGCGATCGCTTCATCAAAAGCCTAGAAGCAAAAAGTAATGCAAGACTTAGGGTTTCATCAACAAAATATTATTTTGAAACTCTACAGCTTCATCATTACATTTTATATTTTTGTCCCAACTCACCGTCTTTGCCAAACTGCAGGCCTGCTCTGGGGTGTTTAGAATTTCATAGTAAAAAACAGAAAAGTTGAGCGCAAGCCCCAGCCTGATAGGGTGTGTAGGCTGCATCTCTTTCTTGCTGATATCAAATGCATCCTGGTAAGCCTTCTGAGAGTGGTCCACTGTTACTGTGAAATAAAATGAAAACAATAAATTATGCAACAAGAGAAAACACGTAAAAATATGAACAGGCAAAAAGGTTTCAGAGACAATTTTATTCAACAGAAAACATTGTTTTAAAACACTTCATGTCAAAAAGTTGCATTCTACTTTTGCGTTAATTTAAATCTTGCTTTAATTGAAATCTTTAATCTATTAAAATTATAGGCGTATTGTAAATATATTAAGTTGTCTACATACATCAGTCACTGTTTAATGCCACTCCAATAAATTGTTATTGCTGTACCAATGCCAATAATTTAGACAATTTTAGACATTTGCATCACTTGTTTAAAAAAATAAAATTAAAAATGGAAAAACACTGCTTATATGTCTGTTAGCTAAATACATCAGTGATTAACAACCTGCAGGAAAAATGTACATCAGATGATTTGAGTGTTTCTGGACACTACTGTCTATACTTTGACAAGATACATTTTCCCCATGCTAGCAATCTAGTTTGTTTTCTATAGCGAGAAAAGGAAAGGAAAAGAAAAAAAAAAAAAAAAAAAAAAAGACTTTCGGTGTGATTTTGAATCCAGCCCTCAATGTTTTGTCACATTTTGTTCTCAACGAATTACACAATGTACATAAAGATTTTCAACTTGAATATAGCTGCATTTCCACCACAGGAACTTTCCCCAGGAACTATGGACTTTTGGAGGTACTCAGTTTCCGCAGGGACCAGGGTCTAAATTAAGTTCCAGGTAAAATATTTCCCCCTTGGAAAGTCCCTACTTGGGAGGTGGTACTTTTTCAAAGTTCAGGAACTTTGGGGTGTGGGACTTGGGTGCTGAACATGCTGATTGGTTGAGTGCACGCAGCATTTTATTTCAACCACGATTTTTAAAACTCTGTTGCAGTACGCACAGTAACAGTTGTTTATTGCGATTTGAATCAACACAATGAGTTTTGTTAAAAAAAATACAACTGATGGACTGACGACGAGGTTCAGGCCTTAAGTATTTATGCAGAGTATGAAATACAGCGGGAACTGGAAACAGCTACCCGCAATGAAAAAGTATACTTAAAAATATCCAGTCGGTTAAGTGAGCTGGGCATTGCTCACACACGAAAACAGTGCAGAGAGACGCTCAAGAAATTAAAACAGGACTACAAGAAAATTAAGGCTCACAATATGTCACCAGACTAATTTGCCTGATCTTCACAGTACTTCAGACTAGGGCTGCATGATTATTTATTGATTTTAGGGACAACATTTTTATTGCACTTTCACATTTAAATAAACAAACCACTGCTTTCACCTCAATGTTGTGCTACATTCCTGCTAATGTACATATCTTTACATCAAATTAGACCGATCCTTAATGTGCATCATCTCGTAGAAGCAAAATATAAATAAGATTGTACCTAAAATATAGGATAAGCAAAAATAAAAATGGCATCAACCAAATGAAAATAATTCAGGCCTATGCAGAAAAGGCAATAAGTGTTTACAGGAAGAGAGATGCAGCCAAACCACCCAACAGAATGGCGCAGGGATGACTCTTCATCCACGTTTTTTGGTGGAATTGTCCACAACATATCTGAACCAGTTTATTTGCAAAGTTTTTTCCTGTTCGGCGTGATGTTTAATGTCCCCGACAACGTCTGTAGTCCAGTTTAGCAACATGTTAGTGTCATGATTTCCCCTCGCGCAAGCGCTGGTGCTCGTAGCTTGCTCTAAAACCTGAAGCGAAGCTGGCAGCTCTCGCACTAAAATGCTAACCAGTTTCCTGGTTTGAATACAAAATTACGTCATCCCTGGGGCACTCTATGGTGATTGGCTGTAAGTTTAGGAAGCGCTTGATTTGATATGCGGCTGAGTTTTCTATGAGCGCAAAGGAGGACGAACTTTAAATGTCAATATTGCAGTCGATCATGTTCATGTAATCGTGGGCAGTCAAAATCATAATCGAGATCAATATTCAATTAATTGTGCAGCTCTATTTCAGACCGCGATGGAAATGCAGACAACAAAAGGTCTGGAGGTACCAAATGGTCCCTTGAAAAAGTTCCTGGGACTAAGTGTTCCAGGTAATTTTGGTGGCTTATTTCTTTCATAGAGATCCAATGTGTGATTTAAGAGTTCCCTTAATTTCTTTGAGCAGTGTATATACATACACAAATATTAGGGCTGCAACAACTAATACAATTGCTAATTAAAATAATCAACAACAAATTTCATTATCGATTAGTTGGGTCTATGAGGTCACTGTGGATAACCCCCATCAGTGATGTCACTTCACAATGGTAAAAAACACATTTCTATTAATAAAACACATCTGAAAAACAGTAGAAGTCAAAGAGTGAGCTGCTGCAAGAAAAATGAATAATCCAGGTTGTCCAAAACAGCGTGAGAATGTATTATATTAAGTGCATTACGTGTCAGACACGTGTGCTGTTTGTGATCCAGACAGATTTTCTTCAACGCAGAAATTAAATTTTTACGTTTATACCCTTATCTGTAAAAGTTATAAATTCATGCCAGTATTTCCATTTTACTGACAGCAAGTCAGTCTCCATTAAACTCGACTTAACGAGCGGGAGTCCACTAATGTGTGTCAGTCAAACAGCGTGCAATAGAAAGGAAGCGCAATAACTGACTAAAATATTTATTTTGAGCAAATATTTTGTTTGATGCTATATTTAGAAACAATAGTAATTGTGTGTGTGTTTTTTTTTTAGAGCAGTAACTGTAATGGGGTTATAAAATGTAATTGTATATAAATGTAGGAAGTGTCATACATTTACAGAATAAAGTAATGTTACTGTGTTCAAATGAGTGAACGTGTTACTGCAGAACATTCAGCCTCTTACCAGTCAACACTTAGTTTGTGCTTTTGTTTTTCTTTAGCATTTTTAATATAGTGACTTAAGTTCTGCTTTAAAGTTTCTGGACAATCAGTTTTTTTGCTTTCAAAATATTAGGGCTTGGAGGGAGATAGATAGATAGATTCTCCAAATCGAAAAATCCCAGAATCTATTCTTAACGCCAGTGCTTTACTTGAGAGGATATGAATATTATCTGTACTTCGCCTCTCGTCCTGAAGATGTCGCCATTTTTCACGTTTTGAATTTTGAAATCGGTTTTATTTATTAAACATCTTTGTAGTTGTTAATGTCACTGTTGCACATTTACAATGTGTGTTTTTTTTTTTTTTTTTTTTTTTTTTTTACAGTAACGTGTAGTGTGCAGTTTGTGCTTACCTTGTGTACATTGCATACACATTTATGATTTCTTGTTACAATGTTTGTTACTCAAAGTAAAAGTAAAAAGTAATTAAACAACTGTGTGGGCCCTATTGCTAATGTGTATTTCAGTAATATAGTCAAGTAGGAGGATTTCAGTTACCAGCATTTATAATAAAATCGGGATTCCATGTCTGCAAACCTAACATTTTAAATTAAATATCGATAACTAATCGATATTTAATCGAAACCATATACAGTGCATCTGGAAAGTTTTCACAGCGCTTCACTTTTTCCACATTTTGTTATGTTACAGACTTCTTCCAAAATGGATTACATTCATTATTTTCCTCAAAATTCTACAAACAATACCCCATAATGACAACATGAAAGAAGTTTGAAATCTTGGCAAATTCATTTATATAAATATATATATTTAAAAAATAAATAAATAAAATTAAATAATAAAAAAAAGCGCAGCACATGTACATAAGTATTCACAGCCTTTGCTCAATACTTTGTTGAAGCACCTTTGGCACCAATTACAACCTCAGTCTTTTTGAGTATGATACAAGCTTGGCACACCTATTTTTGGGCAGTTTCTCCCATTCTTCTTTGCAGGACCTCTCAAGCTCCATCAGGTTGGATGGGGAGTATTGGTGCACAGCCATTTTCAGATCTCTCCAGAGATGTTCAATCGGGTTCAAGTCTGGGCTCTGGCTGGGCCACTCAAGGACATTCACAGAGTTGTCCTGTGGCCACTCCTTTGTTATCTTGGCTGTGTGCTTAGGGTCGTTGTCCTGTTGGAAGATGAACCTTCGCCCCAGTGTGCTCTGAAACAGGTTTTCATCAAGGATGTCTCTGCACATTTCTGCATTCATCTTTCCCTCGATCCTGACTAGTCTCCCAGTTCCTGCCACCGAAAAACATCCCCACAGCAAGATGCTGCAACCACCATGCTTCACTGTAGGGATGGTATTGGCCAGGTGATGAGGGGTGCCTGGTTTCCTCCAGACATGACACTTGCCATTCAGGCCAAAGAGTTCAATCTTTGTCTTGGTCTGAGAGTCCCTCAGGTGCCTTTTGGCAAACTCCAGGCGGGCTGTCATGTGCCTTTTACAGAGGAGTGGCTTCCATTTGGCCACTGTACTATACATGCCTGGTTGGAGGAGTGCTACAGAGATGGTTCTTCTTTTGGAAGGATCTCCTCTCTCCACAGAGACAAGCTGGAGCTCTGTCAGAGTGACCTATCGGGTTTTTGGTCACCTCCCTGACTAAGGCCCTTCTCCCCCGATTGCTCAGTTTGGCCGGGCGGCCAGCTCTAGGAAGAGTCCTGGTGGTTCCAAACTTCTTCCATTTATGGATGATGGAGGCCACTGTGCTCATTGGGACCTTCAATGCTGCAGAAATGTTTCTGTACCCTTCCCCAGATCTGTGCCTCAATACAATCCTTCCTCGGAGGTCTACAGACAGTTCCTTGGACATCATGGCTTGGTTTCTGTGCCGACATGCATTGTTAACTGTGGGACCTTATATAGACAGGTGTGTGCCTTTCCGAATCATGTCCAATCAACTGAATTTACCACAGGTGGACTCCAATCAAGTTGTAGAAACATCTCAAGGATGATCAGTGGAAACGGGATGCACCTGAGCTCAATTTTTAGTGTCATGGCAAAGGCTGTGAATACATATGTACATGTGGTTTTTTTTGTTTTTTATTTTTAATAAATATTTCAAACAAACTTCTTTCACGTTGTCATTATGGGGTATTGTTTGTAGAATTTTGAGGAAATTAATTGAATCCATTTTGGAATAAGGCTATAACATAACAAAATGTGGAAAAAGTGAAGCACTGTAAATAAGAATCAAATCGACAAATTATTCACAATACCCAGCCCTAGAAAATATTATGTTAATATTTAAAAGAAAATCCTTTGCAAAACGCATGGTATAGCCCACACAGATACATTTAATACCTTATTCGTAGCCTTCGATTTGGACAATGTGTGAAGGACAATATTGGGAAGAATGTGAAAACTTTTTTTAATACAGAAAATAACTTTAAAATCGATCAATCAAAGAAATAATTGACAGACTAATTGATTATCAATATAGTCGCAAGAAAAAGTATGTGAACCTTTTGGAATTTCATGGTTTTCTGCATAAGTCTGTCATAAAATGTGATCTGATCTTCATCTAAGTCAAGGGTATTGACAAATATGTTTCTAAAATAATAACAAAATAAATTCTGATCCCTCATGTCTTTATTGAGAACAACCAAAAAACCCTCAGTGCTTGTGGAAAAAGTATGTGAACCCTGTGTCTGTGTGATTATTTTATTTATTTATATATAAATATATATATATAAATATATATATATATATATATATATATATATATATATATATATATATATATATATATATATATATATATATAAAAATATATAAATATATATATATAAATATATATATAAATATATATATAAATATATATATATATAAATATATATAAATATATATATATATATAAATATATAAATATATATATATATATAAATATATATATAAATATATATATATATATATATATATATATATATATATATATATATATATATATATATATATATATATATATATATATATATATATATATATATATATACACACACACACACACACACACACATACATACATACATACATACATACATACACACACACACACATATATATATATATATATATACACACAGTGAGGGAAAAAAGTATTTGATCCCCTGCTGATTTTGTACGTTTGCCTACTGACAAAGAAATGATCAGTCTATAATTTTAATGGTAGATTTATTTGAACAGTGAGAGACAGAATAACAAGAAAATCCAGAAAAATGCATGTCAAAAATGTTATAAATTGATTTGCATTTTAATGAGGAAAATAAGCATTTGACCCCCTCTCAATCAGAAAGATTTCTGGCTCCCAGGTGTCTTTTATACAGGTAACGAGCTGAGATTAGGAGCACACTCTTAAAGGGAGTGCTCCTAATCTCAGCTTGTTACCTGTATAAAAGACACCTGTCCACAGAAGCAATCAATCAATCAGATTCCAAACTCTCCACCATGGCCAAGACCAAAGAGCTCTCCAAGGATGTCAGGGACAAGATTGGAGACCTACACAAGTCTGAAATGGGCTACAAGACCATTGCCAAGCAGCTTGGTGAGAAGGTGACAACAGTTGGTGTGATTATTCGCAAATGGAAGAAACACAAAAGAACTGTCGATCTCCCTCGGCCTGGGGCTCCATGCAAGATCTCACCTCGTGGAGTTGCAATGATCATGAGAACAGTGAGGAATCAGCCCAGAACTACACGGGAGGATCTTGTCAATGATCTCAAGACAGCTGGGACCATAGTCACCAAGAAAACAATTGGTAACACACTACGCCGTGAAGGACTGAAATCCTGCAGCGCCCACAAGGTCCCCCTGCTCAAGAAAGCACATATACATACCCGCCTGAAGTTTGCTAATGAACATCTGAATGATTCAGAGGACAACTGGGTGAAAGTGTTGTGGTTAGATGAGACCAAAATGGAGCTCTTTGGCATCAACTCAACTCGCCGTGTTTGGAGGAGGAGGAATGCTGCCTATGACCACAAGAACACCATCCCCACCGTCAAACATGGAGGTGGAAACATTATGCTTTGGGGGTGTTTTTCTGCTAAGGGGACAGGACAACTTCACCGCATCAAAGGGACGATGGACGGGGCCATGTACCGTCAAATCTTGGGTGAGAACCTCTTTCCCTCAGCCAGGGCATTGAAAATGGATCGTGGATGGGTATTCCAGCATGACAATGACCCAAAACACACGGCCAAGGCAACAAAGGAGTGGCTCAAGAAGAAGCACATTAAGGTCCTGGAGTGGCCTAGCCAGTCTCCAGACCTTAATCCCATAGAAAATCTGTGGAGGGAGCTGAAGGTTTGAGTTGCCAAACGTCAGCCTCGAAACCTTAATGACTTGGAGAAGATCTGCAAAGAGGAGTGGGACAAAATCCCTCCTGAGATGTGTGCAAACCTGCTGGCCAACTACAAGAAACATCTGACCTCTGTGATTGCCAACAAGGGTTTTGCCACCAAGTACTAAGTCATGTTTTGCAGAGGGGTCAAATACATATTTCCCTCATTAAAATGCAAATCAATTTATAACATTTTTAACATGCATTTTTATGGAATTTTTTTGTTGTTATTCTGTCCCTCACTGTTCAAATAAATCTACCATTAAAATTATAGAATGATAATTTCTTTGTCAGTGGGCAAACGTACAAAATCAGCAGGGGATCAAATACTTTTTTCCCCTCACTCTCTGTCATATCTATCTATCTATCTATCTATCTATCTATCTATCTATCTCTCATTTTATATATTATATATATATATATATATATATATATATTTATATATATATATATATATATATATATATATATATATATATATATATATATATATATATATATATATATATATATATATATATATATATATATAAATAAAATCACACCCACCCACCCCTGTGCAAAAGTCTTAGGCAGCCTGTTTTTAATACAAAGTTGGCTATAGATTTTTATTTTATGACTTCTACAATATCAAGTCAGTACAAAAACATTTTAGATTTCCAAACATTAGCCTTCCAGCACAAAATTAAATGTTATGGAAAAATATTTGTATGTCAGTAAAGAAACCAGCATATTAAGTGGTAAGACACTTTTCAGACAAAAAACAATGATAAACAACTAATTCTACCAGAGACATTTTTTTTAAGCAAAGGGTCATCACACCAAATATTGCCTTTGTTTCATTTATTACTGTTTACTGCTCTTTAAAGTTTTTTTTTTTTTTAATCTTTTTTAAAGGAGAAACATTTAATTTCATTATTTATTAAGGTATCTTTGATATACAAGCACATGCAAAGAAATGCTAAGACTTGCACAGTATGTGTATTTATACACAGTCATGTGAAAGAATAAGTACACCCTATGGAAATTGTTGGCTTTTTTTGGCATATTTGGAGCAAACATTTGATCATCTTTGAAACAGTGCCTATTAATGAAGTTGATGTACATGAACAAAACCACAAGGAAAATTAGCTTTTTCAATCATTTATTCAACAAAAATATTAATAGATGGAATTTTCTTTGGTGGAAAAAGTAAGTGCATGCTTAGCCTCAGAAGCAAGCTGTCCAGTCCCTGAGGCAGTGCAGCAGCCTAAAACCATAACATTTCCACCACCATGCTTCACAGTTGGCATAAGGTGCTTCTCTCAGTCTGCACCAAACATATCTGTTGTCACTGTGGCCAAACAACTATCTTTGATTCGTCTCTCCAGAGCACATTATTCCAAAAGGTCTGGCCTTTGCCTACGTGCTCACTGGCAAACTGTATTCTGCCTCCATGCAGGTCAAATCTGTGCAATCTCTTTCGGATTGTAAACGCATACACTGATGTGACAAGTTGAAGTGTGATCTGCTCTATGCTCTAACAAGGTATAGCAGATTCAAACTCATGATCAGTAATGATTAAAAACGGGGTTAGAGAGTTTATTTTTCACTGTTATTCCATTTTCATGTGTTACAACATTCATAATTCAAGTAAGTTATAATGCTGATCAGACATCTATTAGGATGGTCTGAGTCCTGCACTCTGGGATCGATTGCTTTAGTCTCCGCCCACATACCTGGAGGAAATGCAGTTTTTTTCTAGTCGAGTAAAGCTCTCGTGGAAGTAACACCAACCGTCATGCTTGTGACTTATTTCTCCTCTTTATAGAGAGGGGGACAACACGCTTGCAGATTATTTTCTTTACAGTGGAAGTATGCATTTCAAATAATTTGGAGATCTTTTTAAATCCCTTGCCAGACTCGGGCATCCACAACATTTTTCCTGATGACACCACACACCTCAATAGCAACGGGAACACCAGACATTAGATAGGAGAGGGGTATAAATAAGACAGGTTCCACTTCTTGCACACCCTATGCAGGTTCTAAATCACTAGCACCCAATCTTGAACACCTGATTCTAATTAAATCTAATTCTAATCTAAGGTGTGAAATAGTAAAAATGACCACAAAATATAAATTGTGTGTGTCATTTGATAGAGTGCATCACCTTTATTAATAGTCACTGTTTCAAAGAGGATCAAATGTTTGCTTGTCCAAATATGCCAAAATAAAAGAGTCAACAATTTCCATGAGGTGTTTTTTTTTTTTTTTTTTTTTTTTACATGACTAAGTGCGTATATATACACGAAGCCCTCCGCTAATATTGACACCCTAGGTAAATATGTGGCTGTGAAAAATTGTCCTTGTTGAACCTTTATCCATAAGAGCAGGATCAAAGGATCAAACAAAGGATCAAACAATTGTAAACATGTTTATAAAAAAAATTGTTACATGTGTGGCACAATTATTGGCACCCCTATGAATTCATATGAGAAAAATACATTTGACGTATATTCCCATTGATAATTTAAATCTTTTAGTACATCTGGGTGACTAGGAACAGGAAATTGTTCAACCATGACCTCCTTTTTCACAGGGGTATAAATATGAGGTAACATAGGCCAAATTCCCTTTAGTCATTCATCACAATGGGCAAGACCAAGGAATTTAGCTGTGATGTGCAGCAAAATGTTGTTGAGCTTCACAAAATGGGAAGTGGCTACAATAAAATACCAAAAGCATTGAAAATGCCCATTTCCACCATCAGGGCAATAATTAAGAAGGTCTAGTCAACTGGAAATGTTATGAATCAACCTGGAATTGTACACGTGTCTATATTGTCTCAACACACTGAAAAGGATGGTTCAGGTAGCCAAACCATCTCCAGGGATCACAGCTGAAAAACTGCAGAAGTTAGTTGCGTCTTGGGGTTAAAAATTCTCCAAAAGTACAATCTGAAGTCACCACATATTGTCTGGAATGGTTTCAAGAAAAAAAGCCTCTACTCTCATCCAAAAACAAACAAGTATCTTCAGCTTGCCAGACACTACTGGACCTTTAAATGGAATCGGGTTCTATGGTCAGCTGAAACCAAAATATAGCTTTTTGCCTGTAACCACCAGAGGCAGTTTTGGTGCATACAGAGAAATAGCCATATAAAAAAGTACCTCATGCCCACGGTTAAAAATGGTGGTGGCACTAATGTTTTGGTGCTGTTTTTCTGCCAGAGGACCTGGACATTTTGTTAGGATACATGGCATAATTAACAAATATCAACAGATATTAAATGAAAACCTGAATGCATCTGCCAAAAAGCTTAAAATGGGCCATGGTTGGATCTTCCAGCAGGACAATGATCCAAAAGATACATTAAAATCAACACAAAAATGGTTTACTGACCACAAATTTAAGGTCCTGCCTCGGCCTTTCCAGTTCCCTGACTTGAACACCATAGAAAACCTGAGGGGTGATCTGAAAAGGAGAGTCCACCAGCATGGACCTTGAAATTGGAAGGATCTGGAGAGATTCTGTATGGAGGAATGGTCTCAGATCCCTTGCCATGTATTCTCCAACCTTATCAGGTATTATAGGAGAAGACTCAGAGCTGTTATCTTGGCAATGGGAGGTAGCACAAAGTATTGACTAAAAGAGTGCCAATAACTGTGCCACACATATTAAAGTTATATACATACACACACCCATGGGAGTATTTTGTAAATTTCTTCAACAAAAGATCAGAAGGTTAAACAATAAAGACAATTCACAGCCTTCTTTGCTCACTTACTTACCAAGGGTGCCAATATTTATATAAAAAAAAAAATAATTTCACTTTATTACTAACTGCTTTTAGGCATTTTGTTTTTATGTTTAATTTGACATTACAGATTTTACTTTTGCTACCACTATCACTGCGAGTGAGCAGCCTTGTTACAAATAGATTGCTCCTATTCTAATAAACCACAGAAGTTATACTGCAAGCATTCAAACACAGTATATAATGACAAACTTGAATTAAACTAAACCTTTTAAGCAACTCGCACCAATTCCCCCAACTCCTTGCACACAGTGGAGCATTTTGGATATAAACAGAAGTTTGTGCATCACTGTCACACTTCTGTGGTACATAAGCACCGCTTTGTAAAGTTTATAGGTTATAAACTTCTTTGAGTCATTAATATAAAACACTCCCATGTGTTAGAGTTGGGTCGCAAACTTTTGTCTGCAATCATTTGATGATTACACCTCCTGTGATGGCTTACATCTGATGGTGACTGAGGTCATGCTTGGTATAAAAGCTAACACAGACAAACAGTAAACTGAAGAAATTCGTTTTCATTGACTCCAGGTATTCTGCTGAAGCTTGCATTTGTTGTTACACCTACAAAATGATCGGTTCATTTTTCAGATCATTTTAAAAAATTTGCGATGCAATTTGCAGAGATTTTTGTGCTTGTTTTGCAGAAAACTACTTGAATTGGCCAAACTGCAATTGCATGAAATTGTTTTGCACGGTCTTTCGCAGTGATGTTTGTCTGTAAATTAGACCTTTAAGCTCTACTTATGTTTGATGCACATGAATTGAAGAGGGCTTTGACTGAATGAGAGTTGTGATGTCACATGACATGTCATGGTCCAAATCTGCATAAAAGCCATGGTAATTTTGAAAAATTCCAAGCGCCACCAAATTTGCAAGCGTTTTCTTGATTTTGTGTTAATTTCTGCAATCACAAAATCCTGGAGGGACTGAATGAAATAGGTAAAAATACAGAATTCACTGAATGGGACATCTGTATTTTACTTCCTTATTTGACAGACATTCTACTTTCATCTGCATCACCATTACAGACCAATGGGAAATCAGCTCACATTTTTTTTCATCGCCTGATGCCACCTCAGATAAGTATCTGTAGTAGTCTCCCTTCATTTTCAGGTAGAAGACTTTGCTCTCTGCCTGGCTAGCATTAGGTATGAGGTACTTCTCAAGAAGTGCCTGGGAGAACAAAGAAAAGAAACTTGTCAGAACAGCAGCATTGAATTCAGAGACATTGCCCATAATTAGCCAAATATGGCCCTTATTAGAGAAGCAACTGTAACACATGGACAAAGATTAAGCACAAGGACATAGTTGATGCATGTGAAAATAAAACATTGTTTACACATAAAAAGTAGTCATTTGATGGTCATATAAATGACTACACTAGATGCATGTTTTTCCCACTATACAACATATCCCATTATTCAGTAAGCTCAAAACTGTTATGTGGGCAAAAAAACACTGATGGTCCATTCAGACCACACAAGTATTCAGACACTTGGATTGGAATACGCCAGTGCATATGTCCACTTCCTGTAATGTTTTTGAATTTTTACTTATAAATATGAACAGAATATGAGTTGAATTATTGCCAAGTTATATTTTTGTTTCACCTTTTCTCCCAGAAGGTTTTGGATTTGTCTAGATATTCATTTGCAAATTTCACATATACATCTCTGTGCTTCGTTTTTTTTTTGTTTGTTTGTTTTTTTGCATGGGGTATAAGAATGAGAGGATTTCTACATGTATATTATCAAACCGACGTAAGAGAAGGGGTATGCAGCTTTTTTCATTTGAGTGTTTTCCATCAGAATTTTAAGCAGCTCATTCACCCTGACACCTGGTGCAACCTGCACCATTTATTTTTTTCAGTATTTACACCAATAAACCAAAATATTAAAACCACTAACAGATGACGTGAACATTGATTATCTTGTTACAATGGCACTGGTCAAGGGGTGGAATATATTAGACAGCAAGTGAACAGACAGTTCTTAAGCTTGATGTCTTGGGAAAAAGGGCAAGCATAAGGATCTGCTTGACTTTGACAAAGGCCAAATTGTGATGGCTAGACCTCTGAGTTAGAGCATCTCCAAAATGGGAGGTCTTGTGGGGTGTTGCCGGTATGCAGTGGTTAGTACCTACCAAAAGTTGTCCAAGATAAACTGAACTGGCAACAAGGCCAGCCACAATAAATAATTTCATTGGACGATATATTGTACCAGAAATAATCTCATTAAATGATATTGTAATTTATGCCACAGATATAATATAATGGCATCGTTTTCATCCTCTGACAAAAATATTCCTTAAATGTAATCTGTCATGTCATTTTTTGATTTTAGTCAATCTTACTCAGGCTAAAATGGCATAAAATATTAGTTACCAGTAGGGGTGTAACGATACACTCCTCACGATTTGGTACGCATCACGATACTGGGTTCACGATATGATACGCATCACAATACGAATCACGATATTTTGAACAAAATTTAAAAAATGAAACTGAAAATCAAATAACACATTTATTTCCAAAACATTAACAATTTAATAGCTTTCTTTGTTGTACATACAACTTGTATATTTAGTTGTTTAATGAATTAATTTGAAAATTTATTTTAACTTCTTTATGTAAATTAACAACCAACAATCAATCAAGAGCGTTACTGAACAATAAAACTGAATTTTAACATGAAATTACAATTAACATAGCTGAAACCTAAGAGAGAACTTCTTAAAGCAGTAAAAGTGCAAAAATAAAATGAATAGTTCAAGTAAGTTCAACTCAACACAAACAGCTTTTGGCTTTGTTTAGGTTAATTACAGGTTTTTCTGTTTTGAAAAGAAGCAGCATATCTACATTTTCAGGCAGAAGCTGGGATTTGTGCGAAATGCAGATGGAAGGCAGGAAGTGCCTATACATAGGAAGCACTATCACAAACTCAAAATACCTGTGTTTTGCATTGTTTATGGTTGCTCAAATCAATCAAACTGGGGGGGTGGGATGCAAGAAATTGACTGGAAAATGCAGGAAAAAGTGGCTTGTAAATCTGCGTCTGCGTTCAGGAGGAGCCGAGTCAGATAATGCTCATGTGTGCAGTGACCACTGTCAAAAGTAATTAATACAGCTTACATATGCTCTGTTTATGTAACATTAACTTTACAAAGTACGGAAACAGCTAAAGTAATTGTTTTGCGATGATCCATGTCTTTAGTGGCGTTTCAGCAGACCCCTGACAGTGATCAACTTAATAACAAACAACTGTAATGCTAACATTGAGAGGTGCAGTGGTGTTGAATGTTTATTGCTAGGTTAATCCACAGGACCAAAAAAAAAAAAAAAAAGCCACCCACCCAGGCGAAAACCAAACGATAATCATTGTGGAGCAAATTGGTACCGAGGTCACTGACCCAACCACTAACAAAAAAAAAAAAGTTGTATGCCTCCATACATTTGCATGCTTTCATTTGTTGTCTGGAGGACAAGGTAGTTGATATCTACCGCCTCGAGGGCAGGCAAGTATTTCAATTCAGTAAAATTTTTAATTTTTTTTAAATCGCTCCTCTTCATAATAAGGATCATGTCCAACATATGTAGTATTTTTCTGTTTATAACTTTCTCTTGTAAGTGTCTAAACCAGTACAGTACGGACTTTCCTCCATCTCGTCCATTCTGCTTTTCACTTCCTGCCCTCCATCTGGATTTTGCGCATCAGAATCATGTGACCGCAAACAAGCTATAGGATAAAACGGACGTCATAACATTTTTCATCGCAATATAATCATGCCATGATATATTGTTACACCCCTAGTCAACAGCATTTTAGCTGATGGGAAAATGCTAAAATTACCTAAACCAAAT
Source organism: Ictalurus punctatus (assembly GCF_001660625.3). Lineage (NCBI taxonomy): Eukaryota > Metazoa > Chordata > Actinopteri > Siluriformes > Ictaluridae > Ictalurus > Ictalurus punctatus. The sequence goes on along the minus strand of NC_030426.2, from coordinate 910,933 downwards.
ATTCACACATTTACATATTAATTTAAACATGGATCGACAAAAAACATGCAAAAATTGTGCTTGTGAAAACCCAAGCTCCTGAAAAAACATTACAATGAGTACACAGTAGAACAGAATATTGTGAATTCCTTAAGCTTTAGTCATTCATCGTGCGTGTTTTAGGGTGTTGTTACACAAAGAGCATATTCATGACGTGACTTACCATTCTACCTAGTGCGTTACTTCAGTCCAAGTTCACTTGCATTCACATAATTTTGTGCAGAAGCAAGTTGTAATATTACATTTATGTTGTGTATATGTCTGATTAATCTCATAGTATAGGATGAGTTTGGTTGAGTTAATTTTTGTTTTTTTAATTTTAAATAATTTTATTTAAAATTCGAAGTTCGAATTTGACAGCCCTACAGCAGACGAGAGAAGCAGAAGCAGTCACTCCGCGTGCAGGAGCCTTCAGCATGCAGTGTGTTTTTGTTTTGATTTATGTCTGTGCAGACATCAGAACTGGACCATGGAGCAACTCCAGAAAATGGCTTGATCTCATGAATCACATTTTCTTTTAGATCATGTCGATGGCCAGGTGCGTGTGTATCGCTTACCCGGGGACATGATACACCAGGATGCACTATGGGAAGAAGGCAAGCTAGCAGAAGCAGTGTGATTCTCTGGGTAATGCTGGGAAACCTTGGATCCTGGCATTCATGAGCAGGCTACTTTGAAATGTACCACCTATCTAAACACTGTTGCAGACCAAGTGCACGCCGTCATGGCAACAGCATTCCCTAATGGCAGTTACCTATTTCAGTAGGATAATGTGCCCTGCCACACTGCAAAAACTATTCAGGAATGGTTTGAGGAAAATGACATTTCAAGCTGTATTGGCAGCAAAAGGGAGACCTACAAAATATTAAGCAGGTGGTTTTAATGTTATTGCTGATCTGTGTACTTAAAAAACAAAAACAAAAAAAACAAACAAACAAACAAACAAAAAAAAACCCCTATATATTTAGTGCCCAAATACTTAAGAATTTAATTTTTTAAACACATCACACTCTATGCTTATGAATACATATATTTCAAAAATATTTATAAATACAAAGTCAAAAGATGTACATAAATTTCAAGTGGACGTATGCAATGGAAGTATAAACCTAATAAAAACAAATATCTGAATACTTAGTCAAGTGAAAATTTGAAATCATTCAATAATGTTTTTAATTTTCATGGCCTAAATAACAATTGTGAGGTCCTAATCAACTTCTATAAAGAACCAGATTTTAATGTCATTTTTCCTAGAAAGTAAACCAACATTCTTAAACCAGGTGGAAAAATATACAGTGCCCTAAACAAATATTGGCACCCGTAGTAAATATGAGCAAAGGCGGCTGTGGAAATTTATTGCTTAACCTTTTGATCTCTTGTTCAAAATATTCACAAAAATACTCTGCTCTCATGAATAAACTATTGCAAATAAAACATGTTTATCCAAAAAAAAAAAAAAAATAACTTTACTAAATATAGGTGTGCCATAATTATTGGCACACCTTTAGTCAATACTTTGTGCTACCTCCCTTTGCCAAGATAACAGCTCCGAGTCTTCTCCTATAATGTCCGATAAGGTTGGAGAATAAATGGCAAAGGATCTGAGACCATTCCTCCATACAGAATCTCTCCAGATTCTTCAAATTCCAAGGTCCATGCTGGTGGACTCTACTCTTCAGTTCACCCCACAGGTTTTCTATAGGGTTCAAGTCAGGGGACTGGGATGGACATGGCAAGCCCTTGATTTTGTGGTCCATGTTGATTTTGATGTATGCTTTGGATCGTTGTGCTGCTGGAAGATCCAACCACGGCCCATTGTAAGCTTTCTGGCAGAGGCAGTAAGGATTTCATTTAACATCTGTTGATACTTGATAGTCCATGATGCCATGCATCCTAACAAAATGTCCAGGTCCTCTGGCAGAAAAACAGTCCCAAAACATTAAAGATCCACCACCATAGTTAACTGTGGGCATGAGGTACTTTTCCATATGGCTACCTCTCTGTGTGCACCAAAACCACCTCTAGTTTTTATTGGCAAAAAGCTCTATTTTGATTTCATCTGACCATAGAACCCGATCCTGTTTGAAGTTCCAGTAGTGTCTGGTAAAATGAAGATGCTGGAGTTTGTTTTTGGATGAGTAGAGGCTTTTTTCTTGGAACCTTGCAAATTTTTTGGCCACTCAAACAATTCTCTTCCCAGTGCGTTGACACAATATAGACACACGTCCAATTCCAGGTTGATTCCTAACATTTCCAGTTGACTGGAACTTCTTAATTATAGCCCTGACGGTGGAAATGGCCATTTACAATGCTTGTACTATTTCTTATAGCCACTTCCCATTTTGAGAAGCTCAACATTTTGCCACACATCACCACTAAATTCTTTGGTCTTACCCATTGTTATGAATGACTAAGGGAATTTGATGCATGTTACACCTCATATTTATACCCCTGTGAAACAGGAAGTCATGATTAAACAATTTCCTGTTCCTAGTCACACTGGTGTACTAAAAATTCTAAATATCAATGGGAATATACTTCAAATATTTTTCTCTCATGAATTCATATGGGTGCCAATAATTGTGCCACATATATTTAACAAAGATTGCCTTTTTTTTTATATAAACCTGTTTGCAATTGCTTGATATCTAGGAGAGCAGAGTAGGTGTGATTTTTTTTAAACAAAAGATCAAAAGGTTAAACAAAGAATTTTTCACAACCCTCTTTGCACTTATTTACCAAGGGTGCCTATAGTAGTGGAGGACACTGTAAGTACACCCTTATAATATTCAGTAACATGTAACATACAAACAGTAACTTAAAGTAAACATTTTCTGTAATTCATCAGTCTCTCAGATCAATTTGGAGGATTCTTTACAACATTGCTTCCATTCATTGATGTTTGAGGGGATTTCATTATGCACCGCTCTCTTAAGATTCCACCATAGCATCTCTATGGGGTTAGGGTCTGGACTTCAACTTGGCAATTCAAACACCTTGATTCTTTTCTTATTTAGATGTCGATTTTCTGGTGTGATTGGGATCACTGCTCTCTTGCATGACTCGATTTTCACTTAGCTTAAGCTGCTGGACAGACAACCTTACATTTGTCTCAAGAATATTCTGGTATTCAGTGGAGTTCATCCTTGTCTCAATGTCTGCAAGTTTCCCAAGGTCCTGTGGCTGCAAAACAAGCCAACCCCCCCCCACCCCCACCATGCTTGACAGTTGATATGAGGTGTTTGTGGCGATATGCTGTTTGGTTTTCACCACACATGCCACTTTGCATGATAACTAAAATCTACATTGGTCTCGTCAGTCCAAAGGATATTGTTCCAGAATTTCTGTGTATTTGTTTGGATGCAATTTTGCAAACCCGAGTCATGTTGCCATTTTCTTTTTGGAGAGAAGGGGCTTTTTCCTAGCCACCCTGCCATGAAGTCATACTTGTACTGTCTCTTATTGTGCTGTCCTGAACAAACATTTAATGTGCTTACAGTGGTCTGTAGGTCACATGAGGTAGCTCTTGGGTTTTTATTTAAACAGTCTGAGCTTGGACTCAATTTGCTGGGACATTCAATCCTAGGAAGACTAGCAATTGTAACCATTTGGTGAATTTCAAATTGTTTGAAGATGGCCTTATAACCCTTCCCAGATTGACAAGCTGCCAAAAGTTCTGCTTTTATAGATGTAATCACCCTTCTTGATGATCAACTGATCTTGTGTATTTCTTTAAGAACATCTTGCTGGTAATTAATTTTCTTAATGAGGAAGTAGGAAGTGTGTACAATTTTTTCCCCACCTGATTTTTGTACGTTGCTTTACTTTTTGCGAGGAAAATAAATGACATTTTGTTGTCACCTGAGGTTATTTGACTTTTATTTATTTAAGCCTTGATTAATAAAAACAGAATAAAAATAGGTGACAACACAAAGAATGACAGATCAGTTAATTATTGTGATGTGAATTAACATGCCTAGTCTTAAAACACTCTCCTATCCATGACTAATTTTGCATTCCTCACCAGCACATCATTGCAGATTTCCTGTAGCTCAGACTCAATTTTCTCACGGTATTCTCGTGCCATCTGCTGTTTCTTCTCACTCCCCTCCGTCTTCTGCTCAATGCTGGAGATTACACGCCAAGAGGAGCGGCGAGCACCCACCACGTTCTTGTAAGCCACGGATAGCAGATTGCGCTCCTCGTTAGACAGCTCACCTCCACCTTCAGTGACAGCCTTCATAGAGGAAGCCATGTCGTCATAGCGTTCAGCCTGTTCGGCCAGTTTAGCCTTCTGCACTAGGTCACTCTTATCCATGTCGATACTGTTAAGAAGAGAGCCACTGAATTACATAAAATACATTCAGGCTAAGCCTTTGTTTATAATGGTTAACTTACAAAAATGTTACAGTATTTAAAGTATAGATCATCATTACCAAAACAGGTAATTATCCAGATTTAGAAAAATAAATATTTTGATATGTTTTATTAGATTTTAAAACTGTGCCCATAAAAACCCCCCCATAAAAGGTCACTTCTCTTCTGCAGCATTATTCTCATTTACCACTACAATTCAAGGCCAGCTGTGAAAGCGAGAAGCTGTTTCATTAACAAGAATTTATTCATGCAGATTAGGGTTTTGTTAACTTGATTTATGTGTAGTATTTGTGTAATGTGCAGTGTATTCATTGTTTTCCTACTATTCATATTTTCCTCAACATTTGCTGATTGACAGCTAGTGAAAAAAGAACTTGGGGAAAAACCAAAAAGGATTACGCCATCTAAATTCATTCATCCATTGTACTATTTTACATGGATGCAGGATTTTGATCAAAAAAGCTTTTATTGCAGATGGCATGAAATTGATCAGTTTGATCCGGTGGTATTTTCAGAAAACAATGACAGGTGCACAAATAGCAAGTTGACAGAAACCACATCAATACTTTTATAGTTTAATTTGGGCTTTACAGATTATGGCACTGAACAAAGAATCAAAAGAAGTGAGCTCAGAGCAGTTTTGTATTTAGAAATGTACTGAATCATCAATGCAACCAATTTCATTTTTTTCAGGTTTGTAATTGTGAACTAGAGCTGCAATAAAAATGATTAAAATCACCCAATGTGTCTCTCAATGCAGTTACATTCAAAAATAGTGTCAATTCTACAGCATTTGCTTTGATCAATGACCATAGACAATGTTAACATGACCTCACACATGCACCTGAACCACAGCAAATTTTAAGAGGTTCTCAAATGCATTGCATTCTAATGAGAAGGGACAAATGAGATTTGTACTTAATATTACATTATTAAAGAACGATTTATTAAATGAATGGTGCATGTGAGACATGGATGCATGTGCTGTTTCACTTAAAACTAGACCGTGATTCATTATACATAAAGAGCGTTCATAAAATTTTATTTTCAAGATGTGCTTGAGTTGCTACTGGCAAAAGAACCAGGCATCATTATAGACCGTTCGCTTTTAACTTTGGAAGAAGACGCTGCACTCATGGTGCCATAGTATGATTAAGGTTTTTTGTTAAAAAGCAGTATTTTTGCTCAGGATTTATGTTATTGTGGTGCAAATGGAGGAATTGAGGGTGTAAAAACTCAATACATATAATCCTTTCACAAATCATTTGCATAAGGTAGAAACAGTATTTCAAGAGTATTGAAATGGCAAGCCCCCATCCCCGTGTATACAATGAAAACATTTGGGTTTGGGATCAAAAATGGAATGCGAGATGACAGATCAGAAATTCAGTTTTCATTTCCTGGCAGGTACATGTTTTACACAACTTAAAGTAATATCAAAAGTATAGGAACAGTTTTAAAGTAAATTGCACTTAAGTTTTGGTTGCTGACCCACACTGTTGCATTCAACTGTTCTGATGCTTTTCCATGCTTCTACCATAGCTTCTTTCAGGGTTTTTTTTTTTTTTTTTTTTTTTGGGGTGGGGGGCAGGGGTGGTTACGGTCTGGTACTTTGGTCTTTCCATCACTTTGGTAGAGGTTAGTGATGGTTCCAGAACCTTTCTGGCTCATCTGTTGTTTTTTTCTTGTGGTATGGCCACTATATTTCTGCTCTTAAAGTCTTTCTTGAATACTGGATGGTGATGCCTTCACCCCTGCCCTGTGGAGGTTGTCGGTTATGACACTGCCTGAGTGTTTGGGTTTTACCCCAATAACAACTTTCATCACTATGTTTCAGTGCAGTTGTTTCCTTGGCCGACTTGTTTGATTTTCCCTCTTTTCTCAGCTTTAGAATAGCTTGCTTTTCACCCATAGACAGATCTCTGGTCTTCATGTTGGTTTATCTTTAACAACAAAAGAAGGGCTCAAACCAAGAGTATACATTCAGAAGCTATTATTTGTTTAAACAATCAATCTAATAGGGCACACCTGGGCAACAAGAAACACCTGTCAATCACATTCAAATTTTTCCTCACTTGAAAAGTTGGTGGGATCAAAAAAGGTGTTGTGCCAAGTTGTTTAACACATCTAGATGTAAATATCAGGAAACGTCTTGCCATTTCAATACTTTCGGAGGGGGCTGTATACAAGGTTTTACAGTGACCATCAGGTGCTTTTGGGGGTTGGGGGGAGTTTGGCTTTCCTACTGGATACTATAAATATACCTATATTTAACTATAAACTTGTGCAATGTTAGCCAAGTCAAACTAAATTGCTAGATTTTATTTCACATTAATGAACACAAAACCATTTACCTGAACATTAAGTAAGAGGGCATCTTCAATTAAAGAAATTGAGAGGGAACAAGAGATCACTAATGTGATGAGGGGAAGAGTGCAGGGTTTCAAGCGTGTCAGTTAATGTCAAAGTTATAATGAAACTAAGGATGCACTGAATGTTCAGCAAACAAAATAAAATAAAAAAAATAATAATAAAATTTTTTTTAAAAACACACAAATAAAACAAACCACTTTCGGTGTTCAGCCGAATAAGTGAAAAGACAGTAAAATTTATGGAACAGTGACTTTTTGATGATGCGATCAAATAGCAACCAGCTTAGAGTGAGACGCACACACTTCATAAATGCAGCAAACATGTTGGCAGTCTGGAAGCATTTTAATGTTTCAGAGAAAGAAGCAAAAATGGCCGTTTGCAGAGACTGTTCTGTTGAATTGTCTAGAGGGGGTGCATCTACAAAAACTTACAGCACTACAAGTTTATCATCTAAAATCAAGACACCCCGAACAGCATGCAGAGTACGAGAAAGACACTACGACAGCAGCAGCGAAAAGGAAAGCTCCTCCTCCCAGTCCCATCACACCCAGTCCATCTATGGCTGACTTAAGTAGGCTTGTCTAGGACGATTATTCACTTGTGGGTTCATCCACTTTGCACTCTTTTCAATGCACTTTTTTGTTGTAGTTGTACAGAGTAAGTTACATTCTTTTAGCAGTCAGTTAAAGGTCTAATATAGGCTATTCAAGAAGAGGGGCTCAAAGATGGCCAAATAATATTTTTATTTTACTAATTTATTTATTTTATTTTAAGTTATATTGTGCTTTGTTGGTATAATCTCTGGTGGAATGTTAAATGTTCAGTGTTATTTATTTATTTATTTTTTTAAATTGTAATGGTCATTTATTTTTTCTTTGAAAAGCAAGACAAAATACTAAAAAACACATTCTGACTCATTTATGCAATTATGAAAAAATTGTCAAAATAAATGGAAAGAAATGCGAGAAACCACGTTTGGTATTTGGCCAAGAATTTTCATTTCGGTGCATCCCTAAATGAAACAGAAAAAAACAGTACATTTTATATGTACCCCTTTTACAAATCATTTATCTAATGCACCTTGTAGTTTCTCCATGGTTAACATTTTTCACTGGAGATCTTCTGTTGCTCCGTTACTTGAAAGTCTTACACTAGAATGTATCTGCACTGACCAGCGCAGGAGAGCAAAGCAAACAAGGCAGCATTTTAATCACATTCTAATGTTACTGCCATCAAAATAATTAGTAAAACATCCTTTGTTAAAATAAGTTTTCATAATAAAATGTGGTATAATTTTATGCCTACGTTTTTATGACGAAAACAAGTCTGTTCTGAATGAAGCCACTAATTCATAAGAATCGCCCAGTAAACACCCAAATGATTTATATAGAACATGGTAAGAAGAAAACAATGTAAAGCTGTGCAAAGATTTCCTTATATGCAGTGCCCTTCCAGGTACTGAAATTCCCAAAGGCTCTTGGACAAAACTCACTCTGGTGTAGGCTGCAACTAATCAATTAAATTAGATAAAATTCCAAAAAAAATTTGGCAAAAGAAATTTCATTATCGGTTAGTTGTCCATGAAATAAAGGTAGCTGTGGCATGTAGTATGTCACTTCCAGTGTTTCCCATTAATTACCTAGACTGTGATGGCCTGACACAGTAATTTGTCCTGCCACAGTTTCATAATGAAATGATTTTTTTTTTTTTTTTTTTTTTTTTACAGTCACTGAAGTGTCATTGCTTCAGCAAAGCATCTCTCCCTCCAAGTCAGACCACTTCCCTCCCCCTGCTGTACGCACGCATGCTCACATGCGCTGGAATCACCTGGATGCATCCAACACACCATTTTTGGTGAGTAACGTTAACCTCTTAAATGTTGTGTACATTCACTGCACACTATTACCTTGACAATCTTATTTATCTTTATAAAGTGTAAATCATTGGAAGGATTTAGGACTCTAATATTTAACCACCGTTTATAATAAAAAGTTATAGTGACAATTTCTAAATTTGTCAGGAGTACACATCAAACTGGTAGGTATTGATATTTCAAATGAAATATGACATACATTTTCAACCGTGTCCTTTTCCATTTATTTCTGATCACAGGGCTCCACTAAACAACGTCCATTAAGGCTTTTAGTCCAAAAGTGTGCACATTTGGAGATACATTGATCGTTTACCAAATTATGCAAAATGGTGAGCATGAAGCGTCATATAACGTGCTCCCTCCGTCTAGATATGGGGATAGCTGGCTATGACTCTCAGACAGAGGAGTCTCTACAGATCCGTCAATCACGTGTTCGAATATCCAATATAAATATACACATTCTGTCTCGGTAAATAACTAGAAAATATATCTTCGGACAAACGTGAAGTCAATATATACACACAATTACAACAATATATGGGTTGTGTGCATTTTTCATGCGATTTGGGGCATTTTTATAAAAAAGAATGCTTTACGCATTCAGCCTAATATAAAAAGCTACAATTAATATATTTCTGCCTCCTTATATGATCAAAATCCATATTAGATTAAAATTGGACAACACATTTATTACTCAAATTGTCATGTGCTCATGCAAATTATAGCTATTATTAACAGTAATTCTGAGACAGTAAAATCTCATGTCAGCTTTCTAAAGATACCTTGGTTGTCCATAGTCAAATGCACTCATGAACAGCAACCTGTTTAGTCTAGATATGTCATTTATGCACTCCCTTGCCAAAATAGGGGAGCTTAGGTTTACTGAAGTTATAGTATCCACTATTCCAAATAGAATTTTATCATAATGAATATACAATAGCAAACAGATAATGTTACCTCACAAGTGATCATGGATAATTAACATTAGCCTAACATGATCATACACTTACATGATAAAATGCATGTATTGCTTAACTAAAAGAAGAGTACAAAGTGTGCTCCAAATGCACTTTTTATTTTCATTCATTTGGCTAATTGTAGTTACCTTCATTTTCAGGTGAAATCAGACCTCCTTGCAGCCTGTTATGAAGAGCACCTGACGGCCTGCCTGAGGGCCTTAATAAATGAGCTGAGGCCAGAGGAATTCAATTACAAAAGGGCATTACAACTGTTTCTCTCAAAGTCCAGGAAAATTAAATGTCCATATTCAGGGTGCAAAGTTTGGCAAAATGGATGTTGGGAAAGTTGATCAATACCATGTACTCCTCATCCATATATTCTTTTATTTCCAAAAAGTAAACCAGTTCAACACAGGTAACCTCTACAATCTGGATCTGGTTTGGTTACAGAAAATCAGTTTTACTTTTAGATCAATGGTTCTCAACATAGGGGGCACGGAGAGATCGGAAGGGGGGTGCAAATTGGTTTCAAGAAGGGGGGGATAAATAAATAAAAAATAAAAAGACAGGCCATCATTTGGGTACACTATTTTATTGCTTTTCAAATAGAACGTACATAAATAGAAAAGTCCACGTTTTCTCTCCCTCTGTATTATCGTTTTGTTGGGGAGAGGCAGAGTTTAGCCTGCCTTTTATCTAGCTGTTAGTGCAGACCAGTGTTGCCAACTGAGAGACTTTTTTTTAGTGCAAAAAAGAGCACCTAGCGCCAACTCTAGCGACTTTTTGGACAAGCCTTAGCAACTTTCCAAATGTTGCCAATACTGTCCTGCAAACGCAAGGTCTTGTTTTCCCGCTGCACACACCTCTGCTCTGTTCAGTGAGTGGCTGAGCGCCAGAGCAGCAGATCAAGGTGATCACACGGCAGCTGACATAGACTTGAAGGTAAAAAGAAACAAGCACAGGTGTCCCACTGATTGATTTAACAATGTCCTGGATAACGAGATGCACCCTTCATCCCAAGTTACATAATTCGTATGCACATATTTTTTTTTAGAATGCAAGACGAATGACATGTTTTACATGTAAAACAGTAAGCGTCATTATATCCTAGTTCTCTTGTTCAAAGCAGTTATAGTGTTCAGAAACATTTTTTGATAATTCATGTTCCATACCTGTCCGTTATATAGTTTTGTAAGTCACAAGTTATTTTTTTAAAAATCATAAAAGTTATAAAAAGCAATTTAAAAAAAAAAAGTACAAAAACACAAAAGCAAAAAAAAACAAAAAAAACACAAACAAACCTGCATCTATCCATCAAAAACAGATTATAGATTAAGTTGTATATGGAGAGATTTTTATATAGAATAGATAATCATTGTACCTGGTCTCCTCCAATTTGGGGTTGCCACATGATAGGGGAGTCTTGGGGGGGCTTTAGTTACAAAAAGTTGAGAACCTTTGTTTTAAATAAATGTGTTTCTGAGGCTCTCAAGACTGCATGCAGCTGTCACATGTAGCCAAAAACAGCAGTGCATGGTACCATATTTATATCATCACTGACATCGTTATCGCAAAAATTACCAGAAAATATTGTGATAGTTTTAACTCCATATCGCCCATCCCAAGAAGCCACCCACCACAGTCTCTCAAAATCCTGTGGGGAAACACTGCACTTCACTCAGACTTAAAGCACATCTGATGGAAAATGGCAGCAAATATTGCCTCACGCATAACTAGTAACCATTAATTTTTGCACAGCATGTGAAAAAATCAGATTTTAAAAGTAAAACCATGCCTATTAACTGCGGCTTTAACTGACAGTCATATTTAATTCAAGTTTAGTTCTATAGTGCTTTTAACAATGGATTGGACTGCACGATTATGGCCAAAATGATGATCACGATTATTGTGATCAATATTGAGATCATGATTATTCATTGATTTTAGCACTGCTTTCACCTCCATATTGTGATACATTCCTGCTAATGTACATATCTTTACATCAAATTAGACTGGTCCTTAATGTGCATCATCTCGTAGAAGCAAAATATAAATAAAATTGTACCTAAAATATAGGATAAGTAAAAATAAAAATGCCAACAACCAAATGAAAATATGCAACCAAATGAAAACAATTCAGGCGAATGCAGAAAAGGCAATAACAGTTTTTACAGGAGGAGAGACGTTGCCCAATCACCCAATAGAGTGGTGCAGGGATGACGTCATTTTGTACCCGAACCCGGAATTTAGCATCACACCGGTTCCCTTGACAAAAACCCAAAAGGATTTTCCCATAGGCTTTTAGATTATTGCAAAAAATAAACAATTTTTGATGAAGTTTGAAGCCTAAATATAATAATAAAAATAAAGAGCTTATGCAACTATATGCTATAAATGAACTACACCACGGTCGCTTGACTTCAACATCACCAAGCTTCGACAACTTTTCCAAACTTGATTTAAAAACATTTTCCATAATACGGATTTACTTTGTCGATAAATCATCCACTTTTTTTGGAGAGGTCTGCAAAGCATATCTGAACCAGTTTCTCTGCAAAGTGTTTTCCTGTTTGGCGTGATGACGTTTAATGTCCCTGACAACGTCTGTAGTCCCATTTAGCAGCATGTTAGCAATCGCCTTTTTCAATACATGTAAAAGCTTTAAAAACTCATGAGTGGGGTATTTCTGGTGTACTTTAGTGCATAGAATGAAACGTGAAATTATTTTTAGCTTGTGTTTCACCACAGACATTATTTCAGGCTTTTAATCAAAATCCCATTCAAAAAACCTATTGACTTTGGGACAATGGAACCCGGAAGGACTAAAATGCTAACTCGTTTCCGGGCTTTGGCATACAAAATGACGTCATACCTGTGCCACTTTGTGGTGACTAGGTTTAGGAAGCACTTGATTTGATATGCAGTGGAGTTTGCTATAAGCAGAAGACAAACTTTAAACGTCAGTATTGCAGTCAATCATGTTCATGTGGGCAGTCAAAATCATAATCAAGAACAATATTTAATTAATTGTGCAGTCCTACAATGGACAGTCACAAAACGCCTTTACAGAAATCAGGATTTGGATTTAGATCCCCAGTGAGCAAATCAGAAGCGGCAATGGAAAGGTAAAAGCTCCCCGAGACTACAGGAAGAAACTTTGAGAGGATCCAAACTCTTACCCTCTTCTGGAGAGGTCTTTCCTAGCCAGTCAGAAAACACTTCTTTAATTAGCTTATTAATGCCCCGTGCTAATTAGGGCTGCAACTAACGATTATTTTCATAATCAATTAATCGGCCAAGTATCTTTTTGATTAATTGGATGGGGAGAACAAAAACTTACAATACCATTTTTTCATTTATTAAAAAGAAATAAACAAAAAAACCCCCAAATATCTTCAAACTTGACATTGTCAACTACTTCTCCAATTATATATTACAGTGCCCTTCACGAATATTGGCACCCTTGGTAAATATGAGCAAAGAAGGCTGTGAAAAATCACAAAAATACTCACGGATATTAAACAATTATATTAAAAAAAAAAAAAAAAAAAAAAATCTGTGTTAAATATAGGTGTGCAACAACAGCTCGGAGTCTTCTCCGATGATGCCTGATGAGGTTGGAGAATACATAGCAAGGGATCCAAAACCTTTCCTCCATACAGAATCTCTCCAGATCCTTCAAACTAGAGCTGCAACAACTAATCGATTAAATCTCATTATTGATTAGTTCGTCTGTGCGCAGCATGGGGTGCATTTACTTATTACATTACTTCTGTTCAGAAAACACGTCAGAGAGTAAATACTAAAGTTGTGTTCCAAATAAAGTACTTTACACTTACACTATGTATTATGTACTCTACCGTCTAGTGTGTGAATTTTAGAAAGGTAATATATCAAATACATCACTAGCGAGTTTTTTGTACTAACCGGAAGAATAAGCCGCTTCCTAGGCGACGGCGTATGATGTCATATGCACACCAGCATTAGCAAACACCAAGATTCACCGACAGTGGCTTTCTTTAGTTTACTGTTTATGTCAGCATTACCTTTTATTCCCAACAAGACCTCAGTCACCATCAGATGGAGGCAAAATCGTCAAGTGACTGAGGAAGAAAGTCCTCTAAGGCAGGGGTGCATTTTATATTAAACACTGATGCTGGAGCACAATGTTATGTAAGGGGCCACTGTGTGTAAGGGGCAGGAGAAACTGGTGCAAGCTGCTTAAAAGGTTTAGTTTAATATAAGTTTGTCATTATATGACGTATTTGCATATTTGCAGTGTAAATCCTGTTATTATAATGGAAGTGATCTGTTAGTAACGAGTCTCCTCATGCGTGGTGATGCACACTGGGAGCCCAAGTAAGATCTTTAATGTCTACTTAAAACACTATGATCAAATGTAAACAAGTAAAATAATGTTTATAGACAGTGAGTAACAATGTTTATATTATATAATAGTATTTATGCAATTATTATTATTTATGGATGCACAAAAAAACACCGAATTAAACTACACTCCTAAATTAATAATATATATTCTGGTGGAACTCAATTTTGTGGTCAGTAAAACATGTTGATTTTGATGTGTTTTGGATCACTGTCCTGCAGAAGAGCCAACCACAGCCCTCTTTACGCTTTCTGGCAGAGGCAGTCAGGTTTCATTTAATCTCTGTTGATATTTGATAGTCCATGATGTCATGTATCCTAACAAAATGTCCAGGTCCTCTGGCAGAAAAACAGTCCCAAAACATTAAAGAGCCACCACCATATTTAACCACGAGCATGAGGCACTTTACCATATGTCTGCACCAAAACCACCTCTGGTATTTATTGCTAAAAAGCTTGATTTTGGTTTCATCTGACCACGGAGCTCAATCCCATTTGAAGTTCCAGTAGTGCCTGGCAAACTGAAGGCACTTGAGTTTGTTTTTGGATGAGTAGATCCTTGGAGATTTTTTGGCCACTCAAACATCCTCTTCACAGCGCGTTGAGACAACATAGACATGTCCTCTTCCAGGTTGATTCTTTTTTTTTTTTTTTTTTTTTTGCCGCCCATCACAGCTATATTACTTAGTCTTAGCCATTGATATGAATGACTAAGGGAATTTGGCCTGCGTGTTACCTCATATCTATACCGCTGTAAAACAAGAAGTCATGGTTGAACAATTTCCTGTTCCTAGTCACACAGGTGTACTAAAATAAATATCAAGGGGAATATACTTTATTATATTTTGCTCATATGAATTCACAGGGTGCTAATAATTGTAACACGTAAAGTTTTATTTTTGGACAAACCTGTTGTGTTTGCAATTGTTTGATATCCATGAAAGCAGAGTATTTTGTGAATTTTTTTAACAAAATATCAAAACAATAAAGGTTAAACAATAAAGAATTTTTCACAGCCTTCTTTGTTCATATTTACCAAGGGTGCCAATTTTAGTAGAGGGCACTGTATATACAAGTAGAGCTGGACGATAAAATGGTATCAGTATTTATCGAGGGTACATCTTTAATCGGTAACGATAAAAATGTTCTATATAACGCTCGATAAAATGGAAACAGACATGAAATTTGGTTGCATGAACAACCCTCAAGCATGCATCGTCCCTTGAACATAAACAGACTATCAGATGCCTTGATAAAGGAGTGTGTTAAGAGCGACAATCAAATAGCCAATAACAAGTTGCGCGTCTGTGGGGTCCAGTTGCGCCATCGCCATGTGACATCAGAACACACACGCGAAAATGAGTTCTGTGCTTGCTGAGATTGTGAACAACAACAAAAAAGTGTCATCAACTCATTAGTGTGGCAGTTTTTTTTGGTTTCTTTTCATCTGACCAATATCAGAACACTTGTGTGCAAGCTTTGCAAATTAAATAAATAAAAGTAATTTAAAATATATAAAAAAAAATAATAAAAAATAAAAAATAAAAAAATAACTCCTGGCAAGTACGGAGAAAGAAGCTGCGAGAGACTTGAAGTGCGCATGTGCAGTGCTTCGCACATGTACAGTGCATGTGACTGAACAGCGGGCAAGGAAGAAATTAGACATTTTGCCGCCATTTGCGTTTTCTGTTAAAACGTTGGTTCTGGGGAGGACAGCAAGTGTCCTCAGAGCAGTAGCTCGACTTGTCAGATGTGGACCATAGCACAGTGTTCTCTGGAAGCAAGTGTTACAGTGGAGGTTTTAAATGCACCTAGACTAACTATGCTAATAGTCTGAACACAAAACAGGGCACCAGGAGTCACATTCTGCACTATAACACGAATAATGTTGAACTCCCTTAAAGTTTGCCTTTTCCATTGCACACATTTTGTAACATTTAATTTATTAAGTTCAAAAGTTTCTTGAACTACACATTTATTTAATCTTTATATAAGAAGATATTTGTTTAAATTCTGTTTTGATGTTTGCCTTAATAAAGTGGGTACATTAAAAATACAGTGGTTAAATTAAAACCTTTTTTTCTACTGGCCTTTGTTTAAAAATTACAATTTATCAATAATTATCAATACTGAATGATATGAACCATCATATAGTGATTGCCCCAGCCCTATATTTTATAAACTTATGTATTTATGCATTATTTTTTATGGATGCACAACCTCCCCCCACCAAAAAACAAAACACAGAATTAAACTACAGTCCTAAATTAATAAAATCTCACTTTCACTGCACCTTAAAGTTTGTCACTCATGTACTGTTTTAATGATATTACAGATCTTACTTGCACTGCACCTTGCAGCATCTACATTGCGTTACGTTGGGCATAAAGGGTAACGCTGACAAGCACTAACTGAAGAAATTCATTGTCGTTGACTGGGTATTCTGCTAGCGGCGCCATGACATCATGTGCCATCAACTAGGTAACGGCTTATACTTCCGGTTAGTAAAAAATTACTAGTTTTCAAGTTGAGACAATACCACCCTTCTAAAATTCAAACACTACACTGTAGAGAACAGAAGTACCGCAATGAGTAAAATGTATCCCGTGCCATGCACAGACCAACTAATCAATAATGAGATTCCTTGACAAAGATTTTCATAATCGATCATCAATTATTTGTTGCAGCTCGAGTAAAGAGCATGGCACTGCAACTTGCAGAAACAGTGCACAGATCACATCTGGTAAACAAGGTAATAAACAGCTTATCAGCCACTTGGGTCTTGAGTTTCATTGGCCAAGCTCAGCAAAATCAGATTAATTTATTTTTCCTCAATTATACCATTCTTAGATGTTATACGATCCTAAAAAACACCGTCTTGGCATTTTAATATGTCCGCATGCAAGTAATGAAGTTTATAAAATATGTTAAACAAAAATACTGCTTCCCTCCCTTTTTACAGTATTACAGATAAGGAAAAAGCCACTGCTCTCCAAAAACACCATTGGAAAAGTGTTTTGTGGAGGGATTAAACCAAAACAGAATTTTTGGTTTAAATAAGAAAGAATAAATGGAAAGGAAAACACTGCATTCCAGCATAAGAACCTTATCCTATGTGAAACATGCTGGTGGTAGTATCACGGTTTGGGCCTGTTTTGCTGGGCCAGGACGGTTTGCAATCACTGATGGAACAATGAATTCTGAATTATAACAGCAAATTCTAAAGGAAGATGTCAGTACATCCGTTTAAGAATTGAATTTGAGGAAGTGGGTCATGCAGCAAAACAATGAACCCAAGCACACAAGTCACTTTGCTAAAAAGTGTTCATTTCCCCCATGTATGGAGACTTTCAGGACACCCGGTAGAAACAGTTTTGCTCACATTCTGGCACAAAGACGTGAAGTCAGCAGGAAAGAAGTCACTTTAATGTCTATGGTTTTAATAAAGTGGAAAGCTGATACAAGAAGTCACCTGTATCAAATATGCAACTTGAATGAGGCAGAAAATGAAAAGACAACTGCAAAAACATGGAAGTAGGTGGATTGGTTTTGCTACATGTGATGCGCTGCAATGGACTGGTGTTGTATCCAGGATATATTCCCACCTCACACCCAGCGTTCCCAGGACAGGCTCCAGATACACAACATGACCCTGACCAGGATAACGCAGTTATGAAAAATGAATCTGTTCTTTCTTTTTGCAGTTGGTGGTAAACTGACCACAGAAGTTAATTATGAAAATGAGTCTACACAGATATTAATTGGATCCAATTTTATCAATGCCATCTTGTCATTAGGAGCATGGCATTACAATACAATATAGTTTTAATCTGTAAACGTACTAGCAATTATGTCATTTCAGTTGTGCCGCCCTTAAAGTAAAAAAAATAAAAACAGGATAACATTTTTATCTCAGAAAATGCAGTGAGGAAAATCTGACATTTTGATAAACTGGGTGGGGTCAAAGGGAGTTTACAACAAAAGGCTCATTAGAAAAAGAAAAAAAAAATTAGATGCCCCAAACCAATTACTTCAAGTGTAAACTGATCACATTTAATATAATTAAATGTCAGATTTTGAGTTGTATTGTGGTAATAGTGTGACACTTTGCTTAAACCCACCTCTAACTGGAGTAATTTAAATTATGTCTAATTTAAAGTGCTGACTACTGGGTAATGTTGAGTTCACTCATAAAAACATATTCAGAATTTAATCAAATTACAACCAAGGGAAACTGACGTAAATCATGTGCAACTTGGCTGCCAAGCTACATGAAATCTTCCAAGTGCAAATGCATTTCACGAAGCGAGCGCGGTGTAACAGCATCGAGAATGAAGGTAGCTGTGATCGGCCAGTGATGTAATCGTTCTTAGGCATCTGGGTATTAGCTAAGGTGTTTGCATATCCTTGACAACGCCCAGGGCGGCGGCTACTCGCACGAATCAACTCAAACTCTTGCCATCACCATTTAAATGAATAGGTAACAATGTAAAAGTAGCAAAATACTAAATCCGGAAACTGCCATTAGCACAGATGTGCTAGCCTTAGCTGCCATGGCAGGCTGTAGCTGAGACGGCCTTTCGCTTAAATATATTACTTGAAAAATAATTATCAAGCGCATTTAGAATTATTTAAGCGCTATAATGTGAGATTGAGAACAGTCACGGCGGCTTACAGAAATGTTGAATTAGCTGGCCTAATTCCGTAAACATGTCATTCAAACGACAAGATTTCTGGATATTTATTTTAAATATAAAACCGTACCAAGTATGGTTAAAATATGCGATTTTTATTTCAATCCGGTTTGTTGTACACCACCATGATTGTTGTATACAGTTTGAAACATCCAGCTAGTTAACACTGCAGTGCAGCGCGTTCAACTACGCTCCTATTCGTTAGCAAGCAGGCTAAGAAAGTAGCCTCCCTGTGAAAAGCGGCCAGCTAGCTACGCCCTCTCGCATTCCCTTGCGGAATTTGCTGAAACAGAGGATCAAAAGAACACAACCACTAAAGAGCTTACGTTTGTGACATAATTAAAAGCATTATCTTTTTCAGCAATTAAATGTGTGTCAATACACGACAAAGGCCCCTGAACACTGCCCCGCAGTAAATGTCTCTCGATAACGAAGGCCAATAGCTAGCTAGCCAACTAGTTTTTGCGACGGTCAGGGAATCCAAGTGAGTCGTGGACCCTTCCTTTCAGTTACAGATGTTGTTTACTATTGTGTTTAGTGTCTTGTTTAGTATCTAAATAAACACAGAATGTGTATCGTTCTAACCGATAATGAAATCCGACATTTCAGCTAAAAGAAATACTCGCCATTCATCACACGCTTTGGCCTATTTTATATATATATATATATATATATATATTTAAAAAAAAAAAAAAAAAAAAAAAAAAAGAGTCCTTGTACCCAGCCACAAACCACCTTCCGCCATTATCAACATTCAGAGGCATATATGAACCAGCATATCCTTCAGTACATTTACACAATCTACAATCTGATATCAGTCGAATCAATGAGCAATGAAACTCACATTTAAATATATTTCGAGTCCTACTTTTTGTCTCTAAATGCTTGGAGTATCAATCCGTCCTCCGTTTCGCTGCTCAGGGAATTCAGGGCAGTACCACTTCCGCCTGCGTTAACACTTCCGCCTCCTGTAAACTCCACCCCGGCCAGTATCCATAGTAACCACTATCCGGGGTTTCTTAGGCATTCTACAGGGCCATTGACGTCACCAGGACTATGGCAACCGTTGCAGGATGACGTAAGTAATCACTATAGTAACTGTTGACAGGACGTGGTTGACAGTTGGCGAATGCAAAATGGGGCACAAAATGACAGGTCTTCAGATCTTGGAATATAGTGCGGCTAAATAATCCAGAACTAAACATAAAACATCTGTTAACAAACAGACGTCCCAGCCCCCCCCCCCCCCCCTTTATTGTAAAATATCAGAGATCTGACCAACTTAAATTTTTGTTTAAGAAATTTAATTCTACTTGAGGTTGTAATTAAACTTATAACCTCATCACAATGGTCTGTTATCAATTATCATCATCACAATCATCACCATTTTCATAATAGCACCAAGGATGTCATAAATACGTTCCTAATTATATGTGTATTTTTTATTTTATTTATATTTATTTCTGAACGTAAGTCTCTGTCCAAAACTACTATGACATGGCCATAATGACCTTGTACAGTATATGTCTCTGACTTGCAAGGTCTATCAATAGCACTTAGTTTTTTTTTATTATTTTTTATAATTGTATAAATGCAAGTGTGAACATTTTCACTCATGGGAATTTTGGAACCACAGTTAAATATAGTCTTGGAGGAGATAAATTAGGGCAAATGGGGAAAGGTGGGAAGAAGGGCAGTGTTCACACATAAAAAGCAGTTTACAAGACTCCAACACAAACAAATGATACACAGAATTAGCCAGCAGGGTGTAGTGGAGACTACTCAATGTATCACAGATTATTTAGTAGATAGTAAACGCAAAAAATATAATACAGTCTCTAGCTTTTCATTGATTATGCATATCAGATGTTATTCTATGCTACTGGGACTTGTCATACTATAAAATATTTAGATAAGCAAATTGTTATACCCCAGTCTAGGGTTAGGACGGTAATAGACTCTAGTTGGAGTAAACAAAAACACAAAGGCAGTCTGCTTCCTTAACTTCTTGCCTAGCCAGAACAGAGAGACAAAACTCCAGACCCAACCAAATTAGTGGCCAAGCCCTACACCTGATGACTTTTTCTGTACAACATATGAAGTATACTATGTAGCCAAAAGTTTGGGGACACCTGATTAATCACACTCATATGTGCTCGTTGAACATCCCATTCCATATTTAGTCCCCCTTTGCTGTTATAATAACCTCTGTTATCCATTTGTCTTTACTGTGTGTTGTGAGTTTAAAAAAAATAAAATACAGATATCCAGGTGATTTTTACTGCCCCAGAGTTTGTAGAATCATAGTTACACTGGTACAATGGTAGCGCTCAAGTTTGAGGAATGTGCACAAGAGTTTTGAAAACTGTAAATGGAATTGATTTTGCATAAAAATAATTTTAAAAACAATACAAAAAAAATCATCACAGTTTGTGGGGAGTTCTGTTTTTTAGCAACTGTAAAAATAAACTGTAATTGTCCATTACTTTTAATTAATTTTATGACATGAAACCAATTACTGTATATTGGTCATGATGGGGATACAAAAGTGAAGCCAAAATGTCTCTGAGGCCCTTTAGTGGCTGGCTGAAATACAGTTCTTCCCATGCTAGTGAATGTGACAGACAGCAAACTTTCAATTTAAGTTTAAGCTTCAAAAAGTATTTCCAGGAATAGTGTTTTATATGATTTATTTACTGCTAAATAAAAGGTGATTGATGGCTTTGGCCATGACAGTCAAGCCTCATGAATGCACACACACTTCAACACACACAGACCTGAAGCTCTTGACAGATCTGTAACAAAGCCATGTCCTGTTCTAACAGACCCTCAACTGTGATTTCTTTGCAATTTTTCTGGTATGTTGCCCATTTTGAGGTTTAAGCTAATTTGTTTTACTGATCTTACAGTCTTTTCTGAAAGTATAGGAGCGGAAAAGCCAATTATTCTGCATTTGGGTCATTCCATCTCATGTGGTCCAGTAATTACAAAGTTGGTTGCTTGACCATTTTTAATTTTTCTAAAATATTTGAGTGATTACCTCTATATATTGCCAATGCAAAACCACCAGTTTTTAAAAATTTTTTATTTTACATGGTTTAACTACTATGACCATCTTTGTGTCATGGCACACAACAAATTTTTTTTTGTGTGTTTACGGAAACCTCAATATCTTGACTCAGGACGGACCTAGCTCCTTGGAACCAAAATTGATCTCTAGAGAAAATGGATAGTACAACGAGTACCTTATCTCCCACTGCAAATTCCCATAGCTGTGTACCCCTGCCATATAGCTGGGCCTGTTGTTCTTGGGCTTAACGCAAATTCTCCTGTGTTAGGTGACTTAAGTTTTGCTCGTAGGTCCAGAACATACTGAATTTATTTTTGCTGTTAGAAAGTTCCTCACAATTTTCCCTAATGACGTCTAAGACATGCTTCCACCTGTACAATACCCATAAAGCTTTACAGGACCTATTGTACTGCAAATAACAGGGGTTTGATTGACATATCCCAATTCTGAGCATCATCCTGAACAAAATTATGAATCATATACTAAGGATTTGATTGAACCGTTCGATCAGCCCATCCATTTTTGGATGGTAAACATTCATGCAAATCCATTTAATCCCTAATAATTCATATAGTTTGTGAAGGATGTTTGACATAAACATTGTGCCCTGGTCAGTCAGGATCTGGAAGAGTGCTTCCTCAACTCTGCATGCTGAGATGTTGCAAAGAGCCACGGCTTCCAGGTATGGTGTTGCATAGTCCAATAAAACTAACACAAAGGGATGCCCTTGTGCTGTCTAACTAGTCTAATGGCCTGACAAGGTCCATGCCAATTCTTTCAAAGGGGACCTCGATTAATGGAAGAAGGTGCAATGGCACTTTTGGTTTGGCCAGTGGATACACCAGCTAACATTCACGACATGTCTCACACCATCTGAACATTATCATGAATGCCCAACCACTAGAAACAGGCCATGAGACAGTTTAGTTTTTTATCCTACCCCAAATACCCAGCCACGGGATTATGATGAACTGCAAGGAGTCCACTATGGCTCTACATTACCAACAATTGGGTCATTTCTTCCTTGGTTTGAGTGTCCTGCATTACTCAAAATAACCTATCCTTACTATAAAAAGTACAGGTGGGATAGCATAACATTAGGCTGAATTTGCTGACCATGAAATTCTCTCACTTGGTCAAAGGTGTTCCTCAGGGTCTTGTTGCGCACTATTCCAAGGGGAAATCCCCAAGGGGAATGCCCACAATGGGTGGAGTGGCAGAGCCCTCCCCACCCTCTGTGTCCCTCTCAGCTGATGTTGAAGTCCCCGGCACTGCCTCCCCAGCCAACATATTCCACATTGTGCCTCACTACTGCAGGACCCATCCACAAACATTTCTCTTACTAACTCCTGAAAATTTGGGGCAAATTTGTCCCAAGAATTAGTGGATGGGTGAGGCGAGGACTAACCGCTGCCTGTACCCTTTGCTTTTGCATCCGAAATTTGACTGTCCATGTGGGGGTTCGATGGGCTCATTCTACAAGGAACCTGTCTTGGCTCATCCACATGGGAAGCAGAATGGTGAGCTTTTGATTTACATTTAGCTGTTAGTCCATTTGGTCTGAGTCAACACGGTTGTCCAGAGGAGTCCTGATACCAGGGGATGAATTAGGACTTTGGTGTTGCCTCCAAAGCCTAGTTTTTGTCGTGTCAAAAAATGAGTAGAAGTACTAATGACCTTTTTCTGTAAGTGATCATAGTCAAAAGCACAACTGAAAGTAAAAATCTAAAACACGATGGATGAGAGAAGCAAAAATCCAGATTATTGTTCAAAAAACAACATGAGATCCAATCAGTGTGGCCTCCCAAAATGACCTGAATCTGTACACAGACTCAATCCCCTATTTATACAGTCTTATCTTTAGTCTCTGCCAAATTATCTCATTCTTTTGAAATCCCAATATGTTTTAATGATGTCTTTTTTATTTTCCCTTAAACTATGCTTTTCTCATTTTTAAATCCTATTAGAATCAACTTTCCTCACTTTGGAATCCCCTTAAAACCCATTTTCAACCATTGGATATCCCTAAATCTTATTGTTTTTATTTATGGTATTTAACATTTTTTTCAAGTCCCTCACTGGCATTCCACTTCCAGCAATCGAGGTGTGCAGATCCGACCGCACCGTTGTTCTGGACATTTTTGGATATTTTCTCATTCCTTCATGATGGGTGAGATATAGTTTTATTATTGCTTACTGTTACACATATTTTCTCTCTGATCCTAAGCTTGTTATACATTTTTGGTGTTTCTTAAACATTTTGTGTGTGTGTGTTTTCAACTTTGTGCTCTTTCCACACAGTATATTGATACCTGGGTTTTTTATTTTTATTTATTTATTTATTTATTTTACACTTTTCGCATGTGCTTGTACATGTATATGTGGATATATGTAAGTGTTACCATTACTGTTTTATTTTGTATACTTTCTAATTTTTTGTTCTTTCTCTCTGTTCTCTGTCCAGCTGGCCAACGCCCTGATTCATCTGGACCATCTCTCTCTTGGCTTCCCACTCTCTCGTCTTGGACGAATATCTATGTCATCAGCTGGCACATTTGGCAGTGGACATTACTGCTCTGCTGAAACGGCTCTGCTCTGCCCCTATACCCCAAGGGTTTCCTCATCTTCCCGTTTATCGTATCATTCCATATAGTATATATACAGTGACCTATTCTCATGCGTCTACTCCCTGACGGACCGACAGCCGGTGCACAAGGAACTAAAATCGCTCCTTCCCTGACTGGGCCGAGTGGCGCGACTCCGGCAAATACTGTAACCCACGCCCACACGCAAGCACACGTGAGCACACACGAGCACGCACGAGCACGCACATACACCCGTGCACTCAAACACAAGCACCCCTGAACACCAAAAAATAAAGAAAAACTCAATTGGCAACCTTACAACGGCCTCCTGTGTGTCTGTGCTCCACCTACCGCGGACTATTTTCCTACCTAAATTTTTTTTTTCCCCTTTCCTTCCAGAGATGGAGTCCCTGCTGCAACAACTGATGAAGGCCAGCCTCCAGCAGCAGACCATAACACAGCAGCTCGCCAAGGTCTTCCTACAGGTCGCAACCCGGGAGCTGCTTGCCCTGAAAGCCACGACCTCTGTGACCGCCCCTCCTCACCCTGATCCCTGCTGAGAAGCCCAGGACTTGCTTCTCCGCTTGTCCCCAGAGGACGATATCGAGGCCTACCTGGAAGCCTTCGACACTTCGGGTCGCGCACCAGGAGAGCTGGGGTATTGAAGAGTGGCCACGCATCCTCGGCCCGCTGCTTTCCGGAGAGGCACACGCGGCTTACTATGCCCTCCCTCAGGAGGATGCAGGGAACTACGCACAGGTAAAGAGAGAGATCCTGGGATGGTGTGGGCGGAACCCCCTCCAGGCAGCGGCGGAGTTCCACTGGTGGCACTACAGGCCGGGAGCCAAGCCACGTGGACAGATGGACACCCTCCTGCACCTCACCAAGAGGTGGCTCCAGCCCAACATGCACTCTGCCACCGAGGTTGTAGAGAGGGTGGCCGTGGACCGTTTCCTGAGGACCTTGCCACCCACCGAACACCTGGCCATGGGGATGCAAACCCCCGGGACATCCAGGGAACTACTGACCGCCCTGGAACACACCCTGACCACCCTGGCGCTCGGCAAAGAGGGACAGCACCACCAAGGCCGCCCGGACTACGGGACGCTCAAGGATGAGCCCAGCCCGACTGAGCCAGACCACAGGACACCGAAGAAAACCCAGAAAACCTGGCCAGCCGGGCGTGTCCTCCCCACGCTGGATCTGCCGAAAACCATCCCAGCGAGTGAAGGAAGCATGAGTGCAACAGGCCTACCTGGCCCGAGGCGAGGTGGATGCCAGGACAGAAGGTAAGCTGCACACACACTCTAACCCTCTCTCGTCTGTGGTCCAGCAGGTAAACCGGCAGGGGAACTTTGGCTGAGAGCAGAAAGAGGACAACCGCCTGAAGCATTGCTGGGCCCAGATCGAGGGGGTCGACCAGAGCCCGAACCAGAGACTCCCCTCCTCTTACTTTCTGGTCAAAGGAGGCTTATTGAACCACCGGACCAACCGCCAATGGGAGGCCGTGGACCTCTTGGTCGTCCCCAAAGCCAGAACACAGGCCCTGATGCACCTGGCCCATGCCTATCTGCTCAGGGGCCACCTGGGGGCAAGAAACACTCTAGAGAAGCTAAAGGATCGTTTTGTCTGGCCAGGCATGGACGCAGAGGTCCGGCGCTTCTGCCAACAATGCCCCCAGTGCCAATGCATGGCCCCAAGGAAGCCCCTGCTGGCGTCACTCATCCAGCTTCCCATCATAGGCGTCCCTTTCGAGAGGATCGGCATGGACCTCGTCGGGCCGCTCCCAAAAACTGCCCAAGGGCACAAGTATATATTGGTAATCGTGGACTATGCCACCAGATACCCCGAGGCGGTACCACTCCCGGAACATCGCGAAGGAACTGGTGCTCCTGTTCAGCCATGTGGGGATCACAAAAGACATCCTAACTGACCAAGGTACCCCGTTTGTGTAAAAGCTTATGTCTGACCTGTGTCGGCTGTTGAAGGTGAAACACCTAAAGGCATTGGTCTACCACCCACAAATGGATGGGCTGGTTGAACGGTTCAACCGGACCATTGTGCCAGGTGGTAAACGAGGAAGGGAGAAACTGGGAACTCCTCCTGCCATACATCCTCTTCGCTGTCCGAGAGTGCCCCCAGGCATCCACGAGCTTCACACCCTTCGAGCTCCTCTTTGGACTGCGACCTCAAGGACTGCTAGACATGGCATGGGAAGCCTGGGAAGACAGCCTTCCCCGTTCCACTTGGTCACTTGGTCAGTATGTACAGGAGATGCAGGAGAAGATCGACCGAGTGGCCCTGATCATCCGGGAACATATGAGAGCCACCCAGGAGGAACAGAAATGAGTGTACAACTGTCCAGCACAACCCCGCGAGTTCCAACCTGGTGATCGGGTACTCCTGCTAGTACCCAGCAGCTCCTGCAAATAGCTAGCTCAGTGGCAGGGCCCATATACAGTCCTTGAGAGGAGAGGTCCCGTGAACTATCACCTGTAGCAGCCCGGTAAGCGAGCAGACGCACAAACGTACCACATAAATCTGCTGAAAAGGTGGATAGAGCCAGAACGGGTACTGTCTGCGTTCACCGCCCTAGACACAGATCACGACCAGGGCACCTTAGTCCGACTGGGCGAAGAACTCACCCCCACCCAAAAGAAGGACCTGACAGAGTTGGCGGGGCAATTTACCGATGTTTTTTCTACCTCCCCAGGTATGATGCAGCTGGTACAACATGAGATCAAGACTCAGCCAGGAATGGTGGTGCGGAAGCGGCCCTTTCGGGTCCTGGGGCCCCGCCGTAGGGCTATCGAGGAGGAGGTAAGCCGGATGCTGCAGGACAACATCATAGAGGAGTCCAACAGCCCCTGGTCCAGCCCTATTGTAGTCGTACCGAAGCCCAACGGAAGTATGTGCCTCTGCAATGACTTTCGGAAGCTAAACCAGGTCTTGGAGTTTGACAGCTATCCCCGCCCCCATGTGGATGACCTAGTGGAGCGATTGGGGAGGGCTCGGTTCATCTCCACCCTGGACTTAACAATGGAATACTGGCAAGTGGTGCTGGCCCCAGAGGCGAGACCGAAGATAGCGTTCAGCATGGCGAATGGCCACTGGCAATAATGGGTTCTCCCCTTCAGGCTACATGGAGTGCCCGCGACATTCCAGAGGCTGATGGACATTGTCCTGCGACCCCATCGTGTCTTCGCAGCCGCCTACCTGGACAATGTGGTCATTCACTCCTCCACCTGGTTGGACCACCTGTTCCACCTAGGGGAGGTCCGGAAGGAGCTCCGGAAGGCTGGGCTGACAGCCAACCCCAAAAAGTGCCACCTGGGGCTGACCGAGGCACAGTATACTACCGTAGGTTTGTGCCTAACTTCTCCTCTCTAGCCCCCCCCCTCAGATCTCACAAAGAAGGGCCAGCCGGACCGGATGAAATGGTCTACAGATGCAGAGCGGGCATTCCAGGACCTGAAGTAAGCCCTCACTAGTGCCCCCATGCTATGTAATCCAGACTTCACTCTCCTGTTCACCGTGCACACAGATGCATCTGAGGCCGGACTGGACGTGGTCCTCTCACAGACCTTCTACGGTGAGGAGCACCTGGTCCTCTACATTAGCCGAAAGTTATCCCCAGCTGAGAGGAGGTATGCGGCCGTGGAGAGGGAGGCCCTAGCAATAAAGTTTGACTACATCTAATGATAATGTCCCTATTACATCCCTATTTTCTCGGATAGGCCTCGTTGACCACTACCTTGTATTTTCAGGACTCAATGTTTCATTATGCTTTTCCCAAAAGAATTCTGACCCAAAGTGGGTGAAAAAAACTTAAACCAAATGCAAGGAAAAATTCCCACCCTGCCAGCCACCATGCTCGACTGTGGCTACACCTGCTTCAACTACTTCATTGTTCATGGGGCTCACGCCACCTACAGTTCATCATGTCTTATGACCTAGTCCACCTCTGCTTACATGTCCTTCTGTCCACCATGCGCTGAAACGCAATCTTCGACCCATATACTTTGCGTATCGCAGGGTGCCACCCTTGGGGAGAGGTTAGGCTAGCATTTACACCCAGGGCATGGCTCATCAATCCCCTTTTTACCATGCAGATATCCAGGACCTCCTGTTTCTCCTGCACTCCTCCCTGTCTTTTTCTTGCTAGTGATGACTTGTGGTGTGAAGTCCAGTCTGTTCTTTCTTTGCACCTAGACACATAGCCTACTTGCACATTCCTTAATAAGCATTGGTCATGCATTACTGAGTGTTGCTTCAGCGTTCTCTACTTGTTATTATTGCCATGCACAGTAATAACTAGTACGTGTCTAATTAAGCCAAGGCTTCATGCAAATACAGATTATGGAAACATCGATTATAGTATATTGTGTGGATACTTATTTCCCCAACATAGAAGAAATAACTTTCCAGTATCATATCAAAAACCGAGTACATACCTGAATCCCTGTATTTACATACTACACTCTACACTTTTATCACTGTATAATATATCTTTAAGCTGGAGTATTAGACTATTAAACTTTTATATTAAACTTTAAACTTTTATGTTACTTTTATGTTAAACTTGAACCCTCCCCCCTTTGAGACATACACGCCTCAACCACAGGAGACAAAGGGACTGGCACTAAGTCTGGATGACCACATGTTGACCAGCAACATTATAAACAGCAACAAGGATGAGGTGCTTGCCAAGGGGGATGTCGCGACATGCAATGAGGCCTATAATACACAAAGCTATAACGATAGCAATGCCAAGGTGGGTCAATGTGGATGCCTAATCAGCGGAGAAAAACCAAGACAACCATGAAAGCCAATGGGGAGGTAAAACCTGTGTTATGGACACATGCTCCTTGTGCAGTTGTTTAAGCCAGATCAGGATTTTGGTGAGGTCACCACGTATTCCTGTATGCAAGAGTATAACGGCACAACATTCAGCCCCAACCATGGTGCACACTCCTTCATCCCGGGCACGCATTTGATCAATAGTGAAGCAGTTCTGAGCAGCCATAATAGAAGTAGCATGTAGTTGCTCACGGATCAGACCCAAAGCACTGACTGAATAGTTAATGAAACGCTGTTGATTGAACCATATATAGTTAATCCATGTGGTGTTACGGACTATTTGGATGCTGGACAGTAGCACAGTGGCAAATCCGCCATCCACCAATTCAATGGCCTTATAGTGATTCGGGATACCCACAGGTGTTCCACCAAAGTCGAGGGTTACACTTAGGTCCAGGGTCCAGTTGGAATACTGTATATCAACAACATCCCACACATAATCTGTCCACAAGGATACCTCTGCAATGTCCCTTTTTGGTCGTTAGTCAACTGGAGTACATGAGTCTTACCTTAAAGGTGTACTGGGCTGCAGCACCCCAGACAATTCTTTGGGAGGGTCTGGCATACCCGGTCTCCTCCACAATATCAAAATATGTCTGACAAGGGCAGAGTGTCTACTACATCAGGCACCTGTATATAAACCATCAATGAGTCTGTACATGTGAGAACAGTTGCCAGATATGTTGCCTACAAAATCAAGGCCTTCCTCAGAGCAAATACAGAGAGGAAAGGTAGACAGGAAGCCAACATATACTGGAATAGAAGCATTGAGAGGGGTACTAACTGGGCAACAAAAGTCACAGCTCTGTCTAACATTGCGCATCCAAACTGAACCATAGCTAAATGAAGCTGCCCCCAACAGGCAGACCATATGACACAAGTAGTGCACATTATAAGGTTCTACTAAACATTCGTCTAAATTTCCCAAAGGTTGCATAAGTGGGGGTCAAGCACTATGCACATGACATATGAGACATGTGTGATTGGTAACTGTGAAAATACAAATTACTGCTGGGGCGGGTAGCCTCCTTATAAATGTTATATCTCTGCAGCTTTACCATTTGGGCAGCAGGAGTCCTCTCGATTATGACAGTTTGGAGGTGATCACTGCATGCCGTGTGGTTACGACAAGAGGTAAAGTGGAGGTGTGACATTTTACTCACACCTCTAAAGTGAGTTGTCCCATTCATCCTGGTAATATTACTGACTATGAAGGCACCGGCCGAGCAGAGAAACATCTTTGGGAAACCGGTAATCTTTAAATGGACCTACTTTTGTGACCAATTGGAAGGACTGTAGCGTGCCTGCCCTCTGAAGCAGGAAATCAGCTCCTGGCAACTGTCGGGTTACAACTCTTAATGAGGAGCACTGCGTGCCCCATGTTCTGTAATGGACAGTGTAGATGGTGTCTGCTCTAAGCAACTTTGCACCCTGGGCCAATTTAAGCAAAGCTAACGCACATCTACAGTCTATAGTATCAAGATTAGTAGGGCTCGTTGATATGGGCAAGCCCTTAGTGTGCCTGTGTTGTCTGTGAGGGAGTATAGCGTCAGTCTGCCTGGTGTTAGGCACCCGCAAACGAAAAATCGTGCTGCTGTTTCCGACGGTAGTGTGGTGCAACGATGTTTCAAACAAGGGTACTATTTTTTGTACCTTAGTGCCACCTAGAATGATAAGAAGTGCGGTCATTCCCACAACACTTATTAGAATGATAGCTGCAAGAAGCACCTGGATTTTAGTGCGATGGCTGGTTCGGGGGTATGGCCTCGGAGCCAACTTGGGGTACTGCATCTGGGCCAACTGCATGGGCTTCCTGCGGCAATGGAACTACAGATTCAGGTGAGAGGAGCGGTAGAATTTGGGCATTTGGGTGTTGTTGGGGTCGCTGGGGGTCAGGAAGAATGTCATGATCTCCCAAATCCTGTAGAGCTAGAATCCCAAACTGCTGCTCATGTGGGGTGACAGTCTTCCTCTAACAACTGCACCATTCCCTCCCCAGCCTTGGTGTCAAATATAAGGGCCCTCAGGAATCTGGCCTGGGCCTTCGATGGAGCTGTAGGAGCAGGGAGTTCCTCAGGCTGTATATCAGGTATGTCTGGTACTACCCATGGGGAGTCTCCGCCTGGAATCATCAACGTTCACCCCTCATAGGGGTGTCACTGTCACTTGCTGCCTGTCGGCACACTCTGTGCTCTTCCCTCCTCCTAACTTGTCCACGTGTTCTGTGGGATGGACCTGCTGTGGGTCGTCTGGATCACTGTCGCTTAGACAAAGTCTAAGTCCTCTTGATCATCTACAGTGAGGGTGCCACCTTCTTCTGTGTTGGGATGCAGGCGTCTACATTTCTGCCTTTTCCAGACCAGCGGCTAGAATGGTTTAGGTGGTACCAGTGATCTTTGCCTTCGACCTTTACTGCAGTTGGAGTTGCTGCAACCACCTTGAATGGTCTTTCTCTTCGAGGGTAGTTGAAGTGCTTGTTTTTGAACGTGCTTATGCACATGTAGTCCCCTGGTTCCACCAGTCTCTCTGTTGCAGTGATGTCTTCACCATGGATTGCCTCGTGAACCTGTGAATACAAATGCCTGTGAATTTGGTTCGGTGGCTCACATATTCCTGCATTTTAACCTCTAGCTGTTCAAGAGATGGGTCCTTGTAGGAAACTTGAGTAAATACCATAGGCATAGGGCGGCCTGTCCACATTTCCTGTTGGAGTTAGATGAGTAGTACGGTTAGTCTGGGAATGCATTTTCATTAGGGCTATTGGCAATGCTTGAATCCAGTTATGCCACAAGCTTTCACAGATTTTTGTAACCTTGTTTCTTATTATTCCGTTTGCCCTTTCTACCATGCCCTGTGACTGTGGATAGTACACACGCCCCAGCTTATGTTCCATACACAAGGCCTTAGCTACAGCATCAATAACCATATTAAGAAAATGCAGAGCATTGTCTGAGTTGATGAAGTCCTGGACACCAAAGCATGGAATAACTTCCCTACACAGAAACTTAGCTACTGTTAATGCTTCCCGATTGGCCATTGCAACAGCCTCTACTCATTGGCAGTCTTCTACCACCAATATGTATCTCTTACCCTCCTTCCTATTGTCACTGCCCATATCCATAAAGTCCATTATTGTGTGTCTGAATGGGCCCCTTGGATCCGGAATGTTCCCTATAAGGGTTGTAAAGCTCTTGTGGACATTATGTCACATGCATGTCTCGCATTGATTTAGTGCTTGATTAATCATGCTAGCTAATTAGGGGGACCTCCAAACTTCCATGATTTTCTTCAAGGTTTCTCCTCTATTAGCATGGTCTACACCATGTGAATTTTTTATGAGCAGCGGGAAGAGACTTAGTGGGACCACATACAAGCCATCTACATTCCGCCACAACCCCATGCCCTGTTTTTTTTTTGCCCCATTTAGCCATTTCTGCCTCACTGGCCTCATTTTGTATTTCCACAATTTGTTCCATATTATCCTCTTCTGGGTGCCAGACCTCTTCCTATCCTGGGCTTATCAAGGCCATCATCTGTGCTGTTTCTAAAGCAGCTTTCTTTGCTGCCTTATCTGCTGCCGTTTACCCCAGTAACAAAAGTACTATCAGTCTTGTGAGCCTGACATTTCGCAATCGTTAGTTCTGCAGGCAAAGTCATAGCATACAACAAGTCTGATATAGCTGCTCCACGAGTAATTGTGGACCCATATGCCCTCTGAAATCCTCTCTGTGCCCATATAGACCCAAATACATGAAATACTCCATATGCATATGCCGAGTCAGTATAAATTGTACAGCTTTTACCACTCCCTAGTTCACACGCAGCAGTCAGAACCCTGATGTCTGCCAGTTGTGTGGAGCAGGGTTGAGTTAAAGAGACCTCCATTACTGTGTGTAGCGAACCTAGACAGTGGTGGGCTGAGCACAGACACCCAAGAGGCCTTTTATGGGGCAAACGTGGAGAGTTTATTTAAATTCTGTGAGGGTGTGGGTGCAAAGGAGGTGCAGTGGTGTGAAGTGCTCAGGGGCCACTGTCATCCGCGGGGCTCCCGGGGCCGTGCTGGGGGTTTCCCAAGCTGCTGAGAACCCATTCTGCAATCAGGCAGAATCCTCTGCAAGAAACACAAAACTAATTATTATGCATGCCTCAGGAGCCCTCTCTCACTTTGCTAGCGGAGGATGGCCCTTGTATACTCTCCCGTCTGCTGCTAGATGGTGGAGAGCGGCTGCGCTGATCATTAGCTGCCCCGCCTCGCAGCCACACGCTTTCCGGCTGTCCAAAACATTGGTGGTGCTGAAGCGGAGCGGTCTCTACAGCACCATAGCGGGAGGAGCACTCTTTCCCTTTTGTGCACCAGTCGCCGGACTGTCGTCACATGTGTTAAATGAAAGCAGATCCAACCTAGCCTCTATGACAGCAAATCCAGCTTTATTCCCTGTATTGGCTCGAAAACATGACCCATCTACAAAGAAAACAAATTGTGCATTTGATAATGGCTGATTCTCTAAGCTGGCATGTGCTTTAAGGAACTTATCTGATTCGGACATGCATTCATGGGGCAACTAATCTTGTGGAGTAACCATTTTGTCAGGCTGGATGAGTGTGTTACACCTTTCTACAGTGAACCCCGGGGCTGACAGAATGACATCGTACCCCGTGATTCACGAGTTGGTAATGATGAAAGACTGACTGGTCAAAAATGCATGCAATGCATTTGTTGCGTATAGTGTGACTGGATGCCCCATCATAATTGAGGATACCTTTTGGTATATGAATGTGGCAGCTGCCAATGCCCAATAACACAGTGACAATCCCTTCTCAACGTTATCCAATGCAGTACTGTAGTACGCTATAGGTTATTTGCCTACACCTTGTTGTTGTTGAGTCAATACAGCAGATGCAAAGCCCCATTTTCTGAAACATACAAGTGAAAGGGTTTACCATAATCGGGTTTGCCAATGCAGGTGCCAACATCACTGTGGCTTTGATTCAAATGTGACTAACTCCTAGGAGTCCAGGCAAGAGGAGCATTTGGCTGCGTTTGGCCTGCAGTTTTGATTAAATCATGGAGAGGTTGAACTATTAGTGCAAAGTCATAGACCCATGGTCTGCTAAAAACCTGCCATTCCTAAGAATGCCAACATTTGTCATTCAGTTTGTGGTTGGGGTGCTTTCCTAATGGCTTCCACGAGTTTAGGTGAAATTTTGTGGCTTGCCCCTTCTAGGACACGTCCCAAGTACTCCATTTTAGGTTTACAAAACTTAAGATTTTCTCTACTCACCTTGTGGACGTTTTCGGCTAGCATAGTTAATACCTTTTTTGAGTATTCCCGATGCTGTTCTTTAGTCAGGCTACAAAGCAGAAGGTCATCCACATACTGTAACAGGGTGCTGTGACAATTCAGAGGAGCAAGGTCACAAGCTAAAACCTTGTTAAATATAGAGGGGCTTTCACAATATCCCTAAGGAAATCACATGTATGTGTATTGTTGTCCAGTGTAAGTGAACGCAAATGGATGCTGTAAATCTGGGTGGAGAGATATACTAAAAAATGGGTATTGTCTTTGATATGGTAGGCGAACGTTCTCTTTGACCTTTATTTTTGTTAGCCCTGCCAATTCAACTAACCCTACATCTGTTGGGTGCTTTATCCATAACTTATCTTGGCACCTTTCTCAGCGATTCTTCCTCATCTGGATCTTTTCCTGCCTCTACCATTCCTATCTGCCTTTCCCCTGCAGCTACCTTTGTCCTATCATGAACCACAACACACATTGCTACCATTGGGTCTACTGCTGTTACAGAGATATGTATGAACTTTCCATCAGGTGACCTGTGTAAGTATGGGTTCTCAGTTGGTTTCCACTCCATCACTTCCCTAGTCTGCATAACCATTGGTCCTAAATCTTTAGGTTCAAACTTATTTGCAACCATAAGAGAGTCAATAAGGAGTCCATAAGGAGGTCTGCATCCTCCACCTGGTACCAATTCTTCAGTCACTGTTATCCCTTGGGGGCCACTTATTAGATCCAAAGTCTTTACTGCCACTTTACATCCTTCTTCCCACAACTGTGCAAACTCCTCCTCCTATCCTCCTCTGTCATACTTGATTGTACAGTGTAACGGAGCTTGTGTTTCATGGCAGTCCTGGCGCATATGCTTCAACCAGAGTTTCCATTCAAACTTCTCCCACAATTCTGATTTCTCCATGTCCAACACTTCCAACCAGTACACTTGGTCGATTACTGGGGAGTCGTGTCTTGTTCTTGGAGGAGCAAGTACTGTGTAGGTATAGGTTTCGGAAAGTTAACTCACAGCCCAATTGGATCACATTGTATCTTTGCCCCTAGTTTACACAGGGCATCTCGACCCAATAGGTTCACTGGTGCCTCTGAGGATATAGCAGGGGTGTCTGTATAGTAAAGTGATCAAGCATACATTCCTGAGGGTGTATAAAATGTAAAGTATGTATTTTTCCAGAGAAGCCCATATTTTGAATCAATTTACAGATGAGGGGGAGCTATGAGCCTTCTTTACTGATGCTTGAATAAGTAGCCCCAGTATCAATCATGTACCTGTAATCCCCTCCCAACTGACTGTTGGTTCTTGTTCCAGATGCAGTGTGGTGACATACTGCATTCTTGCCCTTGACCTCATTTGTAAATTGAATTGGAGCTTCGTCAATTCCAGTGCCACCTTTCTCGTCATGTTGGACATTTATGATAGTGAAGCACATCTCAATTTCCGCTTCTTCCTCCTCTTCATCTGCATCCACAGCTGAGGCCTCCGTCTCTTCTAGGTCTTGCAACCTTTGTCTAGTCAGCTCCAATAATTCCTTCTGATCTTCTATGTGGTTCATTTGTTGTTTGATCTCCTCTATTAATATCACACTTTCTATTTGTGCTTTACCTGCATTGCGGAGTTCCTCAGCGGCCTTGCACGTCCTTTCAGCCAATTCCCTCACTTGGTGCGATTCTCTTCCTTTTTCCTGTACAAAACCCTCCAGATTCCCTAACCTCTCCTTCAACCACTCCTCTTTCTTGTTTTTCAGTGCAGTTATTGTCACGTCTTCTTCCATGTGAACAATCTGGCTTTTGTTGGCCTATGAGTCCAATTGTTCTGTCTGCGTGTCTTTCTCATCAGTCCTTACAAATACAATCTGCCCTTGTGGTCCTTGTTGTCTGTTTGCCACATCTTTCAATCCTATGATACTTTGAGAGGGGGATCTGCGGTCACTTATCTTTTGTGTGCCTTTTTCCATTTTCCATTTTCTTCCTATCTTTGTAGCTCCACCTCCTCTTCTTGGAGTATGTGCTCTGGGAGGGCCACCCTGCTGGTTGTTTTCCATGTGGAGGTGCTAGCATGTTGGAACTGAGGCATCCTTTCCCAGTATGCTTGCACCTCTTCGTCCTCTGAGCTTGTGTTCATATGAGGTACGGACAGTGTGCTTTTGCGTCTCTGTGTGATGTAGACAGTGTCTTCCCTCATGTCCTCTTCGTCAAGTGCCACATTGTGTCACTGATGGGTATATTCCCACCGTGCGTGGAGGTGGTTGTGGGGTGTATTGCATATTGTATGGTGGTGGGAGGCTGAGTCCCAGCTGCATCCCACATGGTGGTGCTGTCCCTTTCTCCCTATCCTTTTCTGACTTGTCACTCCCCCCGCACTTTCCTTCAGTTTCTCTTTGTGCTCCTTAACTTCCTTCTCTTTAGCATCCTCCTGTTGTTTCTTTCCTCCTCTTTACTTGCCTGTTCTTTCCTTTTCCTATCCATTCTTCCTTCTAGTTCAAACCACCCCACTATTTCCTCCTTCTCTAGCCTGGCCTTGGCTTTTTCTCCCTTTTCTTCTCATTCCACCAAGCTAGCCTTTACTTCGTCTTTTGGCAGACAAGTTCATCAAATGTTCCCTCTGTTGGCCATTCCAACACTCCTGTCATGCCATTTCTTGCAACAATGCCTTATATACTTATAATCTTTTTAATGTTTCCTTATTATTATCTCTATTGGAGGCTCCGTACTCTGTGAATCTCATCTACTCCCTGGTTACTCCTAGGTTACTGTCATGCCATTTCTTGCAACAATGCCTTATATACTTATAATCTTTTTAATGTTTCCTTATTATTATCTCTATTGGAGGCTCCGTACTCTGTGAATCTCATCTACTCCCTGGTTACTCCTAGGTTACTTATTATGTGCTTTATCACCAAAATATATCAATTGGGTACTTTCCTGAGGCTGTACCTTGTGACCCGCACCCCGTCTGCCGAAAGCGTGATTACTAGCTGCTCAACTCCAGACAATATCAGTAATAATTGTCAAGTAAATCAGAAAAGGAACTCTGAACTACAGTTCCCAGCAGCCACTGCATCACAGTCACATGACCACCTGCACCCGAATCACGTTCTTGTTAATGATCACTCGGGTATATTAGCCACAGTTTGCACTGCATTCCTCGTTTTAAGTTTGTCTTTTGTTTGCCATTGTCTCTGTTGCTGTGTTTAGGTCTTTGGTTGATGTTTAGTCTTTGCCTTAGTGTTTTGGAACAAGTTCTGTAGCTATTGTTTTGTATTTTGTTTGTAGTTATATTAAAGTAAATCTGCACTTGCAACCGTCTCCGCCCTTGAAATGTGTCAGAACGCAAGACCTACTATGGATGCAGCAGAATTTCTCAGGATCCAAGCGGCCCTGTATGAAAGGGAGAAACCGATCTGGGAGAATGAAGAGAAATTCTCCCTAATTAAAGCCAATCAGGAATGGCTCAACATGATGTACTCCGTCATGGGGTATATCAAAGGGGAGCCTTCCAACCAGGTTGGAACCATCTCCTATACCGAGTCGACAGAGAATGTTGTTCAACCTCCCTGCTTGTCTGAGGATGCCGCTTAGCATTCCTGTTCAGCTGAGGATGCTGCTCAGTCACCCTGTTCAGCTGAAAATGTTGCTCTGCGTCCCGGCATGGCCATGCGCTCCGCTTTTATTCTCTGCTCTGCCTTGGACGTCAGTATGCCAGGCTCTGCTTCAGACATCGCTCTGCCTTTCTACTCCACTGAAGACATTGCTCTGCCATCCTGCTCGACAGAGGATGTTGCTCTGGCATCCTGCTCCGCTGAAGACGTCGCTCCTTTTCTTTGCTTCACACTGTATGTCGCTCCCCCTTCCTGCTCCACAGAGGACATCCCTCCCCCCTCATGCTTCACGAAGAGCATCGCTCCTCCCTCTGGTCTCGCGGAGATCTTTGATCCTCCCTCTGGCCTTGCGGAGAGTGGCACTCCCGCCTCTAGCGTCATGGGGAATGTCGCTTCCCTCTCAGGCTCCGCCTTGAGCTTTGTTCCCCCCGCTGGCTGTACAGTAACCATCGCTCCGCATTCAAGCCAGACTGGGGATAACATGTCACCTCTCTATAGTATGGAAGAGACCGCTCCACACCTGAACCTCAGAGAGCATGTCCAGTGCCTGTCTGACGCCGACGTCACAACCAACCAGGTTCTGCTCACACCTGAAGTCGACGTCACTACCAACCAAGTTATGCTCAGGCCAGAGTCTGTTGACATGACCAACCAAGATCTCCTCATGCCTGAAACTAGTGTCACGACCAAGCAAGATCTCCTCAAGCCTGAAACCAATGTCACGACCAACCAATTTATGCTCACACCAGAGTCTGCTGACATGGACAACCAAGTTCTGCTCTTGTCTGAGTTTGCTGACTCGGACAACCAAGTTCTGACCAAGCCCAAGACTGCTGAAAAAGTCTGCCTTCAGCCTGCAGAGTTGGAGGACGACGCTCTGCTTTCCTGCTCCACTGAGGATGTCTCTGTGCCTAACTGCTCAGCTGAGGATGCCGCTCAGTCTCCCGGTTCATGTGGGGACAGTTTGCCCGGAGGGCCAGGACCGCCGGGGGTGTGAGTGTATTTTTGTGCTTTGGGAGACGCGCCCTTGGGCACGGGAGGGTTCTGTCATGTAAATTAGAGAAGGAACTGTGAACTACAGTTTCCAGCAGCCACTGCATCACAGTCACATGACCACCTGCACCTGAATCACGTTCCTGTTAACGAGCACTCATTAGCCACAGTTTTCACTGCATTCTTTGTCTTACAGTTGTCTTTCTTTGCCATTGTCTCTGTTGCTGTGTTTAGGTCTTTGGTTGATGTTTAGTCTTTGCCTTAGTGTTTTGGCACAAGCTCTGTAGCTATTGTTTTGTGTTTTGTTTGTAGTTATATTAAAGTAAATCTGCACTTGCATCCGTCTCCACCCATGAAACGTGACAATAATTATGCTACAGAGTTATCTGGACTGATAAACTGCAAATTTTCGATAAGCCTTCTTCAATGCTCATGTGACTAGGTATAAAGCAAAATGTGGCATTTGTGATTATAAATGTTTACTCCCTTTACCTTTTTCCATTTTTGTCTATTATTATGATTCTCACGCTTTTATCCATTTTTCTTTTTTCCGGTGTGTTAAGGTGTGGTAGGTCTCTTATCCCTTCCGACTCTCAGCTCCACCTCATTTCCTAGGGGCTCAACAACATTCACTAATTGTCCACATAACCTTCGAAAAGAATTACAATACCTTTTTACACCTTGCTTTCCACTTACTCGTCATGTTCCCACTATTATCTAATATATTGTTGTAGTGTTAATTACAGTTGTTTGAGTTACAGTTACTGTATTTTATGTCTTAATAATGAGTCCGGTATTAGCCAATCAGATGTGGCTACGTCATTATACCGGAACTAGTTGATGGTGTTATGTTTTTAAGGGAGTATGCTCGTAGGCTCCGGTGTGGATGGTTGTTGACAAATCCATGAGCACTGGGCAGGAGCATAACTCCGTTGTTGTAGGTTTGTGCTTAATAAGTAAGTAAAGTTCCTGCAACGGTATGCCTCCACGGATACTTATAAGCCAAGATGAAAGCACAACGATATTTTCAAATCTTCACCATTTGCCCAATAGCCCAGTATTGTATCCACTCTATTTATCCATTTACTCATGCATTCATCTCCTACACTGACACACACACACTGGGTCTGCATTCACCAAAAGTTTTGGCTCTTATTGCTCTTACCCCTTCCTCAGCACATACCCAGAGCAGCATATACCCATACCCAGGATATTGTCCCCCGCCATGCAGCCCTGCCCTTTTCTGGCAGGGGTATCCGGGGGTTCTCCCTCACCAAGCAGCCCTGGCTTAACTTGCCAGTGGTTTCAAGGGAGTGAAGCCTCAAGCTTCCTGTCTCCAAGCAGCCCTGTTGAGGGGTTTCCAAACCCTAGCCTCAACAGCGGTATCACAGGAATTTTTTATTCACTTAATCATTACAACTCAGGCCTTTCAGAATTCACACACATATAGCATGGAAGCACACATTAAAACACTTACATAATCTCCTAGTTCTTTTTACCGGAGGCCCAAACTTAATTTTTTTTACTTCTCCCATCCACTGTTCTCCCAGAGGTTTCAATTACTTTACCCAATTGTTTATCTTCGAGTTGCCTCTATGCTCATGCACAGGGGGAGGACTCCTCTCTCTCCTCCCCAGGGCCTCCCCAACCAGACAGCAGGTTTACTACAGCAGAATTTTGAATAAAACAGGTGTCTGCTTACCTCAGGTGTCTGGTGAAGTCCCACGGGATGGGATCAATTCCCAGCTGCTCCCTCCTGGCTGGCTTGCCAAATGTCCTGTCAAAGAACATTTAGTGCTAATTACCTTTTTCCAAAAGTGATCATACTCAAAAGCACAACTGAAAGTAAAAATCTAGAACACGATGGATGAGAAAAGCAAAAATCCAGATTATTGTTCAAAAAGCAACATGAGATCCAATCAGTGAGATGTCCCAAAGTGATCTGAATCTGTACACGGACTCAGTGCCCTATTTATACAGCCTTATCTTTAGTCTATGCCCAATTATCTCATTCTTTTGAAATCCCAATATGTTTTAATGTCTTTTTTATTTCCCCTTAAACTATACTTTTCTCATTTTTAAATCCCATTAGAATCAACTTTCCTCACTTTGGAATCCCCTTAAAACCCATTTTCAACCATTGGATATCCCCTTATCTTCATGTTTTTCTTTCCGGTGTTTAAAAAAATGTCAAAGTCCCTCATTGGCATTCCACTTCCGGCAACCAAGCTATGCAGATCTCACTGCACCGTTGTTCTGGAATTCCTTTATTGTGGGTGAGATATATTTTTATTATTGCTTACTGTTACACATATTTTCTCTTAATGTTGCTAAGACTAAAGAATCGACTTCAGGAAACCCAAGTGGACCACTCACCACTTCACATCAATGGAACAACTGTGGAGAGAGTCAAAAGCTCCAAGATTCTTGGTATGCACATGATGGAGGACCTCTCCTGGACTCTCAACACCACTTGCCTTGTCAAGAACACCTAGCAGCATGTCCACTTCCTGCGGCGGCTGAGCCAAACTCCTCCTCCCATCCTTACCATCTTCTACAGAGGGACGATGGAGAGTGTCCTGACCAGCTGTCTCACTGTGTGGTACAGGAACTGCACAGCCTCTGACCGC
Organism: Ictalurus punctatus; assembly: GCF_001660625.3. Taxonomy (NCBI): domain Eukaryota; kingdom Metazoa; phylum Chordata; class Actinopteri; order Siluriformes; family Ictaluridae; genus Ictalurus; species Ictalurus punctatus. The sequence goes on along the minus strand of NC_030426.2, from coordinate 869,189 downwards.
AAGATCCTACAGCAAATTGTGAAGACATCTGTAAAGATCACTGGGGTCTCTCTACCCACCGTCGACACCTCCTTCACCAATCTCTGCATCTGCAAAGCCACCAGTATCTGAGAGGACCCCTCTCACCCTTTTCATGGACTATTCACCCTCCTGCTATCTGGCAAAAGGTATCTGTGCCACCACTAGCAGACTCAATAACAGTTTCTTCCCTGGGTCATTCAGATTACTCAACACCCTGCTGCCTCCCAATGCTCACCTGGGCTAGCCCAACACCTAAACCAGTAAGACTCAGTACTACTGCACATGCACTTTACATAGCTGCATCAGTCACTTTATACTATGGAAATTGTTTTTGCTGCCAGTATTGCTGCTATACTTATGCTGCTACATTACACAATAGCTTACAGTTTACAGTCCATGATCTGTGTATCTATTATATTGTGTATTTATTGTCCTGTGTATTTATTGTTTTGTTCTTTATATTTATTGTTTTGCACTCGTCTCACACTGTTGTGTATTTGCAGTTTATGTAGTTGTAACAAACTTAAAAGACAGACAAGGGGAGGCGGGAACCAGCTAAACGTAAATATATAGTTTAATAATAAACAAGATGCAAATATAACATAAAACACACAAACAGACCTCAAACACAAAGTGTATGTGTGCGTGTGTGTGTCTGTCTGTCTCTCTCGCTCTCTCTCTCTCACTGGCGCTTCCAGCCTCTATTTTATCTCTCTTTCCCACTGATTAACCAAATCAGTGCCAGGTGTGCATCCTCACACCCTAGTTTCTCCCTTCTCCTTTTCACAGTAGTCTTGCCTACTGTGCTGTGTTGCACCATGGTCCTGACGAAGCGTCATTTCATTCCAGTGTATACAAGCTATATAGAGGAATGACACTAAAAACCCACTGGATTTGACTTGACTTGTTAATCCACCTCTGTACATCCTCATCCTTAGCTCAGACTTGCTGGCACCATCTTGACAGGATCTCTGGTTTTATGGCTCAGATGGTCCTAGAATGTGGATTCGGGGCCTCTCATGGAATTCTGCTTATTGCTCTATCTTTGTCTTTGTCTTTGATTAAACCATCACTACCTGGTTTTCTCTGAGATCCTACAGTAGCAAACACTCAAAGTACTTTAGTGAGGGTAGCCATTCTCTCCTTTTTAAACAAACTGCACTGACAAAATGAGTAGAACATAAAAGATTCAGATGGGTAACCTACTATAGATATCAGAGCTAGATGAAAATCATGAAGAGCAGTGATTCTTCCCCAAAACATAGTTTGTGTGTAGCCTAAACCTTGACTTCTGTTTATGAGTATATTTTTACTTGGTACCTTACATTAACTACATTTACATTACTTTGATTAAAATGATGGTAGCTCAGTCAGTCATGACTCAAAGCTCTAAAATATTGTCTTGAAAATGGTAAAATCAATATACCTGCAAAAATTATACAACTACAATTTAGCATTTAAAATTTTTATCAATAATGCAGCACTTCCCACTTTGAGTCAGTGTGCCATCTTAAGTTGCAATTCAGGTAATAGCATGCAGACATAAGTCCCGTAATATATGAAGGAAAGAGGCAGACCCTTGCAGACAGCCAGAGGGCATTCCCCCTGAATTTTGAATGGCTCTTCTCTTGTTTTTTCTCATTTCCTTTTGAACTGCTGTTTTTAAAGGCTTGCACTTCAAAGTCTTATAGTTTGAAAGCTGATCCTCTGAGCTGTATTTTCTTGTATAGATTCTTTGTGCCTTTGCCTTGACTCATTTTTGCTTTTGCCTAGCCCCTTTGTTTTGATGCACATATGATTTTTGGCCCTGCTTGCCTTGTGACTATGTCTTTTGGAATCGTTTTGGATTTGTATGCTTTTCTAGTGTTCTTTTCTGTTAACTACCCTGCCTGTTGTGACCTTGAATTTTGTATTAATAAACCTTGTGCATATGGATACTTACTCTGTTTCTGTGTGTCCTATGTTAGAGAAGGCTTTGCCTAACTCTATGGATTCAGTCAAGGTGGATGACATGCAGACTTCTGTGGCTTCCAAGAGCAAGTTGGTCGGCAAACATGGACAGTGGATTCAAGAAATTGCCAGTGTCATGGAGGAAATTCTCCAAAATGGTATTGGGCAGCAACGAGCAGCATCCACGCCACATATGGGCTTCCATGTAAGTAACTGTCACGATCTTGCCGGCAGATGGTGCTGTGGCGACAACGTGCACGAGCGGCTTCAGAGTGCGCACGTGCACATGCTTGAAGTGCGCATGGACGCTAAAACTGTGTCAAGTGTTGCCAGCTATCAGCAATTAAGAGACTGGTTATTTAAACCCCTTGCGTTGCTGCACACATCGCGCAATATTAAAGTAGACAAAGGACTAATGGAGAGGGGACTAACAGGGAAGAAGACGGAATGAATAATGGTGCCAGGTTGTGATGTTGCCATGCACTGTCTGTTTTCCTGTTCCTTAGTTTATGCCAAGTCATAGTTAAGAGTGTGCATGCCATGCCATAGTTAAGAGTGTTTACGCCATGTCATAGAATACGTTTACATGGACAGCAGTAATCTAATTATTGACCTTACTCTGAGTAGGATAATAATGTGATTAAGGTGTTTACATGTGTCGCTTTTAGAATACTGCTATCATGTTCCCTTTTTTACATGTTTTAGAACATAATTAGATTAACAGCCCATGTCATTACGTCACTGCGCCATGCCGTCCGACGTCCCTCCAGAATTTCATGTATCAACATACAGTTTGTCTTCGTTATGGTACCGTATACAGTTTTGGGTGTTTTTATTTAATTTTTTTACAAACACTTTAAGTGCAGTTAATTATTTGTCATGCTGTACGTGCAAACAGACAACTGCTTGAAGCCATGGGCTGTGTCCCAAACCACGTACTTACCGTCTATATAGTAGCCAAGATACATGTATTTTTCCCCACTACACGCCAATAGTAGGCAAGTATGCGGTTTGGGAAGCAGCCGAACTCTCTTGTTCACCGTAAAACGTAAAACTGCCGCGTGTGATCGTGTCCTGTCAGAAATACGGTGAAAACTCTCACACGACGTTCATAATGTGATTAAGGTGTTTACATGTCTGTAATACATGTCCATAATGCGACGAAAACAGGAGTACTCCACCTGTCTTAATTTGATTATTGCTTACTTCAAGTATGAACTTAATTAGATTAAGGTAATTAAAAATTGCTGTTTACATGGTAGTTTCTTAGAGTATGGTCTTAATCGGGTTAACAGTGGATTATTGTTGTCCATGTAAACGCACTGATAATTAAGAGTGTGCATGCCATGCCATAGTTAAGAGTGGTTATGCCCTGCCATAGTTAAGAGTGTTTGTGCCATGTCATAGTTAAGAGTGTTTATGCCATGTCACAGTTAAGAGTGTGCATGCCATGCTATAGTTAAGAGTGTTCATGCCACACTGGAGTTAAGTCTGTTCATGTCTTTGTTTAATGAGTGTTCTTGCCTGAGTTAAATGAGTGTTCTTGCCTAAGTTAAATGAATGTTTCGTACCTGAGTTAAGCTAGTGTGACTAGTCATAGTCCTGTTCTGTTTTGTGCTTCATGTCTCATCCCGAGTTGAGGGATAGGTTTTTCCGTTCTAAGTACAAAAGTACTATGGTTCTCCATGCAGATGCAAAGGTTTCCTCATACAATGTGTGATTCTTTTTGCTAGTGCTTGCATACATTTTTGCCTAGATATAGATAAATTTGGCCAGGTGCTAACATTAATCACTCACAGAATGCTCACCTCAGCTACTGCCACCTTCAGCCCCATGCTGCTGAACCAAATATACATGAGCTTTAAACTAGAATTGCACAGTGTTTGACCACCTGGAAAGGAGGCTGGAGAGAGACTGTTAACACTGAAACAAGGTAAACTGGTAAAACCAGGTAAATCTCCTGCTGACTTTTTACTAACATTTCACACTTTAGCTGCAGAGGGCAGATGGAATGAACCTGCATTGAAAACTGTTTTTCAGCAAGGCCTCAACAATGCACTCCAATACCCTGAGGCTTAAGCTGTTCATTCAACTCGCATTCGCACAGACAATCTGAGCAGGGTCTGAAAACCCAGCCCCTCCATTGCCAGTCTCCCCCAGTCCACATCGTCTCGGACCAAACCTGACCCACTGAAGTGGCTCAAACCAGCCTATCCTGAGGATAGAAATAATAGTGTAAATGCCTCTGTTTTTATTGTGGGAACAGAGGACATCTCCACACCACCAGCACTTTCAGATCAGAGAATACATATCATGACCAGGTGAGCTACAATATCACACCCATGATTGAAATCAAATGTATCTCACTATCTGTAGAGTTATCTTAATGCTCTGAGTCAGATTTCATCTCTTCCCTTGTTGTACTCAGGTGCGACTGGATATTTTTTGGAAGAAACAGTAGTTGACGTTGAATATCTCCTCTTTCCCCTAATATGCACACAGGCATATTGCATACAGAAACTCTCTCATTCATGATCACCAAGTCACTGCTTAATCCCATGGTTCTAGATTTCCTCATAGCTATCCACTCATGACCCCATCATTTCTTGGAAAAGAGACGAGCTCATATCCTGGAGCACAACCTGCTTTAATCATTGTTTGTCTCTCCCATGTCATTCTACTCATGGAAAATCCTGAGACCCCAAACAAAGTGAGAATTCCAGGATTGTATGCTGACTTTGCAGAAGATTTCAGCAAAGCAAAGGTGTCAAAGTTACCACCCCACCAACCCTGGGACTGTTCCATCAAGCTGCTGGCAGGCACTAGTTCATGCATTGACTATAGGGGATTGAATGCAGTCATGGTTAAATATCACTACCATTTGCCACTGGTGCCATTCTTCATTGAAAAGGTAAAAATTCTTTAGAAAACTTGATCTTTGAAAGTGCATATAACCTGATCCACATTAGGGAAAATGATGAATGTAAGCAAAAACTTCATACCCATACTAGACACTATGTGTACCAGGTCATGCCATATGGTCTAACCAATGCTCTACCATGTTCCAGGTCTTCATTAATGAGGTGCTCAATAAATTCCTACAATCATGCATCATATCCTCATTTACCACATCCTAATTTACACTCAAACCACGGCTGAACACATTGCCCATGTACATGTAGTGTTCAGGAAGCTCCTAGAAAATAATCTGCACTGACTGAGCACTTTATTATGAACACCTGTACACCTATACATTCATGCAATTATCTAATCAGCCATTGTGGCAGCAGTGCAACGAATAACATCATTCAGATACAGGCCAGCAGCTTCAGGTAATGTTTATATCAACCATCAGAATGGGGAAAAATGTGAACTTGACCATGGTATGATTGTTGGTGCCACATGGGCTGACAGAAAGGCTACAGTAACTGAGATAATCACTCTGAACAATTGTAGTGATCGGAAAAGCATCTCAGAATGCATAGCACATCAAATCTTGAGGCAGATGGGCTACAATAGCAGATGACCATGTCAGGTTCCACTTCTGTCAGTCAAGAACAGAGAGTTGAGGCTGCAGTGGGAACAGGTTCACCAAAAGTGAAGACTGGAAAATCATAGCCTGGTCTGACTATTCTGGATTTCTGCTAAGGCACACCGATGGTAGGGTCAGAATTTTGCACCAACATCAATCAACATCAATCCATGGACCCAACCTGCCTTGTGTCAACAGTCCAGACTGGTGGAGGTGGGGTAATAGTGTTGGGAAAGTTTTATTGGCACATTTTGGGCCTATATGAGTATTGTTAGTGGCCATTTGCATCTCTTTATGGCCAAAATCACTTCCAGTACAATAATGCACAAAGCAAAAGTCATCTCAAACTGCTTTCAGGAATATGACATGAGTTTAATGTTCTTCAATGGCCATCCCAGTCACCAGATCTGAATCCAATAGAACACCTTTGGGATGTGGTAGAATGGTGGTTACAGGCATAACCGTGGTTCTATGAAGGGTGGAAGACCACCAGAGTTGGTCAGTACATGGTGGAAGGAGTCGTGTCTCATACATTGCATCGAGAATCTCGTATGATTCAGTCACACATGACCTTGACTGATGGTGTGTCGGAAGCTATATCAGTTTCCGCCTACGTCATGGTCTGTCTCCTAGTCATTCTCACAGTCCAAGGGACCAGAGACTCTGGCAGTCTTCCACCGTTCATAGAACCATGGGTACACAAGTAACCAGCTCTCTATTTCACTGTTGATGGCCAGAGATGGTCAGCACATGGTGGAAGATGAATACAGCCAAGTCACGAGGAACACAACCTAAGCGTTGTCTGATAATACAGCGGTGCTAACCAAGGGAATAGGGTCCACATTAAGCCTATAAAACCTTGTGAATGCCCAAGGTGATGCCCATATGACCGCCACACATACCTCAGAGAGGGGTATGCCATGCAATGCTGCCCAAGAAGTGGCCACTGCCTGGATTGAATGACACCTGATAGATGATCATGCCTTGTCACTCTTGTCAAGGCATATCAAGTGATATGCCCTGACAAAAGTGTCTACTACCCAGTGAGCAAGCCTTTGCTTTGACAAGGGTGCACCTCTTCTGCCGAGCCCGAAACAGATGGATAGTTGATCCGTGGTATGCCATGAAGTGGTCCTTAGCATGTATTGCCTTAACACATGAACTGGACATAAGGCTGCCTGGAAGGCCTCATCGTCCTGTTCAAACATGGCCAAAGTGTAATCTGATTATCCTCTGGCCGCCACCAGAGCATGCAACTTGCTGACCCTCCTGATTTCTGTTATGGCCACAAGGAAAGCAGTCTTCATAGAAAGACTCCTAATATCTGCTTGCTCAATCGACTCATAGGGTGCTGAACACAAACTGTCTAACACCACCTGCAAAACCCACTGTGTATACACCACCCATGCTCTTGGCTTAAGACACATAGAAAAGCCACCTTAAGAAAAGCCACCACTAGCCTATCTGCACATGCCTCACAGGATCCCGGTGTACTGTCACAGCTGCCGTAAACACCTTAAGAGTGGCTGGGGAATGTCCCATGTCCAATAAGTACTGCAGGAATTCCCAATACCATGCTGATGGGACAGTCAACTGGGCTAAGAGCTCGGTCTGTAACCCATGAAACAAACAGTTTCCACTTACTGGTATAAGTGCGAAATATAGTGTTCCTCACTCCTGCTGAAAAATGGGAGAGCATCCTATCAACCCCAGGGGCCAGATGTATAGCTTCAATCTGTCCAGCGAGGGATGCCACAGCGCTCTGTTCATCTATGATAGCAGATCCTTCTGAGCTGGCAGTGGCTGAGGTGGGCCAGTTGTGAGAGTTGATAGAAGGCTGAACTAAGGCATTACTGGCCAACGGGGGCCACTAGAATGAGCCTGTGATGCTCTCCTTTACATGCCTCAGGACGGACCAGTGGAATATGGGAAAGACATAGAGAAGGAGGTCTGGCCATTCATGGGCCAGGGCATCCTGGCCTAGCAAACCTTGTTCCTCCTGTGCTGAGAACCACAGCAATCAGTGTGCTGTTGCCTTGGTGGCAAAGAGGTCCACGGCTGCTGTTCTGTAAGTCCTCCAGGTTGCCTGGACAGCCTCCTTGTGCAGACACCATTCCCCTGACTTGGACCCCGCACAGAATAGTGAGTCCGCCACACTGTTGCAATGGCCGGGGCGGGGATGTGTGCTGCTTTGGTGATTGACTAAAAACACCACTGTGGTGTTGTCCATCCTCATCAGAATGTTTCTAGACTGAGTTTTTTCCTGAAATGTCTCAGGGTCAAAAGTATTTCCCACAACTCCAGAAGGTTGATGTGAGATGCACCTAGATGTGGGGTCCAGCTTCCCTGTATGCCTTGTATGCCTTGTATGCCCAGTATGCCAATTGAGGGAATTGTCCATGGTGACCACTTCCCTGTGTGCTGGGATGGCAATATTGGTACACCTCTTTGTAGAAACCTCTCCTTCCTCCAGTGTCTCAGAGAGGCAGTGCAGCTAATCATGACTCAAACTAGAGTGCGCCGATTGTGCACCGGTGAAAAACATCTGGCTATCAACCAGCATTGGAATGGGTGAAGATGCAAAAGTCCTAGCTGGATGACTGATGAGGCCACTGTGAGAAGGCCCGCCAGCTGTAGGACATTGATAAAGTGCAGCTTGCAGTAAACCTGGAACCTTGCTAAGGTTCTCCGCAAGGCCCGCCTTCTGCTGTCTGTGAGGGCAGCCTACATTGACCTGGAGTCCAAGCACGTATCGAGGAAGTACACTGAATGGCATAGGTTGAAGCAGCTCTTCTGAAGGTTTACCTTCAGCCCCAAGGTGGCAACATGATGTAACAAGTGCTGTGTGTTGTTGGCAGCTTGCTAAGGTGATCTGGCACACAGCAGCCAATCATCCAAATATGGGAGAATCAGCATGCCCCCCTGCTGAAAAGGTTCCAGTGCCACCTGAACGCACCGTGTGAAGACCCGGGGAAAAAGAGAAAGGCCAAATGGTAGGAGTTGGAACTGATATGTCTTGTCCTGATATGTGAGCTGAAGGAACCTTCTGTTGTGCATATAGAAGGATGCATATAGAAATATGCATCCTTCAAGTCCCCCAAGGTTAAACACATTCCGTGTTCAATAGCATGTCGGACATCTGCCACCCATAACATTTGGAAAGGAAGACACTAGAGGCTCTTGTTTAAGCATCTGAAGTCCAGGATGGGCCTGAAGCTCCCATCCTTCTTCTGAACAAGGAAAAAATTTGAATAGAATCTGGGGATTGTTGTGGATAAAAAATGTCATAAAATAAACATAAGGGAGGCCTAGCATCCAGCAAAAGGGAGAAGAAGGAAAAACGGGCACCTAGACACATAGAAGCGGGATTAGGCGGACATTGACAGATTGGAATTACGAGCAATTTAAGAGCAGTAATAGTCAAAAAAGTCGAAAAGAAGTGTACGAGCTGAGGAGTGCTAAAAACACACACACACACACGCTCGTACAGTCAAGTGCGGGCAAGTAGACACAACATACATACACACACACTCTCTCTTCCTCATACACACACATGAATAACTTTAATAATATCTTATAGTAATAGAGAAACTCTATAAAAAACAGAATAGTAGGATATGCAGGACAGTAGAACTGTAATGATATTAAGAAGTCGGAAGTACAGTAAACCACTTTTCAAGTAGTATAAATATATATAAAATAAGAAATATAGTGCAAATATGAAAATAAATTATAAACGAGAAATACAGGAAAAATAGAAAAATATAACTTACTCATGATTCAGATGGTGAAGATTCTCGTCTTGCAAGGAAAGCCTTAATTTTTAGAAGAACCATGAAGAGAGCCAGTTATAAGGGTGGCTGGGTCAAACTGCCCCCCCCCTCGAGATAACGATAAGACCAAGGTCCCTCCCGGTTGTTTAGTCGTCTTGTCTACGTCATTTTATTTCCCTAGGTAATTGAGAATCCTGGTTTCTAACCACCTAAGGTAAATGAGAATCCTGGTTTCTGACCACCTAAGGTAAATGAGAATCCTGGTTTCTGATTCTCTGTGTAATTCAAAACTCTGGGTTTTTATTTTCTGGGTTATTAGAAATGCCTGGGTTCTGATTCTATGTGTAAGTGAAATAGGCCTTTTCTGGAAACATATGGGTTATCTAGTGTGTAAATACAGTATAAATACTGGAGCTTAAGCTCAGGGTATGGGGATCACTTTTGAGAATTCTCATCGGTGTGGATCTCGTGTGGTGGAATGGAACAATAAAGCTGGACCCTTGCTTCTTCTCACTCACGGCTGGTGTATTTTTTCTATCTCCAACTGGGCTCAGAGGTAGATGTGAGTATTGGCTTCTAAGTTGAGTTTTTAATGTTTTTGGGTAATAGGCTAAATTCGAGTCAACAGGATCTATTGCACCCTTCTCCAGCAGCTTTCGTACCTCCACTGATAGGGCAAGGGCCTGATGAGGGCTCTGGACCACTGTGGGATGAGCTTGGGTGCTCACTGGGGGTCTGTGATGGAACTGAAGGCAACAGCACCTCTCAAGTGTGTCGATAAGCCATGTGTTGTCTATAATACCTTGCCAACTCTGTCACTGAGAGGTTGAAAAGTGGCCTGTCACAGACCGTGAAGCCAAGGGTCTCCTGGGCAGCCAGACCAAAGACCTGAACAGGCACAGGTGATAACTGGTGAAGGTTGTTACGGCATGCTTCTGGAAGCCTGGACTGGGCAAGCCACACCTGTCATCTGGCTTGTGTAATTAGAACCTTTCCACTGGAGAATGCCATTGATCTCAAGGCCTGCAGAGAAGTGTCAAGCAGTTCTGGTACCATGTTATCTGTCATCGTCATGGTAGAATGGAGTGCCATCAACAGATGGGCGATTTAATTTTCCACATGACTCAACCCTGAAACAGTGTCCAGACTAATAAGTCATCAGTATGCCTGCATTCTGGGTTGGGGCAGCTGAGTTCCTGTTTCAGGGCTTCATCCGGAGATACCACCAAGGAAGAAAGACATGGCTCTATAGGAGATATTTTACTGAGCCCTATATTCTGGGCTTCTGTCATTGCTGCCAGTGTGCATGCTATATCTGGCCTGGATGATGGGGCTGAGCAAAATGCAGAGAAAACCACTTCTGTAAAATCTGCTTGTATTTCCTCATTTGTAAGTCACTTTGGATAAAAGCATCTGCTAAAGGAATAAATATGAATGTAAATGTAAAATCAGGACAGCCAAGTATCCGAAAGTCCTCTGGCTCTGTGCCTGGACAATGCAATAGGTTTGAATTTATTTTTTACTGCCATTGAGCCATAGGCAATCACTGAAAGATCCATATGTGGCTCGCGAACCATAGGTTCCCGAGCCCTGACACAGACAATAGACTTTGTCACAAAGCATTTTTAATATGGATGTAGCTTTAGATCCCTAATGACTAAGCCAGAGGCAACAGTGACAAGGTAAAAAATCCTGAGTTGACATGAAGTAGACTTTGAGGGAAACCAGACTCAAAATGGGACCCATCCACTTTTGGGTGACACCTGAAAGTGGGATTAAATATCATTACTCTTCTACAATTACCAATTGCCAATTATATCTATAATCGGAACACTGAGATATTACACTTCTAGCACTAAGTAGAAGATTATTCTTTGTAGTCAGATGAATAAGTTTACAGTTATAATTCACTGGAGTCAGTTAATTAATTAAATGTTTTGGAGTCAGATATTTCAATTATAAAGCTAAAACACACATTTAACCTTTGTCTACACCTAGTTCCGTCTTTGGTCATAGGAGAGCAGCGGATTAAGTTAAGAACACTTTATATTTTAGCCCTACACTAGGATCTTGGAAATAAGGTGGAGGTTATATGGGCTTATAGAAAGGAGAGCACCATATTAGCTGCTAAATCATTACCCAGAAAAAAATAAATGCCACTAACTGATAACCGCTAACCTTTGGATTAACACACCACTGCCAGTGTGTGAATCGTTAAAAAAGGAACACACCCTCTAGCATAAGTGGTGTCAGCAGTATCTCTAAAAATCTTAACTCTGACTCTATGATTGGCTATGGCACAGGAGCCCCCTGTAACACATTCAAGGCATTCATTTTCTTAACCTACATATGTGGTTTAACACATCTGACATTTTTCAATACAGAGCACACACTAATTAAGTGGCCTTGTTCATGTCAATAGAAGCACTTGCGAGGGGCTGTATGAGAAGTGGTGAACATGCAGGTTTGTAGGGTACACATAAGATGATGGATCACTTTGTGAAGACACTATAACAACTGTCTTCTGTGTAAAATGAACTCATCTGTCAAAGTCAAGCCCAAGACAGAACATAGATTGTTGGTTATTTCGGATATACAACTAACTCATCTTGCTCTTGAACTCTTGCAGGAGAATCAGTTCTTTCAATAGTTTAAAATTCACAACCCCACTATTTTAGCACCATTTTTCAACTACAATTAATTTTTCACAATTTAACTCAAAATATATTTGACTAGAAATTTTAATTAATTCTAAAATTCTGCTGGCATTCTTTGGGCACCAGCCCTGAAGAACCTTAGCTTTCAGAATATCATAATCCAAACTCTGGGGCTTTCCCAATTTACTTGCACTGTATGATTACCCTTACCCTTACTCCACCCAATATAGCTGGATAAGTGCATAATTTATTTTGTAATTCTTTAAGTGAGTGACTAGGTATTCCACAAATTTCAGTAATGAGCTCTTATACATGTTTTAAGGGCATTGAAGCTGTGACTTAATAAAATGGCAAACACATGGACTGCAATGACAGGTGCAGAAACCCTAGGCTTGAGATCAATGCTTCTGGTAGAGAGACTTTTAATTCATTAGTAGTATGGGCAGATGAAGCCTTGCAAATAAAACCATTTGGGATGTTGCTTATGGCTCTCAAGGAAATCCTGCCTACAGTAAGAGATGCAAGGAGCACAGAGATCACTTCAAGTTATTGCAACAGCATTTAAATATAAGTGGAGTGATGTATTAGAATCCTTCCCTCCACTTCATGTGGAAATGTCTGAAAGTGAAAAGAGGATGGCCAAAAATCAAGCACAGTATAAGCATATCAATGACACTGAGACCAGTGTCATCTGGCACTAAGAGCAGTGTTACTTCTGGACATTTCTGAAGTACCAAAACAGAGTTCACAGTCTAACCTAACCAGATTTACAGATTGAATAACACTTCATTGCAGCCCATGTGCTCTGTGGTAAAATTGAGTGATCAACAGTAGAATACAGTATCAAACACTGAGCAATTTGTATCCTCAAAATGGTACAATATCTGCACCCCAAGTGAGTTTTAACTTTAGTTACATTTGAGAACAGTATCAAGTATCAAAATTTTCAGTCTCAGTAAAGTATGGTGTTGGCACTATTTTTGCTTATATGACCAATAGCTAAGAGGTGGTCTTTAGCGAGATCCATTTCAGTTCAGCATACTGTATGGGCTCATAGGGGAAAATGCTAATGGATGTCAGTACTAGGCTTGTGAGACAGTATCACCTGACCACCCTTTGGAGGGATGTAGATTTCAGCGACACTGAGAAAGGAAAAAAAGGGGGCATGGCCAGAAATAAGTAATGAGTGCAGTTTACACATTATGTCATGAAAAAAAATGGAAAAAATACCAGACAAAATGCTTGCAAAATTCAGGACTGTAAATAAATCTAATTAGTTATTAGCTGTAGAAGCTAATTACAAAATTTTATACATTATGCCTGCATGTTGAACAGCAGCAAAGATACTTGAAATTAATTGAAATCTTGTGTATTGAAGTAGCCCTGGTAAACAAGAAGTTGTTTCACTTTCTTAATTTAAGCCCTCACTCATGTGTTTTGCAAGCAAAGACATTCAGGGCTTTATCTGTTTGGCAAGTGTGTACAAGAGTACCTAAGAAGCATTGCAGAATGATGTTTTGTTGCCCTGCCCCAATGTCTGATAACATAGGCTATTAAGGTTTGCATAGGACTACAAAATAGGCTGAAATTAAACACATATTATGAGATACAACACAATTCATTTTTGTCTATTTTAAAGTTGCAGAAACCACATTTTCCAACAGACACAAGTTTATGAGTCCCCAATGAGACACCATCCACAGTGTTGCACTGTGCTGCAATGGCTGCCACATACACTTTCAATGTAGATGGAGACTTTCTACTGTATAGCAGTCCCAAGTCTAACCAGAGGTGTTCACCATTCATGCCATATTAAAGGGTCATGAAACCTCCCTCTTTCAGCTCAAGTCTACCTCTCAATGTTTTTGAAAAATGCAGCTTAAATGGGCATGGATGGCTGTGTGAAGAAGGGAGGGGGAGTGGACATGGCAGGGAAAGGCAGGAGAGGAAGATGGGGTGAGCCTTCAGAACCCTCAAAAAAAGATGGATAGTGACAAAGTTTGTAGATGAGGCAGAGGATTGTTATTCCTTCAATTATAGAATCACGTTAAATTGAGAAGTGAAGATGTGAATGGGTGCAAGGTTAAATCAAAAATTACAAGAGACACAGGGAATCAGCAAAGCACAGGGAAAGAGCAGTTTTTTTGTAGATATATTATAGAAAAGACAACTGCTAACAGAAAGGAAAAAGAATGAACATTTAATGAGAATAACCAGAATATTAAATATAAGAGCGATAGTAGAAGAGTGACCATATGTGAATTGGAATGGAGTAATAGGGATAAATTGGAAGGTAGAAATATTGGGTTATTTACTGGATGAGTTTTGTCACCAGAATCTGCATTCTGTTAGACTACCTATTGACCAGCTGGTTGCACCTTATTTAAGAACAGGGGAAGAAAGTGGCTATGAATGAGGAAAAGGAGAATCTGGCAGAATTATAAGTAATCCTGAAACTTTTATAAGTAATCCTGAAGTATCTCCAGCATTAAGTAAAGTAAGTAATTAAGGTAAATTGGGTAAGGCGAAAGAGAACAGCAGAGGGAGAGTTAATGCAAATAGAGAGTGCACACCCTTAAGAAGACTAGTAGAAACCATTATACCAAGTGCCAAGTATAAAGTGCTTCTTAGGGACTTCTAGAATTTGGGAAGAATAGATTAGGAGGTATGAGTTATATTCACTTTTATCCTGTAAATTGAATGCAAATTTAAGAAGTAATTAAAGCTGCAAGCAGCAATGAATGGGCCCTCACAGCCAGGTGCATGCTGGGGCTGCTCTGCCAGGGGAAAGCCATTTCTTTTTTTAAAACACTTTTTAGCACTTGTTTGTTGTTATGAGTGTATCACAATGTAAAACATGTCATTTCCGGTTGGAAGTAGGTGGCGCTATGACCTTAATTGAATATAGGCATGAAGATGTCTTCAGGCCAGGACTCTTATCAAACATGTGAAGTTTTGGGAAGGTTAGCCATTGCTAGCATGTTTAGAATTTGCTGGAATATTTTTTATATGTGCCCTGTGTGTGCGGAGTTTGCATGTTCTCCCCGTGGTGCGGGGGTTTCTCCGGGTACTCTGGTTTCCTCCCCAAGTCCAAAGACATGCATGGTAGGCTGATTGGCATGTCCAAAGTGTGTAGTGTATGAATGGGTGTGTGAATGTGTATGTGAGTGTGCCCTGTGATGGATTGGCACCCTGTCCAGGGTGTACCCTGCCTTGTGCCCGATGCTCCCTGGGATAGGCTCCAGGTTTCCCCATGACCCTGAAGGAAGGATAAGCGGTATAGAAGATGGATGGATGGAATTTTTATATGTTGCTAGGAATACATCAGTGTAAAACATGTCACTTCCTGTTGTCAGCACGTGTCACTATGACTCTAACTTAATATTGGTATGTAGATGTCCTCAGGCCTGGATTCGTATTAAATATGTGAAATTTGGTACAGATTGAACATTGTATGTTTGTGTTCGTGGCATGAAAAGCATGCTGTAGCACTTAGCTAAGTGTTGCTAGCATGGTGTAACATGTTTCTAACATGTTGCTAGAATAGTTACCACTTGCTGGCATACTTTAATATGTTGATAGGAGTACATCACAGTGTAAAACATGTCACTTCCTGTTGCCAGTGGGTTTGACTATAACTGAATATTGGCATGAAGATTTCTTCAGGCTGAGACCTTTATCAAATATGTGAAGTTTGAGGCAGATTGGACATTGTATGTATGAGTTTCATGGTGAAACATCTAAATTTGTGAGACTGCCACGCCCATGCCGTGCAGCAAAAAACTCAAAAGCTTCGCAATGTAACATCGCTAAGGCCTTTAGATTAGACTGACGAATATGATGTCGATCTGATGAAATCTCTAGGAGGAGTTCGTTAAAGTACGAGGCCTGGAAATGGCAAAAACAGAGCAAAAAATAAAGAGAAAAAATCAAAATGGCTGACTTCCTGTTGAGTTTAGGGTTCAAGAGATTTTAGTAAGTATTGGCATGTTACACGTGTACCGAATTTTGTACATGTAGGTGAAACGTAGTGCGAGGTGCAAATCGTTGAAATATTGTAGGTGGAGATATTGAGCCATTTTGCCATGCTTAATTCTGGAACCCCTATCAGATATAAATTTTCACCAGTTCTGATGCATTTACAAACTTTTGCAAGCTTTTGGGTATATTTAGGCCCTCAAAAATGTGATTCTTTTGAGAAAAGAAGAAGAAGAAGAAGAAGAAGAAGAAGAAGAAGAAACGAAGTAGGTCCAATAGGGCCTCACACCAGTGGTGCTTGGGCCTTAATTAGACCAAAAACTTGTTTACAGCAAAAACAGCAATACCCATTGCGTCCTGAACTATTGAAGGGCTGGTCTCAGCAGGAGTATTAACTGAAACATCTGGTTACTGCAATACTCCCATATTACCTGTTGCTAAAACAGATAGGTCAAAATGACATCTAGTGCATAATTTATGAGTAGTCATTGATGTAGTAGAAGATTAGCCTGCAGAAGTTCCCAATCCACACATGTTGTTACTCAATGTCCCTCCTGATGCCAAATAATTTACTTTAATTGATATTTGTCCTGCATTCTTTAGCATTCCTGTGGCTGAGGAAAGTAGATACCTATTTGCTTTCACTTATGCTGGAAAACAAAATATGTACACCAGAATCCCACAGGGTTTTAAACAGCCTCATTTGTTTAACCAGATTCTTAAGGCTGATTTGAAAGGCCTCACATTGGACAGCACACGGCTGCAGTATGTGGATGACCTTCCCATTTGCTCTTCATCTCTTGAGCAATGTCACAAAGATTCTATCAAATTATTAACTAAGTTAGCTCAAGGAGGACACAAGGCCTCTAAGATTAAATTACAATATTGTCAGCCACAGGTTGAGTACTTGGGAAGGTTAATTGCACATAAAACTAAGGCTAGAACACCAGCCCAACTAGAAGGCATAAGTAAAGCACTGTTAGCACAGACAGTAGGACAAATGATGACATTTTCAGGTATGACAGGTTTTAGTTCAGAATGGATAGAGGATTATGCAAGTAAGACTGCTCCACTAAGAGCAATCATAAAACAAGCAGGGCATCAGCATATGTGTTCACCATTACTGTGGAACAATGATGGTTTACTGGCCTTTGAGTCATTAAAAAGGGAACTTCAGGTCGCATCAGAACTAGCTACCCCAGATTACACCAATTCCGTTTCATTTGTATGTGGCCGATAGAACAGATGGCTATGCGCCTGCAATATTGATACAAGAAACATGTAGTGATAGGAGAATGCAGCCCATTGCTTACTAAAGCACCAGGTTAAACAGTGTAGCACAAGGCTACCCTCTGTGCTATTACCCAGGGCTTCCCAGTAATTATTTACACTCATCATAAAGTTGTGGAGCTTTTACACCAAGGACGATTTGTCTTGACTCAGGCTAGGTATTTAGCTTATTCATTTCTTTTGACCCTGACATCATTATCAAGCGTAGCACTATGGTAAATCTGGCTGATATTATAATGCTGCAATGTGAAGGGCAACCACATGACTGTGTAGCAGACTCATTAACTTTTACTCATCTTTGACCAGATTTGGAGTCCACACCTATTTCAGATGCAGATGTAGACTACTTTTGTTTATTTTGCTTTAGCGATCATTTGGGTAATCATGCAGGGTACTCAGTACTAAAAAAACAAAAGGAAGATTTTGTGACTATAGTTTCACAGCACTGTGAACAACCATTCTATGCCCAATTAGCTGAATTGAAAGCTCTCACTACAGCAGGTTAATTGGCCAATAGATGCACTGACTCATGGAGTTTCACATATTTGGAGCTGTTTGAAAACAGAGAGGCTTTTGAAAAAGTAAATGGAAAATGGTCTGCAATTCTATAATGCTTTTTAACCTTAGTGGTTCTACAAAGCACTTTACACTGTTAATCATTCACCCATTCACACATACACACACACACCAATGGCAGCAGAGCTGCAATGCAAGGTGCTAGCCTGCCATCGGGAGCAACTTGTGGTTTAGTGTCTTTCCCAAGGACACTTCGGCATGTGGAGACGTGTGGGCCAGGAATTGAACCCTATGATTAGTGGACATCTCGCTCTACCACCTGAGCCACAGCCGCCCCCAAAATTCCACCCAGCATCCTGAACAAATAGTTCAATTGCTTTCTGCTATGATGCATCAAAAACGGCTAGCAATCATTAAGTGCCAGGCACACAAAAAGGTAATGACTTTGTCATTAAAAAAATAATGCTGCAGATTTAGAAACTAAAAAGGCCTCAGGATGCCAGGTGGTTCTTATTCACCCAGAGCCTAATTTGGATGACATTGCTCGCATTTGGCGTCAGGCAACTCCTCATGAACATTCAGTGTGGCAACAGAGGGGCACCAATAGAGATGCTAATGATATGTGGCGCTCACATGAAGGGAATATGATCACACCTACTACTTTTATCACTGTGCTCATTTCAGAATCGCATGGGTTTGATCATTGTGAGGGGGGTGGGAGTAATAGCAACACCATTAGCAGATCAAGCTGCAGGAACAGTGATTAAAATTTTGACCCAAGAAGTAATTCCCAGATTTGGCATAGCATCACAGATCAGTTCTGACAATGGTTCAGCATCTGGAACACTGAAAATGGTGTTACAACAGCTGAGAATAAAACATAGACTGGGATGTGTTTATTACCCTCAATCACAAGGAATGTTGGAAAGGGTGAATGGTACTCTCAAGGCTAAGCTTAACAAGGTTTGTGCTCACACCAAACTTAACTGGTTAGATGCTCTACCTCAAGCACTGATAAGTTATCACATGCACGCTAACAGAATTACGTATCTAACTCTGCGTGAAATGCTTACAGGTGAACCAATGCCTGCAACATATCAGAGAGCACCTGCAAATGGAACTGAGTGCAATATGCAATGACTAACTGCTATCCCCGAAGCTATTTATTCGGGGTGGCTGTGGCTCAGTAGGTAGAGCGGGTTGTCCACTAATCGTAGGGTTGGCGGGTCTATTCCCAGCAAGAATCTTCCTTGGGCAAGACACTGAACCCCAAGTTGCACCTGATGGCAAGCTAGCACCTTGCATGGCAGCTCTTCTACCATTGGTGTGTGAATGGGTGAATGAGAACCAGTGTAAAGCAATTTTGTAGAACCCCTAAGGTTAAAAAAGCACTATATAACTGCAGACCATTATTTATTCACAGGAACAGAACAGGGGAGTGAGAGAAGAGGCAGAAGCTCAGTGTCCAGTGGTTCCTGGAGATCAGGTATATCTAAGGAGATCAGGAGAAAGTGGAATGAACCTAGAAGGGAAGTACCATATAAAGTGGTAGGAGCAACCGCAACAGCAGTACAGGTGGAAGGTAGGACTGCTTGGTACCATTTGAACCATTGCACTACAGTATCTAGACTAAGACCTAGGAGACAAGAAAATGGTCAGGCTACCGAAGAAGCAGAAGGTCAAGTGGCTAACACCTAAGAGGAAAGTCAGGAAAAGGTAAGAGAGGGCTTAGTTGAAGGTGAAACCAGTGGTAGGCCAAAGTCATGAAAGAGAAGGAGATGAGCCAGGACCAGCCACAACAGAACAGAAGAGAGTGGGTGATCCTGTTGCTGCACGTGGTTCTGACATATCTGGTACACCTACTGAGGGGGATAGAGTTGAACCATTGCCCATCCCTGAGCAGGAGGGTGAAGATGATCCTGGTGCTGAGCATGATATTGATTTACCTGTAGAAGCTCCTCCCACTGACCCAGGCACTGAAAAAGTCCAAACAAAAACGTAGTAGTATGGTGAAAAAAGAGAAACTATTGGAAATAGCACAACATAACAAATGGTAGACAAATGGTAGACAAAATTTGATACAGAGACGTAGTCAAAAACAGGCAATGGGTCGGGCGATCCGTAAACAGGCATTAACTGGGCTAGGTGGGAATCAAAGCGAGGAAATGAGAAACAAGGTCATAAACATGAAACATGAAAAGAGGCAACGAGAAACGAGAGCTAGGTAAAAAGCTATACTCATCTACACTGGTCACTATGAACTAATTTATCTATCTAATCTAATACTCCACAAAGTGTTCTGGGAAGTGAGAGGTATATATCACAAATGTAATCATAGTTAAATGCTGACAGCTGAAACCAATGTAGACACACCCTCGAACAGCAACCAATGACAAAACAGGGAAGAGACAGAACAGAAACAAAACAAACGCACGTGTCCACAGTAAACAAAGTCACAGTCATCAACAATTGAAAAGTGTGTGCATGTGGCTCGTGCACGCGCGTGCACTCTGGCAAGCACACTGCAAGATGCAGTGCTGTCTAAAGGGGAAATCGTGACATTCAGATGCATGAACATCATGAGCTGGAGGTTGGGTGAGCTTATTGATTGTGTCAAAGAAAACCTTAGGACTATTGCTTGCTTTATTGATCATTATGGAAACCCAGACTGCGCAGAGTTCAGAGCAGTTTTCCTATAAAGCTGCTTGAGCTGTCTACCAATGACTTTTAAGGCCCAGAGCTCAGGTGTATACCAAGGGGAAGTGTGGGAGGAGTGGACAGGCCGCCCAGTCTTAATAGGAATGTGCTTATGCAAAATATCAGAAATAACAAAGTGGTATTTTGAGAGTATCGTTGAAGGACAGGAGATATCAAAAACATCAGAAATTGTAGAGGAAGCAGTGGAAGCAGAGAGTAATGTGGCATCAACAGATTTAAGGTCATCATTCTGTTACTGCATTTCTTTTGAGCAGTTAGACAGAGACTAAATTCAATTAGTTTATGATCAGAGATGATGGGAGTCGAATTCGGAGTTTGATGGAGTAGGATGCGAAGTTGGAGGCTCCTGCTGATTTTGATTAAAATTGTAATTAATTTGCACTTTTTGGTCATACAATAGATTTTGACTTATTCTACTCCGTTTCCTTGTTTGCACTTTTAACTTTGTGGTACCTTAAAATGTCTGGAAAGAACATGAAAACCCATGGTAGCATTCAGACACGACTGAGGCCAAGTGTGCGCACCGCGAGCGAGTCCCCTTCTTCCCCTGAATCTGCACCGCCGAGCGGTGACCCTGACTTCACCGCACTCAGGCTCGAGCTGCTGGCTTTACTGAGGAAGGACATCACCGATATTTTTGAAAAGGAACTCCAGGAGACTTTCAGGGTTGCGCTGTCTGCTGTTCAGCTTGACTTGCAGGCCATGAAAACACAGATGGCTAGTGATAAAGTTGCTACCGAGGCTACTATATCAACACTGAAAGGTACTGTTGGGGAAATGGAGCACGCTCTCTCCGGTTGCACCGATGACATAGTTCATATGAAGACTACTATCGAGTCTCTCACTGCGACCATGACTCAATTGGAGAATAAATGTGAATCGAGGTCACGGCGCAATAACGTTAGGATAGTGGGAGTTCCAGAGGGCGCTGACACATGTACAACTGCTGCTGTAACGGCCTTGTTAAAAGTTTGGTCTGGAGAAGGAGCTGGACTGGTCCCACCGGACCCTTCAGCCGAAGCCCAAGCCTGGTGAACGACCACGAGCTATATGTGCAGGTTCCACTATCATAGTGACTGTGTTGACATTTACACCGTGCGAGAGAGCTCCAGTGAAATAAACTGAGGGATTTGACCATCTACCGTTTTCCATGACTACACAGCCAAGATAGCCCGGGCCCAAGCTGTATTTAACGAGGTTCGGCGTCAACTTCGTGGTATTGAGGACGTTCACTCTGGAATACTTCACCCAGCTCGGCTGCGCATTACATATAACGGTGTTCAGAAGGACTTTATTTCAGCGGAGGAAGCAGGAGACTATGTTAAACTCTTGATATCAGGGTGAACTGCATCACCTACAGAGCGGCATCTTTTTCGCTCTATTTTTCTTTTTTTGCACTCGGCCATCCAGCTCTACAGCATTTGGATTTTTATTGAAGATATCGTCGTTGCATTACCTCGCCTAGATTTTGTGGACTCATTCCTCTTAAATCTACTTCTGTATTAATGGGGTTTTCTGTTTTGATGCTCTGACTGGGTTAAAGTTTCTGTTTATTTAATTGTATTAGTGTTTTTTCCTCGGCTTTACATCCTACACTGTTATATTATTTGTTACAAGTCTTTAAAAGTTAAGGACATTATATTTGTTATTGTGTGCAGACTGTTTATCAGACTTGAAGTCAGTAGGGGCTTTTTCTCTTACTGGAACTTTTTGTCTTGGTAATTTTGTTGGTTAGTTCAGCTTACTCTCCGAGTTGTTTTCACATTGTGGACAACTTTTGGTTATTGTGGGAAACACTGCTGTCTCATTTAAAAAAAAAAAAAAAATTATGGAGACTTTGGGTGTGTGGGTGTGTTTGGGGGATTGTGAGAGTAAACAAAACATGCCAATGCTTTGAAGGATGTGAACTGGAACGGAGTAATGTTAGCCAATTGCGAATCTGTTTTTAGAGGATTTAAACCTAACATGGTGAACAAATTATATTATAGAATTCAGGCAATTTTACTGGGGTTATCTCAGTGTGGCAAGTAATAATCTGTAAAGACCTTTGTAATATCACAGTCTAAAACTGGATTTAAAGAGAAGCAAATCAGTAAATGAATCACATAAAAATGATTCACATGAAAATAAATCACATGTAAATGAATCACATGAAAATGAATAAATAAATTAAAATAATCAGAGATGATTTCGTCAAAAGAGGAGATTGAAGCAAAATCAAACCCAGATGTACAGATTAAATCAAGATTATGACCATAGGTGTGAGCAGAAAAAGTCACATCTTGAGTCAAATTGAAACAGTCAAAAACAGACAATAGAGTTAGAGCACACTGTATCCACATAAATATTAAAGTCAACAAGCAGGAGGACACATGATGACAAAGTGCAGGCAAGAGTTACCAGTTCACTGAGTTCAGAAAAAAGTCAGATTAAGCCTTAGGTGGACAATTATAGTAGAATAATTGTGAGAGGACAAGGAAAATCAGCCTTCAGTACCATATATTCGAATATATTAGTGTTGTGAAAATTGGGTGAGACACAAATCATTTCGACAGATGACAGCAAGGCCACCTTGCCTTGTAGCCGCAATGTGGACAGGTGTCTATATCCATCTGGTGTAAATAGGTTTAGCTGCAAGTAATCACTGGGTACTTGCCAGGTTTCGATGAGAAGTAATCTATCGAGGTTTTTGTCCATGATCATTTCTTTGAGGTATGAGGCTTTATGAGAGATGATGCGGCAATTCAGAAGAGCAAAATGACAATGTGAAGCATCAGAGTTGATCGGCGAATTATACATCGTGATTGAGATATATCAGCGATTGGAAGCATCCTGCAATCAGTAGATGGTGACTTGGACTTAGGCTGGGCCCTGTTGTTAAACCAGATACATGGGATAGTACCAGATATTGAGCAATGAGTGCTCAGGGATACTGTGGATGAGCGGGGTGTATATCACGGACAACGAGTAATTTCAAGTGTCTGACAGTACTCGTATGTCGCAGAATCAAGATGGCACGTTTAATCCCTGAGCTGCAATGGTGAGTATCCAATCTCCATTTCAGTTTTATCAAGAAAAATAGAAGCAGAAAGGGAGCAACTGCCTGAGGCACATTTGTGCCGACAGATATGATGTGGACCACTAGCAATACCATGTCAGCCAGACTATCACATCACCAATATACAACTCACCAGGAGCATGGCAACCCATCCAAAGAGTAAGCAGTAAACAATCAGCACAACTGATACAGAGAGTGTTAACTAACTCACCAGTCGAGCTGGAAGTGATGGACAGAATGGGGAGAGAGCTTGCATCAGGCCAACAGCAAAACAAGCATCAAGTAGTGAGAAAAAACACAAAAGTATACAAAAGGTGAGCCAAACAGCGAAATAATCCACACAGGGCACATGCAAAACAAACAAAACAAATAAAAGTCTGGTGCAAAGCGGCAGCCAGATGTGCACAGTGTTCTCACACTGAACATATGCAAAGACTAATACAAAAAAATCAAACAGATTTTTTGCCAAATTATAGTCCTGATGTCTACTGGGACCAGAGAGTGCTGTAGCAGATATTTTCTGGGTTTGTGGAGGAAAACATTTGTGGGCCACATACAAAAATATGGAGAGGATTGTGTGCTAGAGTACAAATGATTCAGGAAATTACAATAGTTAACTGGAAGCCAGAGCAATCTTTTGAAACAGCAAAGAGAATTCACAGAATAAAAAGGGCCTACTTCCCAGACCCTAACGTGCATATAGATGCAATAGGACAACCTACTGAATATACATACCTAATTAATTCAAGGCTAGAGATGAGCTGAAGTCAGGATTTGAGTCAATACTGGTCTGGATAACACCCAACAAAAATACTGAATTGATTAATTACATTTACTACAATCAGCAGAGGTTTATTGACTATACAGATTATTCCTTGTCAGCATTAGGAGAACAATTAGTTACCACAAGTAAAATGGCATGGAAAAACAGACAAGATTTAGATTGGATACTAGCAGAAAAGGGAGGAGTCTGTGTGATGTTTAGAGACCAGTGTTGCACATTCATTCCTAACAACACTGAACCTAATGGAACATTCACTGAATCTATGAACAAACTGACTTGTAGGACTGTTGTTTTGCTGAGTTGTGCC
Source organism: Ictalurus punctatus (assembly GCF_001660625.3). Taxonomy (NCBI): domain Eukaryota; kingdom Metazoa; phylum Chordata; class Actinopteri; order Siluriformes; family Ictaluridae; genus Ictalurus; species Ictalurus punctatus. Next base: position 844,605 of record NC_030426.2, on the reverse strand, counting down.
CATGCTAAAATCATTTCTGGTTCAGGCCACTGTTAAACAAATGTCTCTTATGTCTGGGACAATTATGGACAATGACCTGTGTAGGAACAATAAACTGGTAGGAGAACCTTACGACCCCCCGCCGGATTGGCCCCCTAAGCCAGATTGCAGGGAGAGGGGACTTTATAAATGGTGTGCAAGGAAGTGGAAGCGTGGCAAAAAGGTGGGGGTCCATGCTAGGCTAAAAACAGGTCCCCTGACTTGGATACCTCAGTCAGACCGCCTCAGGAACAGCATTTCCAGCACCACCACACTGAGCACAGGGGCCTCTCAGGGTTGTGTGCTCAGTCCACTGCTGTTCACTCTGCTTACTAATGACTATTGAGTGCATCCTAAGCAGCTGCATCACTGCATGGTTCGAAAATTGCACCGTACTGGAACGCAAGACCCTGCAGCGGATAGTGAGGACAGCTGAGAAGATCATCGGGGTTCCTCTTCCCTCCATCATAGACATTTACACCACACATTGCATCCGCAAAGGTACCAGCATTGTGGATGACCCCATACAAACTCTTCACCCAACTGCCATCTGTGAAAAAGTACCAAAGACTATGTAACAGTTTCTTCTCCCCAAACCATCAGACTCCTCAGTACTCAGAGACTGGACTGTCACACAGACACACACACACACACACACACACACACACACACACACATACACACACACACTGAACTGAACACCATCCCTTTCCCCCTGCAATTTTTGCACATATCTGCACTGACTACTTGTACTTTTGAAAAAAATATAGCATAAAAAATATCATATTTAATTGTCACCACTACAGTCTTTACCTGCTACTGCAATAGCTGCTATGTCCATGGTATATGGTATAATCAGACGAATATTATGTCATCATATGTTATGTTTACATTTACAGCATTTTTAAATTATATTATTATTCTTTTTGCACTACCTGCTGTATCTGACACTTCTACACTAGAACTGTGTATTGGTCAACACTAAATTGTCACATACTGTGCCCACTGTCCCATTTTAGTAGTACTGTACTGTCTTACGTTGTTTGTACATGTTTGCAAATGCACTTTATGTGGAATGTCTAGGTCTTATTTAGTTCTGTGTCATCTCATGCAGTTAGTGTATTGTTTTATGTAGCACCATGGTCCTAGAGGAACGTTGTTTTGTTTCACTATGTCCTGTGCCAGCTGTTTATGGTTGAAATGACAATAAAAGCCACTTTACTTGACTTGAAGTGCTAGCCTAAACTTTCCCCATGGGCGACCCCATGTGATATGCAAAGTTAATGGGTTGAAGAAAAACATCATAATACTGCTGGGGCACACACTCCCTTGACGAAAGTGATACTTTTACCACTGATTGTAAATTATCATGTTGATTTGATCAACATGATAGTTGATTTGATTGCTTGATTGATGCTTGTATTTTTATTGTAATCAAGACTGATGAGTTTTTAAAGTGCAAGAAGAAAAATTCAGGTGAGAGCTCTAGCAATCACTACCACAGGTCAAAGAAGCAACAGACAAAACTAGAGGTCACAGCAGTAGCGGCAGATGCAGCAACAATGCCACCCTGCTGCCCATTTGTTCATCTAGACCTTTCCCCCTATAGTCAGAGAATTCCACCTCTGTCCATGGTCAAAACATACACATCATGAATGAAATTACAAATCACTCTTGAATTTGCCTAATGTTATGGCACTGTTTTCCTGTGATTGCTTAGGCAACAATTGTAGCGCATCTGTAACTGTGTGGCTCAACGTGTCTGGGTGCTTGGCCCCCAAAAATGCTGCTTGCATATTTCATTAGGGGCCAAGCACTGCAGGTGCATAGGCACCTACCGTTTTCATTCATCTTCTTCTTATTATTAAGGGTCAAACACTGCAGGTGCATAGGAAACAATTGTTTCGTTAGTGTTCTTCTTCTTATTAGGGACCGAGCACCAACGTTGCAAGGCACCTATTGTTTTTTTTTTGTCAATTACAACCCCAATTCCAAAAAAGTTGGGACGTGGTGTTAAATGTCAATAAAAACAGAATGTAATGATTTGCAAATCTCACAAACCCATATGTTATTCACAATAGAACATAGAAAACATATGGAATGTTTAACTGAGGAAATGCACCATTTTATGACAAAAATAAGGTAATTTTTTAATTTGATGGCTGTAACACATTTAAAAAAAAGTTGGGACGGGGCAACAAAGGCTGGAAAAGTAAGTGATACTAAAAACAAACAGCTACAGGTTTATTGGCAACAGGTCAGTAACATGATTGGGTATAAAAAGACCCTCTTAGAGGGTCTTTCAGAAGTAAAGATGGGCAGAGGTTCACCAATCTGCAACAAACTGCTTCTAAAATTTATGGAAAAATTTCAGAATAATGTTCCTCAACATAAAATTGTGAAGACTATGAATATCTCATTATCTACAGTACATAATATCATCAAAAGATTCCGAGAATCTGGAGAAATCTCTGTGCGCAAGGAACAAGGGTGAATATCAATATTGCATTCCCGTGATCTTCAGGCCCTCAGGCGGCACTGCGTTAAAAAAAGGTATGATTCTCAAATGGAAATCACTGCATGAGTTCAGAAACACTTCCAGATCTCATTGTCTGTGAACATAGTTTGCTGTGCCATCCACAAATGCTGGTTACAGCTCTATCATTCAAAACATGATCAGAAATGCCACCTCTGGGCCAAAACTAATTTAAAAAGGACTGAAGCAAAGTGGGAAACTGTTCTGTGGACAGACTAATCTAAATTTGAAATTTTTTTTGGAAACCCTGGACGCTGTGTCCTCTAAACTAAACTAATTAAACTAAAGAGGAGAGGGACTATTCGGCTTTTTATCAGCGCGCAGTTCAAAAGCCTGCATCTCTGATGGTATGGGGATGCATTAGTGCCTATTGAATGGACAGATTGCACATCTGGAAAGGCACCATCAATGCTGAAAGATATGTACAGGTTTTAGAGCAACACATGCTTCCCTCCAGATTCCATCCCATCTTTACTTCTGAGAGAATCTGCCTCTCTTAGATACTCTTTTTATACCCAATCATGTTACTGACCTTTTGCCAATTAACCTAATTAGTTGCAAAATGTTCCTCCAGCTGTTTCTTTTTAGTAACACTTATTTTTCCAGCCTTTTATGTCACAGGAAGAGTGTAGCAGGAAGCAGTGTCACTCGAGTGGCCCTCGAGCCGATGCTATTTTTTCCAAAATCTCTATACTTTAAAAATATAATCTTTTCACTTTTATAACGTTTACAAATATCACTGATACTATTTTAGATAAAAACAATCATAATGTTACGCTGTTGCTAAGTATATTTGGATCTTACAAACATCCACGACTAGCTTGTAGTCCCCTAGCATCACCTTAGTGCTAGCCTTGTTTACCTTCCACATTTATCTCATTTACCGCTGTTTTAAAAGCAAATATGTCGGTTGTTTCTACGCTTTTGAGTGCAGATGAGGACTTGCTCGAGCTGCACATGGTGCTGTTGGAACTGGAGGACATGGAGAAACAGATCTGCGGCCTTCTCGACAAGTAGGCCTAGCTGCAGGAGCAAAGAGCCGTGCTGGAAACAGCTTGTGCTTCCACTTATAACTCCAAGGTAAGCACACAGTGTGGTATTACCACTTCCAGCCCCTCTACGCCGTGTGTTTCTCTGTGCAGGGACCGTGCACCCAAGACTTATCCAGCCGAGATCTCCATCATGCCAGCGGCGACACTCCACAGACCTTGAGTGAACCAGCGGCGGAAGGCGCAGGCCAGAGCCCGGGCAAGGATCTCTCCTGCTACACCACCCCTGGAGTTCAAGATCCCAAATAGGATCTGCTTCGCCCCTCTCCTTCAGACCAGACCAAACACTGTGATTGTTGGGGACTCCATTGTGCGAAATGTGTGCGTCGCTTCATCTAACGGTAAGGTGCGCACACATTGTTTTTCTGGTCCTCGTGTCCTTGATGTCGCTGCGCAGGTACCAGGGATCCTGCAGAAGGACCAGAGCATTAAGTGGTTCTGTTGCATGCGGGGGTGAACGACATCAGGCTGCAGCAGACGGAGGTTGTGAAGAACTTTACCAGCCTAATCGAGACGGTATGAGGCAGATTGCCCACCACGAAGATCATCATCTCTGGACGTCTTCCCACATGCAGACACGGAGCTGAAAAGTTCAGTAAGCTTCTTGCTTTGAATGACTGGTTAGTTTCTTGGTGTAATGAACAGAGTCTGCTGTTTGTTAATAACTGTAATCTGTTCTGGGAGCGTCCTAGATTGTTTCATCCTGATGGCCTGCAACCCAGCAACCTCGGCACGGAACTGCTGTCAGACAACATCTCCAAGATGCTGCACACCAAGTGACTGCCTACCGGAAATATATCTTCCAACAATAAAAACATTTATCAAAATCAATGTTCAATCAAGAGTTCAGCACTTGAAATACATTCTATAGAGCAGGGGTGTCAGAGGTACGGCCTGCGGGCCAAAACTGGTCCGCTAGGGGGTTCAATCCAGCCTGCAGGATGAATTTTGAAAATGAAAAAATGCATAACAGACACGGATTAGAAATTTTCAATAAAATGCTATTCCTAAATTCGGGGTGCACTGTTTTAGTCAGAGTAAAAACACGGCACAACTCTGGGACTGGTAGCAATGTGCCTGTGTGCTTGGTGAGTATGCAACAAGTTTCGGTGCTCAAGGAATATAATATTCAGTGCCACTATGAGACTCATCATGGCGAAAAATACGACAGCTTGCAAGGACAACTGAGAAGAGAGAAGATAAATGAATTGCTGGTGGGTCTGAGGAAACAACAGTAAGCAGTAGTAAAAGCCGGCTACCTAATTGGTAATGAAATAGCGTTAGCATCAAAGCCGTATTCTGACTGTGAGTTCGTTAAAATACTGCACAATGAAGGCTGCAGAACTCGTGTGTCCTGAATGAACATCAATAAAACATAATTGCGGTCAAGGCTCACACACAGGCACTTAAATGACATTTTGACATTGGCTGCTACTTAGGACATGATGTCTTACATTGATGCACTTGTGCAGACCAAAAGATGCCAAGTTTCAGAAGCAAAAACAAATTAGTCTTGACATGACTAACTCCTTTAAAATGCTGCTTCAGACACTGATTGCACTTAAAGAATACAGTTCTGTGAAAATGAATCCTTGCTATAGTAAAAGTTAAAAAATGTGCAATTTAATGTTAGTCAACAGCTTCACTATAGAGTTTGGTTTGGTGGAATCCTATTGTTCATGCAATGCCATAAATTTTAAAGTGCAATACTACATTTTCCAGTTCCAAATACCTGTGACCTGAAGTTTTTTGCATTTGTACAAACACTGCAAGCAGTTATAATGCACACACGTAAATTATAATCAGAAGCAAATTGCACATGTTTGTCTTAAGAAATCTGAGGTTGTTTATGATATGTTTTGTAAAAGGATAATTCATTAAATATGAAGATTTTCCTAATGTACTTGGACTTCTTTGCACGAAAACAAAGGGAAAACAAGGACTTATTGTTATTTATAGGTAATTATGCTATGATTTTACTGGCCCGGCCCACTTGACATCTAATTAGGCTGTATGTGGCCCCTGAACTAAAATGAGTTTGACACCCCTGCTATAGAGACGGTGTCTGTTCCCCGAGCTATAAAGAAACAGAAAATCTCAGAAAGTTTGTTTTAGTAATCTAATTAACATAAAAGTAGATCATACTGAATGCACATCCTGCACCTTTGATCTGAAGCTAGGACTTTTAAACATTAGATCTCTTACATCTAATTGTTCACAAACTAATTACTGATCAGGAAAGTAACATAATGTGTTTAACGGAATCTTAGATTAAACCAAACGAGTACATAGCATTAAATGAAGCCAGTCCTCCTGGATACAGTTATATACATCAGCCTAATTTAACTGGTAGAGGAGGAGTTGTTGGTCTCATCCATAGTCAAAATCTAGGTGTTACACAAAAACCTAGTCATAAATTAAATTCTTTTGAAATTCCAGTATAACTTATGTAGCCACAAAAAATAAGTAAATTCCTCTAATTATTATTTACAGACCCCCAGGGCCATATACTGAATTCTTTAGTGAATTTGCAGGTTTTATCTCAAACCTGGTTGTTTCTGTAGATAAAGCGTTAATCGTCTGTGATTTTAATATTCACTTTGATAACCCAGAAGACCCTCTGCGAACAGCAGTTGTTATATCATACACTTTCTGTGAAACTGTCAATCAAAGTAGTGTGTTGATAATTTATGGCCCTTTGTCCTTCTCCAGGGCGTTTCTCTAGGAGTGCTTAATTTATGACAGGGGTGGGGGAAACCCAATCAAGTGTATCAGCGGGTCAATCTGGCTCCTTTGTGTTTGGGGGTGTTGTGGAGAGGGGTGTGTTGGGGGAATAGCCCTCCTCCCAACAAAAGGTGTTTATGTTAATGAGTTTGGTTTTTTGGTGGGGTGAAATATGTCTGAAAAGAAATATCCATGTTTTGCTATGGGCATGTGTTTGTGTTACTGTGTGGTGTTATTTAGTTTGTGTAAACACATTGTTAGAGAAGCATGATGTTTGGATGTGTACATATATGAGTAGAATATTTGTTTTGTGAAAGAAATGAAAACAAATGTTGATTATGTTTTTGTTTTAGCCTTTGCATAAAACATTTAGGAGGTAAAGCTTCTTTTTTAAAAAAAGAATCTGTTTAAAAGAATCATTTATATTACATACCTTCTAAACATAAACCTTCAGGATGTAAAAATGATTAAAAGAGCTGTTTAAAAAGAATCCGTATTACTAGGCTTCCAAAAACACAAACCATTAGGATGTAAAATGGTTAAAAGAGCTGTTTAAAAAGAATAGTGCATATTACATGCCTTCTAAACAAAGATCCTTACGAGGTAAAATGTTAAAGTGTTGCCTAAAAGAATTGCCGTCATGTTTAAACTAGGAGATAAGTTTTTTCCAGAGATGTATTCCATTCGCTGTGTTAAGCATTAATGAAGTTAAACTGAAACACCTCTCTCTCGCTAAACCCCACCCACACATACATGTTTTCAGACACATCTCTCTCTCTCTCTCTAAACACAACCATACACCTTTTTTCATCGTAGACTGTACGTTCTGTCAAAATGTCAATCATGGCGGTAGAACTAGTGGGCTAATTGATGGCCTCGGTCCTTCTCTAGGATTGGGTGATCCTATCAACTTGTTTATGATAATGAGTGTCTGTGGGGGTGTTAATGGGTTTTTAAATAGTGTCTAAAGACATTATGGTTAATCATAGAAGACAGTCTGCAACTAACTGATACAATGGCTACACCGAGAACTCCTAATATCTCTAGAAGACGGTTCTTCATCACGCCTATAAGAGACTCTGATGAAAAGCGTGAGGAGTTAACTTTTGCTCCAAGAAAAAAACAACAATGTATTAGTTTGTCAAAAATTCTTTCTGTGGGTGATGAGCTTGTAAAGGAGCTGTTGTTTAACCCTGAGCAGGGCGTTACCAACTCTGGAGAATGTCTCTTAAGACCACCCTCACGCTGTGATGATTAAAACGGGGTGGCCTGCGTCACAGTGAAACACATATTACAAAAGATGTCTCAAGATTATACATACGCCTGCTACAGCAACAACCCGGAGACAGCGCCGGGTCTGCCTGACGACAACGTGATAACACTAGAACCCCCACTGCAAGCATACAACACCAGGTGGTTGGATAATTTCTGTAAGGAATTAGGATATCACAACCTAAGCTTCCTCACAACTCCGTACGGAATCAGTGGCTCTTTAACTGGCGCCTCTGCCTACATCGGTGTTGATGACACAGACGGCTGTATTCGATCTGACACGTTCAAGATTGTAAAAGCGACAGTCGTGGTCCTTCTGGAGCATGTTATCAGTAAAAAAACTGAAAGATCTCTGTTTGGGTTGAGAAGTGGATCATCCGAGTCAACTTAGACACTCCTGTCTGTTCGAAACTGACGCGTATTTCTTTGACAAATACTTTGAGGAACAATCGTGTGATCTGCTCAAACCTGGGCTTAAACATTTCATAGCTCAAGCATTGAGTGTGGTTTGAGGGTTAACCCTCAGAGAATTCAAGGATCGGTGGATGCCGTTCTACACGAGCTGCGTGATGAAGTGTACATCGTGCAAAGGCTTAACGAGCTCAGAGAGAAACTTGTGGATGTCAGCAGTGAGCAGGTCGTCTACGAAGCTGTGGACAGCTGGAAGGGGACCAAACCAACCGTTCGAGATGGGAAATGCGTGCAGCGCTACAGGATTAGCAAAGAGTCTGCTTAAACGCTGTATTAGGTGCGAGATGTCCAGCCTGTTGTACAAATGCCTTACAGACTGTGTTGGTGTATCCGTAGCTGTAAACGAATGCGATGTTGACCCGAGACGTCTAACAAATCTCGTGAATCAGATGTGTCTTGTGCGAGATACGGTGTGTGATTGGACTGCTTTGGTACATATGCGATCCGATTTTGGTTTCTATCACAAAAATACTAGATCTTGTGACTGAATGTGGCAGACGTATTAGAATTGCAGACATTTTATGTATGTGTACGTATGTGTATGATGTGTGTGAAATTCTTCTGTCGAGAAATGAGCAGACTGTTGTCTGTTAAATAATCGACGCATTTATAGCATATGTGTTTGACAAAAACACTGTGATGTGTATAAAATTCGTACACTCCCTCGATGATGATGTATGATAATGTTTATGATCTTTTGCTGAAATAAATACCATGATGTTTAAGACCATCTGTGTTATTCTTTTGTGTTTGTTAAAGTGATGTCGAAATGTCGGGGGAAATGAAAAAAGTGTATTACACACCTTCAAATGTGGGGTCTTTTGGTGGTAGAAAGCATTTAAAAGACGGCATTTTAAAATAAACAGGGGTTCGTTTAACAGATAAACAAGTTTTGGATTGGCTCGCCGGCGAGGATGCTTACACGTTACACAGAACTGCACCGTTAAAATACAAAAGAAATCGTGTTTTGTTTATAGTACTGATATGCAGTTTCAGGCAGATCTGGTTGATGTGTCTACCTACGCCAAGGAAAACGACAATGTTCATTTTCTGTTGACGTGCATAGACATGTTTAGTAAATATGCATCGACACGGGTTTCAAAAAATAAATCCGGTGTCGAGGTGTCTAAAGCTTTCCAGTCTATACTGGATGAGGGCAGGGTTCCCTGTAAACTACAGACAGAATAGCAGGAAAGCAGAGTGACATCCTTGGATGAGCAGGAAAACAGAGCGCCGTACTCAGCGGTGCAGGAAAACAGAGAGACGTCCTCGGCTGAACAGGAAAGCGGAGCGACATCCTCAGCAGAACAGGAAAGCAGAGGAACATCCTCGGAGGTGCAGGGAAACAGAGCGACATATAAAGCAGTGCAGGAAAGTGGAGAGACATCCTCGGCTGAACAGGAAAGCAGAGAGACGTACTCGGCAGAGCCTGCAAGCTGAACTTGGTTGTCTGTTTCAACCAACTCGGGTGTGAGCAGAATTTGGTCGAACGTATTTTCTGACGCTGGCGTGAGCATAACTTGGTTGGTCAGATCAGCAGACATGGACATGAGCAGAGCTTGGTTGTCCGTGTCAACAGACACTTGGTTGGTCAGGTCAGCAGACATGGACATGAGCAGAGCTTGGCTGTTTCTTTCAGCAAACTGAGGCGTGAGCAGAACTTGGTCGAACGTTTTTTCTGACTCTGGCGTGAGCAGAACTTGGTTGGTCAGGTCATCAGACGTGAACATGAGCAGAGCTTGGTTGTTTGATTTAGCAAACTCATTCGTGAGCAGAACTTGGTCGGATGGTTTTTCTGACTCTGGCGTGAGCATAACTTGGTTGGTCAGGTCATCAGACGTGAACATGCGCAAAGCTGGGTTATTTGTTTCAGCAAACTCAGGCGTGAGCAGAACTTGGTTGTCCCTGTCAGCTGACTCTGGCTTGAGCAGAACTTGGTTGGCCGTGTCGGTAGACTCGGGCTTGAGCAGAACGTGGTCAGCCATGTCGGTAGACTCGGGCTTGAGCAGAACTTGGTCGGCCGTGTCAGTAGACTTGGGCTTGAGCAGAGCTTGGTTGTCCATGTTAACAGACACTTGGGAGAGTAACTGGGCTTTATCTGTCTGTAGTTTACAGGGAACCCTGCCCTCATCCAGTATAGACTGGAAAGCTTTAGACACCTCGACACCGGATTTATTTTTTGAAACCCGTGTCGATGCATATTTACTAAACATGTCTATGCACGTCAACAGAAAATGAACATTGTCGTTTTCCTTGGCGTAGGTAGACACATCAACCAGATCTGCCTGAAACTGCATATCAGTACTATAAACAAAACACGATTTCTTTTGTATTTTAACGGTGCAGTTCTGTGTAACGTGTAAGCATCCTCTGTTTTCCTGCTCATCCAAGGATGTCACTCTGCTTTCCTGCTATTCTGAGAACATCGCTCCGCTTTCCTGCTCTGCTGAGAATGTCTCTCTGCTTTCCTGTTCAGCTGAGGACGTCCCTCTGCTTTCACGTTCTGCCGAGGACGTCACTATGCCTTCATGCACCACCGAGGACGTCTCTCTGCTTCCCTGCTCCGATGAGGACGTCGCTCCGATTTCCTGTTCAGCCCGGGGACATCGACCCGCTTTCCTGTTCAGCCGGGGACGTCGCTCTGCTTTCCTGTTCCACGGAGGTTGTCGCTCTGCTTTCCTACTCCGCCGAGGACGTCGCTCTGCTTCTCTGCTCTGACGAGGACGTCGCTCCGATTTCCTGTTCAGCCGGGGACGTCGATCCGCTTTCCTGTTCCGCCGCGGACGTCACTATGTTTTCCTGCTCTTCTGTGGACGTCACTCTGCTTTCCTGCTATTCTGAGAACATCACTCTGCTTTCCTGCTCTGCTGTGAACGTCGCTCTGCCTTTATTTGCGCTACGAACACCGTGCGGTCTCCTGCTTCTGCTTGGAAGATTTTGCCCAGGGGGCCGGGGCCGCCAATAGAGATGGATGCTTCATGGCACTCCAGGAGGAGTGCCCTTGGGGGGGGCTCTGTCACAACTTCTCCTTTATGCAGCATGCTGCAGAGCATGTGAATGCACGCTGCTGAGCATGGTGCGCGAGCACCTGCTTTTTCGTTGTTGACAATCGTGACATTTGGACACGTGCATTTGTTATGTTTTGTTATGTCTCCTCCCTGTTCTGCCATTGGCTATTGTTTCACGTGTGTCTGAATTGCCCTCAGCCGTCAGCCATTACGAGGCCGATTATGTTTGTATATATACAGCACGCCTCCCAGCACACACCGCGGAATATTGGATAGATTAGATACTTCGTTTAGATTCCTTACCATAGTCATAGTCCATGCTGTTTTCTCTCGTGATTGTTTATGTTTCATGTTTTGTATCTCGACCTTGATTCCTGCTTTGTCCCGTGTATGCCTGTTTGCCGATCACCTGACCTATTGCATGTTTTGGATTACATTTTTGGAACACGTTTTGGATCTGCCTGCCTGTGTCTCTGTTAAATAAAACTGTTCCTACTGCACTTGCATCCGTCATATCTCCGTTACGTCACGATACGTGACACAGGGGTTGCTATTGAAACTACGGCCCATGCTGTTGAAAGATCTGTCATGACTTATGTGCCTTTTCAGGCTGACATTAATGCCATTTATAAGGCGTGAGATAATAGTGAGACCAAGGTCACTCTAAATTGTTTTGTCTCTCCACTTTTGAACATAATGGTAAATTGAAAAAGCCTTTTTTAGAGCCTAATAGTAAATTGAAAAGCCCCTTTTTTAGAACTTAATAGTAAATTGAAAAGCCCTTTTTAGAGCCTAATAGTAAATTGAAAAGCCCTTTTTTAACCCTATTGGTATTGATATCATAGTCTTTTTGAAACATATTGGTTATCTACTGAGTAAATACAGTATAAATATTGGAGCTTAAGCTCAGGGTGTCAGATCACTTCTGAGAATTCTCATCGGTGTGGATCTCGTGTGGTGGAACAGAACCAATAAATCTGGACCCTTGCTTCTTCTCACTCACGGCTGGTGTCTTTTTTCTATGTCCAACTGGGTTCAGAAGTAGATGTGAGTATTTGCTTCTATGTTGAATTTTAAGTGTTTTTGGGAAATAGGCTAAATTTGAGCCAGAATTTGGCACCCCAGATGGGACTGGGCTGAGATCTATATGTCTGTAATCTCTCCCATGGGACTTCACTCTCTAAGCAACAGATAGGCCGTGTAGAAAGAAGGCATTGCAGACGCCTGTTATTTCAAAGCTCTGTTTTAGTGGTCTGTTGTTACGATTGGGAAGCCCCAGGGTGGGAAGAAAGACTAAAGTTGGTCTCCAAAAGAACCTTGGGTGAGTGAGAAGGCGTAAGAGAAGTGTGAACTAATTGTAATTGTATAGGGGCTATGAATAAGGTTCATAAGACTGTTTAATGAAATTGTATGTGTTGTGTGAGTGAAAGTCCTGCAATACCGCTGGTTAAAAATTCCAGGGCTGGATAGGAAGCAGGTGGATATGAGGCCCCAAACCCCAGATACCGGCTACTAGACTAGAAGTGGCGGCTGCTTTGGTGGGGACCCCTAATACCGCTGGTAAAAGATTCCAGGTCTGGATAGAGAGGGGTATAAATCCTGGGCCCAGGTCCGGGTCGTGCAAAACAGCGTGCCCGGTGTATGAATGGAATGTGTAATAACAAATGTGTGTGCTTATAATATGAGTGTGGTGTGAATGCATGTGCTCTGAAACTTAGTTTTGGAGACAGGGAAAAATGTATTCATTAGTGCTCTGAACATGAGCTCCATACATAAGGAGATATGTGTGCTGGATAAGCTTTAAAACATTAGTTTTGGAGAAAGTTGCATTTAATTTATATGACTGTAAGCTTCATAAGAAAAACTAGTGCTTATTGGCGTGGACATTAAAATTCGCAAGACACGGGCAATAGATGAATTCTGTTTGATGAGGAGCGACACTGTAGCCTATAAATTAAACATCGTGTCAGCTTCACTGTTTGTGAAAAAAGTGTCTGTATCACCAGGTATGAGATTGGGGCACGCTCAAGCATCGCTCTCGACGCCAGCCAAATACCCCATCGACAGAGTATGTGTGAAAAATTTCTCAATTCCTGTAGGCTCACGTGTTTGTAATCAAGAAAACTTGTTCTTAGGAACTCTACCAAAGTCCGTTGTTCTGGCTATGGTTGATAATGATGCGTTTACAGGCTCGTATAATAAAAATCCGTTCGCCTTTAAAAACTATAATCTAGAATTTTTGGCAGTTTATCTGGACGGGCAGCAGCACCCCACTAAACCTCTGCAGCCTGAATATGGAAGTGTCTCTGCAGTACACGAATTTTACCAGTTAGCATTGGCTTCTGGAAAACATCTTAAAAATCAACCTCTACCTATTGATAGGGAGGATTTTCTGCTTGGGTATACCCTTTATGCGTTTAATCTCTTGCTGGACGAAGACTGCAGTCAACACATGTTGCTCATCAAGTCTGGGAACATTAGGCTAGAATCATGTTTTAGACAGCCTCTACCTCGAACGATCAACTTAATTGTTTATGCCATGTTTGACAGCATGTTTGATTACTATTAATAGGCAAAATGGACACCATCCAGCTATAATGGATAAGATCTTGTGTAATACCCATTTTCTCGGCGTATTACCGTGTGACCACCTACCAGAAGCCCCCTTAAGAAAATTACCATCCATGGTGATAATCAACACGCATCCTTCAGGACTCCCGGGTGAACACTGGCTAGCCATCTACATAAACAAGGTCGGCGTGGGTTTTTTTTTGGACAGCTTTGGTAATAAACCAGATGACAATCGTTTTCCACAGAATATCAAAAACTTTCTAAACCGCAATTCTAGAGTGATTCAACATTCAGCAGTACAAGTCCAATATTTTTCGGCAGAGACCTGTGGGCAGCATTGTGTGTTTTTTCATTATCACATGGTAAAGGGGTATGATTATGACGGTGTGCTGAAGATGTATACCGGCGATTTTATTAAAAATGACAAGATGGTGTCAGCATTTATTAAAAAACTAAAACTAATAAAAGGTCGTTCTAATGAAAATGTTTTCAAATGTATTCATTTTGTTCAGACACGTGAAATGTTTATGTCTAATACTAGATTTTTTCAATAAAAACAAATAACAGAGATTTCTTCTTCTTTTGACTCTTTATTATTATTATTAACATTAGTATTATTATTGTTATACATACACCACATACAGCAATACAGATAATAACAAGATCATAAACAATAGAAAACTCGTGGATTAAAAATGTAGCCACTGACTCACGTCAAGAGCGGGTGATTTGAATACAGGGCCATCTGAATAATTTGATTGTGCTGATGGTGTGCTCGGAAGTATTTTCTGTTTATTACGCTTCTTAGACGAGTTGGTTATAGGTGAAGTCGATTTGGTTCTGAAAGAGTTAATTGTGTGTCTGACATAATGGTTTGGCACCATTGAGTATGGTATGTTTAAAGTAGCAAAAGCCTCCAGAAGTTCGAGCCAGCCGACAGGTCTGAACTTTCACTGCTGTCACTATCTAGAATCCTCGCTCTCGCCTGTGTAACTGTGTATGTTTTTTTTTTCTTTCACTGTTTTAGATGTACCTGTGTTCACTGTAGGTGTAACTTTAGCTGGAACACGATTAGCTTTTCGCTTTGGCATTTTTAGTTCACTTCTACTATTACACCAATATTCACGTTTGGATCTTCATCGTAATGCCGGCGTAAAAAAATAATAATTAAATAAGTAAGGAATCATAGCAGAGTAATGCCGGTACACTGGCCTTACGAGTATAATGTTTACACTGTAAAGCCACTATATTGGCCTTACGGGTATTTGGCATAGATGACCAAGCTGGTATATCGTCCTTACGGGAATAGAACAAAGATGGGCAAGCCGGTTTTTCGGCCATACGGGGTAAGAGGGTTAAGAGCGGTTGAAGAAAGCCACCCTGTTGATTTATTACGTCTCTTTCTTTTAACACCAATTGTCTTATCCGCTACAAATTTGATTGCGCTTTTCCTTTTTCTGAGTTTCTGGTATTGTTGAGATGTGAGAGGTATATTACCATAGAGAACATTAAGTGATACTTCACACAATGTCGCAATGAGTTCATCTGTTGCAGTTTGTAAAATAATCCGTCTTTGTTTGGATGCTGCTTTTAATAATATTTTTAAAAGCGGCAGGTTTCTACAAAGTCATTGGCAGACATTTTGCTATCTTCTTTTCTGGAGATATACCACAGGGTGTGGTTTAAGTAAATCTGTTCTGAGCTGATAGTGTTTGGGTGTTTTTGTTTTTTAATCAATCAGCAGATAACCGAAAGGCTTGCTGGTTGCGTCTTGATAACATTCCAAAAAAATTTTGTGTTGCCGGGATACATTTGTCTTCCTAGAACACTGAATTGATTTTAAAACAATTGAATTTTTAAACAATATAAGATAATTCATGTTTAAGCTGATGGTCCTACTGGCTTTCCTTTGGCAAAATAAATTCTGCACAATATAAATAGCGCTAAGATTTCTATGATGTACATATTGGGTGAAGACCTTTTCCACCTTGTTGCTCCCGCTGGCTTGTTTCATCAGATCATCGAGGATTAACAAATTAATTGCGTTGGCTGGAAACAGAGCATCATCATTCAGAGTCTGTGGTTATCCTTCAACAAATTTTATTTTGTACATTTTCAACAATTCATCATACAACGGCTGCCAACAATCATAAATATACACAATATTTTCAATTTTTTTAGAAATCAAATGTACAGCATTTTGCAACAACATTTTTACAAAATATGACATCCCCGAGTTTGAAGGTCCGCTTATCACACATGAAAAATTATGTTGTAAACTGAAATCAAACCCAAAGCCATATGGGAGCATTGTGAAATCTGGGAGCAGCACGTGTTTGTTGTACAGTACCTTAAACTTTTTAACGACTGACCTATTGTGTAGTGTGAAATGTTTTCTTTACGTACAATGGTATCTGTGTATGCCAGTATATGACGACTATTATCCACCCCCACGATGTAGTGATCGACAAGGCCAATCAGGGTGTCTAATCTAATGGCTTTTGAATTTACAGCGTTGAGCATGATACCTTTGGCTTTCATGCATACCTTACCCTTCGCAGTGCGGTAGCCGTATGTTTTTGGCACGCCTGAACAAAATTCGACAATATGATCACCTTCTCCAACCTCGTCAGTTAAATTATCGAGATAGGGGCCCAACAGTGGTTCTCAGTCACCCTCTCTAGATGTAATGTTCACACTATCTGTGTCATTGTACAACAACCTGTCACCCAATTTGTCCATTAATTCATAAATTTCTAGACGGGCATGAGCTGTTGTGAAAGACCCAAGAAAGATGTTGATGTCGTGAGTCTGACCCCCTTTCCCATCCGCATAACACCACTGAATTAGAGCCACGCTGTCTGACACGAAGGAAAAGTGTTTAACATCATAACCATCACCAAATATGCTGTGTAAATTGTTCCGGGTCCGAAATTAACTCTGTACACGGCAAGTTTTCACGCATGGAGAAAGGACCCCAAAGTGAGTTCAGCAGAAGTTTGTTAATAGAACGCCATGCTGGGTTGCGACTTATCTTATCAATGTGCATCTTAATCCCCTCTTTCTCATAGTAATCTGAGATGTAGGATTCCTTGTCTGCGTCTGTCACAACGTGTGTGGGGAACCCGCTGGCCACTTGTTTGTATTGTAAAAATGTTTTAACAAAGTCACAAAACAAAGTTTCTGACTGTTGTGGAAAATGCCACACCTCGTCCACTTTCATAACAACATAAGCCTTTTCCACACCTTTCAACAGCTCGATGCTGACCCAACACCCTGAAATAGCTCTTTTCTCATCAGTATGACCACACAGGTCTGTCTGATTCTGCTGTTCGGCACATGTACGACAGAGTGGAAACATAAGCTTACCACCGGTCCTATAGGGAAGGACGGGGTGAAGCAGTTTTCGTGGTGGCAGTACTGTAGCCTTGACAAACCCATAATAATTTTCAAGAGGTTCAAAATCCTTGAAAATTATTTGTGGCTGTCCTATGGGGTAACATTTTTTGGCCTGGAAAAAGGGGTACAAACTTGTAAAGTCGACATATCGTATTTTTTCACTATTGTCGGCTTTGGGATACAATTTGTACACGTTAGTACGACCATCAAATAGTGCATTGCATGGTTTCAATCGTTCAGGATGTGTGTAAGTGGACATAAACGCCATTACAGTGACATCGTTCTGTTTAGCGATATTTCAAGCACATTCCCACATCACCTCAACATCGAGACTATACGCCTTTTCCAAAATTTCGACCTTATCAAACTGTCTTCTGAGCAAACCGTAGGGCACTTTTGATAACGGATGTAAATGGTTTGGGTTATAATGACATTCATGCCCGTGAAACATACATCCATTGAATTCGAAAACCGTATTTGACACCATCCTTTTCATAATAACCATCGAGATGATATTTTCCAACCACCATCTCTCCATGATTTAAAGCGTGCTGTATGTTCACGCCGTGTGTTGTTTTGACGTATTCAAGCCATTCAATGGAAACGGTTGAGTATGTCTTGTTCTGATTTGTGTATGCATTGTTATGGGTCAGAGCTAGGGTGTCTTTTGGTAGGTAGTGGGTTTTATACACGGCCATGCAGCATGCTGCTAAAGTGGTGTATCTGAATGGGTCGAGTTTGGTACACTGTATGAATTCGTCATGGTACTTGGCAAAACGACATTGTTATTGTCATACATGGTGAGCTCTTTTTTTAAATCAAAAACCTTACCCAACACCGTAACATACCACTCATCAAACAGAGCCCTCTCTTTTTTCAGACATTGTCTCGTAGCCGTAGAAATGCTTGTCAGGGTATGGGCCTACGTAGTCTTCATTTTCTATTCTATTGAACAGGTGTGGAAAATGACCTTTCTCAGCACTGGTTAGATTTAACGCAGCGGACGTCATGGACAGATGCATAGAGATGAAAGAGTAGCTATCGATGAAATGTTGCTTGAATGTCTTATCATACATTAAAATGATCCGACAGCCTTGCATAGTAATTTGGAGTGTTAGCCCTGCTTTTGCAAAATATTCCAATAGTATAAAATTGTCAATCCCTGAAGCACTGTGTGCGACCCATGTGAAATTCTGATAATGAGGCTGTCTAAACTTTTTAACAAGTCGATCTATACAGTCTGTACCAGCGTCTGTGAATTCTTCCCCTTTAAACGTAATTGCGCATACGAAATTTGCTACGAGTTTACCGTCTGTGTGTTGTGTCTCAAAATAATAATAAATGTATTTGTCGCTAGGTGGTTCCATTTTTATCGGTTGTATGAAACATTGGTGTACTCCATCATTAACCAATTCAGCTTTACAATGGATACAGTGTTCTGCAGGGCACACGTGCTTTTTTGGAGTGGCTCCGTTGACGTGATATCGCCTATTACATTTCTGACAGTATTTAGTGACATTACACTGAGCATACTGTTGTCCTGTTTGCGTTTCTTTATGCGCGTTATAACAGACTCTGATCTGCAGTACCGCAAACAATCGTGACATTGCCTCATTTTGCCTACGTATTTATGACAATCAGGCGCATTACATACATCGCAAATGTATTCGCACACGTATGGTGTACCAATGAATGCTTTTAGGTTCTTAATCAAGAAATAATGCTCGTTGTGTAGATTCAAGAACACGGTCTTATTATGAGGCTCGTCATTGTTCGTAAAGTGTTCCAACAGACCAGAACATGTTCTATGGAACACCACTATTTTAATATGTAACAACCGTTCAAACCGTGTGATGTCATTAAACCCTATATTTTGTTCTACCGAATACCCTGCAGTTTTCTGTAGAGACACGGCTAACGACTCAAGTTCACTACAGGGCATATGCGGTTTTAGTAAATGGGACAGACAGATCGCAAATAACAGATTGTTAGATATGTTATTGGGGCAAAACGGGTTCATTCTGTTTCTGGCAATGACCTCGTTATGAGCTAGATCACGTATCTTTCGATAAGCACCACCGTGTTTACCGCGAGCTATAGACACGTTCAGATCTAGACATTCATCAGCCCATATGTCAGAATTACTTTGCATAATGTTCTCAAGTTGTTGTGTGAATATGTGCAAATTGTAATTGTTATCAGGTGACAAGACAGCGTTAACATCAGAGGGTAGACTAGGGCCTCTCAAGGTAATGTTGATTAAGCCCCCATTGCTGGCCAGCAGTCTGGAAAACGACACTATTTCAGACATGATATCATGCAGAAATATAATGTACGCAGCCAGGTCTGGAGCGGTTATCACATGCGTGTTTATACGACGCCATATCTCCAACCCATTAAATCTGAGTCTCGGTACCACCGTATAACCACCAACAGACCCACCTTCTCTTACGATAGACTCAATAGCGGCTTCGGATAACCCAAAATTTGGCTCTGAAGGATTAAACGATTGACTGTCTGACCCCCACCCCACCTGCTGTGAATTTGAATCGCTGTCTAACAATGAATTTGAATCAATGTCTAACAACGGCATTGGGTCTGTCTGAACCTCAGCCATTGATCTAACGCTGTTTAATAAGTCCAACAAAGTATCAGTGGTAGACTGCTGTCTATTGAGATCCTCCAGTGTCCGAATTAAACCCTGTAATGTCTCTTTGTTACAACGCTGTTCAAAAGTTGACCAAAAACAGACCATCGTCGTTGCATCTTCTAAATTTAATTGCTGCTCCCAAATTACATGAGTTTTCACCACACCGCTTATACATTTTTACAGATTTTTAAAATTGAAACAAAAGCTAGTAAAAAAAAATAAAAAAATCACACACAGTAAAACAGATACGAACCAGCAAATAAACACACACGCACACACACACACACACACACACACACACACACACACACACACACACACACACACACACAGACACGGGGTGTAAAATACGTATTGTACAACTCATCCAAGCTTCTTGTTTTTAACCAATTGTACAAGCTTTTTTAACAATTCCGTCGTCAGGTATTGTTTGTGACCAACGCTGCGAATCTCCTAAGCAAGGAGGTTCTGTGTTGCTATAATGTGTTTATGCGTGATGGTATGTTTTTGTTATGTATCCACCACACTTTGATTATAAAGATGTTGATTCTTCTGTATATTGTCCAGACGCTCTGCGACGCTAGCAAAAGTCTTTTCAAATCCAGCAATACGGTCCTCGATGGCCTTGAACCCGGTTCGTATCAGCTCAGACGAGTCTCTGTTATTGTCTATAATAGCTGGTGACTCGCGCCCAAAAGCCTCATGGTTTGAAGGAAGATCGTCAGAAGCATCGTCTCCAGAGCCGGGGAATGTGCACAATTGTTCCATGAATCAAACAACTCCTGATTCCAGTTCAAACCAGAGTCTATAGTGCGCAGTTCATTCACAACTGACTCTGGGGGGAAAAAACATGGCTTAGGAAATCAGTATGAATTAGGATGAGGAAACACTCTTTTTTAAAATAAAAAATACATGTTACGTACCGTCTGTCGAACCTGGGGGAGATCTTGATCGTTTATGCTTAGGAGTTGTAGACATCATGAGTCCCACGCTGTGGACCTGAGCGACTGTTTTACCCTTGGCCTTTCCAGATGTTGTTGGTATACGGCGTTCAGTAGAAACCGCAGCACTATTTTTGAACACGGGTGCAGCAATCTTGTTTACAAGGTTTGACAAGCCTTGAATAGTAAACAAACGAACACAAAAACATAAGAAAACATCTTAAATCATTTTTAAACATAACAGCCAAATATTTAATTATCACAATTCATACCCAAGACGGGGTTTTCCAATCTGACACGCGGGGGTTCTGCGTTCGACACTTTGTGTAAAATAAAGTAAAATCATTCTACACATACACAACACATCATACATAGGAACGAATACTTATAAATAATAACAATGTACGTACCGCTTGCCTTGTTCAGAAACTTGATATCGTCTACGATGTCTGGGATAGACACAATGTCAGCATCACCTGTAGCGTTAGATACCTGTTTTTATACACCACAATAAACCCATAAATTAATTTATAAATAAAAACATTCTTAACAATGTGTAATAATAATAATAATAATAATAATAATAATATAAAACACTTACTGTTACGATAGATGGCCAACTCCTCTTTGAAGTATTCTCCAAAATAAAATATAAAACTTTAGCGGTGAGCTAAAACGAGAATCGACAATTCGCCTAAAATTACACAGCGCTCTGTTACACAGCCGAGATCTTAGAGACTTCTACGTAACTGACCCTACTTTTAAACATAGAGCACACCTATTGCAGGGTATCGAAAAGCCATTAACACCCCCACAGACACTCATTATCATAAACAAACTGATAGGATCACACCACGACACCCTGTTCATAGAAAAACTCTTGGTCAGGAAGAAACAAAGCACCATAAATTAAGCACTCCTAGAGAAACGTAGGTCTGAGAAGGACGAGGCCATAAATTACCCCACTAGTTCTACCGCCATGATTGACATTTTGACAGAATGTACTGTCTATGATGAAAACATGTGTATGGGTGTGTTTAGAGAGAGAGAGAGAGAGAGAGAGAGAGAGAGAGAGAGAGAGAGAGAGAGAGAGAGAGAGAGGCGTGTCTGAAATTAGATTCAATTTGGATCACCGTCTGATCCCATAGAACTCGATCAGGTGCTTAGTCAACGCTCTGCTACACACTAGATAGAGTGGCTCCACTCAAAAGAAAATTAGAGAGATAAAGCTAGCACCCTGGTATAACGATCAAACGCATACCTTAAAACAGACCACTCGACAATTAGAACATAAATGGCGTCAAACCAAATTAGTAGTATTTCAAACAACATGCAAGGAGAGCCTCCTGAACTATAGAAAATCTCTTAATGATGCTAGAAAAGTCTATCTCTCCACCTTAATAGGAGATAACAAAAACAATTCGAGATTTCTATTCAACTTGGTAGAAAAATTAACTAGGAATAAAACCACTACAGAAAGAAGCACACAATGATTACATAGCAGAAAAGATTTCATGGATTTTTTCATTGGTAAAGTTAAAAATATTAGATGTGAAATTCAGGCTATTAGATTAAAACCAGGCAGTTTTATAACTAAGCCTGTAATGATGATATAGGAATATCTGATCAATGTTTAGAATGTTTTACTCCCCTTAGAGAGACCGAACAAGCTTCATTAATCTCTTCAGCGAAATCATCAACTTGCATTCTCAGTCCTTTACCTACATGTTTCTTTAAACAGATTTGTCCTGGAGTAATTGAACTGCTTCTAAATATAATAAATTCTTCCCTTAGCACTGGTTATGTACCAAAATCATTTAAATGAGCAGCTATTAAAGCTCTGATTAGAAAACCTGACCTTGACCCCTCTCAACTGTTCAGCTATACACATATATCGAATCTCACCTTTTTCTCCAAGATATTAGAAAAGGTTGTAGAACAGCAGCTATGCTCATACTCACATAGGAACAACGTTCATGAAATATATCAGTCAGGATTTAGACCTCATCGTAGCACAGAGACAGCGTTAGTTAAAGTAGTAAACGACCTACTACTGGCCTCTGATCAGGGAGGTGTCTCCTTGCTTGTGTTACTTGACCTTAGTGCAGCTTTCGATACTTTAGATCATACTATTCTCCTTGATAGATTAGAAAATGTTGTTGGCATTAAGGGAATGGTCCTCTCCTGGATCAGGTCTCGTTTGACCGATCGTTATCAGTTTGTAGATGTAAATGGCAACTTCTCCACGCATACCAAGGTTAAATTTGGTGTTCCACAAGGTTCTGTTTTAGGCCCACTGCATTTTTCTTTATATATGCTACCTCTAAGTCAAATGATTCGTAAAAATGGAATTAACTTCCACTGTTATGCTGATGATACACAGCTATGCTATAATTTATGTTTAATGTTTTAGGCTTCTCCCTGAGAGGGAATGAGACATTGTGTGAGCTGAACGCTGTCAGGAGTGCCCTCACGCATGACCGGTGCATCAAGTTTGTGAAACATCATGCCTATTTATAGGCCTGCTATGATCAGGTAACGTGGCAATTAAGCGTGTCGCATGATATATAAATGACACCTCCGGACCGCGCCATCAGCCTCTATTATCTGAAGTGAAGACACAGTTCACAGGCATGCCCCAGTATGACAAAGCTACGCAATGTCTCGTTACCTTCTCAGGGAACAGGGTTACATGTGTAACCCAGACGTTCCGTTTCAAAGGGAACTCCACGTTGCGTGAGCTCAACGTTGTGGGAATGAAAATACCCACTCCGTCATTCTGAGGATATGACCTGTTCAAAAGATCCGAGCCTGCGGATCACTGCAAGACACTCAAGCCCAGGTGGTATGTATATCCAGGCTGTAATATCGAATAAATGTGGGCGGCATAGACAACCCTGCCGCAGCACATACATCCTGTAAGGATACCCCTTTGGACAAAGCCTTCGAGGAGGCAAACCCCCTAGTGGAATGTGCGCTTATGCCCAGAGGTGTAGCAAGACCGTGCGCCTCATGAGCGATAGAGTTTCCTTCCACTATCCGATTAGAGGTGTGTTGCTTTGACACAGCATCACCTCTACTGTCACCGCCAAAGCAGAACAGCAGCTGATCTGACTTATGCCACTGGCCAGAGTGGTGGACGTAAGTACAGAGCCCTTACTGGACACAGTCGGTGCAATTTCTCTTGTTCTGGTGTGAGGAACGGAGGAGGGCAAAAAGCCTGCAACACTACTGGCTGGGCAACAGATGTAGGCACTTTAAGAATATAATCTGGTCTAGGATACAGGAAGGCCTTGGCTAATCCAGGGGTAAAGTCAAGGAGGGAAGGGGCAACAGGGAGAGCTTGTAGATCTCCTACTCGCTTGAGAGATGTTAGGGCCAGCAGAAGAGCTACCTTTAGAGTCAGAAGCTTTCCAGAGGCTGACTCTCAGGGCTAAAATGGGGCACCTGATAGACCTTCCAGGACCACAGAAAGGTCCCAGGAAGGTATGCATGGTCTGCAGATGGGCCTCAGCCGCCTGGCACCATGCATAAACCTTGAATATAGAGGATGTTGCCCCACAGAGGCTCCATCAATAGGGGCATGGCTGGCCAAAATGGTGGCCACATAGACCCTGATTGTAGGAGAAGCCAACCCTGCTGAACTCCAGGACTGTAGAGATTGCACAGCTCACTGGGTCTAGCTGACATTCTTCACACCACAAGACAAAAAGTTGCAACTTGAGCACATACAATTTCCTTGTGGATGGTGCTCTAGCATTCAACATGGTCTCTACAACCTCACTTGTGAGACCAGAATCTATGAGCTGGTGCCCTTCAGGGGCCAGACCCACAGTTTCCATAGTTCCAGCCAAGGGTGATAAATCAGCCCTCTGGCTTGAGACAGTAGATCCCTGATCGGAATCTCCCAATGAGTGCCATCTCGCAAGGATATTATCTCTGAGAACCATATTCAAGTTGGCCAATAAGGTGCTACTAGCAGCAGACATAGACGGTCTTGGCGAACTATCACTAGAACTTGTGGGAGCAGAGTGATCTGGGGAAAAGCATATAGATGTGACTTAGGCCACATGTGCACCATGGCGTCCAGCCCTAATGGTGTGGGAGGAGTGAGGGCGAACCAGAGCGTGCAGTGTGTTGTCTCCTCAGAGGCAAAAGAAGAAATTAGACGTTGGATGCTTAGTAACTTCCTCTTACTTAATTCCGATAAAACAGAAGTACTTGTACTAGGAGCACGTGTAGCTAGGAGTAAGCTTTCTGATCACACAGTAACTCTGGATGGTCTTTCTGTTTCATCATGTGCAGCAGTAAAAGACCTTACTCCAGTCTATCATTTGAATCTCACATAGACAATATTACTAGGATAGCCTTCTTTCATCTTAGAAATATTTCTAAGATAAGAAATATATTGTCACTACATGATGCAGAAATACTAGTTCATGCATTCGTCACCTCTAGACTAGATTACTGTAATGCCTTACTGTCTGGATGTTCCAGTATGAGCATAAACAAGCTCCAGTTAGTCCAGAATACAGCTGCTAAAGTCCTAACTAGAACCAGAAGATACGACCACATCAGCCCAATCTTATCCACACTGCATTGGCTCCCAATGAATCATGTATTAATTATAAAATACTATTATTAACTTTTAAAGCACTAAACAATCTCGTGCCACAGTATCTAAGCGACCTTTTGGTTTTCTATAATCCACCACGTCTACTTAGATCAAAAAGTGCAGGCTATTTGATGGTACCTTGAATAGCGAAGGCTACAGCAGGGGGAAGAGATTTCTCTTATAGAGCCCCACAGTTATGGAATAGCCTTCCAATTAGTGTTCGGGACTCAGACACAATCTCAGTATTTAAGTCTAGGCTTAAAACGTATTTGTTTACTCAAGCCTACCATGAGTAGACTTTCTATTATGCTAAGCACAGTCCTAACAATCGATTCTCTCCCTCTTTCCATCTGGTGAGCCACACACAATTTTATGGAGATACTAGAGATCCTGATCCTTTATGCTCTCCGGACCTGCCTGATCCGTTCAGATGCCCTACCACTGGATGTAGCACTCATCTACTCCATTTCCAGATTGCTGGTACTATGTTTGCTTCTAAGGCCAAACAGACTTCATATTAAACCATAATGAACTTTCTTTTACTTTCACACTATCTGTTGTTACCCAGATGATGATGGGTTCCCTCTTGAGTCTGGTTCCTCTCAAGGTTTCTTCCTCATATCATCTTAGGGAGTTTTTCCTTGCCACCATCGCCACTGGCTTGCTCAATAGGGATTAATTCACACACTTAAAATCAGTATCCTGTGTTTCTGTAAAGCTGCTTTGAGACAATGTCCATTGTAAAAGCACTATACAAATAAAATTGAATTGAATTGAATAAAGCTAGCCTGAAGGGAAGAACCCAATATTTGTATGTGTTGCCTCCCAACGCAAACTTCACTAACTTCCTGTGCCTGGGCATTATTTCTATGTGGAAATATGCATCTTTTAGAACTATTGTCACAAACCAGTCCTCAAACTGAATCTGTGGAACGATAAGTTTGGGCATCAGCATCTTGAACCTGTACAGTGCATCCGGAACGTATTCACAGCGTTTCACTTTTTCCACATTTTGTTATATTACAGAGTTATTCCAATATGGATTACATTTTTAAAAAAAAAATAAATTTGCAAAGATTTCAAATAAACTCCTTTCACGTTGTCATTATGAGGTATTTTTTGTAGAATTTTGAGGAAAATAATGAATTTAATCCATATTG
The DNA here is from genome assembly GCF_001660625.3 of Ictalurus punctatus. Classification (NCBI taxonomy): domain Eukaryota; kingdom Metazoa; phylum Chordata; class Actinopteri; order Siluriformes; family Ictaluridae; genus Ictalurus; species Ictalurus punctatus. Next base: position 818,191 of record NC_030426.2, on the reverse strand, counting down.
CAATAAGGCTGTAACATAACAAAATGTGGAAAAAGTGAAGCCCTGTGAATACTTTCCGGATGCACTGTATGTCCGAAGAGTACATTTCAGATGATGCAGATCTAAAATTGGCCGCATACTCCCATCTTTTTTGTGGACCAGGAAATAACAGCTGTAAAAACCTCAGGGAACGGAGTACATACCCCTTTGTCCAAGAGGGATCTTACTTCCTGTGCTCTAACGTCGGACTCTGCTCTGTGTTGACTACTGTGGTGAGCAGTAGGAAATGGCATAAATCTAACAATCCAACTGACCTAACCAATTACCAAACACTTCTCTCCTCTTTTTCCAATACCATCTCCATAAAGCCACATACTACCAAGAGAAGATTGCCAGTTCTCCCAACACCCTCATTCTCTTCAAAACCTTTTCTTCTCTTCTCTGTCCCCCTCCTCCCCCTTTCCCTACCTCTCTCACTGCAGATGACTTTGCCACTTTCTTTTCCAACAAGGTTACATCAATCAGGAACCAGTTCTCAACCCCAGGCATGCATAGACCGGCTCCTCCTCTATGTAACTACCAACTGACTTCCTTCTCTCCCCTCTCAGAGACTTATGTCTCTAAACTCCTCCTCTCTAGCTGGCCCACAACCTGTCCTCTTGACCCTATCCCTTCTCACCATCTTCAGTCCATCCCTCGCACACTATTACCTGCACTCACACACATCTTTAACACATCCCTCTCTACTGGCACATGCTCTACCTCATTTAAGCAGGCCCAGGTTACCCCACAGACCTGTTTCCCTCCTCCCTTTTCTTTCCAAAACTCTTGAAAGAGCCGTTTTTAATCAACTCTCCAATTTTCTCACATAGAACAACCTCCTGGACACCAAGCAGTCTGGCTTCAAGAGCAATCACTCCACAGAGACTGCTCTGCGTTCTGTCACTGAAGCCTTACGACTAGCAAGAGCAACCTCTAGATCATCTGTCCTCATCCTACTCGACCTCTCTGCTGCTTTCGATACTGTGAACCATCAGAACCTCCTGTCAACTCTCTCCAGCCTGGGTATCACTGGAACAGTTCTGCGCTGGGTGCAATCCTATCTCTCAGACAAATCCTTCAAGGTATCATGGAGGGGAGGTATTTCTGAAACTCAGCAACTCACAACTGGTGTTCCACAGGGGTCAGTTCTGGTCCACTCCTCTTTTCTATCTACACTACATCTCTAGGGCAGGTGATTGAGTCTCATCGCTTCTCATATCATTGCTATGCTGATGACACCCAGCACTATTTGTCCTTCCAGCCTGACGATCCATCCGTCTCTGTACGTATCTCTGCTTGCCTGTCAGACATCTCGGTCTGGATGAGGGAACACCACCTTAAGCTCATCCTGGCAAAATCTGAGCTTCTCGTCATCCCAGCCTGTCCCTCAATCAACCACAACCTCACTATACAGCTTGGCTCAACCCGGTATATATCAATACGGTATATAGATATTAAAGGTGTGAATTTATCCCAACTGAGCAAGCCACTGAGTGGCAACAGTGGCCAGGAAAAACTCCCTAAGATGTTAAAAGGAAGAAACCTTGAGAGGAACCAGACTCAGAAGAGAACCCATCCTCATCTGGGTAACAACAGATAGTGTTACACCACGGCCAGCAGAGGGCGCTGTGGCACGGCTCCGGACTGGTCACATGACTGTTTTGTTTTCATTCGCTTTCTGCCTGAGTTCTAGTTTCTGTTTTGAGGTTGTGCTTGATTTAACCCAGGTGTATTTGGTTTAGATTGATTATATTGGGTATTTAAACCCCTCGGGTTTATGCGCACATTGCACGATATTAGTTGTAGTTAGAATACCTGTGTGAGAGGTAGCAGTCTGAAAGGTGTAGCATCTACGTTTAGCATGCTAAGCGGTCTTTGTTTTCATGTCCTGTTTTCTGCCTCGACTCTAGTCCCATGTTTTCTCGTCAACTTTGCATAGACCGCGTTCCCTTGTTTTTTGTTTGTGTCATTGATTTAGTAATAAAGACAGTTCTCCTGCACTTACTTCCTGTCTCTCCCTCTGTTTCGTAAGAGATAGTTTGAAAAAGTTCATTATGGATTTATATATAGTCTGTTTGGCCTTAGAAGCAGCCATACTCCCAGCAATCTGGAATTGGATTAGATGAGAGCTCCATCCAGAGGTAGGACATCCGAAACAGATCCGGCAGGTCCGCAGAGCAGAGAGGTTCAGGATCTCAAGTATCTCCATAAAATTGTGTGTGGCTTGACAGAAGGAGAGAGGGAGAGAAAAGATTATTAGGACTGTGCTTAACATAACAGAAATTCTAGTTAGGGTAGGCTTGAGTAAACAAATATGTTTTAAGCCTACACTTAAACACTGAGACTGTGTCTGAGTCCTGAACACTAATTGGAAGATTGTTCCATAACTGTGGGGCTCTATAAGTGAAAGCTCCTCCCCCTGCTGTAGCCTTTGCCATTCGAGGTACCGTCAAATAGCCTGCATCTTTTGATCTAAGTAGGCGTGGAGGATCATAGAAAACGAAAAGGTCGCTTAGATACAGTGGTGAGAGACCATTTAGTGCTTTATAGCTTAATAATAGTATTTTATAATCAATGTGAGATTTCACTAGGAGCCAATGCAGTGTTGATAAGATCGGGGTGATATGGTCGAAGATCAGGGTGATATGGTCGAAAGAACTTAGCATTCCACAGCTTATCACTACAGTCCACTGATGGCAATCAAAACACATTCCTTCAGACCCTCAAACCATAAGTCACAGACGCTCTCATAGACGGGGACACAGCTAATGTGTTTACAGACAAAGCCTAATACCAACAATCATTATAAAAGGGCCATCTGGCAGGGTGTTACCTTTTGGTAATCTATTACTTACCTGCTCCCTGGAAAAGAAATAAAACTCTATCCTGGAGCAAGGTGAAAATCCCTGGAATCTAAGTTTATACAGTCTTCTATAAAGGACACAGACTCTGTAAACACCTTTCCGGATTTTCTGATCTTCTACTACAATATGTGCCGTCCTCTCTGCAGATCAACTGCCCGGACTTCTTTAATGCTGGCTCCACACAGACAAGCAAAAACAAAAGGGAGGCCTGCTCACCCTGAACTGGATTAACCCTCAGGTCATAAAATGGAGACTGTGAACTCTAACAAAATTCTTTCTTTGCATCTCTATTGCTATTGTCTGGTTTAATTGAAATGTTATTTGGGGAACAGACACTGTCTTTAAAGGATGAACTACAAATGCTGTATTATTATTTAAGTAATTTGAACATTGACTATCATAACTGATATTGATGTTTGTAAGTACTTGCTCACGGGAGGTGACTAGTCATATGGTGTGTAGCGTCTTGGAAATGTTGTCTGAGAGGAGATCTGCTCTGAGTCTGCTGGGGTGCAGGCCACCAGCACGGAACAACCTAGGTCACTCCCAGAAAAGATTCCAATTATTCATAAAGAGCAGATTCTGTTCATTACAGCCTGATATTAACTCTTCATTTAAAGCGAAAAGTCTACTGAGCTGCTCAAATCCACATGTGGGGAGTGGTCCAGACACGATGATCTTTGTCACGGGTGATCTGCAGCGTACCGTCTTGATCATGCTGCCAAAGTCCCTCTTCAGGATTTCCATCTGCCACAGCCGGATGTCATTCACCCCAGTGTGCAGCTTCGATGTTCTCGTCATCCTTCAGGATCGCAGGTACCTGCGCAGTGAAATCAAGAACACAAGCACCAGAAAAACAGTGGATGCGTACCTCACCTTTAGTTGAGGTGACATGGAATTTCTGAACAATGGAGTCTCTGATGATCACAGCATTGGGTTTGGTCTCGCAGAGAGGGGCAAAGTGGTTTCTGGTGGAGATCTCGAAGATCGGGGGCAGCAGAGGAGGAGAGGTCCTTGCCTGGGGTCTGGCCTGTGCGTTCTGCTGCTGGTACACCCAGGGTCCGTGGTGTGTCAGTACCGGAGTGAAGGAGACCTGGGCTGGTTGCATCCTGGGTGCATGGCCCCTGTACAGAGAAGCACATGGAGTAGAGGTGGTTCACAAAATGGGAAGTGGCTATAGGAAAATAGCACAAGCATTTTGTAAATAGTCTTGCTGTATTTCTTCATTTGAAGGCAGTACACAGTGTTTCCTCCCAGCTGAGGCTTTGTCTCTCTTGTTGTTGAGGTGTTTACAATTGTCACTGGATAGCATGGCCTCTTCTCTGCCACCTGAGACACATTATTGACGACTGCCACCCACACTCTCTCAGACATGCTGAACTTATTGCTTCTTAACTCCCAAAATCCACAATTCTAGACCTTGTGGCTACCATTCTTTCATCGATGACCAGGTTCTGGTGAGGCTGGTAGTATACCCTGCATGTCAATAATAGCTGCTTCCTGGTGAGCTTCCCATAAATGAGCCGATCATAGCCAGTGGTGCCTTTTAGCTAGTCATTCTGCTCATCATCTTTGACTTTTGCTCTTTTACAGGATCCAGAATATTGCCTCAAATCTGAAGAATACCAGGACAGAGGTTGGGAATGGAAAATTATGTAGCTTATTCTTTCTCCACAAATCTCAAACTCTTGATGGCTTTATTAGGCCACAGTAAATGAGTAGGTCCAGGAATTTGCATCGCTTCAGATCAGTTACAGGACTCCATGGTGTCTACATACCCTTCTGCTTTTATTCTGCATACAGGTTTGTGTTGTTGCAGAGACTGTGGCTTTACCAAAAAATACCTAGAACAGCTCTAGAGAAATGTGCTGCTGGTGGCTATCAAGCTGTACCCCAGTAGTGTGGGCAGGAGAAAAGTGATATTGTATGGGAGGCACATCATCCTTGTTAATATTGTGCCACCTGTCCTGTTCAAGTTGTGTTGTAGGCGCAGGAGCACTAGCTCTCCTAATGGCTCAAATGAGTGACACACGAGTGACCCCTCTTCCCTGACTTCTCTGGGGGGTAGATGGAGCTGTCAGTTTTGCAGTGGAAACCTCCATGTGGGTGTTGGGAGAGAAGGCCTCAGAAGAAGTGTGACAAGGATCAGTAGCATTTTCTTCTTCTCTGTAACAATAAATAATCATGAATACAAAGTACAATAAGTACCCAAAATCACCTGTAGTAAATGCTATATTGGCTTTTATATTTACATAATAACAATAATAATTCTATATTTCTATTTAGCTATCAAAGAACCCATGCTGGTGCATTTGCTGTTGTTTATTATAATAAAAAATACAGTGGCATGCTACATGTAAAAAAAAAAAATTGCTGCCATGCTACAAGCAAAAATTTCAAATAAAAAGCAACATAATTTATGTACTTTTCAAGGACCGTATCCACTCCATGCTGCAATGCTCATTGGCTCAATATTTCTTCCTCCAAAAAAACCCCTCCAATTCCTTGCCAGAGTCATGGGGCAGTCACACTAGGCTTTAGCATGCAAACGCATCCGAAAATGGCAGACTCTCTGCATGAGGAAAGTTAAAATTTGGTAAATAGATGATCGCAATGTCACTGCGTGACCTTATTAATTTAAAAAAAAGAAATAGAAAAATGGAAGCCCTATCCTGTATTTAGTAGTATCGCGCTATCCTGTACTTTACAACATGGCTTTGAAAGATTATAAAAACAACTTAAAAAGAAAGTCTGCCTGGTTTTGACAGTTGATGTCATATGCTGTTCCCGCCCATATTCACAGTGGCGGCAGACATAAATACGCAGGTTTAGCCTACTACCTGTCATGACAGTGCTTTGATCCTGCACTTACTTCCAGTCCCAGTCTCGTATCGTAACAGATTACTGCGCCATTCACCATGGAAGTTGCAGGAGAGTGCCTTGTCGGGAAACACTCGGATTACTGGCCGCGTTTCATGTCCTTGCAGTTTCCTCAAAGGTACGCCGCCGAACTCCCACCGAAGACAGTGGGATTGGGGAGCTACCCGCTGGAGTTCCTCTGCCACTGCCAGATATATTTCTGCAGCCTGGCTTATCCCAAGCCTAAGAAGAGACAGTGGATCGGGTTCTTAGTGTCCCGGTTTTGCGGCCCGGCCTGGGACTGGGCTGAGCAACTGGTGAGTACTGGGTCCTCCACCCTCCATGATGTACATGATGTCTGGATATACTGGGTTGGTGGATCAGTGGAAAGCCCCAGCCTGACCTGCCATTCCACCTTTTCTACAAGTGGGTAGACATGCTAGAATCCGCAGCTCCCAAGACCCAGCCCGAGGTCAATGTGGCGATCTTGGGGTCGCCACATTGACTTAATTATATTAATTAATATAATTAATACATTTCAGGACAACAGACATGCCATGTTCATATTTCAGGCACTAGCCGCACAGTGCCTGTTGGTGTATAATGCAGTGCAGAACAACTGCTGGACCTGCTTTTTCCTATTCTAATTTTCTTTGTACCAGCACAACCAGTCCGTTTTTTCTGCCTGTGATATATGGGGCTCCGTCAGTTGTAATGCCTACCAGTCGGGTCCATGGTAAACGAGCACGCTCAAATGCGTCACACAGCTCCTGAAAAATATCTTTGGATGTGGTGCGGCCGTGCATTGGACACAAACTTAGCAACTCTTTTGTCACTTCAAACTTCTCATTAATACCCCTTATGAAAATTGTGAGCTGAGCATTGTCAGTTTTATTTGTGCTTTCATTAAGCGCCACAGAGTATGCAGTGAAAGCTTTAACTTTATCACATAACTGATCATAAATGTCACTTGATAACACTCTGATCCACTCCGCCACCATGTTAGCTGATAGCACTATATTGTTGAACAAGCTCTTTTTTTTCTGGAAATAAAATATCCGCAACTTTCATCATGCAGTCCTTCAGAAACAGGCCTTCAGTGAACGTTGTTCTTGTTGCCCTCTCATCTCCCTCGTACCTCTTATACTGCTCTCTGTGTTTAGTCCAATAATGACGCTTGATATTATATTCCTTTAAAACTGCAACTTTTTCATTGCATATCAGGCAGCATTTCTATTAAACTCCACAAAAAAATACTGGGTAGTTCATCTTTATTGAAACAGTCTGTGTTCATCATCCACCTTACGTTTTGATTTAGACAGTGACATCTTTGTTCTTCAACACCTTGAGCGCATTTTGGCCAACTTTGACCTTTGCCGTAACAAATGAAATGCATTTTTAAAAAAAACAGAATTGTGTTTTTATTTGAATTATTTCAAATGGGTAGCTTGAATTGGCATGAAAACGCTATAAAATATCATTAGATTTGGCAGGCCAGATTATATTATTTTTTTTACATCCCGTCACGGGCCGGACTGAGAGGGAAGGTGGGCCTGAAGTGACCCGTGGGCCGGGAGTTTGAGACCCCTGCCATAAATGATGCATTTATAAAGGTTAGTAATTGTATTATAACTCACAATAAGTATTTATAAGGCAGCACAACACATCTATCAACAACAATATAAAATAATTCACTAATTGGACCTAGAAATAAATCTGCTTTACCAATAAGTTATTATAACTATAATATAATAACATTATAAAAATGCAGGCTGCATTTTTATGAATACATTAATGGAACCATAAGACTGACTAAATAATACTTATAAATTGGTGTATAATGCATTATGAGCAAGGGCATCGAAAAAGCAAGAGTATCACATAAGTAATTTTAACAATAATATGAATGTAGCTATATCTGTTATTATAACGAATTATAGGTCTTTTTGTGTTGTTATAAATGTGTTTATAGAGAAGTAATACTTGCTTATGAATAATTATAAATGGGATTATAATTCATTATAAGCATGGGCTTTGTAGAAAGTGTTACATATATTTTAAAAGTGTTTTGATTGCAATTATTTCATATCCATGAGAGCAGAATATTTTTGTGAGATTTTAAAACAAAAGATCAAAAGGTTAAATAATAAAGACAGATTTTCACAGCCTCCTTTGCTCATATTTACCAAGGGTGCCAGTATTAGTGGAGGGCACTGTATAACTGAAAGTATTGCTTAAAATACTACATCTAAGTCAGCTTTGGTCCACACCTTGTGTGCCAAGTTATGTTTCATGATTAGTAAAATGATTTCAAACTTGAAATGGTCAGCTGAGCCCCACTTTCTATATTAATGGATAAGAGGCTGCTCCATTTTCTGTGAAACTAGGTTGACATGTACTGGAAGAAACTGATCATGCTACTAAAATGAGTGCCTAGGATCTTGTGGTTGCATATTAAATTTAACTGTTTCCTGAGAGGTCTGGTAAATGCAAAATCAGTCACTGTAGTTTCCAAATCACTTAAATTCCAATTAGTTGCACAAAATTTCAAAAGTTCAAAAGTTTTAGTATTGTGCCAATACATAAACAATTATAATCAATATGCTTTTGGAGTTAATTGTCTTTCTTTTTTGTATGTTTGAAAATTTAGTTAATTTGGTGCATACTCAGACATTCGTACTTTTAAAAAATGACACAAATAAAATAATATGATAACAAAATGTGAACATGTATACACACATACTGTTTACAAGTAAGATATTTACCAAGTGCTAAAGGCATCCATAATGCATACATCAACTGAAAAATGTGATGCACTGAATTTACTTGATTTTTTTTTACTGTGAGTACATCATTCCCACATTAACTAATTTTGTCTATCATTTTACTTGCAACAATTTTGTAAATAATTGCAAACATGCTTATGCAAAAACAGTCAGCGAAACACTGAATCAATACTTCACAAAGCACAAAGACACAAGTGGGGGTTAAATATGCAGACTAGTCAGGACTAAACATGAGACAAGTGAGGTAGACATGACTCGTGAAGGATACAACCAATGGCAAGACAGGGGAGGAGACAGGGCATGAATGAAAACAAAACACACATTCAGGTCCTTTTCAAAATTAATCAAAAAGTGCCCCTCTCAACAATTATCAATAATAATATTGTGGTTAAAAAACAAAAAACAAAAAAACAAACAATGCATTTGAATTATAATCAATATGACAGCGTGTAAAAAACAGTAACAAATCATTCAAAACTCCCACTATGATCTGTGACAAGAAGTTGAAAAGAAAGCACCAAATACACAAATTGATGAAGAAAGCATCAAAAAATTAGATTTAAAAAATAATTTAAAAAATCCAGCAGATCCAGGTCTAATACAGAAATATGACATAAAGTCTAATCAAGGGTATATTAAGTTTGCCATCAAAAAAGAACCATGCCTACCTGATATGAAATTCCCTAAAAATGAAAGGGGCACTCTTTCAAGTGGTAACTTTTTCAGTGGTATAGTGACAGTCCTTGGCTTGAATATTCACCTGAAAATACTTTTAAGATCCTGTTGGATTCAGCTATACACTGTTTTTATTTCATTTTATTATTATTATTTTTAAACATTTTGTTGTAATTATTCTGCTCATTGTAAAAATAAAAAACAAGACATTTATATCAATAGTCCCATATTCATAATTGTGAACACCCAGTCTGTTTACAGTAGGTGATAATGATAAGATCATTTATCTCATTATTAGTAATTGTTACGTTGGTAGTGATAGGTGCCCTTTTTTTTTTTTTTTTTTTTTTTTACATGTGAGCCCCTGCCCTTGAGGAACTCTCTACATGTCCCTGCACACATGTTAACATAAACAAACCATAACACAGGGTGGCTGTGGTTCAGGTGGTACAGCGGGTTATCCACTAATCGTAGGGTTGGCACTGAACCCCAATTTGCTCCCGATGACAAATTAATGCCTTGCATGGCAGCTCTGCTACCATTGGTGTGTGTGTGTGTGTGTGAATGGGTGAATGAGACACAGTGTAAAGTGCTTTGGATAAAAGTGCTATATAAGTGCGCCATTTACTATTTCATCATTTATCATTGTGTTGCTGCATAATCCAGTTGCGCTTGAGTTTCAACTTACGGACTGAAGACCGGACATTCTCCTTTAGGATTTTCTGGTAGAGAGTACAATTCATGTTTCCCTAAATGATTACAAGTTGCCCAGGCCCTGAAGCAGCAAAGCATCCACACACCATCACACTTCCACCAGCATGCTTGACCATAGCTACGATGTTCTTTTTGTGGAATTCTGTGTTTGATTTACACTAGATGTAATGGGACCCCTGTCTTTCAAACAGTTCCCCTTTTGACTCATCAATCCACAGAACATTCTCCCAAAAGTTTTGTGGATCATCAAGGTGTGTTTCGGCAAAATTCAGATGAGCCTGAATGTTCTTCTGGGTTAGCAGATCTTCTGTGTTTGATTTACACTAGATGTAATGGGACCCCTGTCTTTCAAACAGTTCCCCTTTTGACTCATCAATCCACAGAACATTCTCCCAAAAGTTTTGTGGATCATCAAGGTGTGTTTCGGCAAAATTCAGATGAGCCTGAATGTTCTTCTGGGTTAGCAGATCTTCAGCTCTTTTTAAGTTGTAGGTCACATGACATTGCCAACATGTAGCATGTCCAGATTGCATTATACGATACACATGTACTGATCAGTATGTTCTGTTTCAGTGGCTGAGTAATAGGTACTGAATCGAATGCAATGATGATCACAGTGTGCTGTGTGATAACAGTGCAATGATGATGATGATGGCTTCAGAACAACACACTCTGATAGTCTCAGGACAAGACACTGTAATGATGATAATGCTAAACTCCGGAAAAGACATTATCAATGCGACTGGGGAGGAAGAGCTGTCAGAATCAAAAATGGCAGAAGGCAGCGTGTTGGCTCTTTTATGTTGTATGTCACATGACAATGCGAGCATGGCAGATGTAGCATGCCCAGATTGTATTCATACTACACACATATTCTGACCAGTATGTACTGTATCAATGGACTAGCAGTAGGTACAGAATCAAAGCATTAGGTACTCCCTATCCCCTGACCCCCCCCCCCCCCACACACACACACACACACATACACACACACTTACCATAGAATGTTGACTCAGGAAAACATAATGTGATGATGATGATGATGATGATGATGATGATGATGATGATGATGATAATTACTGACTCAGATTATTGATCATCTTTGAAACAGTGCCTATTAAGAAAGTTGATATTATAAGGCTGGTGCCAAGAAAGATGTCTGAACCAGGAGAGAACTGGTCTCTGAAGACAAAGGACTCTTACGAAAATTAACATTTTAACTCTCTCCCACAGAATTAGAATCTTCATCCGATATAACACATCACACTAAGTGGAGACTGGAAGACCACACCTCACTATTGTTCTTCTACATTGTTCCCTTCTCTCTCTCTCGCTCTCTCTCTCTCTCCCCCAACTCTTCTCTCTCTCTGTATTGAGATTACCTAAACTCACCCATGGTCTACATGTATTAGATAGTATATTTAATGTGAATAAGAACTTGACACTACATGTTTAGAATCATTCAAAAGCTCTGAGTGTGTCTGAAAAAATGGTCTCATTTCCTCAGCAGCAGTTCTGTGTAGAAAAATATTGCATGCTGTTGAAGGCATACCCTCTCCTCACACAAATCACTTCCTGTATGTAAATAAGGTACATCCTTCCACAGACATTGAAAACCCATTCAATAACAAATGCCAACTGCCCCCCTGAATAGTGGGACCAAATTCCAATTACAATCACAAATAACACCATTTGGTGGACATACAGATTATCTGAGTATTTAGGGAGAGCTAGTAAAAGATTCAGGCCTCTTTAGACAGATCTCACACACAATTATTGTGTATAGTTTTATTGTCAGGTAAACATTTCAAATTCTCTTGTTTGTGTTTTATGTGATGTTTTTATATTATTGATCACTGCTTGTTATCTTTTGAATTGGATTAAGAATAATCTTTGGAATTACCTGGTTAATAAATTGTTACCTTTGAATTTATTCTGACCTACCCTGAAATTATTGGCTCTAGTAGATAATGTTAAATCCATGTTACTGCAAATCTGTGACCAGGTTAGTACAGGCTAATATCCAGGTTTATGTGGAGCATTGGGGAACACCAACTGAGATTTTAGGTTAGGCTAACAACTTGGCTTTAGTTAAGTGTACTTAAACTGTAAATTGACCAATCTAAACAGGGTGAGCCTTAACCTCTGATTAGTGTAATATTATTCTAGTTAAGTGTACATGTGAAACCATAGTATGATTATACAAAGCTACTATTATAGAAAAGTAAACTTGGTCGACTTGTTCTGATAGTAGTGATCATGACCTCTGACTAGAGATAATGTTATTCTAATGATGTGTGTACAGATCTATGGGGACTAAACAAAGTACTTTTTAGAAAAGGGCCAGCAAGGGCAGCCTTTTAAATAGTATTAGTCAATTACCTTTGTCTAATGACCAAGACTGGTGAGGTTGTGACCATGAGATCTGTGTACATGGCTGGTGCATGGCCATCTAAATAGTATTAGTCAATTATCTCTGTCTAATGACCAAGACTGTTGAGCTTATGACCATTAGAGCCGCATACACAGCCGGGTTGAGACTCTGAGCGACACCGGAATCTGAACGAACAGGCACAATCTACATAAAGGCTTTAAAAGGATCATCAAATATCGAGATAAATTTAATGATAGAGATCGGAATTCTAATATCTCTTAGAATTGTTCATATTGGATAAATAAAAAATATATATATAATATTTAAGGTTGATAAATTGTTAATTAAAATGTTTATATATCACATCAAAGAAAGACAGTAACATGTAAGAAGCCTTCTGCCACTCCGTTGGATACCGTCGTTGGACCAGTGGGTGGTTTCCTTACAATTTACTTGAACAAAACAACAAGGAAAATTAGCTTTTTCAGTCATTTATTCAACAGAAATATCAACAGATGTGTTATTTTTCTGTGGACAAAGCAAGTACACCCTTGGCCTCAGAAGATAGCATTGCCCTCTTTAGCAGAAATAACTTCTTAGGCAATTTGCTTAATTGTCCGCTGACATTGGCTTGCTGAAATTTTTGACCACTCTTCCATGCAATATTCTTTCAGTTGAAGGGTTTAAGGGTTTTCTTGCATGTACTGGCTGATGCAAATTCCCCCCCAAATTTTAAATGCGATTCAAATCCAGGCTTTGACTAGGCCATTCCATAACCCTCAATTTCTTCTTTTTGAGCTATTCCTTGGAGGATTTTCTAGTGTGCTTAGGACCATTATCCTGGTGATAGGTCCACTTTTGGTTCAACTTCAACTTTTGGACAGATGGCCTCACGTTATCTTCAGTATAAATTAGTCCAGTCCCTGAGGTAGCAAAGCAACCCCAAACCATAACATTTCCACCACCATTCTTCTCAGTTGGTATGAGTTGCTTCTCCTGAAAAACTGTCTTTGGTCACTGTCAAACATGTCTGTTTTTCCTGTGGCCAAACAACTCTTTGATTCATCTGTCCAGAGCACATTATTCCAAAAGGCCTGCTCTTTGCCTATATGGCAAACTGTAGACTTGTTCTAATGTTCTTTTTAGACAGCAAAGTATTTTTCATTGGCACACATTCCATGCAGGTCAAATTTGATACTTTGACACCAACAGTTGCAAAACTTACTAACCAATCCTGCAATAAAATTTTAGGGTTCTTGGAGACTTCTTTTTTGCATCAGATGGTCTGCTCTTGGGATGAATTTGCTGGGACGGCCAGTCCACGACAAATTGGCAGTCGTTTGAAATCTGTGTCACTTGTAAATGATTTTCCTTACAGTGGAACTATGTATTCAAAAATAATTTGGAGATCTTTTTAAATCACTTGCCAGAATCATAGGCATCCATAACCTGAAGTCCTTATAGTACTCTTTAGATCTTGGCATGATGACACCACATCTCAATAACAAAAGGAACACCAGACACTAGATATGAGAGAGGTATAAATAAGACAAATTCCACCTGCACTACCTAGCCAGCTTCTAATCACTGGCACCAAATCTTGAACAGCTGGATTTGAAGGTGTGATAAATGTAGGGATGTACTTACTTTTTCCAGGTGACTGATCTGTTGTTGTTGTTTTTTTTTCATTTAAATTGTGGAAATGACTACAAAATGTAAATTTTATGTGTCATTTGGCAGAGTGTATCAACTTTATTAATAGGCACTGTTTCAAAGAGGATCAACTGTTTGCTTCTCCAAATATGAACAAATAAAACAATTTTTTGACTTTTTTTCCACATGATTGTAGTCCATATAGTATTGTTACGAGATTTTTTTATTATTATTTGTTCAAATTATGCATTTTATTTTGTTTGTTTTCTTTAGAATTCCAGCACTATATGCAAAAAAAAAACAAAAAACAACCAAACAAAAAAAACAAAAAACAACTAAAAAAAAATTAAAAAATAGTTCAAACAATGATCCATCTTGTCATGACACTGGTATGTATAGTTGTTTCTGTCTTTCTGATATGGGTGAAAATAGGATCTTGGTGAACAACAACCTTTACTAGTCTCCAGAGACATGCATGAAGTATTTTGAATTTTGATACCTAAAGTGCCTTTTGGAGACAAAATTAACTGCTGTGCCACGCTATGCTTTAGTAGTGAGAACTGTGTTGAATTTTGAAAATGTGCCTTCAGTATTGAGAAATGCATGTTAGCAATCTTAAAAATTTGTAATGAGACTGATCATTTTATGAGAATGATTAATTAAATTAACAGTGAAGCACCTATGATGCTGGTATGTACATTGCATTTCCAGTGCTTCCTGCTTAAACAGATCCACTTCCCCTACATATATCGACTGTTTTGCCATTGTCTGTTGGTCACATGATTGTACAGTGACCATTTCCCGATAGGTCTCGGAATCAGCCGCCTTGAGTATATATGCTTTGTGATATAGTAGCATTATGATGCTGGAAGTAGCCATTAGAAGATGGGCTAATTGTGTTCATGAAGGGATGCACATTGTCAGCAACAATACTCAAAAAGGCAGTGGCATTCAAGGGATGATTCATTAGCATAAAACAGGCCCAAAGTGTGCCAAGAAAACATTCCCTCCACCACTACACCACCTCCACCAGCCAGGACAGTTGACACAAGGCAGACTGGGTCCATGGATTCATAGTGTTGGTGAAAAATTCTGACCCTACCATCTGTGCGTCTCAACTCCAGATTAATCAAACCAGGCTACATTTTTCCCAGTCTGCAACTGTCCAGTTTTTGGTGTGCCTGTCCCTACTACACCATTCTGAGTGACTGTTAGTGTGTGTTACTTTAGTTACTAACATAACTTTAGTGACTGTTATGTGTGTGAAAATCCAGTGATCAGCACTACAGACACACACACACACGCACACACGCACACACACACACACACACACACACACACAAACACGTAGAGTATATATCAAGCATATACGTGGCCCTGTGGTTAGAATGCTTACTTTACACCTACACTGTTCAGGGATCGACTTCTGCTGCAGCCCTGTGCGCACAAAGGAAATGTCTAAGGACCTCAGTAAAAGAGTTTTTTACTTTATTATTTATTACATTTATTACATTACATTTATTTAGCAGAAGCTTTTATCCAAAGTGACTTACAAATGATGAACTACAAGCAAAGTGATGTATCAAGCAGAGAACAATACAAGTAGTGTTACCATAGAAGATTTTTAATTAAGATTTTTGTTGATTCTCATCAGACTGGAAACGGTTACAAAACCATCTCTAAAGAGTTTGGACTAAACCAATCCACTGTCAGACAGATTGTGTAAAAATGGAGGAAATTCAAGACCATTGTTACCCTCCCTTTGTTGTCGACCAACAAAGATCACTCCAAGAGCAAGATGTGTAATAGTCTGTGAGGTCACAATGGAACCCTGGGTAACTTCTAAACATCTAAAACACCCAACCTGGAGCCCTTTACCATCAAATTTTGCCCTTTCTACCTTCCACATGAGTTTACCTCTGTCATAATCAGTGCCGTTTATATTCCACCTCAAGTGGACGCGGACACTGCTGTATGTGAGCTACATTATGCTCTCACCATTCACCAGACAAAACACCAGGACACTGCGCTCATTGTAGCAGGGGACTTTAACAGAGCCAAACTGAAACACACAGTGTCAAACCTCTACCAGCACATCACCTGCCCCACCAGGTACAAGAGAACACTGGACCATTGCCACACCCCATTTAAGGGCAGTTACAAGGAACAGGCTCATCCACCATTTGGAAAATCTGACCACACCACCATCTTCCTCATGCCTAAATACAAACAAATGCTTAAACAGAAAACTCCGGTTCATAGGGAAGTTGCATGCTGGACAGACCAATCGGTGGCCACTCTGCAGGATGCGTTAGATGATGCAGACTGGGACATGTTCCGGCGTAGCTCTGACAACATCAACATGTTTACAGAAGCAGTTGTGGGATTTATCGGGAAACTGACAGATGATACAGTCCAGAAAAAATCAGTCAGGACATTTCCCAACCAGAAACCGTGGTTGGATAAAACCATCCACGACACTCTGACGCTCTGAGATCTCGCACCTATAACACAGGGCTTGCTACCTTGAACATGGACGAATATAAGGTTGCATCCTACAATGTGTGCAGAGGGGTGAAGGTGGAAAAGTGGCACTACGTGAGGAAACTAGAGACACAGATCCAACACCGTGGCTCTAGAAACTTGTGGCAGGGACTCTAAAACACTATGCAACAGCACCCTCTAGAATGATGAATGCAGACGCTTCTATGGTAGATGAGTTAAACACTTTCTAGGCTCACTTCGAGTCTGCAGCAAACAGCGCTAATGACGCAGTCAACGTGACTGACTGCATGCAGACGAAGAATACCATAGAAAATACTTTCATCATCTCTGAACATGATGTGAGGATGGCTTTCAGGAGAGTGAACACCAGGAAAGCAGCAGGACCAGATGGCATCACAGGTCAGATCCTCAGAGCCTGTGCTGGCCAGTGCTGGCTCAAATGTAGCCTATTACCCAAAATCACTTAAAATTCAACTTAGAAGCCAATACTCACATCTACCTTTTAGCCCAGTTGGAGATAGAAAAAAGACACCAGCCGTGAGTGAGGAGAAGCAAGGGTCCAGCTTTATTGGTTCCGTTCCACCACACGAGATCCACACCAATGAGAATTCTCAGAAGTGATCTGATACCCTGAGCTTAAGCTCCAGTATTTATACTGTATTTACACAGTAAATAACCCATATGTTTCAAGAAGACTATGATATCAATACCAATAGGGTTAAAAAAGAGCTCGTCTACCTTACTATTATGTTATAAAAAAGGGCTATTCCACTTACCATTAGCTCAAAAAACAGGGCTTTTCAACTTACACATAGAATCAAAACCAGGGGTTTTCAAATTACACATAGAATCAAAACCAGGGCTTTTCAAATTACACATAGAATCAAAACCAAGGGTTTTCGAATAACCCATAGAATCAAAAGTGGAGAGACAAAACAATTTAGAGTGACCTTGGTCTTACTATTATCTCACGGGGGGGCAGCTTGACTCAGCTACCCTTATAAATGGCTCCTCATGGTTTTCTCTTAAAATTAAGGCCTTCCTTGCGGGACAAGAATCTTCACCATCTGAATTATGAATAAGTTATATTTTCCTGCATTTCTAGTTTATAATTTATTTTCATATTTGCTCTATATCTCTATTTTATATAGTTATACTGCTTGAAAACTGGTTTACTGTACTTCCTACTTCATAATATCATTACAGTTCTACTGTCCTACATATCCTATTATTCTGTATTTTATAAAGAGTTTTCTATTATTATAAGATATTACCCTTATAATATCTTAATACTCCTTTTTATTATTCTTATAAAGTTATAATGTTATGTGCGTGTGTGTTATGTCTACATGCCCGCCCTTGACTGTGCGAGAGTGTGTGTGTGTTAGCGCTCCTCAGCTCTTATACTTCTGTTTGACTCTTCGACTAATAAACCAGAGTGTAGTACTCTTAAAGATCTTTAAAGTGTAAATCCAATTTGTCAATATTCGCCTAATACCGCTTCTGTGTGTCTAGGTGCCCATCGTCAGTCCTTCTTCTCCCCTTTACTGAATCTGGATCTGGATCTCGATCTGGACACTCATTATCAGCTTGCGCATCTCACTGCTGATATCATGATGCTACTTAACTTTCTTCGCAGCACCCCCTCTGGAAATGGAAATGCGGGGTCCCCCCCCTCTCCGATACAGAATCTGCCCCGTGAACGTGTGTATTGATGCCTCTACACAGCCAAAACCACCCTCCAGCTTTCAGTCTGAGGAAGATGTCACCTTCTCTGACCTGGGCCCCGACCATTCTTCTCTCTTCTCACCTGCCAGTCCGCCCCACTCTCAGTGGTCCTCCCACTTCACCTTTGCTGACTTTCCCATGTCCCCAGGACGCACCCCATTTTCTTCCCCCTACCGCTCTCCTCAAGATTACGCACCCACCAGTCCTGTGAATTACCAATGAAACTACATATTACTCATACTAAGTCTCCCTCATGTTTATTTCATGTCATTTTTATCCACAACACCAGCTAGCATCAGTGTTCACAGAGATATTCAACCTCTCCCTGGAACAGTCAGTAATCCCTATGTTCTTCAAGCAGTCCGTCATCATTCCTGTCCCAAAAAAACCCCAGCCCGCCTGCCTCAATGACTATCACACACTTTGAACACCATGATGTTCTTTTTGTGGAATTCTGTGTTTGGTTTACACCAGATGTAACGGGACTGCTGTCTTCCAAACAGTTCCACTTTCTACTCATCAGTTCACAGAACATTCTCCCAAAAAGTTTGGATCATCAAGGTGTGCTTTGGCAAAATTCAGATGTGTGTTCATGTTCTACTGTGTTAGCAGTGTTTTTTGCTTCAACACTTTTTTTTTGCCCAGTGCCTTTCTGATAGTGGAGTCATGAGCATTGACCTTTATTGATGCAAGAGAGGCCTGTAGGTCCTTTGATATTGTCCTTGGGTCTTTTGTGACTTCTTGGATGAATCATTGCTGTGCTCTTGGAGGAATTTGGAAGGGTGGCCACTTCTGGGAAGGTTCACTACTGTGCTAAATTTTTCCATTTGGAGATATTGGCTCTCACTATGGTTCTTTGGAATCCAGGAGCCTTTGAAATAGCTTTGTAACCCTTCCCAGACTGATGTATTTCAATCATCTTCTTCTTCATCATTTCTGGAATTTCTTTAAATTTTACCATTGTGTGTTACTGGGTAAGACCTTTTAACCAACTTCATGCTGTTGAAAAAGTTTTATTTAAGTGTTGATTTGATTGAACAGGGTTTGCAGTAATTATGACTGGTTGCATCTAGTACAGCTGTACCCCATTATGAATGCAATTTAATTTGGGGAGTTAGTAACTACATTTTCATAGAGGCCCAGTTGGTATTGGATAAAAAATTTTGCTTGAATAAATAATATTATCATAATTATCATAAAACTTGTGGGTTTATAGGACGATTACTTAATTATAGAATTATTACATAAAAACTGTATTTTGTGTTTACTCAGGTTGCCTTTGTTTTAGGTTTATGATTATGTGATTTTGCTTCAATTTATTAAATAATTTAGTATGAGATATACACAAAAACAGAAGAACTCAGACAAATGGTTTTGTGCAATTTAGACGAAATGGGGTGGACAGTGATATCACCACTCCCAAAAACATTCCTGTTAAATCTAAGGGAGGGAAATAGTTACAGTGTTTGTTTTAATGGCACAAACGAAGCAGAAATGACCAGCGCCGATTTGGAGTGATTTGAGTGACATGGGGTGGAAAGTTATGTCACAGATGCAAAAAAATAAAATAAAAAATGAACAGCCTAACACTAAACCATCACAAACATTCATTTTTGTGCCAAAAATCAACACAAACAAATGACATAGTTTTGGTGATTATTTAATTTCATGTGGTGCTGACTTCACTGAGATGACAGTTCCTGTGATACCCAGCCACTGGGTTGTGGCTCTGTGACAAACATAAGAAAAAATGCGCCCTCCCTCTACCTCAGTCTGTCAGACATAACACCCTAGCTGCTGTGTCACAAAAAAACAGCTCCCGAGTTACCTGTCATGAACTGTTTGGATTGTCGAGTGAGCAGTTCATAAAATTTGTGCATGAAATAAGGTTTGGATGAGTGTTTTAAAAATGTTTTATAATAATAATAATAATAATAATAATAATAATAATAATAATAATAATAATAATAATAATAATAACATAAAATAATTTTAAAATGTTAAGTGAATGTGAATATGTTAACGTTGGAATACCTAGAGAATCCTCGTACCCACCAAATGAGGAGCCCCTCCTCGTACTCCCCATATAAGCTGACCCTTCCCTCTCCAGTGCCATTAACAGCTTTGCTTTGCAAAATTGATTTTGCTTTGCAAAATCACTCAATCGAAATCATCCCACAGCCAGAAGTGAAATCTTGAATTCAACTGCATTGAAAAGTTTATGTAACAGTTCTAAAGAATTATATAAGGCACCCGTTGATATTTCATAATTTGAAATACATACATTTGATGTATGTTCTTAGTCTACAACGATGTGTAAATATATGATGAAATAAGGAATGTTAGGTCTTGTAGACAATACTAAAAAAAGAAAATATTAATATATAATAAAGATATATTGTTAACTTGAGGTGTAAAATGTGTAACAACTGTGTTTGTGCATATATCACGTTCAAGCGGTTATATTTTATATAAATGCATACATTTGATCTGTGTCTGTAACAATCTGTGTAAATTTATTATGGAGCAAGACAAAGTTAGTGCTAAAAAACAAATTATTTATGTTTGTTGTTATAATTACCCTGACGTGACATAAGCGACATTATAAATGTGTCACAGATGCAAGACAAGAAATAATGTCACCTTGAAGTGTAGCCAGCATGTTATAAAATTTGTACAGTTCAATATCAGATGGTATAAAAATAAAGACCTAAGAAACTCTTTTTATAACTAATCATTTTACTAACCTGTTGCCAATTAACCTAATTAGTTGCAAAATGTTCCTCCAGCTGTTTCTTTTTTGTAACCCTTACTTTTCCAGCCTTTTATTGCCCGAATTTTTTGAGATGTGTTGCAGCCAGCAAGTTCAAATTTACCTTTTTTTTTTTTTTCTTAAAATGGTACATGTACTCAGTTTAAATTTTATGTTTTCTATGTTCTATTGTGAATAACATATGGGTTTATGAGATTTGCACATCATTGCATTCTGTTTTTATTTACATTTTACACAGTGTTCCAACTTTTTTTGGATTTGGGGTTTTAATAATTAAAAAAGTTTAATAAAATATAATTTAAAACGTTGACATTTACCATTCGTCTTGAATTCATTCGAAACAACATATGTTTACCTGGGCTTTTGAGTACTAAATTTGTTCTGTTAATATGATTTGACTTACAGATGTGTTTTTCTTGTATTCTCCACTGACTGCAACTGACAAATCTAGCCCATTGGTAAAGCACAGTTGACAGTTACTTGCAAGAATGAGCTGTGTGTCATAGTTTGGAGGCGGAGACGGATGCAAGTACAGATTTTCAGTTTTAATGACTACGAAAACAAAACACAAAACAAGAACTATGAACAGGCATCAAAACATTAAGGCAAGACTCAAACATTAACAAAGACAATGAACACAAATACAGAAACAACAGCAATGAAAGACAAAAGCAAGACTAGGAATGCAGTGCAAACTGTGGCTATATACACATAAGTGCTCGTTAAGTGAATGAGAATCAGGTGCAGGTGGTCATATGATAATGCTGTGTGGTGCAGTGGCTGCTAGGAACTATAGTCCGTAGTCCCTTCTGGGATATCCATGACAGAACCTGTCCCCCTTTAAAGTGTGGCTCCCGACATGCGTACTAAGTCCGAGAGGGGGTCCTGGATACCCAGACCAGAGGTCCCCAAGTGTTCCAAAGTTCCCTTGAATGTCATCCCTCACAGGACCATAAAGAGGATGCTTGGCCTGTTCACTGGGGTATGGACATGGGACGGTCTCGTCCATACTGCAGAGAGATGACATACTATCTCCAGCCTGGCTTGAGCATGGAGTGATAGCCACCATGCAGCAAATGGGGGGAATGAAGCTCAAGGCAGACCCTGAGGTGGGAATGATGTTAACTACGTAGCTAGAAGGGAAAGCGATGTTCTCTGTGAGGCCAGAGGGAGGAGCAAAGCTTTCCGTGAGGCCAGAGGGGGAGCAATGTCTTCTGTTGAGCAGGAAGGGTGAGCGACATACAGCATGCAGGAAGGGAAAGCGACAAACGACGCGAAAAGGAGCAACGTCCTCAGTACAGCAGGAAGGCAGAGCGACATCCTCAACTGAGCAGAAAGGCAGAGTGACCTCCTCAGCCAAGTAGGAAGGCAAAGTGACTTCCTCAGCCTAGCAGGAAGGCAGAGTGATGTCCTCAGTGGAGTAGGAAGGCAGAGCGATGTCCAAATCGGAACCTGGCATAGTGACATCAGAGGTGGAGCAGGGAAGAAAAGCTGAGCACTTGGCGGCACCAGGAGGTGGAGTAATGTCTTCAGCTGTACAGGGAGAGTGAGTGGTGTCTTCAGCAGGGAGGCTGAACAATGTTCTCCGTCGACATGGCAGGCTGCATGAGATCCACATTGAGGGAGGGAGGGTGAGAGATGGTTCCAGCATCGTTGGAAGGATCCTCCTTGTTTTTTTTTATTATTTTTTTTTTACCCCATCCAATGACCCTCACCATACCTGGCCCCAATAAAATAAATCACAGTCAAAACCAAAAGAAAGGAGGAAACAAAAAACAACAACAAACAAACCAAAACAAACAAACAAACAAAAACAAACAATCCAAAAAACAAACAAACAAAAATAAATAAACAAGATTATTCGTATTTACCATATACCATCCCCCAATCCACCTCCAGGGTACGTATATCATTGAGGTAGGTAATAAATTGTTGCCATTTTCCCCAAAATGAGTCAACCCTGCCTCTGATGTTATACTTGATTTTTTCAAGTTTTAAAAAGAACATTAAATCTTTAAGCCAGACTGATATAGAGGGGGGTTGTGGAGAGGTCCAAGACAGCAATATTCTATGCAGAGCAAGTAATTATGCAAAAGCCACAACATTAGCTTGTTTATGGTTCAGAGGCTGATGCTGAGATGGAACACCAAAGATGGCAATTAAAGGACAGACATCCAATTTGATTTTAAGAATGTCGGAGACAGTTTCAATGAAAGAGTTCCAAAATTCTGCAGTTTGGGACAGAGTGCAAACATTTGACTGAGGTTACAGGGTGAAATTTTCCATTTTTCACATATGTCAGGAACATTGCCATATATTTTAAACAGTTTACTCCTAGAGAGGTGAGCTCTGTGGACCACTATAAATTGTATGAAACTAAGTCTAGCACATGACGTGGTAGTATGTATATTATCTAACACTCTGCCCCAGTAATCATCCTCAAGCTCTAGGCCCAATTCCTCTTCCCAAGCACTAATGGTTTTGATACTGTAAGAATCATCCTCTGACCAGATCATTGCATATATCTGTGAAATAATGCCACCCTTATGAGGATTCAGCTTGAACACCTCTTCCCATGCAGACTTTGTAGGTAAGGAGGGAAAACCAGCGAATAGGGAGGAGACACAATGCCTAATTTGAACGAAACGGAATAGGTGAGACAGGGGCAGGCTGAATGATGAGGATAATTCAGAAAAGTTTGCAAACACATTATTAATGAAAAGATCCTCAAAGCATTTCAGATCCTTCTTTTCCCAAAGAGAGAATGTATAATCTATAAAGGAGGGGGGAAAGAGGTGGCTATTACATATAGGTGCCATGGTTGAGTCCGAGATGGATTTAAAATGATGGCGAAACTGATAGAAAATTTTTAGTGAGGTACGTTCTATTGGATTATCCGTGTAGTGTGAAAGGGGTATAGGAAGGGAGGAGAACACCAGAGCCGGGAGGGAAGTTGAAATACAAGACTTTGCTTCTAAGTGGCACCATGGAAGAGAGGGGGCCTGCACCCAGAGCACCAGTTTCTGAATATTAGCCGCCAAATAATAATACATGAAATTGGGCAATGAGAGGCCACCACTTAGTCGACTCTTTTGAATTCAAAATTTATAAACCCTGGGAGTTTTTCCTGCCCATATAAAAGAGGAGATGAATTGGTCTATGTTCTTGAAGAAAGATTTGAGTAAAAAAAAAAAAGAATGGTCTGAAAAAGGTAAAGGAATTTTGGAAGCATGTTCATTTTTACCATATTTATTCTACCAAGAGGGGATGATGGTAGAGCTGCCCATCTTTGAAAGGCTGACTTCATGTATGAAATTAAGGGTGTAAATTTCCTGCCATTAATGCAGAATAGGAACGGGTGATATTAACTCCAAGATATTTGAATTTTGAATCCTCCAAGTGAAAAGGTATGTCAGTCTGTTTTATTTTTTGGCCTGATTGGTTTATGGGTAAGCATTCACTCTTTTGTAGGTTCAGTTTATACCCTGAAAATTTCCCAAAGTCATTTAATACGCGTATTATCTCTGGAATAGATGCAATTGGATCTGTAACATAAAGTAGTAAGTCATCAGCATGTAGGCCTAGTTTATGTTCAATTCTCTTGCGGATTATACCCTGAAATACAAGAAGAGTTCTAAGCGTCATCGAGGGGGGCTCAATTGCTATGGCAAAAAGTAAGGGCAACAGAGGACATCCCTGGCGTGTACCCCGTGACAAAGTAAAATAGTCAGATGTAGCATCGTTGGTGCATATGGAAGCTTGCAGTTCCACATATAATAAACGGATCCATATCAGTCCATCCCCAAAGCCGAACTTCTTTAGCACCATAAAAAGATATTCCCATTCTATCCTATCAAACGCATTTTCGGCATCCAAAGAAATTACCACTTCAGAGGAGTTGCTGTTTTGTTTTGAATATAAAATACTAAGAAGAGCACGCATATCAGAAAAGGAATGCCGTCCTTTTATAAATCCGGTTTGCTCCTCTGAAATAATGCTAGGGAGAATCCCCTCTAAATGAGAGGCCACAAGTTTGGCTAAATCCTGACATCAACATTGAGGAGGCTAATAGGTCTGTATGGATTACATATGGATTATCAATGTTTGTGGCAGTGTACCTAGTTCTAAGGATTCCTCGAATACAGCCAGAAGTAATGGGGCCAATGTAACATGAAATTTCGTATACAGTTCAGAAGGAAACCCTTCCGAGACAGATGATTTCTTAGATTGCAATGAATTGATTGAGTTAATGATCTCATCTAAGGTGATGGGGCTGTCAAGTTCAGATGTCAATAGAGTGTCAACTTTGGGAAAATCAATATTTCTAAGAAAATGGTTCATGTTATCAGAATTGTCAGGAGCTCCAGCTGTGTATAAAGTGAAGTAAAAGCTTTTAAAAGTCGAATTAATTACTACAGGATCTGAGGTTAATGCACCACTGGACTGCATAATATGAGTAATAGAGCATGAAGCCGCTTGGTTACGCAGCTGGTGAGCCAACAACCGACTGACTTTATCCACATATTCATAATAATTGCCACATGTATTTAACAAAAGCCTCTCTGCCTCACCTATCAATAACAAATCAAAGTCCGCCTGCAAATTAAGCCTTTATTTATGGAGCTCAGGGGTCAGGTTGAGAGCATATTGGTCATCTATAGCTCGAATATTATCAGATATCTCTTTTTTCTTATCCTTCTGTTTCTTATTGGCATAAGCAGAATAAGAGATTATCTGTCCCCTTAAGCAGGCCTTTAGGGTTTTCCAAAGTAAAGAATAAGAGATTGAATCGGTTTAATTAATAAGAAGAAAATCATCTATCGAAGTAGAAATATACTTGCAAAATGTTGAATCGGATAAAAGTAGTAAATAAAGCCTCCATGGTGGACGAAAGGCGCGATGTGAAGGTAGAAGAATGTCAAGACTTAAAGGAACGTGGTCTGAAATAACAATTGGTAGATATATAACCCGAGAAATTAGAGAGTTATTAATAAAAAAAGTAATCAATGTGAGACAATTTATGTACGTGAGAAAAAAAAGAATATTTTTTTACTGTGAGGTTAAAATACCACCACAGATCAATGTAACCATTTTGAACCATAAACTCAGAGAATACCTCTGCCATTGCAGAGGGAGTATTTGTCACAGCACTAGATTTGTCCAAAACTGGGTCAATAACACAGTTTAAATCTCCCCCAAATATCAAGAGATGTGTGTTCAAAGCAGGAATTTTTGACAACAAATTCTGAGCAAAAGGAGCATTATCAAAATTCGGGGCATATACATTTATCAAAACTACTGCCATTTGTGAAATTTTCCCTTCCACAATCACATATCTACCATTTACATCAGAAAGAACTGTATCAGAAGAAAAGGGCCCAGTCTTACTTATTAGGATAGAAACTCACTGCGTGGGTGTCTTCTCACTCACATGCTCAGATGGAAGTCGGAAAGCTCCTCCTTAACATACCCCATGATGGAGTACGTCATGTTAAGCCACTCCCGGTTGGCTTGAATTAGGCAGAATTTTCTCTCCTTCTCCAACCTCGACTTTTCCCTTTCATATAGCGCCTCTTGGACTCTGCAGCACCCATGTAGAGGTATTGCGTTCAGTCACAGTTTGGAGGCGGATTGAGCAATTTGATTAACCTATAAACACGTTTTTCAGAAAGTGGCTTACTGGCGAGAATACTTATGCACTACACAGAACTACCACTGTAAAATACGAAATGACACCCCCATGTCCTCTTTACTGACAGTTCTGTAGGTGGTGTAAATTTATGACCTCTGGTAGCCCTATTGATCTGTGTGTGTGTGTGTGTGTCTGTCTGTGTGAAATAGGGCATGTATTTCCTGAGTGGTTTGCTGGCCAGAATACTTATGCCGTGTTTATGTTAATTAAGGGGCGAGTCGTGCGTCTCAGTGTTTTATGACCCGTATCAATGCTTACATGTGTTATGGAGTCAGTCACACTGACACTGTCATCTCATACATATCTGTTAGCGTGTTTGTAGTATAATATTAATTTCTCAATTTACTTTTTTGGCCAGTTTTGAAACGCAAGCATACTTCAAAGAGAAGATGGCTGTCTATCTTAACAGTACATGATTTGTTGATTGTTTTAAATGTTCTTGTTTTTTTTGTGTTTGTTTTTTTCAGAAGATTTATCAAACCTTGTAAACAAGGTTGGTGCCTTTGGATGCAAAAATCGCATGGATAGTGTTAGCGGCTGTGGTGTGACAACAAAGCTGAAAAGACTGAAAGCAAATCGGTTACAATCACACAGGTGCATGCTCTAGTTGATGGTTGTGTGAGAGACCTTGATTTCGTTCCACCAACATCAAAACAGAACGGTCAAAACATTTGTTCGAAGAAGCAAATTAATGCTGCTGACATCGTTATGGAATGCTTGGACATCTTTGAGAAGATGCAGGCCGAATATAAGCAGTCTGGGATGGCCACACAACAAGAACACAGCATTTAGATTAAGCAGATGATAGCAACACAACATTTGCATAGTGGCGCTAGCCAACAAGCAGCCCACGATCAAAACCTGCCAATGGACTTGTTAAAGCAGGTTGTGTTCATTCTTAAAAAGAAACTCGGGTGAGTTGTAAAATATGCTTTATACAGCAGTGTTTATTTTTTTATATACTCTTGTTCAACCGTTATTCCCACTGTATGTTGATTTAGTTTCATTGTAATAGTTTTTTGTTTCTGTTTTGTTTTTACTGTTTAGCATTTTTATTAGATTTATTTCCATAGTTGTTTCATTAGTTATTTAAGCATACACCCCTACTTGTGGTTTAAAAATAAATAAATAAAATGATAAATAAGTAAATTGTATTATAATAATAATAATAATAATAATAATAATAATAATAATAATAATAATAATAATAATAAAAGATCTGTTTAAAGAAAGGGCAAACCGTGGTTGGGAGTCAGATGGTTGTGCTCAGAGACTAGCAGCTAGTTTTGGACAATGTGTTGACAGCAAGGCTGTAATTGGTGCCAAAGGTGCTTCAGCAAAGTATTGAGCAAAGGCTGTGAATACGTATGTACATGTGCTTTTTTTGTTTTTTATTTTTAATAAATTCGCAAAGATTTCAAACATACTTCTTTCACGTTGTCACTATGGCGTATTGTTTGTAGAATTTTGAGGAAAATAATGACTTGAATCCATTTTGGAATAAGGCTGTAACATAACAAAATGTGGAAAAAGTGAAGCGCTGTGAATACTTTCTGGATGCACTGTGTGTGTGTGTGTGTGTGTGTGTGTATATATATATATATATATATATATATATATATATATATATAGTCATGAAAAAATATATAAATTAGAGATGCACCAATACTAGATTTCTCAGCTGATACGATAACCGATTATTCAGAGTGTTATCGGCCGATACTGATAACCGATACGGATATTTCTGCCTTTTATACCTTCTTTTAAATTAATAATAATTAATTCCACAATTCTGAAGGAAATGCAAATATAAAATGTTAGTCTCTCCATTTCAACAAGTAATTTCACAGTAACTGATCTCAGAAACAGAAAACATTACTCAAATTAACATTAACACATTAACTAAATTCTGAAGATTAAAGTAAGATTTCTTAACATATTGAGTATTATTAATTCATATTAACATTAATGGAATTCTAAAAAATCTCCTGAAATATACTACTCTACAAATATATTTTTCTGTGCAATGTATACTTTTTTGTCATTCATCTTCATTTAAACCTTTCAACGGTGTTCTGGACCTTTAATTCAGCGCGAGCAGTTTGAGTAGCGCGGGGAAAAAGATTAAATAACTAGACTCTACGCCGAAACTCCCGCTTCACTGATGCTCACTTCCGGTGTAAAATTTTTGCTGTGCAGAGCTTACAGAGCTTACAAACTGCAGTTTTGTCATCATTCCACACAAGAGACATCTTTACACGCAGCAAAAAATCAATGTGTTTTCCTGCCCTCTTTTGACTGACAGGATATAATCAGCCCTGATCATCGGATGTTTTTAAACTATCGGCCGATGGCCCATAGCATGATAAATAGCCTTTACCTACATCGGTGCATCTTGTCATATGAAAAAAATGTATATACAGTGAGGGAAAAAAGTATTTGATCCCCTGCTGATTTTGTATGTTTGCCCACTGACAAAGAAATGATCAGTCTATAATTTTAATGGTAGATTTATTTTAACAATGAGAGACAGAATAACAACAAGAAAATCCAGAAAAACGGATGTCAAAAATGTTATAAATTGATTTGCATTTTAATGAGGGAAATAAGTATTTGACCCCTCTGCAAAACATGACTTAGTACTTGGTGGCAAAACCCTTGTTGGCAATCACAGAGGTCAGACGTTTCTTGTAGTTGGCCACCAGGTTTGCACACATCTCAGGAGGGATTTTGTCCCACTCCTATTTGCAGATCTTCTCCACTTGTAGATGATTTTCCTTACAAAGGAATGATGTATATAAAATACTTAGGAGATCTTTTTAGATCACCTGCCAGACTCATAGGCAGCCACAATATTTTTTCTGAATGCCTTATAGAACTCTTTAGATCTTGGCATGATGACACCACACACCTCAATAGCAAAGGGAACACCAGAAACTAGATGTGACAGGGGTATAAATAAGACAAATTCCACCTGCACTCCTAAGCAGGTTCTAATCACTGGCACCCAATCATAAATGTAGCGGTGTACTTACTTTTTCTATGTAACTTATCTGTTTTTTGTTCATTTAAATTGTGAAAATTACTACAAAATATAAATTTTATGTGTCATTTGATAGAGTGTATCAACTTTATTAATAGGCACTGTCTCAAAGAGGATCAAATGTTTGCTTATCAAAATATGTCAAAAAACCAACAATTTCCATGTGGTGTACCTTTTTTTTTTTTTTTTACATGTCTATCTATCTATACATACATACATACATACATACATACATACATACATACATACATATATACCGTGCATCCAGAAAGTATTCACAGCGCTTCACTTTTTCCACATTTTGTTATGTTACAGCCTTATTCCAAATTGGATTAAATTAATTATTTTCCTCAAAATTCTACAAACAGTACCCCATGATGACAACGTGAAAGAAGTTTGTTTTAAATCTTTGCAAATTTATTAAAAATAGAATACAAAAAAAGCACATTTAAATAAGTATATACAGCCTTTGCCATGACACTCAAAATTGATCTCAGGTGCATCCTGTTTCCACTGATCATTCTTGAGATGTTTCTACAACTTGATTAGAGTCCACCTGTGGTAAATCCAGTTGGTTGGACATGGTTTGGAAAGGCACACACCTGTCTATATAAGGTCCCACAGCTAACAATGCATGTCAGAGCACAAACCACGCCATGAAGTCCAAGGAATTGTCTGTAGACCTCCAAGACAGGATTGTATCGAGGCACAGATCTGGGGAAGGGTACAGAAACATTTCTGCAGCATTGAAGGTCCCAATGAGCACAGTGGCCTCCATCATCCGTAAATAGAAGAAGTCTGGAACCAGCAGGACACTTCCTAGAGCTGGCCGCCCGGCCAAACTGAGCGGTCGGGGGAGAAGGCCCTTAGTCAGGGAGGTGACCAAAAACCCGATGGTCACTCTGACAGAGCTCCAGCATGTCTCTGTGGAGAGAGGAGAACCTTCCAGAAGAATAACCATCTCTGCAGCACTCCACCAATCAGGACTGTATGGTAGAGTAGCCAGACAGAAGCCACTCCTCAGGAAAAGGCAAGTGTCATGTATGCAGGAAACTAGGCACCACTCATCACCTGGCCAATACCACCCCTACAGTGAAGCATAGTGGTGGTAGCATCATGCTGTGGGGATGTTTTTCAGCGGTAGGAACTAGGAGACTAGTCAGGATTGAGGGAAAGAGGAATGCAGCAATGTACAGAGACACCTTGATGAAAACCAGCTCCAGAGCGCTCTGTACCTCAGACTGGAGTGAAGGTTCATCTTCCAACCGGACAATGACCCTAAGCACACAGCCAAGATAACAAAGGAGTGGCTACAGGACAACTCTGTGAATGTCCTTGAGTGGCCCAGCCAGAGCCCAGACTTGAACCTGATCGAACATCTCTGGAGAGATCTGAAAATGGCTGTGCACCAACGCTCCCCATCCAACCTGATGGAGCTTGAGAGGTCCTGCAATGAAGAATGGGAGAAACTGCCCAAAAATAGGTGTGCCAAGCTTGTAGCGTCATCCTCAAAAAGACTTGAGACTGTAATTGGTGCCAAAGGCGCTTCAACAAAGTATTGAGCAAAGGCTGTGAATACTTATGTACACGTGCTTTTTTTGTTTTTTATTTTTAATAAATTTGCAAAGATTTCAAACAAGCTTCTTTCATGTTGTCATTATGGGGTATTGTTTGTAGAATTTTAAGGAAAATAATGAATTTAATTCATTTTGAAATAAGGCTGTAACATAACAAAATGTGGGAAAAGTGAAACCCTGTGAATACTTTCCGGATGCACTGTAAAAGAAAACATGATTCATCAGACCAGGCCAACTTCTTCCATTGCTCCAAGGTCCAGTTCTGTTGCTCATATGCCCATTGTAGGCTCTTCCGGCCATAGACATGGGTCAGTATGGGCACGCTGATCGGTCTGCGGCTACGCAGTCCCATTTTCAGCTTGCCAACTTTTTCAGCAATTTGTGCTACAGTAGCTCTTCTGTGGGATCAGACCAGACAGGCTTCACTCCCCATGCACATAAATATGCCTTGTGCGCCCATGACCCTGGTCTCAGTTCACCAGTTGTCCTCCTTTGGACCGCTTTGGTAGGTAACCAGTGCATACTGGGAACACCCCACAAGACCTGCCATTTTGGAGATGCTCTGACCCAGTCCTCTAGCCCATTATTCCTGCTTCCAACACATCAACAGAGAACTGTCTCTTCATTTGCTGCCTAATACAGTGGTGCTTGAAAGTTTGTGAAAATGTTCTATACTTCTGCATAAATATGACCTAAAACATCATTCAATTTTCAGACCTAAAAGTCCTAAAAGTAGATAAAGAGAACCCAAATAAACAAATCACACAAAAATATTATACTTGGTCATTTGACTTGGCCATTCCAAAACATTAACTTTATTCTTCTTTAACTTCTTTATTACTTGGTAGAACAGCTTGTGTGCTTAGGGTCGTGACAACTTTCCCTTGAGATGAAAATGTGCTTTTTTTGTTTTTTATTTTTAAAGATTTAAAACAAACTTCTTTCACGTTGTCATCATGGGGTATTGTTTGTAGAATTTTGAGGAAAATAATGAATTTAATCCATTTCGGAATAAGGCTGTAACATAACAAAATGTAGAAATAGTGAAGCGCTGTGAATACTTTCCGGATGCCCTGTACATAATATATATATATATATATATATATATATATATATATATACACAGAGAGAGAGACAGAGAGAGAGAAGTGAACCATAGCCTCAGACAACCCCCCCCCCCCCCCCCCGTCACCCATGCTGTGATTGGCTGCTTCTCTGAATCCCAGCAACAGCTCTATGCACCTCCTCCCTCTATTACCTCCACAAAGAGCTTGCTGCTGAATGAACTGAATCAGCCTCAGACTGCATGAATAGTACAAGCTTTTTCATCTCTCTATCGTCCCATCTCCTTTTTTCTCCCGCCCTCTCTCCATCTTTCTCTTGCTGTTCCTCCTCCTCCCTCTGATGAACTGCCTCGTCATGCCATCCATTTATATCTACAGCATTGCAAGCAGAGAGGGATAAGTACAGATCAGCCTGAACATCAAAAAGCAGTAGATCATGCTGTCTACAACAGCCACGGACATCCACTTCTGATATGAGATTGCCTGCCGTTTCATCTCTCTATCACTCAACCTAAAGACCTTTCCTGAGGCAAAAGGAGTGATAAAAAACAACAACGTCTGACCATCATTTCTTGAGACGAACTTTGGGATTCATTAACCCAGTGGGGAAGGATAATAGGCAACAATTTTGAAATATTGCTCCCCATTTTTTTCTGCTCATTTTTTCCTTTTCTCCTCCCTGTCTGCTGGCGAGGGAGCCGGTAGAAGTCTGCCAAGACGCCGCGTGCCGTGCTCCGCGTGAAGAATGCCCAGGCGCGCCTGCCCAAGCCATCGGAAGCGGCGCCCACGCCCGCCTCAGGACTCTACATGGAACGCTCACAGAGCCGAATCAGTTTGTCAGCCTCATTTGAGGCTCTTGCGATCTACTTCCCCTGCATGAACTCCTTTGATGAGGATGATGGCGGTGAGTTTGTGTGTGTGTCTGTGTGTCTGTGTGTCTGTGGAGGTAGGAGGTAACCCTATATTTCACAGTGAATGGTGATTGTAAACTTGAAACACCCTGGGATCTTGAAGGCCAGTTATGTTTCATAACATCATCCCAAGGCCATGCCTTAGGTTCATGGTCAGTAAAACATGAAACCCAAACAATAACACTTCTGGTGCCATTCCCTGCATTCTTTGATATTATTCAAGGCATGTTTCAAGCCTTTGTATCCTGTTTTGTAAAATATTTGCTGAAGTTCATATGTCAGAGCATCTCTCAAAACTCACTCTATTTCCACTTAAACACAGATTGCAAGTTAATATTTAGTTATGCTCATGATTAGATCACACAATGGGGTCAATTTATATTATTAAGCATATTCAAACTGCTCAGTGCACAAACATGCACACTTGCAGGTGCTTTCTGTTTTTCATTTCTAATTTAAAAAAAAAAATCTTTTTGAAAGATAAGAAATATTGCTGTGCTATTACATACATGCATGTTTAACAGATATGCTTATTGAATTCACATTCTATCTCTTGTCCTCCCTATTTCTTTCTCACACATGCACAGTATACTATTGGCCTCATTTTAAAGTACTAGCGTAGAAAAATGAGACACCATGTCTAGCCAGCAATCATTTCTGCTCTCTCTCGCTCTCTCTTTCTCTCTCTCTCTCACACACAGACTCTCTGCAAGTGTATGTGCTTTTCCTAAGACTACATTTCACAAATGAATTCAGCACATAACATACACATTCCTTATGATCAATGCACTGTTTGCATAAAACTAGTAAATGCAATTTTGTACAAATATGCAAATGAAAAATGTATATAATAATACAGCCTGAGAATCACATCGAACCACACACCTATTTAGACATATTTCTGAAAAAATAGATGAAGGTATTTCAATCAATATATGACAATTATTTAAAAAAGTTTTTTTATATATGTAAAGTATGTAAAATATTTTCCTCCGTTAAGTTATCATATTTGACGCTACAAACATGTAAAACTGTTCTGGTTTGAGAGTAACATATTCAATTTCTGTCTATTGAAATGTTTCATAATAGTTAGAAATCAGCTTTGGAAACCTTGTATTAGAATATATGTCCTAAACTGTCCTAAACTCTCTTACAACTTAGAAATCAGTTTGCCACAGTTTCTGTAATAACATTGATTATCAACACCAACATTTCTGATTATACAGAAAGAAAAGGACCTTGTAAAATGGATTCTTGCCAAAGAACATTCTGTTATACTTTTGTCTCCTGGGTACTGTATGAAGTGACTGTAAAAAATTCACACACATCTTAAGCTATAATCAATACTAAATTCCCCAGACAATACCCTAGAAATGAAAATTCATGGCAGCATGGTGACACAGTGCTGCTACCTCAGAGCTACAGGGGGTCTGTCTGGGGTTCTTCTGGGTTTAACAGTTTCCTCCCATCTCCCAAAAACATGCTGGTAGTTGGTTTGGCTATGCTAAATTGCCCTTACATATGAATGAGTGAATGAATGCATGTGTCTTTAGTGCTGTGTGATACATTGGCACCTGACAGTGTATTCCCACCTTACACCCAGTCTGGGGTGCCCACTGGGGATCCACTGTGACTCTGACCAGCAGGTACTGAAGGTGAGAGAATGATTGGATGAATGAATAAATGAATGAAAATTCTCTCAATTTGTTATGCAACTCCAATTGTGTTTCAAAACACTCTACAATCAAAGAAAGAATACTTCTGCTTTCTTATTCAATAAATGAATTACGATTACAATAACATTTTTTCTCAAAAACACAATCTGTATTTTTTTTAAATTCAGTTCTCCAATATAAAAAGAAACAGATATGTTCAGAAATGTGGATGAAAAGAAACAGAATGAGAGGAATTTTTTTCAAATAAAACAATGCCTTATTCATTGGCAATGTAGTTCAAAAGAGAATGAATAAGATTGCAAGAATAATTCTTGCAAGTGTGTAATGTCAGGAATGATCAGAAACTTGAGATACTTGACAACAATTATGTTTTTATAACCATTAAACACATAAGGCAGCAAGATTACAGCATGTTTGGATTGGCCATGCTTTGTGTATATGCCGGACTTAGACGTTACACTGTTGGTGGGAGAGACTGACTGTTCACACAAAAAAAATGGTAAAATTGTAAATATGTAGTGTTGATAAATGCCTCTACCCTAAACATTAAAAGTAACCTAAAACTCAAAATAAAATACCCTACATGACAAACAATATAGTATTAACTTATTATTTCACATTGTGAAGGCAATTCCTTCCTTCAGCTATTCCTCATGCTCTATTTCCTTCATTAAGACATTTCTCTCCTTTATCTTTGTCCATTGTACAGGAGTTTGTATAGGAGATAGTAAACTGCACTCTTTATCAGTGTGTTATATCCAAATGACCCTTTTGGAAGCTTGCTGGATAAACTTTGGATGCCAGGTATTGCCATTTCAGAAAATAAATTATTGCGTGGCTTTTATGAATAAAAAAAAAAATAGAGATTCATAATGATAGACACTTGGGTCTATATTGACATGCAGGCACAAGCATACTTTGCTGGTATAATGTTGGTAAAAATTTGGTGGCAGTTAAGGTATTTGTCAGGTATTTCCCCCTTGTGCTGAGTGCTTGCTGCCTGTACTTACCAAGCTGTCTTCTTTTGTGTCTCGCTTTCCAGGTTATTGATCTTGTTCTCATTTCCCAGCTCCTGCTTTTGGATTATCCTGTTTCGTATTGTTTGTATATAACTCGACCCATGTCTGTTTAAATGTTTCTGATTCTGTTTCATGTTTTGGATTATCTGCCTGCTCCTCAGTAAAGCTTTTCATTGAACTTGTATCCATCCTCATCCCTGTTTCATGACAGAATACTTCGCCAAATCATGGATACAGCAGGTAAGCATGAGGAGTGTTTCGCCAGATGGATGATGCTGGTGTTTGATTCAGTGTGCTTTCCCAAGTGGCTGGACATCGATACTCCAGCCCCCTTTGGTGGCATTGAAATCCCTCTGAATGGATTCTTCCTTCAATGCCAACTTTATTTTGTGAGCCTGCTTGACCCCAAGCCCATAGAGGGACAGGGGCTGAGGTTCATGTTGTCCCGGTTCATCAGCACAGCTCGCCAATGGGCTTAACTCCTGATTGCCACAGGTAGCCTTGGTCTGGGAATTGGGGACGAGTTTGTATGCCTCATGATGGTGAGCTACAGGAAAACTGACTTTAAATTTGACTTAGGAATTTTTTGGGGGTTTGGGGAGGGCCAACCTGACACTGGCTACTATGAGGAGAGGAAGGCTGCAGATGAAGAAGCCAATGTGGTGACCTCCCCTGCCGAGCTCTAGCCATAGGCTGACATGGCAACCTCCCCTGCTGAGCTCCAGCCATAGGCCGACATGGCGGCCTCTCCTGCCAAGCTCCAGCCAGAAGCCAATGTGGTGACCTCCCTCCCAGAGCTCCAGCCTGAGACCAACGAGGTGGTTTCCCTTGCCGAGCTCCAGCTAGAGGACAATGTAGTGGCCTCCCCTGCCAAGCTCCAGCCAGTGGCCAATGTGGTGGCCACACCACCGATCATGGGCAGTGCCAGCCTTGGGACCTTGAGTTGGGACCAGAACGGCCGGACCACTGGGGGGGACTATTTCCCCCTTGTGTTTTCCCCTTGTGTTGAGTGCCAGAGTGACAGAATGTGCTTCTGGGATGACATTAGTTTGTTTACTATGACACATGTTTGTTTTGCTTCCTGTCTTATCTCTTCCCTTGTAATGTTACTGGTTATCTCACAAATGTGTCATGTTTACTCTCACCTCTTTCGTATCTAGTGTTAGAGTATTTATAGCCCTCGTGTTTCCTTGTTTCTTTCTGAAATATTATTCAGTGTTTTGATGCCTGTACTTACCCCATCATTTTTTTGTGTCTCGTTCTCCAGGCTATTGATCTTGTTCTCATTACCCAGTTCCTGCTTTTGGATTATCCTGTTTAGTGTTGCTTGTAGATCTCTCAACCCTGGCCTGTTTAAAAGTTTCTGATTCTGTTTCGCATTTTGGATTACAGTACCCTCCACTAATATTGGCATCGATGGTAAATATGAGCAAATAAGGCTGTGAAACATTGTCTTTATTCTTTAACCTTTTGATTTTTTGTTAAAAAATTCACAAAAATACTCTGCTCTCATGGATATCAAACAATTGCAAACAAAACACAGGTTTATCAAAAACATATTTGTTAAATATAGGTGTGCAACAATTATTGGCACCCTTTTAGTCAATACTTTCTGCTACCTCCCTTTGCCAAATTAACAGCTCTGTGTCTTCTCCGATAATGCCTGATGAGGTTGGAGAATACATGGCAAGGGATTTGAGACCATTCCTCAATACAGAATCTCTCCAGATCCTTCAAATGTCAAGGTCCACACTGGTGGACTCTCCTCTTCAGTTCACCCCACAGGCTTTCTGTGGGTTTCAAGTCAGGGGACTGGGATGGCCATGGCAGGACCTTGGTCAGTAAACCATTTTTGTGTTGATTTTGATGTATGTTTTGGATCATTGTTCTGCTGGAAGATCCAACCACAGCCCATTTTAAGCTTTCTGGGAGAGGCAGTCAGGTTTTCATTTAATATCCATTGATATTTGGTAGAGTCCATGATGCCATGTATCCTAACAAAATGTCCAGGTCTTCTGGCAGAAAAATAGCTTCAAAACATTAAAGAGCCACCACCATATTTAACCATGGGCATGAGGTACTTTTCCATATTGCTACCCCTCTGTGTTCACCAAAACCATCTCTGGTGTTTATTGACAAAAAGCTCTATTTTGGTTTCATCTGACCATAAAACTAAATCTCATTTGAAGTTCCAGTAGTGAGTTTGTTCCTGGATGAAATCCAAATAACTTGTGGTGATGTAGGTGATTTTGGACTGTAGTTTTGGAGACTTTCTGACCTCAAGATGCAACTAACTTCAATTCTCCAACTGTGATTCATACCATTTCCAGTTGACTGAAACTTCTTAATTATTGCGCCGATGGTGGAAATGGACATTTTCGATGCTTGTGCTATTTTCTTATAGTCACTTCCCATTTTATGAAGCTTAACAACCTTTTGCCACACATCACAGCTATATTCCTTGGTCTTACCCATTGTTATGAATGACTATAAGGGAATTTGCCTATGTGTTACCTCATATTTATACCCCTGTGAAACAGGAAGTCATGGTTGAACAATTTCATGTTCGTAGTGACCCAGGTGTACTCCAATTTTTTAAAAATATATCAATGCGAATGTACTTCAAATATATTTTCCTCATATGAATTCATAATTCAATAATTGTTGCACACCTATATTTAACAAAGTTTTAAAAAAAAAAACCCTGTGTTTTGTTTGCAATTATTTGATATCTATGAGCGCAGAGCACTTTTGTGAATATATTTTGTGAAAGACAATTTTTCACAGCCTTGTTTGCTCATATTTACCAAGGGTGCCAATAGTAGTGGAGGGCACTGTATGTGCCTGCGCCACAATAAAGCATTTTATTGCACTTGCATCTGCTCTTATCCCCATTTCATGACAGTATTTTTATGCATACGCACTTGGGGGTGGTACAACAGGGAGCGTGACATTTTAAATCTACCAATGCAGTGGGGATTTTCTAACCCAGTTTAATTTAAAATTTCAATTATCAACTGCCTAATCCCCCTCTTAGGCAAAGCGAATGACAAAACAGTATTTTCCAACCTTAAAACTAAGGCTTAAAGTTCATTAACTATCTGCAACAAATAAGAACAAACAACTATGAAATGTGAATCAGCTTATGCACATTTATGCATGGATCATTAAAAATCAATAAATATCAAGAACACCAGACTTACCAAATTAATTCCCTTCATAAAAATGTTAGCCAGTGTGCAATAACAATGTGTAAACAATTATTTTAATATGTAAATTATACATTATATATATATATATAGATGTATATATACAGTCACCTCCGAAGTTATTGGAAGAGCAAGGCCAATTCTTTACTTTTTGATATAAACTGAAGACATTTGAGTTTGAGATAAAAAGATTAATATGAGATGATAGATCAAAATTTCAGCTTTCATTTTCTGTTATCTATATCTAGATGTGTTGAAAATCTTATGCACCTTTGGTGGCATCCCACCCAATCTGTAGGTGATCAAAAGTATTGGAACACATATTAAAGTAAATTGAAGCAAATTAAGCTGCAAGGAGCATTATCGTGGGCCAGGCATCTGGACTTGGTGATCTGCAAATTCACAGATATGCACAGAAATCACAGAATCACAGAAAGCAGAGCCATAACTTTAGGCAAAGGTATTCAAGTGTGATTTGTAGTTTCACTCATGATGTGTATGTTTTGACCACGGACAGTGGTGGAATTCTCTGACTGTAGGAGGAAAGGTCTAGATGAACAAATAGGCATCAGGGTGACACTGCTGCTGCACCTGAAACTACTGCCATGACCTGTGGTGTTGTCTGTTGCTACTTTGACCTGTGGTCATGATTGCTGCTACGCTAACCTAAAATTCTTCTTCTAATTTAAAAACATCTAAGGTATTTCTATCTTAGATTTCTCATTAGTCTGCCCCCAACCCCCCCCCCCCCAACCCCATCCCTTTTGTATATTTAGACATTATCTAAATATAAAAGATAATTATCAAGTTTTGTTATGATACATAAGCACTATTCCTGAATTGCATGCAGCAAGCAGAAAATGTGTGTAAGAGCTATGTTAGTTCATGTTGGCCAAAACACACAAGGAAAAGCATTATGAAAATATATTATAGGCAATCAGAGACATTTGCATTTGCACGGGATTAGATTTCTCAGAGGATCACTAAGTTAGCCGAAAAACAGCAGGTAATTTGCTCTGGAATTTGTACAGAGCAAATAGTACAGACTTGGCAGATTCGGACTGGATTAAAATTGTGAAGTACGTCTGTGAAACATGAATTCTCTCCTAGAAAACTAATCCCATCAAAATAGTGCTATAGATGCATTGCTAAGATAGACTCTCACATCCTATTTATTTGCATTTGCCTGCACATTACAGGAGAATGGTTTTGAATATCAATATTCCTTTGATTACTTTTGTTCAGATGGGTCTCAAGATGATGTGAGCTAAATGTGGTGAAGATTTGGAGGAGTAGCTTAGATTTAAGAAATTTTTTAGCATGTTATTGTTCCCTTTAACCAGTAGATGGTGCTACAAAATTGCTTGCATACCCTCAGTTCATGGTCCTGAAGAAGCATATGATACGAAGTTTTGTGTCAGTGCGCAAAGGTGTTGCTTAGATACAGCCTCACTTCCACTGTCAGATTCATTGACCCATTCTGGACAAACTGTTTGGTATATTCAAAATTCTTTTGATAACATTTGTGAGGCTTACTCTGAAGATGACGTCTACCTAATGTGGTGGTTATCAGAGCATGTGAGTGGAGCGCTGATAATTCCACAGTAGTGGAGAGCGCATTCTTAAGATTTTGTTCTGTTTGCTCAGACCGCTCAGCGCCACTCAGTCAACCCAGGATGCACTTTGTGATATGCTGGTTTGAGAAACTACAAAATAAGCTTAAAAATGTAATAAAAATTAATAAAAGGCACAGCAAGTAACAGAATGTCACCCACAAATATTTATTATATATAATAATTATTATCTCCACTACTGTTATTGAGGCATTTAATCAAGCAAACAGAAAGAATTATACTACAGAGAAATTTCATGAGCAGGATTTGAGTGAACTTTGTTTTACTGGTATGCGTGAATGGTACATGAATAGGGCGTTCACTTGGGCCATGAGCGATTGAGTGGAGGGCACACATATAGAGTGGAATATTGAGCGGAGTGTCACACCGCTCCACTTCACTCACATGCTCTGGTGATTACTGGACAAAATTTGTAGGCAGAGTAGCAAAAAAAAATGTTTTTAACAAAATCCAAGAAGGTTGACAGGAAATACACTAGAAGGTTCTGGTACTTCATCTTCTGGTATGTGTTCACTTCAGCATACACCAGGGAATTTTAGGAAAAATTAACTGCGAATTTAGCACAAATTTTTCACATGATATAAGGAAAATAATGAATGAGTTGTTACAGTTCTTGACCACAAGGGGGTGCAGTCAGGAACCTTCTTGGGCACATTTAGGCCATGGTCCTGAAGGTACTTATCAAGTTTCATGATGATACATACATGCATTGCTGAGATACACCCTCACATCCTTTTTATTTTTTTGCATTTGCATTTGCATTTGCCAGTACATTACAGGTAAGCGGTTTTGAATATCAAAATTACTGATTTTTTCCAGACAGGTCTTGAGATAATGTCAGCAAAATTTTAGGAACATTGTACAACGTTTGGAGGAGGAGTAGCAAAAATGGCAGTGAGATGGAAGTATTTCAGGCATGTTACTGTAACTTTTGACCAGTTGGTGGCGCTGTCACGAAATTTGTTGCATAACCTCAAGTCATGGTCCTGAAAATGCTTACCGAGTTTTGTGTCAGTGCGCAAAGTCACTGCTCAGCTTCACATCCTGTTTAACAGCATTGCTATTTGATTAGTTGGCCCATTAAGTGCAAACCGTTTGGAGTATAAGTTTTGTGAGTCTTACTCTGAAGACAATGTGTGCCACATTTGGTGATTATTGGAGAACATTTGTAGAAGTAATGAAAAAACAGTTTTTGACAAAATCCAAGGTGGTGGATGATATAGGCAGAAACTGATGTCATATGGTGCGTTGAACTCATTTTGACCCAGGGAATCCAGGGATTCCTGGCTTTTACATTTTGGACACATAGTTCAAAAGTTATGACTGTAAAAGTACTTCCAAATTATGCCAAAATGTGACCTGATGGTAGTGCTAGAGCGTTGGCAGCACTTGGCCCAAATTTGGAAGAATATTCCCTATACACTCCTGAGTCAGTCTGGCAAATTTCACAACTTTTTTTTTTTTACCAGACTGTT
The DNA here is from genome assembly GCF_001660625.3 of Ictalurus punctatus. Lineage (NCBI taxonomy): Eukaryota > Metazoa > Chordata > Actinopteri > Siluriformes > Ictaluridae > Ictalurus > Ictalurus punctatus. The sequence continues at coordinate 775,939 of NC_030426.2, read as the reverse complement.
ATATGGGCTGCCATAGACACCCTAGCCAGAATAAGAAGAAGAAGAAGAAGAAGAAGAAGAAGAAGAGGAAGAAGAAGAAGAAAAAGAAAAAGATGAAAAGGTACAATAACAATAAGGTGCCTACGCACCTTCAGTGCTTAATAACATTTAATATTTGGTTGCAACTCCCTTGCTTGCTAAAACTGCATTAAGCCGGCAACCTACTGACATCACCAAACTGTTGCATTCTTCTTTCGTGATGCCATTCCAGGCTTGTGTCACAGCTCCTTTCACTTCAGTCTCCTCTTCATGATGTGAACTGCATACTCAGCTGGTGACTAACTTGGTCACTTTTTCCACTGATGAGGTCCTTTGTTGTGTTGGCAGTGTTTTTTTTGTGTCATTTTTCTGTAAATTGTCAGACAGAACACTTCTGTTGACTTCTCAATACCATCATGAGTTACAACATCAATAAAGATTTTTGAGCCTGTTCTGTAAGCAGCCATGTAAGCTCAAGCCAAAACACTACCTCCACTTTGACCTAGGAACTTGTATGTTTTGGATTGTGTTTTGGCCTTTCCATCACCTTGGTAGAGATTAATCTTGGTTACAGAAGAATTGTGGCTCATCTCTGTATTCTTTGCGAATTCCAATCTGGCCATCATATTCTTATCACTGAGGAGTAGTTTGCGTCTTGTGGTATGGTCTCAACTCAGACAGGTTTTGCACTATTTGCACTCTATCAGCCCATGGTTTGCACCTGGGCTGATATTTGGAGCCCACCAGGGCTACCCAGTTGGGGCCCAGCCAGTTGTGTCCTCATTTTCCATAGAGGCCTCACAAGGGTTAGCCCTGATGACTTGATGATGGGCCCTTGATGGGCCATATAGGGCCCTGGAGCCTACAGGAGTCTGCCTACATGGGTTGATGATGGGACCAAATAGGTCTTATCTAGTGCTCTTATGGGCCACAACAGGTATATACAGTATCTCACAAAAGTGAGTACACCCCACACATTTTTGTAAATATTTGATTATATCTTTTCATGTGACAACACTGAAGAAATGATGCTTTGCTAAAATGTAAAGTAGTGAGTGTACAGCTTGTGTAACAGTGTAAATTTGCTCTCCCCTCAAAATAACTCAACACAACCTTTAATGTCTAAACCGCTGGCAACAAAAGTGAATACACCCCTAAGTGAAAATGTCCAAATTGGGCCCAATTAGCCATTTTCCCTCCCCGGTGTCATGTGACTTGTTAGTATTACAAGGTCTCAGGTGTGAATGGGGAGCAGGTGTGTTAAATTTGGTGTCATCGCTCTGACAATCCCTCATACTGGTCACTGGAAGTTCAATATGGCACCTCAAGGCAAAGAACTCTCTGAGGATCTGAAAAAAAGAATTGTTGCTCTACATAAATATGGCCTAGGCTAAAAGAAGATTGCCAAGACCCTGACACTGAGCTGCAGCACGGTGGCCAAGACCATACAGCGGTTTAACAGGACAGGTTCCACTCAGAACAGGCCTTGCCATGGTCGACCAAAGATGTTGAGTGCACGTGTTCAGCGTCCTATTCAGAGGTTGACTTTGGGAAATAGATGTATGAGTGCTGCCAGCATTGCTGCAGAGATTGAAGGGGTGGGGTGTCAGCCTGTCAGTGCTCAGACCATATGCCGCACTCTGCATCAAATTGGTCTGCATGGCTGTCGTCCCTGAAGGATTCCTCTTCTAAAAATGATGCACAAGAAAGCCCAGAAACAGTTTGTTGAAGACAAGCAGACTAAGGACATGGATTACTGGAACCATGTCCTGTGGTCTGATGAGACCAAGATAGACTTAATTGGTTCAGATGGTCAAGCGTTTGTGGCGGCAACCAGGTGAGGAGTACAAAGACAAGTGTGTTTTGCCTACAGTCAAGCATGGTAGTGGGAGTGTCATGGTCTGGGGCTGCATTAGTGCTGCCAGCACTGGGGAGCTACAGTTCATTGAGGGAACCATGAATGCCAACATGTACTGTGACATACTGAAGCAGAGCATGATCCCCTCCCTTCAGAAACTGGGCCGCAGGGCAGTATTCCAGCACGATAACAACCACTGCCTTGCTAAAGAAGCTGATGGTGAAGGTAATGGACTGGCCAAGCATGTCTCCAGACCTAAACCCTATTGAGTATCTGTGGGGCATCCTCAAACGGAAGGTGGAGGAGCACAAGGTCTCTAACATCCACCAGCTCTGTGATATCATCATGGAGGAGTGGAAGAGGACTCCAGTACCAACCTGTGAAGCTCTGGTGAACTCCATGCCCAAGAGGGTTAAGGCAGTGCTGGAAAATAATGGTGGCCACACAAAATATTGACACTTTGGGCCCAATTTGGACATTTTCTCTTAGGGGTGTACTCACTTTTGTTGCCAGCGGTTTAGACATCAATGGCTCTGTGTTGAGTTATTTTGAGGGGACAGAAAATTTACACTGTTACACAAGCTGTACACTCACTACTTTACACTGTAGCAAAGTGTAATTTTTTCAGTGTTGTCACATTAAAAGATATAGTCGAATATTTACAAAAATCTGAGGGGTGTACTCATTTTTGTGAGATACTGTATAGGGGCTACCATATTTGTCTGCTTGGGTTACCTTATTTGACAGTAAATCCCTAAAAACAAATATTACATTTAACCCACTAAAATACACTAAAATGTAAAATGTATTGCTTCAATGGAGAGAGACCAGTGGTTCATGATTTACTTAATTAAGCAAGGTTTTAGTGGAAATAATTTGTACATAACTATAATAACTTGTAAATAAATATAAAAATTCCTAAAGTATTCCAAAAAAAGATAAATGCAGTGAAGCTCCTGCCAGATTTTAACTTGTACTATTCATATCTGCAATATCTGAAAACTCTAAAATGAACTATTACAAAAACAAAACAAAACATTTGAATTGCTTGTTTTATTCCGAATTGTTATCGGTTTGATTATGGGGTGTGAGAAATTCAGGAAAAATGGTATACCATCTTCTAGCAATAAAAAAGAGGCGCAGACTCTGAAGGAGTTAGCTACCCAGTGATATTAGCTAGCTGTAATTCTAACATGATTAGAAGCCAACTAATGTTTTGGTCAGTTTTCAGTTTTGATATAGTAATGTAGTTCAGACCTTGGGTACACTGACTGACAGCAAAGTCACCTCTGGAAAATTGACAGCACAATGGTACTGGCATAAATGGAAATGTCAGGGGATGGGGCATTGGCATTACTATGCGAGATTTGCAAGATCTCACAATATTCTTTTTTTAAAACTTTTTTTTCTCCATGTCTGTGGGCTCTTGATCCATTTAAAGAGCAGAAAATTGGGTAAAATTGCATTTTTAAATTTTGATTAGATTGAAGTAGCTTAACTTACCAGCTATAGCATTTGAACATTAGTCCAAATGTCAAAACAACAACAACACCAATAAAAAATATATTTTTAATTGTGCTTATTTATATACTGTCTCGGACCCATATAAATCAGCCTATATGGGATTGATTGTGTTTGCACTTGTGTAACCCATTTGTTAAACCAAAATGGGCCTCATTTGTGTTGCCCATTTTGAGTCCATGCACTCATTTCCCATTAGTGACTCAACTAGGAGCCACATAGGGAGCCTACCTGGGTTCACCCATGTGGGACCTACTTAGTTGACCCAAGTGGGCCCCAGATAAGATGCCCATTTTGGGTCCATGCTTACTCTGTACCCATGTAGCCCAAGTGTAACCCATGTGGGGCCCACATAAACATGTTGGCTGGGTATATTTCTGCTCTTGAAATCTTCTTAAAATGGTGGGTTGTGATACTTTCACCCCTGCCCTGTACAGTTGTTGGTGATGGTTTTTGGCACACCTAGGCAACAAGAAACTGTCAGTCACATGTAATATTCTTTATTACTTGAAAAATTAGTAGGTTCAAGTAAACGGTGCCATGTTTTAAGTTGGTTAACACATTTGGATGTAAATATTGGGAAAGAAAAGCTGAAATTCTGGTCCATCTTCACATAATCACATTTTAATCTCAAATCCAGTGCACAGTAAAAACAAATGAATTGATCTTGCCATTACAGTACTTTGGAAGGGAACTGTATATTCTAGCAGCGTTATAGTAATAATGGGGGCATGGCTTCTGAACTTGATTTGCATATGGATCTCAGGAACTTTAAATATTATAGAAATGTTGTTTTCTGTACTTCTTGTTTTGTGTTAGATTAAAAACCTGGGGCTATTGTGTAATTATGTTTTGGAATATCAAGTGTTTCTTAGTTCATCCTGTTTGTGTTTCTCTGTTACTAGTATGTGTGCATGTGTATTATATAGTCTTGCTCATAAAGACCCATCTAAATGCAAGTTCCCATTATTTAATAAAGAGCTTGACTTCGACTAGTATTTTCTATATTTCTGCATAAATATTACGTAAAACATCATCAGATTTTCACACAAGTCCTAAAAGTAGATAAAGAGAACCCAATTAAGAAAATGAGACAAAAATATTATATTTGGTCATTTCTTATTGACGAAATGCTCCAATATTACATATCTGTGAGTGGCAAACGTATGTGAACCTTTACTTTCAGTATCTTATGTGACCCACCTGTGCAGTAATAACTGCAACTAGACGTTTCCAGTAACTGTTGATCAGTCCTGCACATTAGCTTGGAGGAATTTTAGCCCATTCCTCAGTATAGAACACCTTGAAACCTTGGATGTTGGTAGGTTTCCTCACATGAACTGCTTGCTTCAGGGCCTTCCACAACATTTCTATTAGATTAAGGTCAGGACTTTGACTTGCCATTCCAAAACATTAAGTTTATTCTTCTTTAACCATTCTTTGGTAGAACAATTTGTGTGCTTAGGGTCATTGTCTTGCTGCATGACCCACTTTCTCTTGAGATTCACTTCATGGACCGATGTTCTAATATTTTCGTATAAAATTCACTGGTATAATTCAGAATCCATTGTTCCATCAATGATCGCAAACTGACCTGGCCCAGATGCAGCAAAAGAGGCCCATCCCATGGTACTACCAGCACTATGTTTCACAGATGGAATAAGGTTCTTATGCTGGAATGCAGTGTTTTCCTTTCTCCAAACATAACACTTCTCATTTAAAACAAACTTCCAGTTAGGTTTCATCCATCCACAAAACAGTTTTTCCAATACTCTGGCTTGTCCATGTAGCAAACTACAGATGGACAGCAATGTTCTTTTTGGAGACCAGTGACTTTCTCCTTGCAACGCTGCCATACACACCATTGTTGTTCAGTGGACTCATGAACATTAACATTAGCGAATGTGAGAGAGGCCTTTAGCCTATAGATGTTACCCTGGGTTCCTTTGTAACCTTGATATAGAGTCCTCTCTGATATAGAGTCCTCTCTGAAACTATTGGAATGGCAAGGCCAATTCCTTGTTTTTCTGTAGGCTCAAAAGCTGAATACGAGAGTTTAGAATTTCAGCTTTTATTTCCAGGTATTTATATGTAGGTGTTAAAGAAAATGGAACATATCACATTTTATATAAGAGCACCCAATTTGTAGGGGAGCAAAAATATTGGAACATGCGACTGGCAGGTGTTTCTTTTTACCCAGGTGTGTACTGTTATATTGATTGTTTAATCTATAAATAGCTCTGAATGTCTACTTTTGGTTTTAGCCTTCAGTTTCACCTGTGAAGACAGCATTTGTTGTTAGAAAGGATAAGCCAACATGAAATAAAAAAACAGATGAGGACAGAATCATTGTAAGCTGTGAAGAAAAACTCCAAAACAACAATCAGTGACATCACCAACAACTTCCACAGGGCAGGATGAAGGTATCACAATACACCTTTCAAAGAAAACTTTGAGAGAAAAAATATAGAGGCCATACCACAAGATGCGAACCACTCATCAGCAGTAAGAATTGGAAATCTAGATTGGAATTTTTAATGAAATACTGAGATGAGCCACAAGTTCTGGAACCAAGATTAACCTCTACCAAAGGGATGGAAAGACCAAAGTGTGGAGAAAGAAAGCATCTGCTCATGATCTTAAACATACAAGCTCATCTGGGAAACATGGTAGAGGTATTATCATAGCTTTGGCTTGCATGATTGTTTCTGGAACATTCTCAGTAATCTTTATTGATGATGTAACTCATGATTGTAGCAGCAGAATTAATTCAAAAGTATACATTTGGTCTGACAATTTACAGAGAAATTAATCGGATAGAGCTTTATCATGCAGCAAGTGGAAGTATTTGAACTGGCCAAGTCAATCACCAGATCTTAACCCAATTGAGAATGCATTTCACCTCCTAAGGAGAGGAGACTAAAGGGAAACCCCCCCCCCCCGCCGAAACAAACAACAACTGAAAGCAAAAGACTGGAAAGCATCACAAAAGAAGAAATCACTGACTTGGTGATGTCAGTGATTCGCAGGCTTGATGGAGTTATTGCAAGCAAGTGATATGCAACCAAATTTTAAGTGTTATTTATTTTAATTTACAGTACGCAATACTACATGTACTGCAAATACACAACAGTGTGAGATGAGTGCAAAACAATAAATACACAGAGCAATACAATAAATATATAGGACAATAAATACACAGGACAATACATATACAGAACATGGACTATGATTGTAAACATGGACTGTAGCTATTTTGTAAAGTAGCAGCGCAAGTATAGCAGCAATACTGGCAGCAAAAACAAGTTCCATAATATAAAATGACTGATGCAGCTACTGTATGTAAAGCGCAGTCTTACTGGGTTAGGTGTTCGACTAGCCCAGGTGAGTGTTGGGAGGCAGCCGGGTGTTGATTAATCTGACTGCCTCAGGGAAGAAACTGTTGTGGAGTCTGCTAGTGGTGGCACGGATGCTCCTGTACCTTATGCCAGATGGCAGAAGGGTGAACAGTTCATCAAAAGGGTAAGAGGGGTTGTCCGCAATACTGGTGGCTTTGCGGATGCAGTGGTTGTTCAGTGAGGTGTCGATGGAGGGTAGAGAGATCCCGATGATCTTCTCCGCTGTTCTCCCCATCCGCTCTAGAGTCTTGCGGTCAGAGGCTTTGCTGTTCCCATACCACACAGTGAGACAGCTGGTCAGGATGATCTCTATCATCCCTCTATAGAAGGAGGTGAGGATAGGAGGGGACTGTTTGGCTCTCTTCAACCTCTGCAGGAAGTGGACATGCGGCTGGGTCTTCTTGACTAGGCAGGTGGTGTTGAGAGTCCAAGAGAGATCCTCAGTCATGTGTACACCAAGAAACTTGGAACTTTTGTCTCTCTCACAGTTGTTCCATTGATGTGCAGTGGTGAGTGGTCCGCTTGGGTTCTCCTGAAGTCAACAATCATTTCGTTAGTCTTATCAACATTAAGAGATAGATTACTGTCTCTACACCATTCTGTGAGCTGGTTCACCTCCTCTCTGTGTGCTGACTCATCATTGTTGCTGATGAGGCCCACTACTGTATTGTCATCAGCAAAATTGATGTTGTGATTAGAACTGAACTTTGCAGCACAGACATGTGTCAGCAGGGTAACCAGGAGTGGACTGAGCACACAGCCTTGGAGAGCGTTGGTGTTCAGTGTGGTGGTGCTGGTGGTGGAGTTGACGATCCTGTCGGACTGTGGTCTCCTGGTCAGAAAGACCAGGATCCAGTTGCAGAGGGAGATGTTCAAACCTAGCAGGCTCAGCTTTGTTGTCAGTTGTTGTGGGATGATTGTGTTGAATGCTGACCTGGTCTATGAACAGCATCCTTATGTAATTGTCCTTTTTGCCTAGATGGGTTAGAGATTCATGGCAGATATGGCATCCTCTGTTGAGCGGTTGGGACGGTATGTGTACTGAAATGGGTCCGGTGTGGTGGGAAGACTGCTCTTAATGTGTTTCATGACTAGCTGCAGAAAGCACTTCATGATGATAGGTGTGAGTGCAACAGGCTGGCAGTCATTCAGGCCGGACACGGATGATTTCTTTGGCACAGGGTTGATGGTGGTCATCTTGAAGCACACAGTGATGACTGCTTGGCTCAAGGAAATATTGAAGATGTCTGTGAGGACATCAGTAAGCTGATCAGAACATTCCTTGAGCACCCGGCCCGGTATGTGGTCAGGAACTGCAGTTTTCCATGGGTTGACTCGGGACATAGTTTTCCTGACATTTACTGCAGACAAACGAAGTGGAAGTAGGGGTGGTTTTCCTCGCTGACATGTTCCTCTGTGCTTCGAATCGTGCTTTGAAATCATTCAGAGTATCTGGGAGCAAGGCATCATCATCACAGACAGGTGGTGTAGCTGTGTAATCTGTGATGGCCTGAATGCCTTGCCACATATGCCTTGTGTCCTTGGTGTTTGTGAAGTGACTGTGGTTTCTTTCTGCATAGTTGCACTTGGCCTCTCTGATAGCCTGGGACAGATTGGCCCTTACTATGCAGAGGGCTGCCTTGTTATTAGACCTGAAGGCAATGTCTTGGGTTTTCAGCAGCAATCACACTTCAGCAGTCATCCACGGTTTCTGGTTTGCATATGTGGTGATGGTCGTGAAGGAAGTTACATCATCTATGCATTTGCTGATGTAGCCAGTCATTGATGCTGTATATTCCTCCAATTCTGTGTGCTGTTGTGCTATGTAGCAGCCTCTCTGAACATATTCCAGTCTGTGTGCTCAAAGCAGTTCTGAAGTCCTGAGATGGCTCCCTCAGACCAGGTTCTCACCTGTTTCAGAAGTGGTCTGTATGCTAGGTTTAGTATAACAGAGATATGGTCCAAGCCGCCAAGGTAGGGGTGGGATGCAGCCTTGTAAGTACCATGAATGTTGGTGTAAACAAGCTCTAAAGTGTTTGTACCACGGGTTGCAAAATCAACATGCTGGTGGAGCTTTGGTAGCAGTGATTTCAAATTCGTGTGGTTAAAATCTCTGGCAACAATGAAAAATCTCTCTGGGAGTGATATCTGTAAGTTACTGATAGCCCCATAAAGTTCACTTAGCGCTTCCTTAACATTAGTGCCGGGTGGAAGGTACACCGCGACAATAGCGTGGTGGTAGTATGGTCTCTAGGCAGGTAGTATGGTCGGCATTTCACAGTCATAAACTCCACCAGCGACGAACAGTAGCTTGAAACAACGACATTCCTGCACCATTCACTGTTCATGTAAACACACAGAGCACCATAGTGAGTCTTACTGGATAGTGCTGCTATCCTGTCGGCGCAATGTACGGTTAGCCTGGCTAGCTGAATGGCTTCATCCGGAATGCTGTCATTGAGTCATGTTTCTGAAAAAATTAAAACATAGCAGTCCCTGGTTTCATGCTGGGTAGTTAGCTGTAGTTTGAGTAGGTCCAGTTTATTGTCAAGAGAGCGAACACTGGAGAATGGATGGTGGAGCTGGACATCTTGGATTAGCCTTTAGCCTTGCACGGATGCCGGCTTGCTTTCCGTGCTTCTGCTGACTCGCACACCATTTTTGGCACCCTCTCTTCCAGCCAGCAACATCAGGCAATACCGCGGTCCCAGGGGGTCCCTGGTTCGCGTAGTAGTCCGAGGTCTCATAGCTCTTCTCACAGTCCATAGTTTATTGTTCCTGAGCTTTTTTCTTCAATGTTCAGCAGCATTTGGAGATGGTAGACATGTACACCAATTGTTCCGATGTACATCTGTTTAAAACGTTTCCAAATTGCTTTAGGCTACACATAACACGCACCATATTAAAGGACCCGAAGTGGCTGCTGCATGCTACCGCACTGCCATCTTGTTCCCCTGCAGGTCTATGGTTCTATGTTTTATGTTGTTTAACACATCTAAATGTAAATATCAGGAAATAAAAGCTGAAATCTGAAATTCTCACCTCATATCCATCTTTTGATCTCAAACCCAAATTGAGAATTGGTCTTCCCATTCCAGTAGTTTCGGAGCCGACTATAGTACTTTAATTAACCTTTGTAATTAGAATTTGATATATTTTGTAAACATTGTCCCTCAATGTGGGTAGTCACATACGTTTATTATATCTTTGCTTGGGAAATGATGTACAATTCTTTTTCCTTTTTCATTTTTTGACCGCTGATTTAAAATTACGTAATTTTAACATTTTTGTGACATATTTAAACATGATATAAAGTGTGTAAAACACAGCTACTTTCTCAGGGCATCATGATAATATTTCAAACATATCACTCAGTGTTTCATCCAATCTGCTGTGTTGCCATTTGTTTAAACACACAAAAATTCCCCTTGCACAAAGTATGCCTTTAATTCCCATTAAGTAGAGGAACAGATTTCTGGATGAGAACAATTTGATGCTCTGAAGTGCTCAAGCATATTAACCTTTGTATGTTATCAAGTCTTAAGTTGATATTTGTAGCTCAAAATACCCCTTAAAACAAAGCCACTGTCTGTTGCTGAGACTCAGTGCTTCTGTGGTGACAGTTGCAGTATCCATGTTGTGTAAGAACACTGTAAAACAAATACACAAAGACAGGCAGAAACAAGAGAGGCCAGAGTGATTGATAATGGGTAGCTACTAGCCACCTGGAGATAACAAAGGACATGCAGACAACCAGCTGTATGCCTTTGTATGTTTGTATGGTAATTTAGTGGCTGGCTGCTCTGGCTTGTACTCACTACAAAAGGATATTTCCACACTACATAGGACAACATCACTAAGAATGGTTTGGATATCAAGTTGCATCAACAATGCAGTGATAAAATGTAATTTTTAAATATATAAATATAATAGAAATACATAATGCCCAAGAAACATTTATCCATATCAGAGTTTCTACTATCGCTTCTGTTAAAGTAACTGCCAGTTAAGATTTTCGGCTCTGTTAAGACTCTCTTAAGAAACTTACAGGAGGTGGTCTGATTGGTCCTGTGAGCACGCACACTAAGAGAGAAGCGTTCCCATTGGCTGCAGCCTGTAGGTATTATGGCCAATCATGCAAATCAGCATAGTGCAACCACACGTAGCATATCCCTGCTACGCTTATGTGAAGAACTTGCTTTCACAGGCTTTCAAGTGGATAAAAGACAGAAGCTCTCTTCATCCCCCACCCCAAAATGTAGACAGTTTGAATGGGAACACCATCCCCCCTTGAAATTCACTCCCTGGACTCAGTCCCCCATGACTAAATTTGCCTACATTTTTTAAAGTTTTAAAACTCTTTGATTGATGACGATGAAAAGAGTCTGGGTTAAGCATGTATCCCTGTTCCCTGAGAAGGGAGCGAGATGTTGCGTTTAGCTTAACAATATGGGAGTGCCCTTGCGCTCGTGACCGGTATCTGAAGCTTGTGTAAAATCATGCCTCTACTTATAGGCCTGCCATGATCAGGTGACGTAGCAATTTTATATATATATATATATATATATATATATATATATATATATGGCACCTGTGAACCACGCTGCCAGCCTCTATTATCTGAAGCGAAGACACAATTCACAGGCCTGCCCTGGTATGACAAAGCTACACAATGTCTCGTTCCCTTCTCAGAGAACAGGGTTACAAGCATAATCCAGACATTCCCTTTCAAAGGGAACTTCGACGTTGCGTGTAGCATAACAGTTTGGGAATGAGAATACCCATTCCTGGTATGGCCTGTTCAAAAAGACCCAAGCCCGAGGGTCACTGCAAGATGTTCGAGTCTGGGGTAGAATGAATATCCAGACTGTAATAGCGAATGAATGTGTGTAGCATAGACCATCCTGCCGCAGCACACACATCCTGTAAGGATACCCCTTTGGACAAAGCCTGTCGCCGCCAAAGCAGACCAGCAGCTGCTCCAACTTACGCCACTGGCCGGAGCGGTGGATGTCAGTACAGAGAGCCCTTACTGGACACAGCAGGTGCATCCTCTCTTGTTCTGGTGTGAGGAACGTAGGAGGGCAGAAAGCCTGCAACACCACAGGGTGGGAAGCCGATGTAGGCACCTTAGGAATATAATCCAGCCTAGGATACAGGAAGGCCTTGGCTAATCCAGGGGCAAAGTCAAGGCAGGAAGGGGCAACAGAGAGAGCTTGTAGATCTCCCACTCCCACTAGCTCTCCCACCTTTAGAGTCAGAAGCTTCTCAGAGGCTGACTCTAAGGGCTCAAATGGGGCCCCTGACACACCTTCCAAGACCACAGAAAGGTCCCAGGAAGGTATGCGCGGCCTGAAGCCACCTGACACCAAGCATGAACCTCGAAGTTAGAGGATGTTGCCCCACAGAGGCTCCATTAACAGGGGCATGGCTGGCCGAAATGGCGGCCACGTAAACCCTGATTGTAGAAGGAGACAACCCTGCTGAGAAACGTTCTTGTAAGAACTCCAGGACTGTAGCTATTGCGCAGTTCACTGGGTCTAGCTGACCTTCCTCACACCACAAGACAAAAAGCCGCCACTTGAGCGCATACAATTTCCTTGTGGATGGTGCTCTAGCGTTTAACATGGTCTCTACAACCTCAGTTGTGACACCAGAATCTATGAGCTGGTGCCCCTCAGGGGCCAGACCCACAATTTCTATAGTTCTGGCCGACGGTGATAAATCAGCCCTCCAGTTTGAGACAGTAGATCCCTGCGGATGGGACTCTCCCAAGGAGTACCGTCGAGCAGGGAAATTATCTCCAAGAACCATATTCGAGCTGGCCAATAAGGTGCTACTAGCAGCAGATGTAGACGGTCTTGGCGAACTCTCGCTAGAACTTGTGGGAGCAGAGTGATTGGGGGAAAAGCATATAGACGTGACCTCAGCCATATGTGCACCGTGGCGTCCAGCCCCAATGGTGCGTGAGGAGTGAGGGCGAACCACAGAGGGCAGTGTGTTGTCTCCTTGGAGGCGAACACATCTACTTCACTTGTCTGAACCTTCGCCATATGGACTCCATCACTTGTGGATGGAGCCTCCAACCCCGGGCCTCAGCCCCTGCCTCGACAGGATGTCTGCCCCTACATTCCGGCTGCCCAGAATGTACATTGTACTCACTGACAAGAACATTGCCTCTGCCCAGAGAAGGATTAGTTGCACCTGCCTGAACAGGGAGCGTGAACATAACCCTACCTGGTGCTTGATATATGAGACCACCGCTGTGTTGACTGACACAACTAGCACATGGTGACCTCTCAATTGAGGAAGAAAGAATTTCAGTGCTAGGTATACGGCCCGCATCTCTAGGCGATTTATATGCCACTCCAGATGAGGGCCGCTCCAAAGACTGTGAGCTGGACAGCCATCTAAGACTGCACCCCAGCCCGTGAGGGACGCGTCTGTCATTACTGTCTTGCGATAAGGAGATGCCCCTAGAGTGTGACCCAAGGCTAGAAACTGCGGACACCTCCAAATACTCAGAGCATGTAGGCATCACCATGTGACACCGATTACTCTCAGAGATTTCATCCTCCGATGAAACCCCTGACTTTTCAGGCACCACTGAAATGGTCTCATGTGCAATAAACCCAATGGTATGATGTTGGCTGCTGCTGCCATAAGGCCCAACAGTCTCTTGTAGAGACTGGAGGGGATGCCCAGACCTAGCTTTATCTTGCTCAAAGTTGATAGGATCGATCCTACGCATGTTGGGGATAGAAACGTCCTCATCGTGGTAGAATCCCATATAACCCCTAGAAAAGTTGTCCTCTGCACTGGAGAAAGCATACTTTACTTGAGGGTCAACCTGAGCCCCAAGCTCCTCATGTGGGCGAGAACAACATCTCGATGTTGAACCGCCAGTTCCCTGGATCATGCTAGAATTAACCAGTCGTCCAGGTAGTTTAGTACACAGATGTCCTGGAGTCACAAGGGAGCCAGAGCAGCATCCATGCACTTTGTGAAGGTGCGAGGGGATAAAGCTAGCCCGAAGGGAAGAACCCAAAATTGGTATGCGATGTCTCCAAATGCAAACCTCATCGACTTCCTGTGACTGCGAGATATTCCTATGTGGAAATATGCATCTTTCAGATCTGTCATCACAAACCAGTCCTCGGACTGAATCTGTGGCACCATAAGTTTGAGCGTCAGCATCTTGAACCTGTATGTCCGAAGAGTACGGTTCAGATGACACAGATCTAAAATTGGCCGCATACTCCCAGTGGACCAGGAAATAATGGCTGTAAAAACCTCCCTCCCTTAGGGAACAGGGTACATGTTCTATGGCCCCTTTGTCCAAAAAGGAACTTACTTCCTGCGCTAACATTGTGCTCTGCTCTGTGCTGACAACTGTGGTGAACACACCTCTGAACTGGGGGGTCGAGCTCTGAACTGGACCCCGTAAGCCTTTTCTATGGTAGACAGAACCCATGGAGACACATTTGGCAGTAGTTTCCACACTGCCAAATGGTCATTCAGTGATCTTAGCATCAGATTTCCATCACCCTGTGACAGCTCGCTGACCAGAGAAGGCTGAAAACGTGGGATGGCCTTGGCCAGGGCAGGCCCTAGAGTTGCACTGGGGGCTATCTGCCCTAACAACCTCATGTCCCCTGATACATCCCTCCGTGGCCCATCAGGACCGTTCCTTCCTTGCCTGCTTTGCTTTTATGATCATTCTTAGATCAAGCCTCTTAGCAGGCTGTGGCTGTGGCTGCCCGGATCCCCCTGGCTCTCTTCGGGGGGAGGCGGGCCACCACATTCACCTTCTGTGCCTCCTCGCACTAGTGCTGGCCCAGGCTCCACTCATGGATGCCTGGGCGAACTCGACACGACGGGGAAGGAACTAGCTGAACACCGCTGTTTGCTGTTTTGCCGCGCGAAACCTGTCGGCAATGGAATTAACTGCGCCGCTGATATGGGCCGTTTGTTAGGTCACCCAGAGAGATAAATCTGTGGCTCGGCGCAGCACCTCTACTGCCTTGGGCCCAATTCCCTCCCCAGTATCGAGCTCACTCAGAAGGTCTGCTGGTAGGCCTGCAACACTGCCATTGAATGCAGTGACCCACAAGCAAGACCTGCTGCCACATAGGCTTTGCCCATCAACGCCAAGGTGGCCTTATGTGGCCTTACGTGGCTTAGAAGGTAAAGTTGGCCTCCCTAAATTACCTGCTCTTGATGGAGAGAGGTGTCTCTCAAGCGCTTCCTCCACCTTCAGCATTGCTAAATAGCCATGCTGCTCACTCACCATGACAGCTGAGTAATCAGACGTCGCGGGGTTATAAACATGGTTAGTGTATGGTTTTCTCCATAAGCGTGATATCTCATCATGCACTTCTGGAAAAAAGGGGAGTTTTCTGTGGTGTGAGGGAGATTTATATTTATTTTCACTGGAAAGGAAGCGCTCATCTAGACTCATCTGTGTCGGTAGACTTGGGCTTGAGCAGAACGTGGTCGGCCGTGTCGGTAGACTCGGGCATGAGCAGAACGTGGTCGGCTGTGTCGGTAGACTCGGGCATGAGCAGAACTTGGTCGGCCGTGTCGGTAGACTCGGGCTTGAACAGAACTTGGTCGGCCGTGTCGGTAGACTCGGACTTGAGCAGAACTTGGTCGGACATGTCGGTAGACTCGGGCTTGAGCAGAACTTGGTCGGCCGTGTCGGTAGACTCGGGCTTGAGCAGAACTTGGTCGGCCGTGTCGGTAGACTTGGGCTTGAGCAGAACTTGGTCGTCCTTGTTAACAGACACTTGGGACAGTAACTGGGCTTTACAGTGGATCTGTGGAGCTGAGACCCCCTCCTGAACCTCAGGCTGGGGCTCTGGTGCTGGGGCCTCCCTGTTGACCTCTAGCTAGAGCTCGGCAGGTGAGCCCACCTCGTGGGTCTCAGGTTCGAGCTCTATTTTTTGTTTGGAGTGTTACTTTCTTTTTTTTTTTTGTCTTTAATTTATTTATTCATTTTCATATGATTCATTTTCATGTGATTCATTTTCATGTGATACATTCTCATGTGATTCATATTCAAGTGATTCATTTACTAATTTGCTTCTCTTTAAATTCAGTTTTAGACTGTGATATTACAAAGGTCTTTCCAGATTATTACTTGCTACATTGTATGAAAACAGACACTCTAAAAACAGATTCGCAATTAAATAACATTACTCTGTTCCAATTCACATCCTTCAAAGCATTGGCATGTTCTGCTTACTCTCACAATCCACCAAACTCCCACACCCAAAGTCTCCATAAACAAATGAGACAGCAGTGTATCCTACAAAAACCGAACGTTGTCCACAATGTGAAAACAACTCAGATAGTAAGCTGAACTAACCAACAAAATTACCAAGACAAAAAGTTCCAGTAAGAGAAAAAACCCCTACTGACTTCAAGTCTGATAAACAGTCCACGCACAATAACAAATATAATGTCCTTATCTTTTAAAGACTTGTAACAAATAATATAATTATATTATATATAATATAACAGTGTAGCAAGTAAAGCCGAGGAGATAACACTAATAAAATTAAATAAACAGAAACTCTAACCTAGTCAGAGCATCAAAACAGAGAAGCACATTATACGGAAGTAAATTTTAAAAGGAGTGAGTCCACAAAATCTAGACGAAAAAATGCAATGACAATATCTTCAATAAAAATCAGAATTCTGTACAGCTGGAAGGCCGAGTGCAAAAAATAAAAATAATAGAAGAGCAAAAAAGACTCCGCTGTGTAGGTGATGCAGTTCACCCCGATATCAAGAGTTTAACATAGTCTCCTGCTTCCTCTGCTGAAATAAAGACCTTCTGAACACCGTTATATATAATGCGAAGCTGAGCTGGGTGAAGAATTCCATAGCGAGCACCCTCAATACCATGAAATTGATGCCGAACCTTGTTAAATGCAGCCTGGGCCCGGGCTGTCTTGGCTGTGTAGTCAGGGAAAACAGAGATGATCAAATCCCTCACTTTAATCTGCTTTAATCTCTCTCGCACGGTGTAAAATGTCAACACAGTCACTGTGATAGTGGAATCTGAACACAATAGCTCGTGGTTGTTCACCAGGCTTGGGCTTTGGCTGAAGGGTCCGGTGGGACCAGTCCAAAACCGGCTCCTTCTTCAGACCAAACGCCTCTTTTAACAAGGCCGCTACAGCAGCAGTTGTACATGTGTCAGCTCCCTCTGGAACTCCCACTATGCTAAGGTTATTGCGCCGTGACCTCAACTCCAAATCCTCACATTTATTCTCTAATTGAATCACGGTCGCAGTGAGAGACTCGATAGTAGTCTTCATATGAACTATGTCATCGGTGCAACTGGAGAGCGCGTGCTCCATTTCCCCAACAGTACCTTTCAGTGTTGACATGGTAGCCTCAGTAACAACTTTATCACTAGCCAGCTGTGTTTTCACGGCCTGCAGGTCAAGCTGGATAGTAAACAGCACTTCCCCGAGAATCTTCTGGAGCTCCTTTTTAAAAATATCGGCGATGTCTTTCCTCAATAAAGCCAGCAATTCAAGCCTGAGTGCGGCGAAGTCAGAGTCACCGCTCGGCGATGTGGATTCAGGGGGAGAAGGGGACTCGCTCGCGGCACGCACACTTGGCTTCAGTCGTGTCTGAATGCTACCACGGGTTTTCGTGTTCTTTCCAGACATTTTAACGTACCACAAAGTTAAAAGTGCAAACAAGGAAGTGGAGTAGAATAAGTCAAAATATATTGTATGACCGAAAAGCGCAAATTAATTACAATTTTAATCAAAATCAGCAGGAGCCTCCAACTTTGCGTCCCACACCATCGAATTCCGAATTCCGAATCCGGAGTGTTACTTTCTTGTTCAGCTTGGATGTATATGTAAATCATCAGACAATGATTTATGAGGAAAATTTTACTGGGGCTTATGCTGTGCGATATCAATTATGTTCACATGTGCTGCCAACTGATTA
The DNA here is from genome assembly GCF_001660625.3 of Ictalurus punctatus. Lineage (NCBI taxonomy): Eukaryota > Metazoa > Chordata > Actinopteri > Siluriformes > Ictaluridae > Ictalurus > Ictalurus punctatus. Next base: position 758,167 of record NC_030426.2, on the reverse strand, counting down.
GATAATAGATTCTCTGACAAAGTCCTACCATGCAATATTGCTCCTATTGGCTATTTTTAGATGCATGTTGTAGCAACGATCACATTCAGAGATTATGTTCCTAAATTTCTGACAATGATGTTTTGTTGCTGTCATGGTCACAAAAGCACTGAATTACTGTATAACATTAATGTAATACTATACAGGTATAAATGATGGCATAAAAAATAGATTTAAGTACAGAGCACCCCTTACCACGATGACAAGATTTTTAAATTAACAATGTTGGCCTATTAAAAAAAAAAAACAAAAAAAAAAACAAGGAACAAATTAGAAAATAATTGTATATTATTTTAAAGGCTTGGAGCCATCCTCCTGCCAAGTACATTGTGAAAAATAATCCAGCAGTTAACCACTCATATCGATTTATACTTTGCAAATTGTAGAGACTAATTGTAGGCGGAGCTTTCGCCTCTGTCAACTCTGTCCCTCTCTCACGGCAGTCTCTTTAAAAAAAAATAAATAAAAGCACAAAAGTAAATTAACTGTGATCAATCAGGTGAGTATGGGGTTAGAATTGTTTCATAATTCCAAATTAATAGATTATGATCCACACATAAGTGTAGTGAGATTCCCCAAAAATTAACAAATTCACAAATAAATAGAATAAGATCCACAAACATGTTATGAGTTTCACAAAATGAATTAAATTCACAAGTAAATAAAATTAGATTTGCAAAGATTTATTTATTTATTTATTTATTTATTTATTTATTTATTTTTACACATATGTTTTTATGTCACAAACATAACTCTGCCTGGCATTCATTTGTGGATCGCGTCCTGTGCGTTTGTGGAATACTGCACGCATTTGTGGAGTTTGAACCATTTCTAGCATCAAGAGTGCACAGAAATCCACAAATAGGTGGACTCCACCCACCGTCTACTCAAGCTAATCAGATAACGGCCACATTGCACTGACCAATCGAAGCACTTTCTCGCTCCAACCAATCACATGTTGTTTTACAAATCAGGGTGGGAACTATAGACATATAAATACATTTACATATCTATGGCAAGAACAGAGTCATATTGCCCCAAACTCGCCTATATCATCTATCGGCATCATTAATCTGATGGATTAGTAATTGATTGATTCACTTATACAGTAAGGATTTGTTAGACTGATTGAGAGCGGTAACTGCTAAGGTTCGTGAGTCTTTTAGAATGATTCATTTAGAGAATGTAATCGTGTCATTAGCCCATTGTTACAAATCGGGACTGGAGGCGGATGCAGGTCAAAAGTCTTTATTAACAATAGACAAACAAACACAGGAAACGTGGTCTTCACCAGGAAAACGAGACACTGGTATCGTGGCTTGAAACTAGAGCAGGGCATGAAACCAGACCGCTTAGCATGCTAACGCATTCACGATCGTAATCAAACATAAACGGGAACCACATCAGCCGTTTGGTACAAACAATACAAACTATCCCAAATATAATACTGCGCGAAGTGCGCAGTCACACGAAGGGTTTAAATAGCAAACATAATCAAACCAAAACATGGACACCTGGGGCAAATCATAGACATGATCAAACTTAATTCAAAGTCCAACCGGGAAGCGAACGAAAACAAAATAGTCACGTGACCAGTCAGAACCCGTGCAGCAGTGCCATCTGCTGGCCGTGGCGTAACACCCATGAATTGAATGACACTGGTCACGCTGTGTTTGGCATGCAACCTGCGAGGGCAACACTTTCTTGCCAATTGCCAATCTTTTCCCAATACACAGTATTTTAATCTCATTACACTCAATTTACTGCAAAATTGGATTAATAAAGAATTGACCCATAATGTTGCTTGTTTTCTTTAAATGAAAGAAAACAAAATGGTGTTCGATTATCAGTCTTCTTATGTAGGTGACAAAATAATTTATTACCAGAAGATATTGGGTGTGGAGTGGCCTGGCAGAGAGATACATCTAGCATATGCTGAACTGAGCATGTTGATGTAGAAGATATATTTTTGGCATTTCAGTATTGCACAGATCATAATCTAGCAACGATTACTGCAATTGTTAAAATAGGGCTTGATTCAGTGAATACGTTCTTAGGAGGCGGTTAGGTTATATAAAACCAACGTCTCTCATTGCCTTAGTGCAGTAACATTTTCATAATTATACATAATTAAATTTCCTTCATTCATTTCAGTAACAAATTTACCTTGGTGGATTCACAGCCATATCCTAGTGAAGAGGGAACTGTGTGAGGAGGCACAGGCCAGTCCATCCGGACACCATGTGCTCATGTATCACACACTATTCACACCCAGGGGTAAATTAGAGTAAACAATTCACCTACTGGCATGTTTTTGTGAGGTGGGAGGAAACAGAAGGATCAAGAGGGGTACCATGCAGACATGAGGGGAATATGCAAAACTCTGCACAAACAGCAACCTGTGCTCACGATTAATTTCAGGGACCCTGGAACTGTGGAGGAAATGCTACCAGCTGCAGCACTGTGCCACATAATAAGATTCTATAATAAGGATTAAATAATAATAATAAAAAAAAATGGACTGCTATAGAAATATTCAAATTATGTTATGACCATGTAATTAAACAGCATTAAAAATGTTTAAACATTTAAAAAATAAATTTTAAATTAATATAGCAATAATATAATAGTAAACAAAGACACACATATTATACATATACCCGGTAAAATAGTAGTCTGTGGGATAATAAAGGAATAGGTCTGCATTTGGCAGCCAATCTACTGATCTGAAATTTGTATGTTTGAAAGGTCTAAATTGTTAGCTAATGATGAATATGTTTGCTTTGGGTCTTTTATATAAACTACTCATCAGATATGGTCATAACTACTGTTCTGCACTTGACACTTTCTGCCTGTCTACTTACAGCTAGTGTGGAATGGAGCATCTCTCGCTTGATCACTTGAAAAGTACATGAAAAGAAGAAAAAAAATCAAATGTATGGCTTTAAATCTGGTTTATTTTCAAATTGCAACAGGTACAATTTCAATGTCCAATAACTTTTTAGTTAACACAAAATGTATTAACTGTTATATCTGTATTAACTGTGGCAACTAAATAAGCATTACCGAGAGTAGACATATGCACTCACTGAGTGGGGAATGGACCTGGAGCATAGGAAAATCAGGGTTACTTACAGAGCAATCGGTAATCATCAAAGAAACAAACAGGAGCCTTGGCTGAGACCATGACAGGTGCACTAAAGAAAAAACATCCAGTGAGCGGCAGTTCTGCGGATGAAAACATGTTGTTGATGAGAGAGGTCAATGGATGGCCAGACTAGTTTGAGCTGACAGAAAGGTTACAGTAACTCAAACAACCACTCTTTATTATTGTGGTGAGCAGAAAAGCATCTCAGAATGCACAACACATCGAACCTTGAGGCAGATGGTCTACAACAGCAGAAGATCACATCAGGTTCCACTTATGTCAGACAAGAACATAAATCTGAGGCTGCAGTGGGCATAGGCTCACCAAAACTAGGTAGTTGGAGAATGGAAAAATGTAGCCTGGTCTGATGAATCTGGATTTCTGCTGAGGCACACAGATGGTAGGGTCAGAATTTGGCACCAACAGCATGAATCTAATGACCCAACCTGCCTTGTGTCAACAGTGCAGGCTGGTGGAGGTGGTAATGGTGTGGGGAATATTTTCTAAGCACACTTTGGGCCTGATAATACCAATGAATCATCATGAATGCCACAGAGTTTGAGTATTGTTGCTTACCATGTGCATCCCTTCATGGCCACAATTTACGAAACTTTTATTGCTACTTCCAGCATGATATTGCACCAGTTCAAAACTCATCTCAAACTAGTTTCATGAACATGATAATGAGTTCAGTGTTCTTCAGTGGCCTTCCCAGTGACTGGATCTGAATCCAATAGAAATTCTCTGGGATGTGATAGAACAGGAGATTCGCAGCATTAAAGCACACCTGAAAAATCTGCAGGAATTGCATGATGCAATCATGTTAACATGAACCAGAATCTCAAAAGAATATTTCCAACATCTTGTGGAATCCATGTCATGAAGAATTGAGGCTGTTTTGAGAGCAAAGGTAGGCCTGCTCAGTTTTAGTGTGATGTTCCTAATAAAGTGCCTAGTAAGTGTTTATTGGAACATCATGTACAAAACATCATTGCATCAACTAAAGTGAACCACCTTCAACCCCAGCATGACACTAGACCTAAAATATCCTGGCTATATTAATGTTATATTAATGATTATGCTGCCAACCATAAATAGGTCACCCCCTCATTCCCTGTACCCAATTATAGTGCAGACTGTTCCTGCTCATTTTTTATCCTTCTCCTCTTTTACCTCAATTCAGCTCCTGTACTGCTAACTCAAAATTAATAATTGCCATTATTAATGTGATAGTTCATTTCTTTTTTTATACCACATGTTAACGAGGAGTATTTATATTCTGTTATTGTTATACTATACTGGGATAGACATTCATAATACATACATACAAACAGACATAAAAAAAAGAAAACATATTTTGTAATGCAGTTTTGTTGTAAGGTGAATTCTCATACAGTTGCAGTACAATTATCAATACAAAAAAAAAATACATTTACTGAATGGTTTGGTTAATGTGTTGTTACTTTTGCTATCTTGATATTCATGACATTTGGAACTGCATTCATGAGTTACATATAGCTGCCATGTATTAATAATTATTTAAATGTGTATAACTACACACCTGAAATCTACAATAGATTTACTTGTTCATCAAGAGTGGGGGTATGAATCTTTGGGTTGACAGCAAATCAATTTGATATACGTTTCATTGGTTTTCGATCCGATTCAGAAGTAATTTTTGGAAAATTCAGGACAATTAAATTCAATTAGATTCATGTAACAATGATTCGGTAAAGTAAATTTTTAAAATGTATTATTCAAAGTACTTAACTTCAAATGTACCTTGAGCAAGAAAAATAATGACAACTTACTTTAAAAGTTCTTCTTTGATAAGACGTAGTGCTGAAAACTTGTTCCAAGGTCACACTGATAGCAGGAATGCAAAGATAGCTTCTTGCCATATTTGAAAGAAATGGTAGTTATGTCTCATGGAAGTTCCAACACTCCACTGCATTTAAGTCAGTGGCAGAGGAGACATGGATCTGTATTTCAGTACCTCTTCTCTGGTAACTTCTCTCTTGGACCTTGTCTCTGGCAACACCTACTGAAAGGTGTTCCCGAAAAGCAAATCCATGGCTTTTAGCTTCCAAATTTTATAGTGATACAATAACTTTACACTTTAATGAAACCAAACACTGTTTGTTAAGAAAATATAAGATAAAACTTTATTGATCCCACACTGGGGAAATTCCCTCATTACAGCAGCTCAATTACACACACACACACACACACACACACACACACACACACACACACACACACACACAAAAACAGATAAAGAATTCACAATAAATAGGAATAGAATAGAAAAAATGTCTAAAATTTCAATCACACACACACACACACACACACACACACACACACACACACACACACACACACACACACACGCACACACACACACGTATGTCCCTTTATCCAGGGGTACATGGGGTTGTGGTGTTTCTATACTACACATGGTGAAAACTTTTCACCTCACTGCTTTTCAAGGCAGTTTCAAATACTCAATTACCCCCCCACCAAAAAAAGACAACAAAATCAACAGAAGAGGGTCTGTCACAATCTCACAGCTTAGAGTCCAGCAGATTCAGAGTGTGTGGGTGTGTCTCAAGCTCTGTCAGCTATGCCACTCACTCTTGTTCAGGCAATCACTGAAAACACAGAGACTTCAAGAAATAGACTGTCAGTTATAAGATATGGGTGAGAATCATGCATTACCTAGCGGTTCAACCCAGCTTCTCTCCACTTAAACATGCCCAAGCTGCTATACGGATTAATTATGATGTTTTAATTCTATATACACTCACCATCCACTTTATTAGGAACACCTGTACATTCGTGCAATTTGTCATGGGTGGGAATAAAATCCCAGGTGTGGTACTGGGAAATCAACACTCTAACCACTACACTATGGAGTAATGAGGACCTAATTGCAGAGAGACAGTGGAAGCAGGACTTTGAAGAAAATTTAAAAAAGACAGTCTTTACTTAGTCTTCATAAGGGAATAGAAAAAAAGACATCCAATGCAGGGCTGTCAGACTGACAGAAGAGCCAAATAGAATGGCCAGAATGCCTTACAGTAACAGGGCATGAACTGGAGACCCCGATCAGAAACAGTGTCATTTGTAATTCTATGGATCCCGACAATATTTTGAAGAACAATATTAGCCATTTCTTTGGCAGACAGAAGTTTAGGTAAAGCAATGAAGTGTGCAGCCTTAGAAAAATGATCCATCACCACCAGAATAACTGTTACCTTAAGAGGTTGGCAAGCCAGTGATGAAATTCATGGAGATTCAGGACCAGGGGTGTTGTGGATTGGGCAGGAGGTGTAATAGACCAGCAGGGAACTAATTAGAATACTTCTGCTGGGCAAAAACTGGACAGGCTTGTACAAAAGTTTGGACATCTTTCATCATCTTTGGCCACTGTTAGAGACAAAGGAATCTCAGATTATATCCTTCAGTCCTCCATCAGCCTTTTCAGCCTTTTATTTCTCTTAACTCTTAGTTCTGTGCTATGAACGAGAAAGTGTGATTGACCACAGAGTATTCAGGCTTGGGGAGTCTAAATGAATACACTGACACATGCTGTTCACAAGGACATCCAGTTTATTTAGTCTAGAACAGGAGTATTTATACACATAGATAACAGCATTGCGTAGGCGGGTTTCTACTTGTGCAGGTGCTAGACAGATTTAGACAAAACACATCAGCACACTACAAAAATAAGTCTTTTTAAGATGTAGAAAATATAACTATAAACTATAACCCAGTATTCCTCATATCTAAGGTGTCTTAATAGCAGTTCATAATATAAGAGAGTACATGATATAAGAGAATTTCCTTCATTTGCCCTCTTTTATTCTAGTGTAGCACAGAATAACCCAAAAGGAATTCTCTAAAGTCATAGGTTAACATCACGCTTCCACAGAAAAGTCATGATATGTCTGTGAGAACACATCTGAGGCCGCTGAAACCGCGACGTCATGGTTATGAATGTAAATGTCAATCAGGGCCGAATGGGTCACCTTAGGGTAATAACCATGATTGGAATGGCCAACTGGAGTAGAGCTAAAAAGAGCTGTAGTTACAGAATTTTGAACCGAGGTGATACTACAACGAATACAGGCACAAATACAGGGGCCGAATAGGAAGATAAAGATGAAAACCACAATAATAGGGAGGATGGCAGATGCGTAAGGGGAAAACCATCTGAATAAGTCCCACCAAAGACCCCAAGTGGTTCTACCTTCTTCATCTCGCCGGAGATCCTCGGTGACCTTTTTCATCTTTTCTAAAGCATGCGAAATGTTACCACTGGGAGCATCATTATTGGGTACATATGTACAACAATGTTCACCAACCATACAGTATGTCACAAAAGTGAGTACACCCCTCACATTTTTGTAAATATTTGATTATATATTTTCATGTGACAACACTGAAGAAATGACACTTTGCTACAATGTAAAGTAGTGAGTGTACAGCTTGTGTAACAGTGTAAATTTGCTGTCCCCTCAAAATAACTCAACACACAGTCATTAATGTCTAAACCTCTGGCAACAAAAGTGAGTACACCCCTAAGTGAAAATTTCCAAATTATGACCAAAGTGTCAATATTTTGTGTGGAAACCATTATTTTCCAGCACTACCTTAACCCTCTTGGGCATGGAGTTCACCAGAGCTTCACAGGTTGTCACTGGAGTCCTCTTCCACTCCTCCATGACAACATCACGGAGCTGGTGGATGTTAGAGACCTTGTGCTCCTCCACCTTCCATTTGAGGATGCCCCACAAATGCTCAATAGGGTTTAGGTCTGGAGACATGCTTGGCCAGTCCATCACTTTCACCCTCAGCTTCTTTAGCAAGGCAGTGGTCATCTTGGAGGTGTGTTTTGGATCATTATCATGCTGGAATACTGCATACTGATTATGCTCTGCTTCAGTATGTCACAGTACAAGTTGGCATTCATGGTTCCCTCAATGAACTGTAGCTCTCCAGTGCCAGCAGCACTCATGCAGCCCCAGACCATGACACTCCCACCACCATGCTTGACTGTAGGCGAGACACACTTGTCTTTGTACTCCTCACCTGGTTGCCGCCACACACGCTTGACACCATCTGAACCAAATAAGTTTATCTTGGTCTCATCAGACCACAGGACATGGTTCCAGTAATCCATGTGCTTATCCTGCTTGTCTTCAGCAAACTGTTTGCGGGCTTTCTTGTGCATCATCTTTAGAAGAGGCTTCCTTCAGGGACGACAGCGGACCAATTTGATGCAGTGTGCGGTGTATGGTCTGCGCACTGACAGGCTGACCCCCCAACGCTTTAACCTCTGCAGCAATGCTGGGAGCACTCATACGTCTATTTCCCAAAGACAACCTCTGGATATGACGCTGAGCATGTGCACTCAACTTCTTTGGTCGACCATGGCAAGGCCTGTTCTGAGTGGAACCTGTCCTGTTAAACCGCTGTATGGTCTTGGCCACCGTGCTGCAGCTCAGTGTCAGGGTTTTGGCAATCTTCTTACAGCCTAGGCCATCTTTATGTAGAGCAACAATTATTTTTTTCAGATCCTCAGAGAGTTCTTTGCCATGAGGTGCCATGTTGAACTTCCAGTGACCAGTATGAGGGAGTGTGAGAGCGATGACACCAAATTTAACACACCTGTTCCCCATTCACACCTGAGACATTGTAACAAGTCACATGACACCGGGGAGGGAAAATAACTAATTGGGCTCAATTTGGACATTTTCACTTAGGGGTGTACTCACTTTTGTTGCCAGCGGTTTATACATTAATGGCTGTGTGTTGAGTTTTTATGAGGGGACCACAAATTTACACTGTTATACAAGCTGTACACTCACTACTTTACATTGTAGCAAAGTGTCATTTTTTCAGTGTTGTCACATTAAAAGATATAATCAAATATTTATAAAAATGCGAGGGGTGTACTCACTTTTGTGACATACTGTAGCATACACTTCTCCTTCCTTAGCTAACATCAGATCCAGAGCGAGTCGGTTTTGGGTACTCATTGATCTAAGTGCAGTCAGTTCATCACTAATCAATTCAATGGCTTCAGTTGTAGCATTTGCAAGCACGGAGAGGCGGTTATGAGTTACTTCTGCCAAATTCCACATCTCTGTCATTCCAAATCCAGTAAAAATAGAGGTCCAAAATCGTTTGGCCTCTGTTGACACTTAATGTTCATTCGGGACTTCAGAAAGATCGAAAGCAGTATATAAAGCCCTCTTTGAACGTCTGCCCTTGGGACGAAATGGGGCATATATGGACTGGACACTAACAGTGGCCCTTACTGTTCTAGTAGGAACACAATGGATGAACCATGTCCTCAGTTGTCACAACGTACATTCCATCAGTGAGTTGAGCAAAGGTGCAGAGACCATACCAGTTATGGGGGAGAGAAGCGTATGCCCTAAACCCACAAACCCAGTAATGATCTTCTACTATATTTGCTCCAAACACCGGAAAGTCCAATGAACAAGTATCGGGCAGGCCTTTACAAGTCCATTTATCAGTATACCATCCATCAATTTTGTTAACCTTTTCACCAGGGTTTATCAGTTTAGGGGGTGTAACAAGTTCCTCACAATGATAAGGAGAAAGAGCACCCATATACATAGATGTCATGCCATCCTTTCCTATAGGCTAAGGGGCGGTGGTCTCTGATACTTCACAATAAAAACATACTTCGAATTTATTACCCTTAGGTAAACGGACAGATTGATGAAAGGTTAGCAGTATCCGAGGGGTTTTAAAAGACCCTTCCTCTTGAGAGGAGTACAGGGGGTCCAGACAATCAGTAGACCAATTTGTTTCATGGTCAGCGAGATCATAAGGGAAATCTTTACAATATGGAGTAGCACCTGGTTTATCAACGCCTACTAAGGGTTTATTTTTACTGGTGGTGATGTTAAAGGGAGCAATAACACAGCGATGCCGTGGATCAATATTGTTGTAGTGGTGTCATCTAAGACCGATGGCTACAAAGCACCACAGATGTTGATATGTTTCTCACACTGGATAAAAGGTTGGAGGATGGAGAAAGGATGGAAGGTGCTATGAGGCATGAGAGCGCAGATAAAACAGGGTGTGGTAAGGTGCATTTGCTTCACAGTAAGAACTGAATATTTATTGTATGCATTTTGATTGAAATGTTCAATATGTAAGTCACCAGACACATCAGGCTCAGGTGTAAGACTGTCAGAATTTGAAAAATGAGAATCATCAGGTTCATCCCATCCAGGAGACAGGAGGATCAACCCCATGAGGATATGTTGGGAGTATAAATACACACAATAACAGGAACAGACTATAACGTAAAAACATGTTAATGGTTTTGTCATAAGAGCCAATACAGAAAACTATGTGTATATGTGTAAAAATGTGAATCAGGTCAGCCAGCAGGTCAGGACTTTCTTCCTTTGTAGACACATTCACCGACGCTCAGACCTCGTCAGGGGTACAGGTACGTTCCCGAATGGGAAACCTGTCATAGAGAACAGGTGGAGAGAAAAGAATGGGCAGAGCTCATTTGTTAACAGCTTTTAGCTAACTTGCATGTCTCCAGATCGGTCCTTCTGAGGTCATAACTGCGGTTCTAGTAACAGCCACAACGTCATACGTCATATTTAGGCTCCCCTAGCTGTTTGTTCCATTTGGGAACCCGCAAAAGGATGTGTGGGATTCTGTGAGGGTAAAGGTAATTTAGCACGTACACACTCATGTTTTTCCTGCAACACGTCAAGCAATTTAGACACGTAATCCTCTAGATGAATATCGACACCACTTCCTGCAGACTGAAAAAAGTTAGTAGACATTTTTCAAGCCATGGGGAAAGGTCGACCGAATAACACCTCAAAGGGTGAAAGGCCTGTGGTTTTCGATGGCATCATTCAAATTTCAGTAAGAACGGCAGGTAAAAGGTCAGTAATTAGAATCCTCAGGGGTTGCATGTGATTGCATAAGGGCAAAATCCACCCCTGGCAATGGAGCACTATTATAAAAATGAACAGTGTTAGACATTAGAAAAGGACAGGGTGATTGTGACTTAGCAGCCAGTTTTGCGTGCCTATCAGCCAGCGCGTTCCCACCTATCTCTACAGTGTTGCCAGTTAGATGCGCCTTTGTTTTGATGATCGTGAGAGATGTTGGTTTAGCACAGGAAGAGATTAGATTGTCGACTAGAGTGGAATGTGAGATTGGCTTACTGTCAGTTGATTTAAAACCTCGTTGTTGCCAAATCCTTCCAAAATCATGAGCTACTCCGAAAGCATAGCGCAAGTCTGTGAAAATAGTGATTCTGTGTCCTTCAAATATCGTGCACGTATGTGTGAGAGAGAAAAGCTCGGCTGCTTGAGCTGAGTTAAATGGCAGAGAGTGTGATTCAAGAACCACATTCGGTAGAGTACAGACTGCATACCCACACAGGAAAACTCCATCAGCGGGCTTAGAACATGATCCGTCTACAAATACATACTTACTGTTAAACAAAGGAGTATCAGACAGATCAGATTGAATGCTACACGAAGAAACAATTTCTTTTAAACAATCATGATTTTCAGGTAAAGGAATGGTGTCATCCTTTGAATTTAGCAGACGATTCAAAGCATGTGCTATCGTGTCTAGTGCTGTGGAACATTTAATGGTCAAATTGGCGGTAGCACAGAGAATAGTTTCATAACCATTTCTGCGCTGAGCCGTCATGTGTTGTGTTTCAATGTTGGATAATACCTGTTTCACCTGTTGAGTCGTGTGCAACACCAAAGGGTGTGACAAAACCAATCGTTCTGCATCTGTTACCATCAGAGTGAGTACCATCACAGCCACTGCACGCAGACTGCCAGGGAGTTCAGCAGCCATGGAATCCAGCGTTTTAGAGAGATAGGCACAGGGACGAAAACCACCCCCATGTTCTTGTGCTAGAATGCCTGAGGCCACTCTAGAGTGTTCATGAGTGTACAGGTGGAAAGGTGTTGTGTAGTCGGGCAGCCCCAGGGCTGGAGAGGAACATAAAGCAGTTTTTAAATGTTCAAATGCAGAGACAGTCTCAGGAGTATGTGTCACAGGAGTCAAAAGTGGATCAGAATATTCTACGATAGCCCTGAGCTGCTTGTCATAATATGAACAATCAGAGATCCATTGTCTGCAGTAATTAATCAGTCCCAAGAAGGCCAAAACAGATCTGTTTTGTAGTGGGCAGCTGAGAAGTCATCACAACCGCTATCCGTTGTCTGATAGACTTCTCTGTCCTTTTGATAAGAGAAATTTGACTTCTGTTTTACATGGTTGCAATTTTGTATGTGACACCTTGAATCCTTTGTGAGGTAGATGTTCTAGCAGTCTCAGGGTTGCAGTCCAGTAGCCAGCTTCTGACTCAGCAGTGATAATGAGATCGTCCGTGTATTGCAGAACACACGCGTCCTCTGCAACATGGAGATCTTGCAAGGAGTCTCACCACACAAGAAAACACCGTGGGGGAGTCAACGTAGCCATGTGGCAGGCGTTTCCAGGTCAGCTGCCATCCCCTGTGTGTGAATTCGAACAGTGGCTGATTCTCCTCAGCAACTAGAACACTGAAAAAGGCAGAACACAAATCCACCAAGCTAAACCATGCATGGTGTGAAGGGATTAATGTAATAATACTAGGCACATCAGGAGAAATCGGTATTACAACTTCGTTGATCCACCTGAGGTCTTGTGTAAATCGCCATGTGCCATCAGGTTTAGGAACAGGATTAACAGGCATGTTACGGGCTTACACAGAGCTTCAAAACACGTTGCTGTAACAAAGAGTTAACAATAATATCAATGCCACAGGCTTTTGATTCAGATAAGGGATATTGTTTTAGATACACAATTGTTTTACATACACAATGTTTGACTTAGCCTGATAGGGAACACATTGTACATGTCCAATCAATTCCTTGTAGTCTGTCCACAGAGAGTTAGGCAGAGTCTGTAATCTTCGGTCTGATGATTCATTGTGGGAGAACAGAGAAAGTGAGACACATTGAACAGCTGATTTAGGATGATTTACTGCGGTTTCTGCGAGCAGAGGTGTAGAAACCACCAATTTAGAGCCCGAGAATGCAAGTGTGAGATGCAGTTTGCTCATTAAGTCGCGTCCTAAAAAGATTAAAAGGACACTCCGGCATGTTTACGAATTCATGCGTGAAAATTAATTCAGGATCCAAGCAGGGAAACACACGCACAGGTGGTGTAAGATACTGTTCAGTCACAACCCCTTCTATCCCTACAGAGCTCACAGACATTGGGGTTTAAGGCCCAGTGTACAATTTCCCAATCGAAGACATAGTAGTCCCAGTATCCAAAAGAATAGCATACACGACATCAGCAACGCTTAATTCAGTCATGGGTAATTTCATGATCTGAGGAGAAATAAAAGTTAAGTTTAAGTATGATCGGCACACTGGGTCACAAGAGCTCCGTGGAGGAGGTAATTCTGCTTCACTAAGAGGCGGAGGGTCTGGCCGAATTCCCTGAATTCCTTCGTCATCGGTATCTGTATCTCCCTCGGGAGTAGCAGTGGCTAACGCTTGGTGTGGGGGCGGTTTAGCATGAGATTTACGAGGTGCTCCTGGAGTGGACAAAAGTGTGCGTTTTTACTTCGGAGTCGGGGAAGTGGCACTAGAATCATACAGAGGCGGAACTTTAGTTCTACGTGGTTGTGCGCGAGAAGTTTTATTATTCACATGGAACGCCTTAGGTAGTTTGTCCTTTAAGTTATAATGTTTATTCCAAAAGGGAAGTAGGCAAAGCCATTCCCTATAACATTTTGACATATATTCATAATCCCAATCCGGATCACCTCCCCCCTCAAAGGAGCCACAGAGTGAAATGATTTGGAGTTGTGGCGAGCATGCCACTGACCAGCCATGTAAACAACCTAAATATGGAGACATATATAATCTGCCTGACACAGCGTCTACCCAGTCCCTGGGTGTCATACCAGGACACGGAGGATCTGGAGTGGATGGAGACCCTCCCATAACTTGGAAAACAACACGAACAATAACCCAATAACAATATTAATATAACACTCTTAGGTAAACCACACACAGAGTCGCAAACTCTACGTAATATACTACAGCTTATAAACACAATTATTAAGCAGGCATGACGTTACAGAGGATCATAGACCAGAGTGCAGATTATCGACGGACAGATAATCACTCGATTATTCCACAACGGGGGGTTCAGGATACACCGCCCCAGGGAAGAAAGAAAGACACTTACCCTGGACCGGAGTATCACACTTCTGACACCAGATTGTTAGATACAAAGGAATCTCAGATTATGTCCTTCAGTCCTCCATCAGCCTTTTCAGCCTTTTATTTCTCTTAACTCTTAGTTCTGTGCTATGAGCAAGAAATTGTGATTGACCACAAAGCTTTCAGGCCTGGGGAGTCTAAATGAACACACTGACACATGTTGTTCACAGAGACATCCAGTTTATTTCATCTAGAACAGGAGTATTTATACACATAGATAACAGCATTGCGTAGGTGGGTTTCTACTTGTGCACGTGCTCGACAGATTTAGACAAAATACACCGCAGACTTCAAAAATAAGTCTTTTCAAAATATAGAAAATACATGTGTCAGCTATAATAAAAGATGGCAGTTGATCAGCTTATTCAAAGAGGTAATTAAATGAATACATTCATCATAGGTATTTGATAGCACAGAGACACACAAACAGAAAGTATAACACAGTATTCCCCGTATCGAAGGTGTCTTAATAGCAATTCGTAATATAAGAGAGTACATGATATAAGAGAATTTCCTTCAGCCACCAAAACCATCTTAGAATAAATCCTGTAAATTCGGCAGGTTTTTGTGATACAATTAAGGGATGCTTGGACTCCTCCAACCAGTGGCACTATTCTTCTAGTGCAAGTGCAGCAAGGAGTTCTCGGTTACCAACATCTTAATTTCTCTCTGTTGGAGACAGGCACCTGGAAAAGAAGGAACAAGGGTAAACTTTGTTATCCATGGTATACCTCAGAGAGAACCGCCTCCTATGTCTATTTTGAATGCATCCACCAGAACAATAAATGGTAGTTCAGGGGTACCAGGATTTTACGATTTAATGAATGAACCTCCTGTATAAATTGGCAAAGCCAAAAAATCTCTGTACCTGCTTCAATGTTTTGGGGTGGGGCCAGTTGGTGATGGCTGATACGATCCCTGGTTCCATCTGGATGCCTTCTTGGGAGATAAAATAACCTAAAATTGAAACTTGGGAGACATGGAACTCAAGCTTGTGTTCAAACATAGAGGCCTTGTTTTGAATTTGATCACTCCTGACCCAATAGGACTGCCATGCAGGTCCTGAACCTTCCAGGATAATGGACAAGTTTCATATGGAATGCACATCTTTCTCACCAATTCAATGTCCGAAAAGTTGTCTGCTGCACCTGATTCTACAAATACACTTAAGGAGACAGTCTTTTCCTTGTGTGACACCCTGGTAATGAAAAGCCTTTTTATAGGCCATCAATTTAATAACCCAGCTGATATTAATGTGCACAGATAGGAGATATAATTACTTTCTAACTACTTACACATTTTAGCAGGTTCCTTGGCTTATCTTACCTTGGAGAACTGCTATTTTTAGCGTGTTCAATACTTTTTTCCTGTGTCATTCCACTATATTACAGATAACTTAATTTATGGATTTTAATTATGAATTCTTTATATTTGCGGATTTCTTGAGTTAATACTGATGTCTGTTGAAAATTTCATGTGAATAAACTCATTGGAAATATATTTACTTAAAAAATGTTGACGAGTTCAATACTTATTTCCCCCCACTGTGTTTGTGTGTGTGTGTGCATATATATATATATATATATATATATATATATATATATATATATATATATATATATATATATATATATATAAAACCACTGAGAGGTGAAAATAATATATTGATTATCTCATTACAATGGCACCTGTCAATATATTAGGGAAAAATGGGCAAGCAAAAGGATCTGAGCAACTTTTACAAGGGCTAAATTGTGATGGCTAGGTCTTGTGGGGTGTTCCTGATATGCAGTAATTAGAACCTACCAAGGACCAGCAGTGGTCCAAGGATGCACAACCAGTGAACCGGAGAAAGGGCCATGGGTGCCTGAGGCTCACTGATGCACATGCTTCTGGTCCAATCCCACAGAAGAGCTACTGTAGCACAAATTGCTGAAAAAGTTAATGCTACCTATGATAGAAAGATGTCAGAACATACAGTGCAGCAGAACATGCTTGCATATGGGGCTGTGTAGAGTCGCAGACCATACAGAGTGATTATGCTGACCCCTGTCCACTGCTGAAAGCACCTACAATTGGCACTTGAACATCAGAACTAGACCATGGAGCAATGGAAAAAGGTGGCCTGGTCACGTTGCTTTTTCTACATCATGTGGACTACCGGGTACACACTGTATGTGTCGCTTACCTGGGGATGAGATGGCACCAGGATGCACCATGGGAAGAAGGCAAGTTGGTGGAGACAGTGCGATGTTCTTGTTTATGTTCTGTTGGAAAATCTTGGGTCTTGGCATTCATATGGATGTTTCCTTGACACGTACCACCTGCCTAAACATTGTTACAGACCAAGTACACCCCTTTATGGCAACAGTATTCCCTAATGCCAGTGGCCTCTTTCAGCAGGATAATCTCAATCCGATCGAGCGTCTGTGGGATGTGCTGGACAAACAAGTCAGATCAACGGAGGCCCCACCTTGCAACTTACAGGACTTAAAGCATGTGCTGCTAATGTCTTGGTGCCACATACTGCAGCACACCTTCAAGGTGGAGGTCATGTGGAGTCAATTCCTTGATGGGTCAGAGCCGTTTTGGAGGCACAAAGGGGATCTACACAATATTAGGTGGTGGTTTTAATGATATGGCTGATCAGTATATAATTTTTTTTTACTGTTAGTGTCTCTCTTTCTTTCTCAGAGACGGAAGGACGGCGGTTGAAGGGCATCCAGAGGAGCACAGAGACAGGATTAGCTGTGGAGATGCCCAGTCGCACAGTTCGCCAGGCCAGCCATGAATCCATAGAAGACAGCATGAACAGCTATGGTTCAGAGGGAAAGTGAGTATTACTACACATCACACAGCTCTTAATTGTGTGGGTCACATCAAAACAGTTTATTGCAGAATTTTTATATTATGCAACAGTATACACTATAAATCCACAATAAGTTCTTGAAAGTTTTGACATTCTGTAATTTGGGAAAATTGTAACAAATATATCCATGGACGATAACATTTAGTTACTTTATATACCTGTGACACTGTAGAAGATTTTTTTTGTTAGTGGTGTTGTGTTCACCACCATCACTGCAGAGGGAGCATCCATTTTAAAACACAAGGGTAAACAATTTCATTTTGTACACCATTTTAATTAATCTGGCATTCCTTTTGAAATGGTTAAAATAATTCCAACCTCAGCATTGAGGTTACAGCTGTATTACATTTATCGAAGTTTTTAAATATGCCTAATGGCATAGCTGAGGATTGAAAGAGGAACATTCAAAGATGAAACATATACACATATATGTGATCGAAAACATATCAATACATGATAGGTATTTGTTACATAATCTGTTCTCGAAACTAGCCAACATGTGAGCAACAATCCACTTCTTCACAGCTGGACTACCAGGAACTAAAATGAGAATAAAGATTATGCTGTTAGATATATTTACCATATAATACAGTCCTAAAATAACCAAAAGGCTCATAAGAAAAAAAAGAAACATAAAGTGAGAAAGAAAATGAGAGTGTTGGAGAGAGATGGATTGAGTGGGTATTAGGGGTGTAACACAATACCACTGAATGGCAATGCCACAAACCATGAAAAGTGAATGGCTCACATCACTCAATGATGAAAATATTGCCAGGTCAAGATACCACGCTAATACTATGCTAGAAGATTCTTACCCAAAAAGACTTGAGTCGTGTAATAAAATCAAAATGTGCTTTAACAAAGTATTAGATAAAGTATAAAGTATTCAATAAAGTATTGAGGTGTGAACACTTATGCAACTAGGTTATTGTAAGTTTTTTATTTGTGTTTTTCCCCTATAAATGTTTCTGATTGTTTTTCACTTTATTTGTATACATGCAATTCTACAATGCTGTGAAAAAGTATCTCAGTATCCTGAGTTCTTCTGGAAAAAAAAGAAAAACTGAAAAGTTTTAGATCATCAAATGAAATACAAAATAAAACAAAGGCAACCTGAGTAAACACACAATACAATTATATATATATATATATATTTTTTTTTTTTTTTTTTTTTTTGAAGCAAAAAAAAGTTGCTGCACATTTTCTATGTTTTCCATCTATCTCTACTAGGAACTAATTGATTTAAACAAATATTTTAATAAATCAGCATTTTTTTATTTGGGTTTAAATGGAAAAGTGCTACATGACATATGCTGTTTTTAACTGAGTTTAAATGAGAATAATGATTTTTTTTTTTTTTTTTTTTTTTTTTTACATATCAGGAAATGGTTATCATTTCTGCTTCAAATAAGTTTTTTAAAATAACATTTGCAGAGAAAGTGATATGATATAGTGGTGCTTGAAAGTCTTGCTGCATGACCCTCTCTTCAGATTGAGTTCAGACAGATGTCCTGACATTTTCATTACAAATTCAGTGCTATAATTTAGAATTTATTGTTCCATCAATGATGGCAAGCCGTCCTATCCCAGACGCAGCAAAACAAACCCAACCCATGACACTACCACCACCATGTTTCACAGATGGGATACGGTACTTATGCAGTTTTTTACTTTCTCCAAATATAACGCTTTTCATTTAAACCAAAAAGTTATATTTTGGCCTCACTTGTCCAAAAAAAATTAAAAATAATAATAATAATTTTTCCAACAGCATTCTGGCTTGTCTAAGTGATCTTTAGCAAACTTCAGATGGGCAGCAATGTTCTTTTTGGAGAGAAGTGACTTTCTCCTTGCAACCCTGCCACGCAGACCATTGTTATTCAGTGTTCTCCTGAGGGTGGACTCATGAACATTAACATTAGCCAATGTGAAAGAGGCCATTAGTTGCTTAGAATTTACTCTGGGCTCCTTTCTAACCTCGTAGACTATTATACATCTTGCTCTTGGAGTAATCTTTGTTGGTTGACCACTCCTGGGGATGGGGTAAGAATAGTCTTCAATTTCTTCCATTTCTACTCAATCTGTCTGACTGTGGATTGATGGACTCCAAACTCTTTAGAGTAACCTTTTTCAACCTGATGAGCATCAACAATCTTCTTTGTTCATGACATGATACACTTCCATCAACATGTGTTGTGAAGATCAGACATTGAGCGTGAGCGTCCCATCCCAAGGGCGCTTCTCCAATCACCGCCTAAGCGCCCAAAAACACTCCCTCTCGAGCCCCCCCGACCCGGTGGTCCTGGCCCTCTGGGCAAAATGTCCACACACATTGCCAGGTCCTGAGGCAGGTATTGTTCCCTGAGGAGCCGAGCTGGTCCCCTGAGGAGCAGAGAAGCAGACACGAGGCTGGGGCAGGCTCGGCGGGGTCATGGGGGGGAACAAGGCTTGGAAGGTCGAGGTCACACCATTAATCTTTGGCATGAGCAGAGTTTGGAAGGTCATTTCGTCGACCTCTGGCTTGAACATGTCGTGGTAAGCCGTGACTTTAGTCTCTGGTGTGAGCATGGCTTGGGAAGTCATGTCGTCTGCCTCTGACTGGAACATGTCTTGGTGGGTTGTCTTGTCGGCCTCAGATGTGAGCAGAACTTGGTTGGCCGTGTCATTGACCTCTGGCATGAGCCGAGCTTGGTGGGCTGTGCTGTTGGCCTCAGGCATGAGCAGAGCTTGGTGGGCCATGTTGTCGGCTTCTGACTGGAACATGTCTTGGTGGGCCATCTTCTCCACCTCTGATTGGATGATACCTTGTCAGCCTCTGGTTGGATCATATCATGATGGGCTGGGACGGTGGCCACCTCGATGGCCTCTGGAAGGAGTTCGGCTGGAGAGGCTGCCTTGTTGGACTCTGGCTCCCTCTCGTAAAAAGTGGTGAATGGCCAAGTGTGTTCGTCCATCTGGTTCACCCTCCCTAAAAATTTTTTAGGTTGAGTTTGAAATCTGATCTTCAACCTTGACTAAAAATGTAACAAACTAGATTACACCACTTAGGCTGCTGTATTTCGTGGCAATCAGGAGCTCCGCCCAACCGCGGGCTGGGCTAGTGAGCTAGGACAGCACTGCTTTTCTTTAGGCTTGGGGTCCACATGGCTCGTGAAATAAAACTGACATTGCAGGAGATAACTTTCTGTATATACAGTAAAGCCATCAAATGTTTCCGGGGAAATCAGAGAAGTCCACATGGAAAAAGGATGGAATTAAGCACTGGCATTCTGGTGCTACTCCCCACTCACCTTCCTGCTGCATCCATGGCAAAGTATTCCTTCAGGTAATGGAGGATCAGATGGATGCAAGTGTAGTTTAAGCATTTATTAAAGAGACAGGCAGACAATGCCAAATTGAAAGGCAAACACAGTCAAAAATCAAGCAAGGATAAACAGCGCTTAAACATAACAGGGCTCCAAATATAATATTTTTGTGTCATTGGTTTAATTGGGTTCTCTCTGTCTACTTTTATGACTGATGGTGTTTTAGATCATATTTATGTAGACATATAGAAAATCCTAAAGGTTTCACAAACTTTTAAGCACACTGTAACTTTCTATTTAATTATTATAGTTGTCCTATTTAAGCCTTTTTAAAGGCAATTTTCTTTAATATTCATTGTTATAGAATCAAAACTTGTATACATTACTGGCTACATGCAAGATGAATAAGCCTACATGTTAAAATCACCTAATGTGCACCTTTTTTTTTTTTTTTTAAACTTTCAGTTAAAGGGATGACAAGAAACTATTATTATAGTAATTATGAATTATAAACATCCCTCATCATTCATTATTTATGTAAACACACAGACCACTGCCGCTAGTCTTACTGGACAGTGCTGCTATCCTGTCGGTGTGATGTGCAGTTAGCCCAGCTAGCTGAAAACACAGCAGTCCCTGATTCTACACTGGGTAGTTAGGGCTATCAGTAACCTACAGACAGTGCACCCCAACAGATTTTTCATTGTTGCCAGAGATTTTAACCACTTGAATCTGAAATCACTGCTGCCAAAATTCCACCATCATATTGATTTTGCAACCCATGGTACAAACACTTTACACCTTGTTTACACATTGTTTAAACCAACATAAGCACCAACAGTGCTTACAAGGCTGCACAGTGCCTCCACCTCGGCGGCTCAGACCACATCTCTGTTATGCCAATCCCAGTGTACAGACCACTTCTGAAACATGCCAAACCTGTTCTGAAACAGGTGAGAAACTAGTCTAAGGTAGCCATCTCAGCACTTTAAGACTGTTTTGAGCACACAGACTGGAATATGTTCAGAGAATATGTTACATACCACATCAACACAGACTTGGAGGAAGACCAGCTTTATGAGGGGCAGTGGTGGCTTAGTGGTTAAAGGCTCTGGATTACTGATCAGAAGGTCAGGAGTTCAAGCCCCAGCACTGCCAAGCTACCACTGTTGGGCCCTTAACCCTCAATTGCTCACTGAGATAACTGGATAAGGGCATCTGCTATGGCCTTTTATTGCTAAATGCCATAAATGTAAATATCAAGTGCATTGATGAGTTAACTTCCTTCAAGACCATCACCACACGTGCAAACCAGAAACATTCTGTCCGGGGCAATCAGGGAAGAAAAGTGTAACTATGCAGAAAGAATCCACAGTCATTTCATAAGCACCAAGGACACAAGGCTTATGTGGAATTCAGGCCACAGAATACAGAATACAAAGCTACACCACCCATCTGTGATGATGATGATGATGCCTCGCCCGCAGATGCACTGAATAATTTCTACACATGTTTCACAGAACAACATGCCATCAAGGAAGACCACCCCAACTCCCAGTAACCAAGAACCTTGATCTGTCTGCAGTAGACGTCAGGAAAACTCTGTGCAGTTATTCCATGGAAAGCTGCTAGTCCTGATACATACCTGGCCTGCTCAGGGAATGTGCCGATCAGCTTGCAGATGTCCTCACAGACACTCCATTTAAAGAGTTTCACCTCTTTAAATGCCCCTCCTGCAACAGGAGTTTGGGATGGACTTTACCAGGTAGTCCAGCTGGCCTTTGATGTTGAGGGGAGGTGGTGGGGTTGTGGCTAGTAGGTTGGTGCCTAGGGGGCCAGGTATGACTGGTTTCAGGCATGAGACATTGAAAGATGGGGCTGTTCGCCAATGTCAAGGGAGGACAACAGGTTACCTGCTTGCAAATATATACCTATGGCTGAGTTTCTTGCATGGGTCTGGTGGTCTTAGGTCTTGTGTGGACAGCCCAATCCTCTGGGTTATTGGCACAGAATGTATGTAGGAATCGGCCTATTTCCTGGTTGGACTGTTCCACTTGGCCATTAGACTGTGGGTGATAACCAGATGTGAGACTGAAAGTTACCACGAGCTTCTATGAAGCTGGCCCAAAAGCATGAGGTGAATTGTGGGCCCGATCACTTACGATATCCTCAGAGATCCCAAAGTGACGGAACACATGGTTGAATAAAAACTCTGCCCTGGTGAATGTGGTGAATACATATACACACACACACACATACACAATATATATATATATATATATATATATATATATATATATATATATATATATATATATATATATATATATATATATATATATATATATATATATATATATATATATATATATATATATATATATTATATAAGTTATTGCAGTTATTGCTGCTAAAGGTGGCATAACCAGACTTTAACTTTAAGGGGCAATTGGTTTTTCACATTGGTGATAGGTGTTGGAAAACTTTTTTTTTTGCTTCAATAATTTTTTTTTTAATTGTTTTATTTCGTTTGAAGATCTAAAATTATATGGTATGAGATATAACCAAAAACAGCAGAATACTTTTTCATAGCACTGTATCTGGAGTTTTATGGATTTAAGCTTTTCTGGGTAGCAAGTTCCATGATACAAAACTGCTAGATTCAAACATAACAAATGAACAAATTCAATATTATGCACAGATATTGAGACTAAGAGGGAAAGACAAGCTTATGGTAAAAAAACAAAGCTTTGCTATGAGCCTAACTTGAGATATACATAAATAGTCCTTGGTAAATGAACCCCATGTGTTAGTTTTCAGTACAGATTAGTTACAGTACAATCAGGAGATGGACATGGACTGAGGATGATATACAGTATAATTTGAAGGGAGATGTAAGTGATCAATAAGCAAGTAATCTGTAAGTGATCTGTTGCAGGATCTTCTTCAATGGTCCAGTGAAATGAAGGCTGATTTTTCTTGACTCACTCCGACTGTATGTCCACTGGCAGGCCAAAATGGCAGTAGGTCCTCAGCAGTCTGGAATGCTGTCAGAAAGCCTCAGAGAGAAACATGAGAACAAGCTTTAGAGAAAGACTTACCTATAACCAGTATGGTGGTGTCTTGGCCTGGGTCATATCTTTGAACATCAGCATGAATTTTTGCCCATCAGTAGCAATGGGTTAACAACTAACAATCACAACAACTGTGACTCCTGGATCTCCTGTAGTGAGTGAGGTGTGAGCCAAGGTAATAAGCTACCCCTACAGGTCCCAGCAGACATATACTCTCTCTGGTTGGCCTGTCTGGTGGTCCAGGTATGGTTTCCTCATTATCATGTTATTGGTTACATTTTTTAAATATGAGAAGAAAACATTACTCATATATGTACAGTTTAATAGCTTAATTTCTTCAACTTCTTAATTAATTGTCTTTTCTTAACTACAATATAAGGCTAAAGGATAACAATTTTTTAAACTGAATGGTGAAAATTCAATCTAATTTTTTTTGTTTATCATTTACTATACACCACAGATATGCATTTGAAAGATGCATAGGAAGTTTATTTCTGTAAATAGTTTTGGTATTTCAGTGAAATACACAGAAAAAAACTTTCTCTGAATCAGACTTACAATTAATCTTATCTGTAATACAATATTTTTATTTATAGCATATTGCAAACAACATGTTGCAGGAGACATGGATTTAAGCCAATTACAGTCATTAACAGCCATTTGCAGAAATTGAGACAATCTAGCTGGCTGGTTAAAGCTAGCTCAAAGTCTACTGTACTAATTGACTTATTTATTGGTTTGTTAAAGACAGAGGACTACATAAATCTGGCAACAACTAACAGAGTTTTACTCTCAATATGCTGGAGATTTATGAACATCCAAGACAAAATCCAATAATCGTGAATGTAAAGCAATCACAGGTGCAACACATAATTCACAGAGCAATCAGGTAAAAGGGCAAATCCAAAGAACAGTCAAGATCACAGGGGTCAAAATGAGGGTCAAACACAGGAATATAAAACATGGAACAAAGCCTGTGAACTTAATTAATATAAATATTTGAAAAACCTTGAGATGAGAGAGAGAGAGAGAGAGAGAGAGAGAGGGAGAGAGAGAGAGAGAGAGAGAGAGAGAGAGAGAGAGAGAGAGAGAGAGAGAGAGAGAGAGAGAGAGAGAAAGATTGTAGAATAGGAAGTAACTGTGGACACTTCAAAATTCAGGGAGGGGGCCAGCGTAGAGGTGTCATGGCCCGAGCTGGTGTGAAAAAAACTTTTGCTGCAACCTAAGATCTTTCATCAGAACCATACCCCTCCCAGTACACAATATAGAACATTTGGTCACTCAGCACTGGTTGCCTGGTGGTGAGATGATAGAGAGAAATAGTTGGTATATATTGTAACCTTAGTTTTGACAGGTATAGGTCAAAGGTCAAAAAGATACACATTCTAACTCTCTATATCTAGATCAAAGGTCATGATCATAAAAATATGTATAGTTATGTTAAATCTGGTTCCCATGCATTCCAGACACATATGTTCTCATACCTGGTACGGCCATGTGTTTTTCGCCCCACACACGTTGCACACATGGTCCTTCTAACACTCTGTGGTAGGTCATAAAAATATATATAGTTATGTTAAATCTGGTTCACATCCATTCGTTACCATACATGGTATGGCCATGTGTTTTCCACCCACACAAGTTGCACACACATGTTCTTTCTTTTCACATAGAATATGAAACTCTCTGAGGTAGGTCATAAAAATATATATAGTTATGTTAAATGTGGTTCCCATCCATTCGTGACAGAAACGTTACCATACATGGTACGGCCATGTGTATCCCACATCCAAACAAAAATATAACACACACACACACACACACACACACACACACACGCGCACAACACACACATGTACAGACAAACGCATGCATACGAACCTGCTTATAAAAGTCGAGCATCCCTCTAGGTTTTATAATACTCTGTACTTAGAACAACGTGTGCGATCTTACAACATGGCTGATGTTTGTCCTATCGCGCCGAAAAAAGCTCACCCTTTTTTGGGAAGAATAGAAAAAATGTTAGAACATGAAAAGATTCAATATTGGGTAATGTCAAACGGATGTACAGCCGGGTTTTTTTTGATGCAGAAAAAGGAACCGTTTTGCTTTTCAAGTTCTTGGTCCCGGGACACACGATCTTTTCCTTTCACGTAGAATATGAAGCACTCCGAGTCAGGCCTAGGTCAAAAGGTCAACAACGTAAAACCCCCGTTCTGATGCATTCCCGAGCACAAACACACCCCACACACACACTCGAATGCATACGAACCTGTTTATAAAGTCGAGCACTTCGAAAGTTTTAACATCGGAAAAGGTTCGACCGAATTTCCAGAGTCAGTTCTTCACTACTTCGAAAGTTTGAACATCGGCAAAGTTCAACAGAATTTTCAACAGTCTATCCTTCACTACTTCCAGACACCATGAATTTCTCGGCAGGTAAAAATTTGTATTTTAATCAATTAATAGTTAAATATAAATTGAAATACAATGTTTATGTAATTATCCAGTAGGCAATGATATTGATATAAACTTAGAACTAATCTTTCTGAGTACAAAAATCATCATCCTTATCTGGTCATTATGTAATCTGGTACGATACTTTATCTAAAATGTAAATATTCATTACATTTATATTACAGTGCAAGACCGAGTTAAGCTCATCTGATTCTAGTGTATAGGTAATTAAAATTTGTCTCTTAGATCTATGTAGTGATCTAAAATGAGAATGTTAAGTTATTAAAAGTATGTTTTACTGTTTTATAGACAGCTTGGTGATTATTTCTGAGCATGAAGTTGATTAGGAAATTGTATGATAGATATGGCACAGAAACGACTGAAATGCAGTTCGGATATGGAGACTAAAAAAAAGAGAACCGAAAATTCTCCATTATCTCATGATTTATTTTATGACGGAAACCAGAGTTTTTCAAATGATTCGCACACACCCCTGAACCCATGTTTAACTGAAGCGATCAACCGGCTGAACGAAAGTTTAATTCCGTCACACCAAGTCGTTAGTGAGAGACCTAATCAGAGTCCAAATTACGTCGTATCAAACACAACGGTGACGCCGAATGATATATTTTCTGAATTAAATCAATGTCTGTTAGAGTTACATAATAACCTAAATGAACACGGTCATTCAGTACAAATAAACCCTGATCTAATCGATGCACTCAATCAGTTGAACGAAAATTTAAGATCGTCAGAACAGAGCAATACTCAAAAGGAAAACCCCAGTCGAAATTCCATTCAAACTGTATCAAGTACGCCGGTCACGTCGCACGACATATTTTTCGAATTAAATCAATGTCTGTTAGAGCTACAAAATAACCTAATCGAACAAAGAGAATCTATGCAGATAAATCCATGTTTAATAGACGTGGTGAATCAAATCAATGAAAATATGTCATTATCTCCAGTTCAGAATAGCGTCTCGACTCCAGAAAACGCTCAGGAACCTAGTCTGTTATCTTCTCATATGATATGATATACGAACTTAATCAAAGTCTTATGAGGATAAATGACAGTCTTGTTAACTTAATCGAAAACCCTGACAATATTGCACAAAATTCGGAAAACGATAATGAACGCAACCGCCCAATGGAAAACATACACTCACCTAATACCCAAGATTCTCAAATGGAAAACACACATTCGCCCGATACCCAAGATTCTCAAATGGAAAACTCGCCCGATATCCGAGTAGAGCAAGAGGGTGATGGATTAGATCCTAATATTAGAATAATTAATCGGGAAAGATTCAACAACACTGAGATTAGGAGAAGAGTGAATTTTTCTTCTATCGCGAACGTTGACAGCTTTGCAGATTTTTATAATTATGTTTTAGAGATTTTAAACAGTGTGATTGAAATCGCTAACAATTTAATTTCTGCCAAGGATGTAGTCACCGTTGAAATTAGAGGTGATACGATCAATGTTTCATCATGCGTTCAATTAAACAATGGTGTCATCGATTTAGGTTCTTTTCTGACCATGATCGAAAATGCAATTCAGAGTAAACGTGAAATTTTTACCGATAATACCCTTGAAATAGTCGTCCAGATCGTCCGACCACTTCGGGGTGGTGGAAATAGAAGGAAAATAGGCCATATATTCAAATCAGAAACCCTGCAGAAGAAAATGCAGCATCTATACATTTTTCACAACAGAGACAACATGTGCTTCGCCTTGTGTGTTAGCCAACCTTTGAATCGTGAAAAAAATGATTTTGAAATCGAACAAATCGCTAGAAAATTACAACACGATGTGGGATTATCCGTAAACACCGCGGTCAGCTTCGCTGATGTACCGAGATTTGAGAGACATTTGAATTGCAAAATCGTAATCGTATACTGTTCTGCTAGCAAAGCCGGATACTCTTTCTTTCAAACTAGCAAGACTCCCCACGAAAAAATGATTTACTTTTTTTTACATGACAACCACTATTATGGGGTTAAGGGTATCACCGGACTTTTAGGAACGAGTCATGTTTGTCATTTCTGCCATTCCGGGTTTGACGTTTTATGGAAACATAAATGCGCTTATAGCTGCAACGTTTGTCACGACCCCGATTGTTACAAACACCCTAAGAATGTTACTAAATGTCCAGAGTGTCAGAGACTGTGTAACTCACATTACTTTTTCGAGAGGCATAAAGCAAAGATTCAGTCGCGCAAAGGCAAATATTCTATGTGTGAAACAGGATTCTACTGCGGTAAATGTAAACGTGTGATACGGGATAATCCTTCTAATCATGAGAATCATGTATGTGCCCATTCGAAATGCATACTCTGTGGCCAAAAACTCGATGAGGATATCGAGCATAGATGTTTTATACAGAGGGCCAGGAAAGAAAGCGAAAATACGGATTATGTGTTTTATGATTTCGAGACTAGGCAGGAAACAGGAACTCATGTAGCTAATTTCATATGCTGTATTGATTTTAAGGGTGAGGAGTGGGTGGCTGAAGGGGATGATTTGCGTCAGTGCCTTCTTTAAAAGAATGTATGTACCGTTTCGGTGTAATACATACCACCGATACAAGTTTATCGCCCATAACGCTAGAGGGTTCGATTCATACCTTTTGTTAAACCATTTAGTGAAAGAAGGAATCACACCCGAAATCATAGCGCAAGCCGGTAAAATTTTGTGCTTCATCGATAACGCGTTTCGTCAGTCCTACATTGATAGTCTATCGTTCTTACCCATGAAATTGAGTAGCATCCCAAAAGCCATGGGTTTTTCGGAAAGCAAGAAAGGCTATTTTCCCCATTTCTGGAACACCGTAGAACATCAGGATTACGTAGGGCCGTATCCTGACCCTAAGTTTTACGGTGTAGATGGCATGATGCCTAAGGATAGAGAAGAATTCTTTAAGTGGTACAGAACGGTTTCTGACAAAGTCTTTGATTTCAAGAAAGAGATGGCGGAATACTGTGTGAATGACGTAGAAATTTTGAGAAAGGGATGTATAGCTTTCAGACAAGAAATTCTGGATAGTACAAAGGTCGATCCTTTTAAATGCATAACGATCGCATCTGTGTGCATGAAAATCTTTAGAACCAACTTCCTGCGTAAAGACACTTTAGCTATTCCACCGCTTGATAATTACATCACCACTCAGAAATCTTTCTCAACACCTTCCATACAATGGCTCGAATATGTTTCAAAAACGCAAAACCTACCCATTCGCCACGCGTTGAATGAAGGTGAAGTCAGGTTCGGTACCTATTACGTAGATGGTTACTGTGAGGAAGGGGAAAACCGTAAGGTTTTTGAGTTTCTTGGGTGTTTTTATCACGGCTGTGAAAAGTGTTTTCCCTCAATGACCCCGCATCCTCTTACCAAATCAAACGCAACCTTCTGAGATTTCCATCAAAAATCGATGGAGAGAATTAAGAATTTGCAAGACACTCTCAATTTGCAAGTCACTCTGATGTGGGAACACGAGTGGAATAAAATGAAGAAAAACGACAATCTCGTGCAAAATTTTCTAAAAGACTTTGACTTTCCTGAGCGTTTAAACCCGCGAGATGCTCTTTACGGCGGTCGAACAAACGCGTTAAACTTGCATTATGTAGCTCAACCCGGTAAGAGAATCGATTATTTCGACTTTACCTCGCTTTACACATTCGTAAATAAGACAAAGACATACTCGATCGATCACTATCATCATTTATCGTGACTTTCAACCTCTGAAATATTACTTTGGTATCATTAGAGCAAAGGTATTACCACCTAGGGGTCTGTGGGCACCTGTTCTACCATTTCGTGTAAAAAGCAAACTCCTCTTTCCTCTATGTAGAACGTGTGCCGAACATCAGTTAAAACATTGTGATCATACGGCTCAGGAGAGAGCTCTTATCGGAACATGGGCATCTATCGAAATTGAGAAAGCCGTCGAAAAAGGTTACAAAATTCTAAAAGTGTTTGAAGTGTGGCACTTTCCAAAAAGGTCTGATAAGCTTTTTACGGGATATATTAAAATGTTCCTCAAGACCAAACAGGAAAGTTCAGGTTATCTGTCCTGGGTCGTTGATGAATCATCTAAACGTGAGTACATTCGCAAATATAAGGAGAACGAAGGGATTACGTTGGATCCGAAATTTATCACTGTTAATCCTGCCAAAAGATCTGTGGCTAAACTCGCACTAAATTCGTTGTGGGGTAAGATGTGTCAAAGACCAGACAGATCAAACACGACCTTAATTCGCAATCCTGCCGAGTTTTTACAGTTCATGTTCTCCGATATTTATAATGTGAGTCAGTTCTCTTTTTTGAATGAGGAGGTGGCGATGGTACAGTGGCGTTACTCAGACGAGAGATTGATTAAACCGCTAAACGCTAATGTATTCATCGGCATTTTCACTACAGCGTACGCTAGGCTTGAGCTGTACAATTTGATGGATCGATTGGATCAGCGTTGTTTGTACACAGACACCGATAGCGTCATTTTTAAAAGCAAGGAAGGTGACTGGATGCCGCCCTTAAGCGATTACTTGGGTGGTCTTACCAGCGAACTAGATGATGGCGATCAAATCGTGGAATTTGTAAGCGCAGGTCCTAAAACCTACGGTTACAAAACCATGAAAGGAAAAACAACCATGAAAGCTAAAGGCATTACTTTAAATTGTATCAATTCTGAAATTGTCAATTTGAAATCATTAACAGAACTGGTGGACGAGCGAGTGAAAAATCCGGATCATACAGGTCATCTCGTAACCACGCATAACCAAATCGTGAGAGATAAAAAGGGGTTTCATTTGAGAAACAAATCACAGTTGAAAAGGTTCAGGGTTGTGTACGATAAGCGTGTTTTATTATCTGATTTTACAACTCTCCCTTACGGATATTAAGACTATTCTTGTATATATGTGTATATAGTTTCTGTTGATGTGTTTTGTAAAGGAAAATATGAACGTGACTGCTTTTGACGCTAGGATGCGACTTCCCTTTTCATGTATCGTATGTGGACCGAGTAATAGTGGAAAATCTTTTTTTATCAAAATGTTGTTGGAAAACTGTAAAGAGGCAATGTCGGTTGTTCCGGAAAACATTGTCTGGTGTTATACGTGTTGGAAGCCTCTGTATGATGAATTATTGACCAGAATAAAAATAAATTTTCTTCAAGGAATCCCTGATTCTTTGTGTGATGACGAACTATTTCCTCCAAATAAAAAAAACTTGTTGGTAATCGATGACTTGGTGGAATCCGCCAGTAAAAATGACGAAGTAGAAAAGGCTTTTACAAAATACACACACCACAGAAATCTGAGCGTCATCTATTTCGTTCAAAACTTGTTTTTTCAAGGAAAGACCAGTAGAACAATCAACCTGAACACCAACTACATGGTTCTTTTTAAAAACCCTAGAGATAAATTACAGATCAGCATACTGGCTCGTCAAATGTATCCAGGTAACAGCAAGTATTTTTTAGAATGCTTTCTCGATGCCGTCTCTAGACCTTACGGGTATTTATTTGTTGACCTGAAAGCACAAACGCCAGAAGAACTTCGTCTCCGTTCAGGGTTGTTTCCGGGGGAGAAACCGGTTGTGTATGTTCCGAAGAAGAAGAAAAAATTTTAAAGTATCGACAACAAATGTCTGAGCGATTGAAAAAAACCCTCCCGTTGCTGAATTCATTACACAGGTCTCCATCCCGAAGGAGAAAGGATATATTACGCGATGCGCCCACAGATCTCATCCTGAGCATATGTGAACTAGCTTTAAACGTGCTCAGGGGAAACATACCACTGACGACAAAACAGTATCGGGTTTTAAAAAAACAAAAAAAATGGATCAAACTATTTGCTGATAAAAGAGCTTCCGTTGAAAGAAAAAGGAAAGTTATTAATCAATCCAGAGGATTTCTTCTGCCTTTGCTCAGTGTAGCCATTCCTTTTATAAGCAGCTTAATCACGTCCCGCAACAATTAACATGGAGACTGCTGAGAAAATGTATTTAGTCCCTCAACATCAGATCGATAAACTTAGAAACATCGCCGCGGAGAAGGAAACCATAAGAAAGACTGTTGAAAACAACTTGGACGATGCAATATATGGTATTTTATCAAGGACTGATCTGAACGAATACGATAAGGCGAAACTTACAGAATACGCGTCTGTGCTGCAAAATTTTTTAAACTTGGTTAAAGTAGGAGAGCAGGAAACCGCTCAATTGACCCTGTCTCTACCTAAAACATCGGAAAGCAAAACGGAAGCAGCGGTGACCGAACCTCCCAAAGACGAGATCGTGCAAGAGGTCCTCGCTAACATTTCTGCTAGAAACAAAAGAAACGCTTCGTACGTTATGGAAAATTTTTTAAAAGCCGGGGCTGCGTGGAACGATAGCGGTGAATTTATTTTTAAAGGAAACACTATCAAAGGATCTCACATGGTGGATTTGCTTAAAAATCTCACGGCCCCTCATCGAGTATCCGACGAACGGAGGCCTTTAGGTTGGAAAGAGTTCTTACAGACAGTAGCCAACCTAAATATACCCTTTTCAGCAATACCTAATGGCGGTGTTCGACGCAAAATATCTGACATAAAAAGATCTAAAGATATCTCTCATCTTGTTTCCCCACCTAAAAGCAAAGACTACGATTCTGAGCCAGTTTTCAAATCCCCCGTTTTTAACCATTCTGACTGGTTTGGTTTTTGAAAATGACGAGGGACAAAGAATGTTATGATATGTTAACCCTTTATTTCAATAAAATAAGTTTTGTTTAACATTTTTCTTGTGAAGCATCGTCATTTAACATTCCACTACATATGTAAATGAAACATATCTAGAGAGTTAACACATTGTACACATGTAATTGAATGCTTTTTATTTACTCTAGGGTACATTTTTTTAACGAATGACACAACAGTGTTATCATTTCTAATTAAATCTTTGCAATACATAGACATAATACGGTTAAATGAATAACCTTTAGCTTTGTGACACAGAAAAAACACACAGTGTTGCCCGCAGCAAACCGACGTAAAGTTTTGAACTTGTACAGGGTTATATTTTATTTTGCAACAGTTCTTTGTCAAAAAATAATGAATCGATCGAGGAAAGAGTTCGTAGTCTGGAGGGTTTCCGTACGAGTCAAAAAATTCTCCTGTGTTTTCGTCATTAAGGCATAACGCTAGCCAGTGCTCACCCGGCATGTGTCTCGGATGTGTGTTTACGATGAATAAAGCTGGAAACTTTCTCAGAGTACTTGTAGGTAGCTCGTCACTGGCCATCACGCCATGAAATATTTTATCTATTTCAGGACAACTTCTCATAACCTCCGTTAGTTCTCTGGTATCCATGAGTTACTGGTAATCGATGAGCACGTTTCTTCGATTGTTTATTTCTAGAATGCTATCAAAACTGGCGTACACGCTTAGATTCACCGTGATCGGAAGTGGTTGACGAAATCTGAGTTCCAATCGCATATTGCCCGATTGTATTAATGACAAATGTTGCCCACAATCGTCATCGGGATTTAGGTTGAAAGAGAATAAAGTATATCCGTTCAGGTACTCTTCTCTGTTTATCGACAGTGCCTGATCTTTCAGTATTTTTCCTGATGCTAAAATTAAAGAATGGAATTCACGGACCATGTTACCGGACTGAAAAACAGGCTGAAACGGCTTTGCAGGATATTGCGTACCATCTACGTACAGCGCGATATACTCTGCATCGTAATGTTTAAAATTAAAAGGGTTTTTATTGTACGACCTGCTGAAGGCATCGTTGTCTACCATCCCAAAGATTATGGTTTTAGGTAAGGGACCGAGGAAAAGGTTCTCTTGTGAACAAATGCGGCTCCCTGCAGCTAGACTGAAGGTCTTCAAACAGACTCTTTCGATCGGATACTTGGCTGTGGCGGTGAGAAGTGCTTGTCCGTGACCGATTTTTACAGACGGTGAGACGGTTACTTTCTTCACAAAAAGAGAAGCGTTGAGTATTTTCAGATTGAAATTTGCATTTCCTTCCTTCATCAAACAGAATTCAGCTTTGCTGCGAACCATTTTAATCCTCAAATCGATCCCGTTCAGTAAAAGTTTATCCTGAAAAAATATATCCGAGTGAATGTGTCCAATCAGGTCGAAGGTGTTGCTTTCAGCACTGAAACTGGCCCTTTTTTTGAGGCCTTCATTTCGTCCGTCCGGGTCTGTGGCGTCCATATGCCCCGCTGTGTCTTTGTAGAATAGCCCGGTGCAAAATTGTGTTTCCAGTGTATCTTTTCCATAGTTGATAAGACTTTCAAAGGTAGCACGGTATGGGTATGTACTGCTACATTGAGAAATAAGACGATCTCCGAGCATGACATCCACTTGTGAAAAAAGTGAGGCTACGGGGTAGTTAACGACCCCAACCTTTGCATCGTTAGCTATATTGGAACCGTCGGGGTTCACGATTTTACAGGTCAGATGTAAAAAAGTGTTTTTCAAGTCGAGGTAATCCTCCCCGTTTCCAGCCATGTAGAACTCCAGGGGCCCGTTGTCCGTAAGAGCGGAAAGTGGTGGTATTTCGACATAAGTGTACTTTTTGATACTCGTTTGGGTAAAAGGTAATGTGAAAATATCCAATTCTGTCTTGGTACACTCTGAGGATAGACTGTGTAAGAACGCCATGATGTTAGAAAATGTTCAGCCGATTTCTCTTGTGAGAGATGTAAGGGTGCCTGTTGCCTCTCTGCTCGGTCTTTTTCACACTGTTCTTGATTTTAGTAACCTTACGTCTTTTATTAGGAACCACATGTCGACGCCCTGGGAGCCTTTTAGATTTTTTACACGCAATCAACGCAAGCCCCGATCCGTCTTGATTCTGAGCTTGTCTTGCTCATAATATTGCTGAATACGTCACTTACGAACCTTTTAGCAGCTGTTTTTAAATGAGGCTTTGCAATAGCAAAACCCCTTTTGAGGAACGGAACCGCCATTCTAAAAAGACTCTTGAACAGTCCTCCTAGCCCCGACCCATACATGGTGGGGGCGCCTTGAAACCCAGGAAGACCATTTCCAGCCTGGTGGACATAATAATCCACGTAGGTCTGCGGATGAACGTAGCCCCTATCCATCATTTTTACATACGGAACGAATGTTTAGCGGGTCTAAAGTGTAGTTTAGCAATAAATTTCCCGTAACTAAAAGGTATAGGCTTGTTCTGATCCGTTTTGACTTCGATTACTATATCGGTAATATGGTTCTTGGTGAGAGGTACGTAATGCAGCTTATCATAAGTAATTGTGACGACTTTGTTGTTTTCACCCGTTATATGTACGCATCTCAGTAACTGGGCAAAACTGTCACCAACTCGTTGATACTCGATAACGTCTGTATATACATACATCGTATAAAAGCCTGCGTGAATATCAGCGGGGTTAGGCGCGTTCTCGGGCCATTATCGGAACACCGGGGTTCTTACCGAGCATATATGCTAATTTTCCATTAGCTTTGAATGCGAAATGTTTTTGGGATACGATGCGTATTTTATTTTTCAAAGGGTTATAGAATAGCTCTATTCCGAGCTCCAATTTCTTTATGTTGTTGTTGATTTCACTAACCACTTCATCGATATTTTTATAATATCCTGGAGTGATATTAAAGTTACTGTTTTGTGATCTCTTTCCATCCCTCTGAATAATATGACACAAACTGTCTTCCTCCGTTAACAAGTACCAACTCTGGATATATTGAACCTCTGCGAGCGAGACTTCCCATATTCCGTTCAAATCGATTGGTTTGGCGAATTTAGTAGTGTAGTGCGCGATCTTATTATTAGGGTAAATATCCAAAGACGCGTTGCTTGGAAGGGTCACAAAGAATCCACACTCTTCCATGGTTTAATGAAAATAGTTTTCAGTTTTGTTCACGGTGATCCTTTTGTTATGTTAACAACGTCTTCGACCGGAACCCACGAATTAAATTTATCGGGCCAACCCACCCATTTCACCAGGCAGACTTTTTTCTGGTTTCGGGTCTTTTCAGACAAGATTTTCTCAATTTTAAACGTCTTGTCCTTACCGATAATTATCTTTTGTAACTCGGGTTCATAAAATGTTCCCTCAGTTTTTTCACCATCATAGTCTTGTAATTTATATACTGGGGGATCTCTCAGTATCCGTTCGGAGATTGTAAAATATTCATCCGTAAAGTTTTGCTCGTATCCTTTCTCAAACTGTCTTTTTAAACGAGAAATTCTAACGATATCACCGACTTTAAACTTGAAATTTAGTTTCTTTAATTTAGGTGTGAACAGTCCATAGAGGGTTTTAAATACTCTGAAGGAATTGGATTCGTTGACCTCGGCAGGTTTCATTTTGATGCTGGAATGGTAATTGTGATTGTACGCTTGAATCAAATCCTGAACTATGTCGATGTATTTTCTCGTGTTAAAAGCAGTAAAATATCTCCACATCCTGGTCTTTAGCGTTCTGTTGAACCTTTCACACACCGATGCTTTTTGCCCTGTACCCGTAGCAAAGTGAATAATGTCATGTTTTTTCATTAATGTTTGAAAATTTTTGTTAAAAAACTCCTTCCCTTGATCAGTTTGTAGTTTTTTGGGGACCCTACCTTCATTTAGAATGGAATCAACAGCTTTAGTTACTTCGATTCCGGTCTTGTTTCGTAACACACGTACCCAGGCATATTTGGATAAAATATCTATACATGTGATCATAAATTTCGCATTGTCGTTACTCTCTGACAAGTTGCTCATATCGACTAAATCAGCTTGCCATTGTTCATCGATGTTCTTCACAAAAACCTTGTTTCTTTTAAACTTTGTAGATACTGGTTTATGTAGACTGTATGCATCCTGCTCTGCTAACCAGTTTTTTATTTCAGTATCATTAGCTCTTTTACCTATTTTCTCAACAATAGCTCTTTGCAAACTCTCAACACCACCGTACGAACCAGGTTCTGACGGTGTATAATATATATTCTTCATCAATCGTTCAGTCATTTCGAGTGTCAAGGCAAGAATGATCAAACACCAGTGTAGATTAAGCATTTATCTCAGAACACACGAGTAAGGTATTACATATTCAATCAAAGTAACATTTTCCATTCTAAACACACACAGGTTTAGATACATGTTTAGTTTACATCTAAATGTTTCAGCAATACATATAAAAACTTGTTACACACCTATGTGTTAAGGACACACACTATTTACGAATGTCTTCAGCATTTTTGTTTTAATCGGCTTCAGAGTTTTCTCGCAGTCAGAATAGACGTGGGTTGTTTTGAAGTTTCCCATGTATGCGACGGTTCAGCAGGTTCCAGAGATGAGTGAAAGTTCCAGTAATCTACGACGTCTTCGCACACTTGCTCGTTGAAAACGTCTTTGGTTTTCTCCTTGACCACGTTCAGCATGGTTTTGATGTGAGGCTCGTCTCGCCATTCACACACGGTGGCTTCAGCGATGCCTTGAATTTTTTCCAGGGAAGGAGTGTGTTTGATTCCACACAGTTTCAGACCTCTTGCCAATGTGTATTTGAACCAAGGTTTAAACAGTTTTTTCAGCAATCTGTAGGTGTTTAGGTGTAGATAGTACTCTTCAGGATCGAACAAACACGCGTGTTGGAGTTGACTCGGGTGATCGATCGCGCAGCCGTGACAGTTGTCCTTCAGATCTTGTTGGATAACTCTGTCCAGCAGTTCCCCCGTAACAGCATGTATGATGGTTAGCACAGTGTTGGTTATACACCCGTCGGCTTCATCGTTCGTTGTGAGATAGGTCAGATTTCTTTTTCCTAGGTTTTCACCGTCTTCAAAAACCGAACTGGTCACATCATCATCATCATCATCATCAGCATACAGGGTTGCATCAGAGTTGTAGAAAACGGGGTTGAATTCACAAGACATATTGCTGGTTGACATTCAGAATACTTTGACTCGATATGTAATCAGACTCATTGATATAGCGTGTGGGGAGGAGTCTTGGGGGGAAGTGGAGTTTCTGATCAAGAATAGTATATTGACGATCTCAGAATAAGACATCTTCTAGCCTTACTTTTATTTGCATCATTTCTTTGTCTCTTCCAGTTTTTTGGAATAATTCATCGATTTGCCGGAAGTAGCATTGCAGATCGTGCCAGCTGGTTCGGTCATACCTCACTTCACAATTCTCTTTGTTATCAGGGGCGTTGTCACCGGTTAATACAGCAGCACAGTGCAGTGAAACTTGGTTCTTGGAGAAATTTGTTGCTCTGATACAGTATTTGCATTGAAGAGACGTACTGTTCCATTTATGTCTGCACTCATCCGGGGAAAAGAAGTCCATTCTAACAATGGAGTCAAAATCCTTGCACCATTTTCTGAACTTTTTCCAGTCACCTTTGTTAAAAGTTACGTTCTCTGTAGCACGGCTCCAGTGGATGTGTCCCGGGTCCGAGAACTTGAAAAGCAAAACGGTTCCTTTTTCTGCATCGAAAAAAAACCCGGCTGTACATCCGTTTGACATTACCCAATATTGAATCTTTTCATGTTCTAACATTTTTTCTATTCTTCCCAAAAAAGGGTAAGCTTTTTTTGGCGCGTTAGGACAAACATCAGCCATGTTGTAAGATCGCACACGTTGTTCTAAGTACAGAGTATTATAAAACCTAGAGGGATGCTCGACTTTTATAAGCAGGTTCGTATGCATGCGTTTGTCTGTACGTGCACGTGTGTGTTTGTGCGTGTGTGTGTGTGTGTGTGTGTGTCATATTTTTGTTTGGATATGGGATACACATGGCCGTACCATGTATGGTAACGTTTCTGTCACGAATGGATGGGAACCACATTTAACATAACTATATATATTTTTATGACCTACCTCAGAGAGTTTCATATTCTATGTGAAAAGAAAGAACATGTGTGTGCAACTTGTGTGGGTGGAAAACACATGGCCATACCATGTATGGTAACGAATGGATGTGAACCAGATTTAACATAACTATATATATTTTTATGACCTACCACAGAGTGTTAGAAGGACCATGTGTGCAACGTGTGTGTGTGTCCTATTTCTTGGTTTAACCACTCAATTTTCCCATTTTATTGTGGGTGGTATCCAGAGGACAGTCTGACTTTGTGAACTGGACTTCTGTATCAGATACAGTGTCTTCTGGAATTCTGTAGTGACTGATTACTGCACTGAAAATTACTTTAGCTGTTTCCATGACAGTGGGTAGCTAGGGCATTGGGACAATTTGGCAGGTTTTTATAAAACTAGCAAATGATAATTAAGATCCCCTACACACTTCTCCTCAATTGTAACAACCTCACTTCCCTCTGATAGCCACCTCTTCTCGCTGGATTTAAACACCACAACAGACATGCTCTGTTCCACTCTAACATCTTCTCTTGACAGCATCTGTCCCCAAACCTCCAGGCCAGCTTGCACATCACCTCTTAACCCTTGGCTCTTGGAAGCTCTTCATAACAATTGGACCAAAGAGCTAAGGGCAGCCGAAAGGAAATGGCGTAAATCAAACGATCTGACTGACCTTTTAATCTCTTTTTCCACAGCATCTGCACTGCTAAAGCCACATACTACCAGGAGAAGTTTTGCAGGTCTCCCAACACCCATACTCTCTTCACAACCTTTTCCTCTCATCTCTGTCCCCCTACTCCCCCGTCCCCTACCTCTCTCACTGCAGTTGACTAAGCCACTTTCTTTTCTAACAAGGTTACATCAATCAGGAACCAGTTCTTCACCCCAGACACCCAGACAGGGTCCTCTATACCATATCCCTTCTTACCTTCTTCAGTCCATCCCTCCCATGCTACTACCTGCACTCACACTTCCCTCTCCACCAACACATTCCCTACCTCCTTTAAGCAGGCCCGGGTTACCCCACTGCTTAAAAAAACAACAACAAAAAAACAACAACTCTGCTGTTGACAACTACAGCCCTGTGCCCCTCCTCCCTTTTCTGTCCAAAACCTTTGAAAGAGCTATTTTTAATCAACTCTCCACTTTTCTCACACAGAACAAACTCCTGGACACCAAGCAGGCTGGCTTCAAAAGCAATCACTCCACAGGGACTGTTCTGCTTTCCATCACTGAAGCCTTATGACTACCAAGATCAACCTCAAAATCACCTGTTCTCATCCTACTTGACCTCTCTGCTGCCTTTAACTCTGTGAATCATCAGGTCCTCCTGTCAACTTTCCCCAGCCTAGGCATCACAGGAACAGCTCAGCACTGGGTAGAATCCTGTCTCTCAGACAGATCTTTCAAGGTATCATGGAGGGGTATCTGAAACTCAGCTACTCACAACTGGGTTTCTCCAGAGGTCCGTTCTGGGTCCACTGCTCTTTTATATTTATAGTACATCTCTGGGGCCTGTGATTGTGTTGCATGGATTCTCATATCACTGCTATGTTGATGACACCCAGCTCTATTTGTCTTTCCACCCTGAAGATCCTTCCATTTCAGCACGCATCTCTGCCTGGCTGTCTGACATCTAGATTTGAACAAGGGAATGCCTCCTTAAGCTCAACTTGGCAAAAACTGAGCTTCTCATCATCCCTTCCTGCCCCTCAATCAACCACAACCTCACCATACAGCTTGGCTCAACCGTACTCAAACC
Organism: Ictalurus punctatus; assembly: GCF_001660625.3. Lineage (NCBI taxonomy): Eukaryota > Metazoa > Chordata > Actinopteri > Siluriformes > Ictaluridae > Ictalurus > Ictalurus punctatus. The sequence continues at coordinate 717,331 of NC_030426.2, read as the reverse complement.
AGCCAGAACAGCCAGAAACCTTGGAGTGGTTTTCAATGACCACTTGACCTTTAAAGCCCACATTTCAACAACTGCACAATCATTTAGGTTTATTCTGTACAACATTAAGAAAATCAGACACTATCTCACTGAACAGGCTACACAGCTACTAGTCTAGGCTCTTGTTATCTCAAAACTGGACTATTTCAATGAACTACTCCCAAGCCTCCCAGTCAGCTCCATCAAACCCCTTCAGATGATTCAGAATGCAGACCCACGCCTTGTTTTGAACTAGCCCAAAAGATCGTCATGTCACATGCCTATTCCTCTCCCTCCATTGGCTTCCTGTAGCTGCCCTCATCAAATTCAAGCATGTACTTCCAGCATGACAATGCAAAAGGTCACAAAGCAAAAGTCATCTCAAACTGGTTTCATGAACATGACAATGAGTTCAATGTTCTTCAGTGGCCTTCCTAGTCACCGGATGTGAATCCAATAGAACACTTTTGGGATGTGACAAAACACGAGATTTGCAGCATGAAAGTGCACCTGAAAATATGCAGGAATTGTGTGATCCAATCATGTCAACAGGGACCAGAAAAAACCCTTCACAACTTCACCAAGTCAAGAACACTCTTGTACAGTGCATCTGGAAAGTATTCACAGCGCTTCACTTTTTCCACATTTTGTTATGTTACAGCCTTATTCCAAAATAGATTCAATTCATTATTATTCCTAAAAATTCTACAAACAATACCCCATAATGACAACATGAAAGAAGTTTGTTTGAAATCTATGCAAATTTATTAAAAATAAAAAACAAAAAAGCACATGTACATAAGTATTCCCAGCCTTTGCTCAATAATTTGTTGAAGAACCTTTGGCACCAATTACAGCCACAAGTCTTTTTGAGTATGATGCTACAAGCTTGGCACACCTATTTCTGGGCAGTTTCTCCCATTCTTCATTGCAGGACCTCTCAAGCTCCATCAGGTTGGATGGGGAGCGTTGGTGCACAGCCATTTTCAGATCTCTCCAGAGATGTTCAATCGGGTACAAGTCTGGGCTCTGGCTGGGCCACTCAAGGACATTCACAGAGTTGTCCTGTAGCCACTCCTTCGTTATCTTTGCTGTGCGCTTAGGGTAGTTGCCCTGTTGGAAGATGAACCTTCGCCCCAGTCTGAGGTCCAGAGCACTCTGGAGTAGGTTTTCATCAAGGATGTCTCTGTACATTGCTGCATTCATCTTTCCCTCAATCCTGACTAGTCTCCCAGTCCCTGCCACTGAAAAACATCCCCACAGCAAGATGCTGCCACCACCATGCTTCACTGTAGGGATGATATTTGTCAGGTGATGAGTGGTGCCTGGTTTCCTATAGACATGACGCTTGCCATTCAGGCGAAAGAGTTCAATCTTTCTTTCATCGTGGTCTGAGAATCCTTCAGGTGCCTTTTGGTAAACTCCAGGTGGGCTGTCATGTGCCTTTTACTGAGGAGTGGGTTCCGTCTGGCCACTCAACCATACAGGCCTGACTGGTGAAGTGCTGCAGAGATGGTTGTTCTTCTGGAAGGTTGTCCTCTCTCCATAGAGACATGCTGGAGCTTTGTCAGAGTGACCATCAGGTTTTTGGTCATCTCCCTGACTAAGGCCCTTCTCCCCCGATCGATCAGTTTGGCCGGCCGGCCAGCTCTAGGAAGAGTCCTGGTGGTTCCAAACTTCTTCCATTTACGGATGATGGAGGCCACTGTGCTCATTAGGACCTTCAATGCTGCAGAAATGTTTCTGTACCCTTCCCCAGATCTGTCCCTCGATACAATCCTGTCTCGGAGGTCTACAGACAGTTCCTTGGACCTCATGGCTTGGTTTGTGCTCTGACATGCATTGTTAACTGTGGGACCTTATATATACAGGTGTGTGCCTTTCCAAATCATGTCCAACCAACTGAATTTACCACAGGTTGGCTCCAATCGAGTTGTAGAAACATCTCAAGGATGATCAGTGAAAACAGGATGCACCTAAGCTCAATTTTGAGTGTCATGGCACAGGCTGTGAATACTTATGTACATGTGCTTTTTTTGTTTTTTTATTTTTAATAAATTTGCAAAGATTTAAAACAAACTTCTTTTACATTGTCATTATGGGATATTCTTTGTAGAATTTTGAGGAAAATAATGAATTGAATCCATATTGGAATAAGGCTGTAATATAACAAAAGAGGCAAAATGAAAAAAAATATATAAACACTTTTGTCCAAATACTTATGGACCTGACTGACTACTTTATTATGTTCCATACAATCTCCAATTGTGCACAGTCATTTGTTGGCTATCATTGAGCCCAAATCTGTCCATCTTTAGTACTTAAGACATCAATTCCTTTTTTATACTTCTTTTTTAAATCAATGCAATGTTGAAATAATTCCAGTAAATTAATTTTGATATAGTACTACTCATACCTGCATGAATTAGCTATATAATTCTGTCTGTATGAATGCTAGTAATGGTTTTTTTCTGACATTCTTTTTTTTTATTCTTTTTTTTTTTTTTTTTAGATAAAACAACCTCTTTAACTCAAACTGTCACTCACAGAATGCCACTCACTTAGATGCATTCCGCTCCCACCTATGGGAATTCTATGATTATAGTACCACTTAGCAGTTTACAATAGCAAATGAAATAACATGGCTGCAACCATGGCAGCAGTAAGGCCATTCTAGATGTGTAACTACTGTAGTTCAATTCAGTTCACTAATTGTATTTGTATAGGGCTTTCAACAATTGACATTGTCAGAAAGCAGCTTTACAGAAATATATGAATCTTGGATATAAATTTAAAATTTACAAATTTATCCCTAATGAGCAAACTAGAGACAACAGTTGCAAAACTCCCTGAGATGATATGAGGAAGAAACTTTGAGAGGAACCAGACTCAAAAGGAAACCCATCCTCATATGGGTGACCATGTGATTGTAAATAATTTCCCTTCTAAAACTGTATACTATGTAATCAAAAGTGCAATTGTATAACCAGGATACTTGTGAGCTTTTAAGCAACTTATGAATATGAGTCATTTCTGATTTCATTATAGTTTTATCTATTTTGTTGAAGTTATCAACTGTTCAATGGTGGAGACTTCAAAACTGTTTGTAGCAATTGCAGTCCTATGACTTTCAAAGGAAGAACATCCACAACCATCTTCATGGTTTTTATAAGGTACCATCAACAGTAATATCTATTATCTTTGAGGTACTCTGAGACATAAAGCGACCAGCCTTTGCACTGTCAACAAATCTGAGTGAACCCGTGAGAGTAGGAAAGCAACAGCATCCAGATATCCCAGTTCACCAAAATACTCTATGCCCATGAGTGCTCCAGATCTGCTCCTTTACCTAAGAAAAAACTATTAACAAAAGGTTTGACTAAACAAATATTTTTTCAGCCTAGACTTAAACACTAATCCCAAACACTAATTGGAAGGCTGTTCCATAATTGTGCGGCTTTGTAAGAGAAAACTGTAACCCCCTGCTGTATCCTTCACTATTTGAGGTACCAACAAAGAGCCTGCACCTTGTGATTGAAGTAGGTTTGGTGGATTAAAAAAACAGCAGAAGTTCACTCAGGTACTGCAGCATGAGATCATTAAATGCTTTATAGGTCAACAGTAGTATTTTATGATCAGTGCAAAATTTGATTGGGAGCCAGTGCACTGTGGATAAGACAGGGGTGATTTGGTCATGTCTTCTGGTCCTAGTAAGGATTCTGGCTGCTGCATTGTGGACTTACTGGAGCTCGTTTATGACACAGACATCCAAACAGCAAGGAAATACAGTAATTCAACCTAGAGGTAACAAACTAGTGGCATTAACTAGTTTTTCTGCATCATGCAGTGACATTAAATTTCTTTTCTTATCAATATTTCTGAGATGAAAGAAGGCCATCTTAGTGATATATACATGAGTGTCAAATGAAAGTCTGGAGTCAATAATCACACCAAGGTCTTTTACTGCTGTACATGATGTAACTGAAAGGCCATAGAGTTACTATGTAATCAGACAGCTCACTTCTAGCTGAATGTGGTCCTACTACAAGTACTTCTGTGTTGTCAGAATTAAATAGAAGGAAGTTAATAAACATCTAGTGTCTAATGTCTTTAACACACCATACCATACAATTGTGTCATCACCATAATAATGGAAGCCCAATACCCTGTTTATGAATAATTGTACCCAGAGGTAGCATCCCCCGAGTACTGAGTTCAGCCAATCAAACCCCGTCTTGCGAGTCTGCAGACGGTTGCATATCACAGACTGCATGTGTTCAATGATAGAATAACCATTATGTGTCTGTGTTACAAGGGGACGTGTTACGTTGTGTGGGTAGCACTGTTCGCAATGATTCTTATGACCAAAGGCAATACAGAACGGTTTACAGAGGCGATACAGAGGCGGCCAACATCTTGGCATACAGGCTTTTAACTACTAATTGTCGTCCAATCTGCAGCAATAGTCTACTAAAGAACTTCGTGGGCTTATGTGGGTCCTATGGAAATCATGTCACCTTAGGAACTTAGTCCCGTCACCACGATCAGCTAAATACCAAATTTGGGTAAAAGTGTGCGTGTCATGCAATCTTTCTGCCGCAGTGAGGTGATTGGCGTGATTGATCAATAAGTCTTCCACCAAATAAACTTCAATATCGCACTTTGGTTTATCTTTCGAGCTTAAGGGTCTGCCCCGGACCCCCAGTGATTTCGGGAATGGCCCCAGTGATTTGTGAGTTTATTTCTATGACAGGGCTTACTAACAGATACCACCTATACCAGGAGAAAAATGCATGATTAGGAATAGGTTTGTATGTGTGACATGGTCTGGTCACATGGCTATATAGTACTCACTAATGAAGTTCAGTCCTCCTAAGAGTACAGTTTCCGTGCCTTCAACATTTTCTCCAAAACTATCTGTCCGTGATTTCACAGGCTACTAGATACCACTTGGTGTCTTGTGTTGTGTAACCAAAAGGAACTGGTGTGAGAATGTATGTTTGACTGCAGTGTGTGGGTGTGTATATGCAGGTCATCACTCGTGATTGCCGGTCCTCCTAGAAGCCTCTTGATAGAGAATCACTTTCTAGTCCTCCTGTTGAAGTCCCGTCTTCTCCAGCTCATTGCTCGGCTCTGGCACTCTCCTACAGTGGCTGGCATGCATCCACGTAGCTCTCTGTTTAGCACAGAGCGAGTGACAAAAAGGATCTAGAATGGCCACGACCACCGTGGCTTGTTCTACCTGGTCCTGTAGAAGTCCTTGGTCATGATCCACTCTCCAGGCTTCAGATCATGCAGCGGACCCGTGGCTGGAGCTGGAAGCACTGCCTTTACCTGCTTGTGGATAGAGTGCAGAGCAGAGAACAAGGTTGCACAGTAATTTAACATTGCATAATCACATGCTGCAGCGTCGAGAAGAGGAGCTGTCATAGGTCCAATTCCTGTGTGTGGAGGTCTCCCAAATAGCATCCCAAAGGGGCTAAGCCCATACTAAGCCTGTTTCAGAACAGCATTTGCTCATTCTGTTTTTCAGTGTCCCATTTTCTCTCTCTACCACTCCACCACTAGCTGGATAATATGCACAGTGCTGCTTTAAGTCAATAACCAAATATTCACCCACCAGCTTAAGATCACTGGAGGTTTTTTGTGGGAGTTCCCCATCTAGGAATTACTTCTCTGAGCAACACCTTTGTTACTGCGTCTAAGTCTTGTTTGGATGTAGGGACGTGGCTTTCTCTACCTTCAAACCTCAACCCACGTTATAAGTTGCTCAAACAATTTTTTTATTTTTTTTCTTAGAGTAATTAGAGAAACCAATGCCTTACATAGTTATCATTCCCCCTTTTGAAGCAATGGTCCCTGTCATGCGTCAACTTTGAAGACAAGGACAGCCCTGGGGGCACCACCAAACTCCATCAACAACCGTGCCTACTTTGCACCACACAGCCTTTACCTCCACTGTAGCTCGTGCTTGGAGGTTTGGAAGCTGTGAAGGAGTGATTATTTTTTCTTGAGTTTTGGGACCATAGATGCAGCTGCTTGCTTTGCTGCACTGTCCGCTCGCGCATTACCTAGGGAGACAGGATCTGATTTGTTAGAGTGTGCATCACATTTGCATACTTCAATAGTTTTGGGGAGTAGGACTGTGTCCAGCAGCTCACTGACCAGTTTGTGGTGGGGTATGTGTGTTCCTGAACTCGTCAGGAAGTTCCTGTTCCAAATTGTTCCAAAATCATGTACTAACCCAAAGGCATATATACTTTCTGTGTAATTTACTGACTGTCCCTCAGCATGTCTTCATGCCTCTATGAGGGTATACAGTTCAGCTGCTTCTGCTGAAAGGTTTGAGGGGAGACTTCCTGACAAGACCATCTCGTGTGTGGTTACTACTGCATAGCCCACTCGATTATTACCTGTCTCTGGGTTACGTGACGCTGAGCCATCCACGAAAAGGATTAGATCTGGATTTTCCAATGGAATATCCTACAGGTCGATTATAGGGGAGCAGAGTTTGTTAGTACGACACAACCATGTGGTTCCCTGTCTTCCTCTGTTGGAAGAAGAGTTGCAGGGTTTAAGGCAGTACATTGTTTTATAGTGACATTTAGCATATCTAGTAGTATAGTGTTATAGCGCAGCCACTGTTGGGTGGACAAGTGTGAGGTCTTCTCTTCAAGCATGAGTAATGACACTTCATGTGGTACCAGAAGGGTCAAGTCTGAGTAACCTACCAGGTCTCTGGATGCCACCACAGCTTTCTCGGCTGCTGCTACTGCAGATACACATGGGGGAAACCCTGCAGTGACTGGATCCAACTTACATGAGAATGAGCTGTCCAACCTGTCACATATGCCATCTCTCTGATCAGTGCTTCTAGAATGGAATAGTTTAGAATTAAAGTTCTGAAATACAAACACATACTTAAAATAGAGAGAACTTTTTTCTTTGTCAGAGATTTGGGAATCTTCTGGATTGCAGATAGTCTTTCAGCGGAGAGTTTCTTTCCCTTTGCATAAATGTCATGCCTTAGAAAACTCACTTCTTATTGTACATATTGTAATTTGAAGAGACTGGCTTTGTGGCCTCCTTTGGCAAGATGCTGCAACAATTTAATGGTGTCAGTTTCACACTGTGCCCTGGAGAAAGCACTGGAGGTGCTAAGCTGTCCTTTAGCATTTGGTTGTATATCATTAGTGACTCACAATACTCATAACACAAGTGAGTGAAAGAGTCAGGATGTCCGTCAAATATGAATGAAAACCGAAACTGACTGTCTTTATCAAGAGGTATATTGAAAATGCATTAGCTAAATCTACAACTGAAAACCATTCGATATTTGCTGGAACCTGGCTTAATGTAGTGTAAGAATTTGGCACGTCTGGAGCTCTCTGTTTGACTGCTGCATTAACCGCTTGCAAATCTTGTACAAATATCCATTCATCAGTTTGCAGGTTTTTTGGGTTTTTTTTGCTTCTCTTACTGGAAATATTGGAGTGTGCACTGACGAATAAGGACAGGGAACAATGACCCCTGCTTTTAGTAGTGAATTAAATACTGGCCTAATTCCCTCAAATGCTTTTGGTTTAAGAGGGTATTGTGATTGTCTGGGCCTAAAATCAGATTTGGGCGTGATCACGACTAGTGGTGCACTTTTAATCAGGCATATGTCATGTTTCACTTGGGCCCACAGCACAAGAGGCACCTTCTTCAATTGTGGGTGTATCTGTAGGGATGTGGGGCTTGTCCTAAGGTTCAGAAACATTCCCTTGTCATGACTGAATGAATGAATGAATGAATGAATGAATGAATGAATGAATGAATGAATGCCTTTTATTGTCACTATACATATGTACAATGAAATTAAGAGCCACTCCTTTTTGTTCCGTGCAAACATATACATTCAATACACAAGAAGAATAAACAGATAATACACAGATAAATAAATAAGATAAATAAACAAAATAAATAAACAAGATATACAATATATGCAAGATATATGCACGATAGATAGATATTAGGGTGGATGGCGGAGGTACTATGAAATGCACAGTTTGAGACAATATATACATATGCTGTGGACTCAGTACATGTGTTTGTTTATCATGGTAATAGCTTTTGGGAAGAAACTATTCTTAAATCTACTAGTCCTTGTTTTGATGCACCTGTAACGTCTCCCTGAGGGCAACAGATTGAACAGATCAAAGCCAGGGTGAGAACTGTCCTTAATGATAGTTTTTCCTCTGCTGAGGCAACGGGAAGTATAAATATCCATCAGGGAGGGGAGAGGGCAGCCAAAGATCTTCTGTGCTGCTCTTACTACCCTCTGAAGCCTCTCCCTGTCTGCTGCGGTGCAGCTACCATACCACACCGTGATACAGTATGTCAGCAAGCTCTCGACGGACGAGCGGTAGAAGATCAGCAGCAGATTGGAGTCCAGATTGTACTTCCTGAGAACCCTCAGGAAGTGTAGCCGCGTTTGAGCCTTCTTGATGACCGCTGTGATGTTGTCCGTCCAGGAGATGTTAGCAGAGATAAGGACGCCAAGAAACCGGACGGTGTGGACCTTCTCTACACACTCCCCATTGATGAAGAGGGGGGCCAGCTCCGTGTTGTGTTTTCTGAAGTCTACAATAAGTTCCTTGGTTTTCTTGGTGTTTAGAGTCAGGTTGTTCTTTGAACACCAGGCTGCCAAGTTTAGGACTTCCTCTCTGTAGGCTGCCTCCTCTCCTTTTGAGATAAGTCCGACCACTGTGGTGTCGTCAGCAAACTTGATGATAATATTATTGTTGTAGACTGGTCTACAGTCATATGTGTAGAGACAGTACAGGAGGGGGCTCAACACACAGCCCTGTGGAGAACCTGTGCTCAACGTGCGAGTGGAGGAGAGGTGGGGCCCGAGTCTCACTGTCTGGAACCGGTTGGTCAGAAAGTCCTTTATCCAGGCACACGTGAGGCGGGGGAGACCAAGGGTGACCAATTTGGTGACGAGAATGTCCGGAATTATTGTATTAAAAGCCGAACTGTAATCCACAAAAAGCATCCGTACGTAGCTCTGTTGCTGCTCAAGATGTCTCAACACGTAGTGGACAGCTACGGCGATAGCATCCTCTGTGGATCTGTTTGCACGATAAGCAAATTGAAAAGGATCGAAATCTGGGGGGAGGTAGTCCTTGATGTGCTGAACAACCAATCTCTCAAAGCACTTCATGATAACTGGAGTGAGGGCTACAGGACGATAATCATTCAGGCTAGTGGTGGGCGATTTCTTTGGCACTGGAATGATTGTGGCTGATTTTAGGCAGGACGGGATGACTGCTTGGGCCAGGGAGAGATTGAAAATTCTGGTAAAGATGTGGGCAAGCTGGTGGGCACATGATCTGAGCACGTTACCAGGTACACCGTCTGGGCCAGCAGCCTTCCTGGGGTTCACTGCCAGAAACATCCGTCTAACATCGTGTTCCCTCACAGTAAGTAGAGTGGTGCAGGAACCAGAAGGGGATGGAGGCAGGGCTGGACTGGTACGGGGGCCAGATGAGGGTGGAGGTGGGGCTGGAGCAGATGAGTGCTGTTGTTGTGATGTTTCAAAGCGAGCGAAGAAGCAATTTAGCTCTTCTGCCAGAATCGCACTCAGGACTCCTGTTGTCGCCTCACGGCCTCTGTAGTTCGTGATGTTCTGTATACCCTGCCACACCTCCCGTTTATTTTTGCTGGACAGGTGGGACTCTATGCTCCTCTTATAGGCCGCCTTAGCTTCCTTAATACCGCCTTTCAGGTTGGCACGGGCAGCTCTGTACAGAGCTCTATTACCAGACCTGAAGGCAGCGTCGCAGGCTTTGAGTAGTGTGCGGACCTGTTTGGTCATCCATGGTTTCTGGTTTTGGAAAACCCGGATGTTTTTTTCCACAGTCACATTTCCGATACAGAACTTGATGTAGTCCAGTACCGTTCCTGTTAATGTTTCTAGCTCTTGATGTTCAAACAAATCCCAGTCTGTCTGTTCGAAGCAGTCCTGTAGTTTGCAGAATGCATCATCAGGCCAGGTGGTAACAGTCTTTATAGTGGTCGTGACACTGCGTCTGAGGGGGGTGTAGGCAGGGGAGAGCAGGAGGGAGAGATGGTCTGATTGGCCGAGGTGGGGGAGAGGTATGGCTCTATACGCGTGCTTGATGTTGGAGTAAACATGATCCAAAGTGTTCGCCCCTCTAGTAAAACACTTAACATGTTGATAGAATTTCGGGAGTACAGTCTTCAAGTTCGCCTTATTAAAGTCTCCTGCAATTATGTGAACACCGTCTGGGTAAGCCTGACAAATGACATCCCAGTTAACCTTGCACATTTCCTGAAATATTTTTTATAAACTCCCAGCATCAGGCTGTACCATATGTTGGAGGTGGGTTTATGTTCTCAATCTGTAATTTTCTCACTCTCACATAGCCCCAGTTGTTGCGTCTTTTGAGAGTTTTAAATCGGGCATTGAATCACAAGGACGATGTATTGACGAGCTTGACCATCACCTGAACGATTACAGTGACCACATTGTAGCACTGGAACAGACGGTGTTAAAGCTAACATCAGCTAATAAACAACTTACCTGGAAAGTTGAGGATTTGGAGTCCCGTTCACTGCACTGCAATCTCCAGGTCATCGGTATTCCGGAACAAGAAGAAGGGAGCGATCCGGTAACGTTTATGTCTAAATTTTTCCAGGATGTCCTCGGCTCGGAAATCTTTCCAACCGCTCCATTGCTGGATAGAGTGCATCGTATTGGCCCTCGGAGGAGCAGCAAGAGAATCAAAGGTCCAGAGTGATGATTGTGCGGTTTCACTACTTTCATGACCAAGAAAAAGTTGTTCGATGCGGGAATTGGAATCAACTTTTCCATCAGGGCCGTAAGGTCTTCATCTTTCCTGACTTCAATTCCAGCGTCACTAAGAGGAGGGCGGCCTTCGCTGTGGTGAGGAACAGCTTGCGTGAGAGAAATGTGTGGTCTTCTCTCAGATACCCTGCTCGCCGTTGGATAGACCTCAGTGATGAGAAGCTGCAATTCGACTGTCCCCAAAAAGTGCAACGATGGTTTAATGAACAGTATCCTCCATCTTAAGCTGTCTACATGACAGTTAACCGATTTATTAATACCTGTAATGTGACTGTAATTTGCGCGGGTGTGGACAACTATATCAGTTTCCATGTAAATCTATAGGTTGCCTGAGATACATGGCAATTGTGGCACCTTTTACGCTCGGGAGTGACTTCACACAACAAGAATAGGTATGGTTAACAAGTTCCGGATGTTCCAGTGTGGTAGGACTCTGCCTCCACTGTTTGGCAATGGAGAGAAGTTAACTGATGTTCAGAGTAGGATGGGGAGGGTGGGGTGGGAGGCGGGGAGAGGTGGGATGTGGTGTTGTGTGAGGTGGGAGGTGGGGAGGAGTGGTATGCTGTGTTGTGTGGGTTTGTTTTTTTGCTTTTGCCTTTTTTATATTATTTAAAAAAAAAATTATTTATTTTTATTTTATTTATTTATTTATTTACCTTCGTTGGGGTTTTCCCTCCTATTGATATCAACCTCTCTGTACTCCATTCTGTACTAATCTAAATTGATGAAAAATACCTGAAGCTCATTCAGATTCCTAAGTTGGAATGTGAAAGGTCTGAATGGTCCCATTAAAAGATCCAAGATTTTGACACAAAATCCTGACGTTGCATTTCTTCAGGAAACTCATCTCCGTCTCAGGGATTAACACAGACTCCAAGCTCACTGGAGCTTGTCATATCGCATATGTTCCACTCCAATTTTGATTCCAGGTTCAGGGGAGTTTCTATCCTGATAAATAAGACTGTGCCCTTTTCCTTTGATAACATTATTTCTGATGTAAATGGTAGATATGTGATTGTGGAAGGGAAAATTTCACAAACACCAGTAGTTTTGGTGAACGTATATGCCCAGAATTTTGATAATGCTCCTTTTGCTCAGAATTTGATGTCAAAGATTCCTGCTTTGAACACACATCTCTTGATATTTGGGGGAGATTTAAACTGTATTATTGACCCAGTTTTGGATAAATCTAGTGCTGTTGCAAAGGCTCCCTCTGCAATGGCAAAGGTATTCTCTGAGTTTATGGTTCAGAATGGTTACATTGATCCGTGGAGGTATTTTAACCCCACAGTGAGAAAATATATATTTTTTTTTTCTCACATACATAAATCTTTTTTTCGCATTGATTACTTTTTTATTAATAATTCTCTAATTTCTCGGGTTATAAACTCTGAATATCTACCAATTGTTATTTCAGACCACACTCCTCTTGACGTCTTGAAGTCTTGACATTCTTCTACCTTCACATCGCGCCTTTTGCCCACCATGAAGGCTTAATTCTCTACTTTTATCCTATTCAGCATTTTGCAAGTATATTTCTACTTCGATAGATGATTTTCTTCTTATTAATCAAACTGATTAAATCTCTTACTCTTTACTTTGGGAAACTCTAAAGGCCTTCTTAAGGGGACAGATAATCTCTTATTCTGCTCATGCCAATAAGCAACACAAGAATAAGAAAAAAAGAGTTATCTGATAATATTCAAGCTATTGACGACCAATATGCTCTCAACCCGACCCCTGAGCTGCATAAACAAAGGCTTAATTTGCAGGCGGAGTTTGATTTGTTATTGACAGGTGAGGCGGAGAGGCTGTACATACGTGTGGCAATTATTATGAATATGGGGATAAGGTTGGTCAGTTGTTGGCTCACCAATTGCGTAGCCGGGCAGCTTCGCGCTCTATTACTCAGAATATGCAGTCCAGTGGTGCATTAACCTCAGATCCTGTAGAAATTTATTCAACTTTTAAAAGTATTTACTCCTCTTTATACACAGCTGTGGCTCCTGACAATTCAGGTAACATGGACCATTTTCTTAGAAATATTGATTTTCTCAGAGTTGACCCTTTATTGTCATCTGAACTTGACAGCCCCATTACCTTAGATGAGATCATCAACTCAATCAATTCATTGCAATCTAAGAAATCACCTGGCCCAGATGGGTTTCCTTCCGAATTTTATAAGAAATTTCATGTTGCATTGGCCCCATTACTTTTGGCTGTATTCAAGGAATCCTTAGAACTAGGTACGTTGCCAAAAACATTGACACAAACAACTCTATTGCTCAAAGATGGGAAGGACCCAACCTTATGTAATTCGTATAGATCTATTATCCTCCTCAATGTTGATGTCAAGATTTTAGCCAAACTTTTGGCCTCTCGTTTAGAGGGGATTCTTCCTAGTATTATTTCAGAGGAACAAACCGGATTTATAAAAAGGACGGCATTCGTTTTCTAATATTCGTACTCTACTTGGTATTTTGTATTCAAAACAAAACAGCGACTCCTCTGAAGTGGCCATCTCTTTGGACGCAGAAAAGGCGTTTGATAGGATAGAATGGGAATATCTTTTTATAGTGCTAAAGGGGTTCGGCTTTGGGGATGGACTGATATCATGAATCCGTTTATTATATGTGGAACTGCAAGCTTCTCTATATACCACTGATGCTAAATCTGACTATTTTACTTTCTCATGGAGTATGTCAGGGATGTCCTCTGTCTCCCTTACTTTTTGCCATAGCGATTGAGCCTCTCTCGATAACGCTTAGAACTCTTCCTGCATTTCAGGGTATAATTCGCAAAGGAATTGAACATAAACTAGTCCTGTATGCTGACGACTTACTACTTTAGTTTACAGATCCAATTGCATCTAATCCAGAGATAATACATGTATTAAATGACTTTGGGAAATTTTCAGGGTATAAACTGAACCTACAAAAGAGTGAATGCTTACCCATAAACCAATCAGGCCAAAAGCTAAAACAGACTGAAATACCTTTTCATTTGGGGGATTCAAAATTCAAATATCTCGGAGTTAATATCACCCGTTACTATTCTGCATTAATTGCGGCAAATTTTACATCCGTAATTTCATACATGAAGTCAGCTTTCAAAGATGGGCAGCTATACCATTATCCCCTCTTGGTAGAATAAACACGGTAAAAAGGAACATTCTTCCAAAATTCCTCTACCTTTTTCAATCCATCCCTTTGTTTTTACCCAAATCTTTCTTCAAGAATATAGACCAATTAATCTCCTCTTTCATATGGGCAGGAAAAACTCCCAGGGTTTCCAAATTTTCACTTCAAAAGAGGCGACTAAGTGATGGCCTCTCATTGCCCAATTTCATGTATTATTATTGGGCGGCTAATATTCAGAAACTGGTGCTCTGGGTGCAGGCCTCCTCTCTTCCATGGTGCCACTTAGAAGCAAAGTCTTGTATTTCAACCTCCCTCCCTGCTATGGTGTTCTCCTCCCTTCCTATAGCCCTTTCACAACACACGGATTATCCAATAGTATGTACCTCTCTAAAAATTTTCTATCAGTTTTGCCGTCATTTTAAATCTATCTCGGCCTCAACCATGGCATCAACACGTATTAACCAGCCCTTTCACCCCTCCTTTACAGATTCCACATTCTCTTTGTGGGAAAAGAAGGGTCTAAAATGGTTTGAGGATCTTTTCATTAATAATGTGTTTGCAAACTTTTCTGAGTTGTCCTCGTCATTCAGTCTGCCTCTGTCTCACCTATTCCATTTCTTTCAAATTAGGCATTGTGTCTCCTCCCTATTCGCTGGTTTTCCCTCCTTACCTACAAAGTCTGCATGAGAAGAGTTCAAACTGATCCTCATAAGGGTGGCATTATCTCACGGATATATGCAATGATCTGGTCACAGGATGATTTTTATAATAACAAAACCATTAGTGCTTGGGAAGAGGAATTGGGCCTGGAGCATGAGGATGATTATTGGGGCAGAGCGTTAGATAATATACGTACCACCACGTCCTGTGCTAGACTTAGTTTCATACAATTTAAAGTGGTCCACAGAGCTCACCTCTCTAGGAGTAAATTGTCTAAAATATATCACAATGTTCCTGACGTGCAAAAAATGCTAAATTTCGCCCTGTAACCTGAGTCATATGTTTGCACTCTGTCCCAAACTGCAGAACTTTTGGAACTCTTTCTTTGAAACTATGTCCGACGTTCTTAAAATCAAATTGGATGTCTGTCCTTTAATTGCCATCTTTGGTGTTTCATCTCAGCATCAGCCTCTGAACCATGAACAAGCTTGTGTTGTGGCCTTTGCATCGTTACTTGCTCGACGCAGAATATTGTTGTCTTTGACCCCCCCCCATATCAGTCTGGCTTAAAGTCTTAATGTTCTTTTTAAAACTTGAAAAAATCAAGTACAACATCAGAGGCAGGGGTGACTCATTTTTGGGAAAATGGCAACAATTTATTACCTACTTCAATGATGTATGCACCCTGGAGGTGGATTGAGGAGAGGTAGTCGGTAAACACTAATCATCTTACCCTTTTTTTTTCCTTTGTGTTTTTCCTTTGAATGTTTGCTTGTTTTTGTTGTTTTTTGTTTCCTCCTTTCTTTTGGTTTTGGCTGTGGTTGTTTTGTTGGGGTTGTTGGGTGTGGTGTTATAATGTGTAAAATGCAAATTTCCAATAAAAAGTCTATGATCAAAAACGTCGGGATTACGCATGTAACCATGTTCCCTGAGAAGGGAACGAGACATTGCATTTAGCATAACAGTATGGGAACGCCTTGCGCGCGTGACTGGTATCTGAAGCTTGTGTAAAATCATGCCTCTACTTATAGGCCTGCTATGATCAAGTGACGTGACAATTAAGCGTGTCGCATGATATATATATGGCACCTGTGAACCATGCCGCCAGCCTCCATTATCTGAAGTGAAGACGCAATTCACAGGCCTGCCCTGATATGACAGTGCTATCCAACGTCTCGTTCCCTTCTCAGGGAACAGGGTTACATGCGTAACCCCGACGTTCCCTTTCAAAGGGAACTTTGACGTTGCATTTAGCATAACAGTATGGGAACGGGAACACCCACTCCGTCATACTGAGGGTACGGCCTGTTCAAAAATATCCAAGCCCAAGGGTCACTGCAAGACACTCGAGCCCGGGGTGGAATGAATATCCAGGTTGTAATAACGAATGAATGTGTGTGGCGTAGACCACCCTGCAGCCGCACACACATCCTGCAAGGATACCCCTTTGGACAAAGCCTTCGAGGAGGCGACCGCCCTAGTGGAATGAGCTCTTATGCCCAGAGGCATGGCGAGACCGTGTGTTGTAAGCCCTAGAGATTGCTTCCACTATTCAAGTAGGGATGCGCTGCTTTAACACAGTATCACTTTTTCTGTCGCTGCCAAAGCAGACCAGTAGCTGCTCCGACTTAGGCCACTGGCCGGAGCAGTGGATGTAAGTACAGAGAGCCCTTACTGGACACAGCAGGTGCATCCTCTCTTGTTCCGGTGTGAGGAACAGAGGAGGGCAGAAAGCCTGCGACACCACAGGGTGAGCAGCTGATGTAGGCACTTTAGGAATATAATCCGGCCTAGGATACAGGAAGGCCTTGGCTAATCCAGGGTTAAAGTCAAGGCTGGAAGAGGCGGAGAGAGCTTGTAGACATTCCACTCACTTGAGAGATATCAGGGCCAGTTAAAGAGCTAACTTTAGAGTCAGAAGCTTCTCAGAGGCTGACTCTAAGGGCTCAAATGGGGCCCCTGACACACCTTCCAAGACCACAGCAAGGTCCCAGGAAGGTATGCATGGCCTGCAGATGGGCCTCAGCCGTCTGACACCACGCATGAACCTCGAAGTTAGAGGATGTTGCCCCACAGAGGCTCCATCAACAGGGGCATGGCTGGCCGAAACGGCAGCCAAGTAAACCTGATTGTAGAAGGAGCCCAGCCCGCTGAGAAGCGTTCTTATAAGAACTCCAGGACTGTAGCTATTGTGCAGTTCAATGGGTCTAGCTGACGTTCCTCACACCACAAGACAAAAAGCTGCCACTTGTGTGCATACAATTTCCTTGTGGATGGTGCTCTAGCATTTAACATGGTTTCTACAATCTCAGTTGTTAGACCAGAATCTATGAACTGGTGCCCCTCAGGGGCCAGACCCACAATTTCCGTAGTTCTGGCCGAGGGTGATAAATCAGCCCTCCGGCTTGAGACAGTAGATCCACTCTAGGGGCTCAAGTGGGGCACCCGACAGACCTTCCAGGACCACAGAAGGTCCCAGGAAGGTATGCGCAGCCTGCAGATGGGCCTCAGCCATCTGACACCACGCATGAACCTCAACATTAGAGGATGTTGCCCCACAGAGGCTCCATCAACAGGAGTGTGGCTGGCCGAAATGGCGGCCACGTAACCCTGCTTGTAGAAGGAGCCCACCCCGCTGAGAAATGTTCTTGTAGGAGCTCCAGGACTGTAGCTATTGCGCAGTTTACTGTGTCTACAGTGGATCCTTGTGGATGGTCATCTCCCAAGGAGTGCCATCTCGCAAAGATATTATCTTTCAGAACCATGTTCGAGCTGGCCAAAAAGGTGCTACTAGCTACTGTCTTGGCAAACTCTCGCTAGAGCTTGTGGGAGCAGAGTGATGGGGAGCAGCATACAGATGTGACCTAGGCCACATGTGTGGACTCCACCCCAAAGTCTCCCAAGATCCAGCTTTATATTGCTCAGTGTTGATAGGATTGACACTACGCATGTTGGGGATAGAAACGCCCTCATCGTAGTAGAATCCTATAACCCCTAGAAAAGTTGTCCACTGCACCGGGGAAAGCATACTTTTCTGAGATTCAACCTGAGCCCCAAGCTCTTCATGTGGGTGAGAACAACATCTCGATGTTGAACCGCCAGTTCCCTGGATAGTGCTAGAATTAACCAGTTGTCCAGGTAGTTTGGTACACAGATGCTCTGGAGACCCAATGGAGTCAGAGTGAAATCCATGCACTTTGTGAAGGTGCGAGGGGATAAAGTTATATATTCCTATGTGAAAATATGCATTTTTTAGATCTATCGCCACAAACCATTTCTCGAATTGAATCTGTGGCATGATAAGTTTGAGTATCAGCCTCTGAACCTGTATGTCCGAAGAGTACGGTTCAGGTAACGCAGATCTAAAATTGGCCGCACACTCACTTTTTTGTGGAACAGGAAATAATGGCTGTAAACCTCCCTCCCTTTGGGAACGGGGTACATATTCTATGGCCCCATTGTCCAAAAGGGAACGTCGGGCTCTGGTCTGTGCTGACTGCTGTGGTGAGCACACCTGTGAACGGGGGGGGTCGAGCTATAAAGAACCCATGGAGACACATTAGGCAGTAGTTTGCACGCTGCCCGATGGTCTTTTAGTGACGTTAACTATTCCACATTCTCTTAGAGGGAAAGCATCAGATTTTTGTTGCCCTGTGACAGCTCGCTGACCAGAGAACTCTGAAAACTTGGGGACCACCTTGGTTAGGGGAGGCCCTACAGTATTACTGGGGGCTACATGCCGTAACAACCTCATGTCCCCAGATACATCCCTCCACAGCCCCTCAGGACCGCTCTTCTTTGCCTGCTTGGCCTTTATGACCATTCTCAGATCAGGCCTAGTAGCAGACCGTAACTGTGGCTGCCAAGTTCCCCTGGCTTTCTGCGGGGGTTGACGGGCTGCCATACTCGCCTTCTGGGTCTCCCTCACACTAGTGCTGGCCCAGGCTCCACTCGTGGATGCCCGGGTGAGCTCGAGACAACAGGTAAGGAACTGGATTTTTTGAATGCTGCCATATGTCAAGCTCACTCAGCAGGTCTGCTTGGAAGGCCTGCAACCCCGTCATTGTCTGCAGTGACCCACAAGCAAGACTACTACTGCATAGGCTTGCCCACCAATGTCACGGTGGCCTTACATGGCTTGGATGCAAGCCGGCCCCCGTAATTACCTGCCGTCGGTGGAGAGAGGTAGCTCGCAAGCGCTTTCTCCACCTTGAGCATAGCTAAATAGCCATGCCGTTCATTCCCACAATGGCCGAATAATCCAACATCATGGGGTTATGAATATGGCTTATGCGTGGTTTTCCCCCAGAAGCCTGAGATTTTGTCATGCACTTCTGGAAGACAGGGGAGTTTCTGCAGTGTGAGGGATTTACTTTCACTGGGTAATCACTTCAAGCAGCTCTTTATATGCTGCTATCAGTTTTTAACATATCCTTCTAACTCCTCAGAGTCAGAGAGGAATTATTACCTTTTGGCTTTCCATAGCACTTGTCCTCCAGTTTGCTTGCATTCCAGAAAAGCTGAAAGACTCCTGCATCCCAGCCAGGAGACGCCAAATGTCATGGAAATCAGACAACACTCGCAGACTCGTCCTCTGAGGTGAAAAAGGTTTACAGAAGGATGATTAATACAGGATAGAAGAAAACAGGATAGAATAATGAGAGCACTCTGATGCGCTTGTGCTGCACAACTACTATAAATATGAAATGCAGTGTATGATACACTTCTGTGTATCGATAAGAAGCTGTTTGAGGCAATTCAAACAAGCTTTTTTTCAGGGTCTTAGAAGATGTGCAGATGAACCTTGAACAGAAAAACATGTTTGTGTCTCTGCATGCAGATAAACATTCTGTACTGATCCAAGTGACATGACATGACCTTCTTAGGCGTTATCCTCTGATGAGAATGAACAGAACAAGAACAAAACTTTTGCAAAGGAAAAATTTATAATTTCCCTCACAGGTTTAATCCACATTTCTGTTAAATACAGTAAATTAAACTCCTGAGCAATAATAGTTACATTAACAATAAGCACTTTAGATGCAAGCGATCTAATATTTAACAGTCCTAGCTTCAGATCAAAGGTACAGGCTGTGCATTCAGTATGATCTAATTTTATGTTACTTAGGTTACTAAAACAAACTTTCTGCATTTCTACATGTTTGTATAGCTGGGAGAACAGACAGTCTCAATATGGTGGAATGGTGGTATGGTGATGACTCTGTGCAACTAGCAGATGGTTGGTTTAGCCTGCTTGTCTGCTCCCAACCGTGGCTATGATTTGTCAGTGATTAACTAGGTTTGTTCTAAGACTATGAGCTATGCTGCAAGAAATGAGAGCAGCACCTTCCTAAGTGGGATGGATACTGTCTGCCCCAACAGGCCAGCCTTGGACTCAAAACTACTACAATTATCAATAAAGCCCACAGTTTTTGGACCACCACCTGCACATCCAACAGTTCAGTGACCATAACCTACTGTATACTATATTGTCATGCTGCATTGGAATGGGGCCAGAGCATATTACTGCATCAGACATTGACTTTGCTAATTTACACACTTCTACAAAGTTATTCTTAGTATAACCACTGACTGATGAAGGCATATCATTAGCTCCTATGTGAAAAACTACCTTTGAAAACCTATGATTGACAAATACCCTAAGATTACCTGCAATGTCCGGTGCCCTGGCTCCCAGTATACAGCTACTTCATGCTGCTGGTTCCCCTATAGGCCTTGCTAGTTTCACATGCCATAAGATATAAGCTCCTATAACCACAGCTCTTTCAGGTTTCTCAGCCGGTGCAATACTGAGGAGAGTAAACCTGTTAGACATGTGAAGCAGAGAGGAGTGGTGCTCCCATGGGCAAGCCTTAGCATTACCTTTGGCTTTACGATTATGCCCCTGTCACCCATTCGCCGAGCTATGAAGGCTCTAATGCTGGAGTTGGGGGATTGCTAACTCTGCCTAAGGCATATAGATTTTCCCCTACAGAAACTACACAGCTCTCACTCTCACTAACCCTCCCAAGAGTCTGGGTGCACACCTCTAATGCTGCAATCTTTTCTTTCAGAAGAATGAAGATTTCCGGAGATTGTTGTAATATGTAGGGAGCAACCAGTACTTGCCAGAAATGGTCACAATTCTATTAATGTGTCTTTATGCCTCTTGGCAGCCTCCCTGATCAGTTTTCTCCTGATTTTCTCAACAATTTTAGAATGACATCCTGTTTTCACTAGTGTCACTGTCATGCCAAATTTTCTCCATTTGTTGATGTTATATATAAACATTTTTTTGTAACCCTCACCTGATTGATTTTTTACAACAATGAGGTCTCATATCTGCTTTGTAAGCTCTTTGTGGCACATGGCTTTTCCAGTTGGATGTTGCCAAGAAGATGTCAGGAAAAATTCTATAGGAACAGCTGTACTTTATTTGGGGGTAATCAGTCACTTTAATCGATGGCAGGTGTATACTAATTAGTATTTAAGATGAGTTTCAATGGGACTGGTTGATTCTGAACACTGCCAAATTCTTAATTATAAAAGGCTGTGTACACTTATGGAAGCTGGGTATTAGAAGTTTTTCTTTTTTTTCCCCAAAAAAACATTTCTGGATGTTTGTCACTTCATATTTATATGTTGCAATTTCACAGTAACGATGAATATGGTTCTGAGATGATTTATGAGCAACTAATTTTTTTACATCACAGAAACCTGCCATTTTAACCGGGATGTGTTAACTTTTTCATATCCATTGTATGTGAGCCTTTGCATTCAGTATCTAGTGTGACCTCCTTGTGCAACAATGACTGCAATTAAACATTTCGGGTAACTGTTGATCAGTCATGCACATCGGCTTAGAGGACTTTTCGCATATTCCTCAGTACAAAACAGCTTAAACTCTGGGATGTTTTTGGATTCCCTCACATGAACTGCTTGCTTCAGGTCATTCCACAACAGTTCTACTGGATTAAAGTCAGAACTTTGATTTGGCCATTCCAAACCATTAACTTTATTCTTCTTTAACCAATCTTTAGTAGAATTACTTGTCTGCTTAGAGTCGTTGTTTTGCTGCATGCCCTACTTTCTCTTGGGATTCAGTTCATGGACAGATGTCCTGACATTTTTACTTTAGAATTTGCTGGTATAATTCGGAATTCATTGTTCCATCAATGATGGCAAGTCATCCTGGCTCAGATGCAGCAAAACAAGCCCAAACCATGATACTACCAACACCATGTTTCACAGATGGGTCAAGGTTCTTATGCTGGAATGCAGTGCTTTCTCCAAACATAACCCTTCTCATTTAAACCAAAAATTTCTATTTTGGTCTCATCTATCTACAAAACATTTAATCCAATAGCCTTCTGGCTTGTCCATGTGATCTTTAGCAAAATGCAGCAATATTCCATTTGGAGAACATAGGCTTTCGCCTTGCGTCCCTGCCGTGCACACCATTAGTGTTCAGTGTTCTCCTTATGGTGGACACAAACATTAACATTAGCGAATATGAGACAGGCCTTCAGTTGCTTAGAAGCTACCCTGGGTTCCTTTGTGACCACACAGACTATTACACATCTTGCTCTTGGAGTGATCTTTGTTGGTCAACCACCCCTGGTTAGGGTAAAATGAATTTCCTCCATTTGTACACAGTCTGACTGTGGATTGTGGACTCCAAACTCTTTAGAGATGCTTTTGTAACCTTTTACAGCCTGATGAGTGTCATCAACTCTTTTTCTGAGGTCCTCAGAAATCTCCTTTGTTCATGCAATGATACACTTCCACAAACATGTGTTGGGAAGATCAGACTTTGACAGATCCCTGTTCTTTAAATACATTAGGGTGCTCACTCACACCTGATTGTCATCGCATTGATTGAAAACACTGTATAATTTAAATTGTATCATTTAAATACTGACACAGGCAAAAAAAAAAAAAAAAAAAAAAAAAAAAAAAAAATCCCAGAAATCAATTCCTGGCATAGTAGTATGCATAAAGACCTAGGTGGATAAATGAAGTGTAGTGTGCAGTGGTGTAGTGCAGTATGTACAATACACACATGTAGATAATGTGCAATTAGCAATTAATATCTGACTAGGTCAGTGTGCAGTTATTCAGCATGTTTATGTGTCTATATGAAGAAACTGCCTCTGAGTCTGCTTGTGTTCATCCCAATACCGAAGTAGTGTCTGCTAGTAGACTGTAGAGTGAAAACCACCCTATGGTTAGGGTGGCTGTTGTCTTTGATAATCCTTCTGGCCCTCCTCAGGCACCAGCTGGTGAACATGTCCTTTAGGGAGGGAAGCTCAACTCCCATGATGGGCTGAGCAGTTTGTACAACTCTCTGCAAGTTTTAGGGTCTAAAACAGTTCAGGTTCAAAACCAACAGATAATGCTACTAGTTAAGCTACTCAAAAGTGCAGTTATAGAACAACATTAGGATACTGGGCCTCAAACAGAATTACTTATATGAGATCCATGGTAATTTAAAGTTGCTGATAATTTTCTGTGTAACTCTTCTGCAGTATTTGTTCTTGTACTTACAGTGTGTGCTTGTATTTATACTGCGAAGGGAACGGTCTACTTCGGTCTTTATTATGATTAGAAATTTTGAAAATGTTAACACAAATGAGGGTATTTATTTTAAACAAAGTTCTCAGAACTGTCAGAACTGTTATATGATTGTTATCAATCATATAAACATATTTATGTACTTGACGTTATATTATATTGATGTTAGGGACACTTGTAACAAAATATTGAAATATTAACATGACCTTTTGCTTTCCCTTTCAGTCTAAATTATAGTGGCGTGTGTTTGGCTTCAGATGCTCAGTTCAGTGATTTTTTGGATGGCATGGGCCCAGCACAGTTTGTTGGTAGACAGACATTGGCCACAACCTCAATGGGTAAGTTTATGCTGTCATTCAATTGTGTGATACTTATAAATATATTCCATTGATCCACATGAACTTTGCATTTACATTAATCCATAAGGCAGACATGTTCTCTTAAAGCATCTTACAAATAAAGGCAGAATCTAAAGTACACTATTTGGCCAACAGTTTGTGGATACCTGTCCATCACAACCATATGTGGGCCTTCCCCAAAGTGTTACCGCAAAGCTAGAATCATACAATTGTATAGTCTTTTGTGCTGTAGCATTACAATTCCTCTTCACTGGAACTAAGAGGTCTAGCACAACTCCCCTGTACACAAAGTGAGGTCCATGAAGACATGGTTTCCAAGGTTGGAGTGGAAGATCTTAAATTGCCTGTACAGAGCTGTGACCTCAGTCCTATTGAACAATTTGGGATGAATTGGAATGCTGACTATGTATTTAAAAGTGCTACAAATACTTGTCATATAAACAATCAAAATATGAATGTCACAATGTTATATGTTGAAAAAAAAAACTAACCATGTAACTGAATGCAAAGTAATATACATTGCAACAATTGTTATCAATCACAGCTCAGCAAAAGTGAACATACCTAGATAGCACATTAACAAAAGTTGGTCTCAATGACAAGTTGGGGTGCCTAAATACAGTGTATTTATGTGTGCGCATTTTAGGTGATGTGGAGATTGGGCTGATGGAAAGGAATGGACAGTTGGAGGTTGAAATCATAAAGGCTAGAGGACTCATCATGAAACCTGGCTCCAGAGGCCCTCCAGGTGACTCACCTATGTTCTGCTTTCTGTTTAAGAAAATTTGAGAGTTAAAAGGATAGATGGAATTATTGTCTGTCCAAGATATATTATATGAAATGTGAAAAGAAGTCATTGTATTTCATAAACTTTATAATTTCAAGAAAAGTTTCAATCACCTTTTTGTATTCATCTTAACCATTAATTACTTTTCATACAAATTGTCTTAGGTAAATCCTTTTGCATTTGCATTCATAAAACAATGGATTGTGGGAATAAATGCCAATGGTATAATAGGTTAGGAACTTTCCTTTGTGGGTATGTATCTGTGTCGTCTATCTCCCAAAGACAACCTCTGGATACGACGCTGAGCATGTGCACTCAACTTCTTTGGTCGACCATGGCGAGGCCTGTTCTGAGTGGAACCTGTCCTGTTAAACCGCTGTATGGTCTTGGCCACCATGCTACAGCTCAGTGTCAGGGTCTTGGCAATCTTCTTACAGCCTAGGCCATCTTTATGTAGAGCAACAATTCTTTTTTTCCAGATCCTCAGAGAGTTCTTTGCCATGAGGTTCCATGTTGAACTTCCAGTGACCAGTATGAAGGAGTGTGAGAGCAATGACACCAAATTTAACACACCTGCTCCCCATTCATACCTGAGACCTTGTAACACTAACAAGTCATATGATACCGGGGAGGGAAAATAGCTAATTGGGCCCAATTTGGACATTTTCATTTAGGGGTGTACTCACTTTTTTTGCCAGTGGTTTAGACATTAATGGCTGTGTGTTGAGTTATTTTGAGGGGAAAGCAAATTTACACTGTTACACAAGCTGTACACTCACTACTTTACTTTGTAGCAAAGTGTCATTTCTTCAGTGTTGTCACATTAAAAGTTATAATCAAATATTTACAAAAATGTGAGGGGTGTACTCACTTTTGTGAGATACATGATTGTCTTCATTGAATCATTATAGATTCACATGTTGAGTGTCTCATTGGACTTTTTATTAGGGGACAAGATTGCTTTTTTTGGCACATGTTTGCATTCTGCTGTTAAAATTCGAAAATCCTACCAAAATGTTTAATGTTTGGCAGGTTTGTAAAGATCATTTACATTTTTTTTTTTTACATTTTCCATCTCATCATGCCCCCCTTGCAATTATGCACCACAGTTTGAATACCTCTGCCCTAAAGCCTTGTGTATCTCACACTCATAGTTATTTCATATTTTTAGCGGCATACATAAAAGTGTACCTTCTGGAGAATGGTGTATGCATAGCCAAAAAGAAGACGAAGTCTGTTCGGAAGTCACTGGATCCTCTTTACAACCAGCTCCTTGTATTCTCTGAGAGGCCACAGGGAAAGGTTGTGCAGGTAACCAATATAAAAATGTGTGTGACATTATAGTAGGGATTTTACACAGAAAATAATTTTATATGAAAAAAAAAAGATGTATTTACTATAAAAAAAAGTACTTTGAAACCAAGTGTATCTGAAACTAAGAGTTTAAACTAGTTGATATTTAAAATTATCAGATTACTTTACTGTTACTATAGCATTAACTAGAAATAATAAAAGTGCTGTAATTAATGTTACGTCTATTTTGGAAATGCCTCACCACTAGAAATGAGAACAACTTTTTCCAGATGGCACAAAGAAATGAAAAGTTAACAAATCATTTATTGGTTTCCCCAGTGGCAGTTTATTGCATCTCTTGAAGGAAATGCAATGAATATGATGCACTTTAAGTGAGAGCACTGATTTAAAATAAAAAAATAAATAAATAAATAAAATAAAAAAAGATCCCTCAGGGCTTGTGACTTAGCAGCAATGTTAGTGAACTTGAAGTTTGCATATAGTGAATGCTTTCAAATGTGCGAATCAAAGAAAAAAGGGTATTCAAAACAGAAAATGGAGAAAACATAACCGCAAACAGACATTATCTGTGTCTGAGCACCTTCAGCAAAGATCACCCCCAGTGCCCAGTTCTTGCCAATTTACATAAAACAATAAAGAGTCCATAGATTAACATTATTTATATTATTATATAGACTTATACAAATTAGACAAAATTTACAGCTCAATCAGACTTTCGGTTCCTGAGAAACAGCAATTTGAACATAACTCTACCCCTTTTGACATCAAGATTGTGGAGATCCAAAGACCAGTTTGCAAAAGTAGGCTTCAAATATTCCACCAGTCATCACAAATTTCATTAGGTTGAGATAATTGGTCAAAAGGAGTTTGAGCAAATGAAACAATCTAAACAGTATTTTCACTGTATACCTTATCATTCAAGGGATATGCTTGCTTTTGTGGGCACAAAAATGAATGGAGTTCCAAGTGGCCAATTTGAGTAAGACTGCATCAGATAGTAATGTTTCCCTACCCAAACAAATTCAAGTTTTCTGACAATAGGTCAGTTAACCCTGTTAAATGCCTGCATTCTTAAACAGCCATGTTTAAGTAATTAGGTCAATAACAAAGGTCTACTCGCAGATTACCTCAGATATGCCCTCTACCAAATTTGATCTCAATAGGACTTATGGTTCCTGAAAAACAGCGATTTGAACTTAGCCCAGCCCTCCTGCTGTGTATGATCACACCTCAAACTTTACATATGAGCTCATAATGGTTTACTGTATATACCTTTCAGGTTTTGTGCAAATACATACAATGAGTTAAAGCTGTCTGAAAATTTTAGGTTTCACTTCATAAAAACTGAATGGCATGTGACTTCTATATTGGTTATGAATGTTAGTTTGTTTTTGATAATTATTGAGGGTCATAATAATAGTGGTAGTAGTAGTAGTAGTAATAGTAGTACTGGTCAATACTAATACAATCTCTGCCCATGAACCTTCCAAAGCTGTGCCTTTACCTAAGAAAAAAGCTAAAAGTTAACAAAAGGTTTGGCTAAACAAATTGGTTTTCAGCCTATACTTAAAGACTGAGACTGTGTCTGAGTCCTGAGCAGTAACTGGAAGGCTGTTCCATAACTGGGGGACAAAGATAGCTCTACCCCCTGCTGTAGCCTTCATTATTCAAGGTACCAACAAAGAGCCTGCACTTTTGATCAAAGCAGCCATGGTGGATAATTAAACATCAAAAGTTCACTCAGGCACTGTGGCCATTGAGTGATTTATAAGACAAAAGTAGTATTTTATAATCAATGTGAAATTTTACTGGAAGCCAGTGCAGTGTGGATAAGATATGTGTGATGTGGTCATATTTTATGGTTCTAGTAAAGACTCTGGATGCTGCATTCTGGACTAATTGGAGCTTGTTTATGCACCTACTGGAACATCCAGACTGCAATGCATTACAACAGTCCAGCCTAGAGGTAACAACACTGATAACAAAACTACTCTGGTCCTGATCTGGCCCAAACCTTTCCCAAGATCTGTAACAAATCTGGAAAACAGATGCGACCTGGTTTATTTCTGCAGAATAGGCCAAATCTGGCACAGATACGTTCTCTACATCTGATGTGACTTGAGGCCAGAGCTGGCCCAGCTCAACCTTTAATTTTATTATACAACCCCAATTCCAATAAAGTTGGGATGCTGTGTAAAATGTAAATAAATATAAATAAAAACAGAATGTAATTATTTGCAAATCTCAAACCCATATTTTACTCACAATAGAACATAGAAAACATATCAAATGTTTAAGTATATATTATGTTTTGAGCAATTATATATTTTGAGTAAATGTACCATTTTATGAAAAAATAAGGTAATTTTTAATTTGATGGCCACGACTTGTTTCAAAAAAGTTGGGATGGGGCAACAAAAGTCTGGAAAAGTAAGTGTTACTAAAAATAAACAGCTGGAGGTTAAATGGCAACAGGTCAGAAACATGATTAGGTATAAAAAAGAGTATCTTAGAGAGGCAGAGTCTTTCAGAAGTAAAGAGGCAGAGGTTCACCAATCTGCAAAAAACTGTGTCTACAAACATAAAATTTCAAAGACTATGAATATCTCATCATCTACAGTATGTAATATCATCAAAAGATTCTGAGCATCTGGAGAAATCTCTGTGCAAAAGGGTCAAAGGTGAAAATCAATATCACTTGCCCATTATCTTTGGGCCCTCAGGTGGCACTGCATTAAAAAATAGGCACGATTATGTAATGGAAATCACTGCATGGCCTCAGAAACACCTGTGAACACAGTTTGCCATATCATCCACAAATCCTGGTTAATGCTCTGTCATGCAAAGAAGAAGACATTTGTGAACATGATCCAGAAATGCTGCCATCTGCCCTGGACTAAAGATCATCTAAAATGGACTGAGGCAAAATGGAACACTGTGGTCAGATAAATCAAAATTTGAACGTTTTTTGGAAACCATGGACACCATGTCCTCTAAACTAAAGAGGACTAAAGAGGAGAGAGACCATCCATCTTTTTAGTGCTCAGTTCAAAAGCCTGTATCTCTGATGGTATAGGAGAGCATTAGTACGTATGGAATGCAAAAGCACCATCAATGCTGAAAGGTATATACAGGTTTTAGAACAACATATGCTTCCATCCAGATTCTATCCCATATTTACTTCTGAGAGAATCTGCCTCACTAAAATACTCTTTTTATACCCAGTCATGCTACTGACCTGTTGCCAATTATCCTAATTAGTTGCAAAATGTTCCTCCAGCTGTTTCTTTTTAGTAACACTTGGACATGTTGAGACCATCAAATTCAAAATGACCTTATTTTTTCCTTAAAATGGTACATTTCCTCAGTTTAAACATTTGATATGTTTTCTATGTTCTATTGTCAGTAACATATGGGCTTATTAAATTTGCAAATCATTGCATTATGTTTTTATTTACATTAATTTACATTTTCACAGAGTTCGAACTTTTTAGGAATTGGGAAAAAACATGGAATTGGATGTTTACCAACAAACATAACTGGGAAAGACCATGAAAAACATTTCTGTGCAATTGCCATTTCGCTAAATTCAAGTAGTTTTCTGCAAAAAAAAAAAAAAAAAAAAAAAACCTGCAGAAAATTAAGCATTCGTGGCCGCAGCAATCCCAAAAAAATCTGTGAAATCCTGTATGGACTGACAAGAATTATCAAAATATATACACTTGTTTAAATGACAAAAATAAATGTTAACTTAGCTCAGATATTATTTAAAGTGGTTTTTCCTAAATATTGAAAAATTAATAAAGTCCTCCAATAATGACCTTCATGCTATGTGATTCTAGAAAAGGAAGTGCAAACTGCACTTCCTTGGAATGTGACAGCATTTTTTATTATGTTAAAGTTAAAGCCCCTTTTTTGCAGTTACATAGGAAAATAGTAGTTTTGTATTATTTTATCAAAAAATTTGTGTGGGTACTCTAGGCTGTAGCGGGTGGAACATAGATGCTCAGGAGGCAGGAATGGGGAAAAATGGTGCTCTTTAATTTTATAAGGTGGAAGAAGGGGGAACGTGAGGGCGTGAGGAATCATAGTATGGGCGGTGAAGGTTGCAGACTTCCTGACGTGGGGAGCGGTGAGCGGGCTGGATCAATCTCAAGGCGGGACCCAGGGTCCCGTGGTGTTGTCCCTGACAGCATTAATGAGACAGGAGAACTTGCTCACCTCTCTGTGCTGGTGGTGCACTTTCTTGTCTTCTGCAGAAGGGTGCGGAGCTGCTGCTCCATTCATTAGCCTCCAGCTGTGTGTGCTTCTGCCACCTCGCCTTGCAGCCATGTGCTCTCAAGCTATTCACAACACGTGGGGTGCTGAAGCGGAGCTGTCTCTTCATCACAGTACCCCCCCACCCCCCACCCCACCCAGCTCCGAGCCTTCTGCAGGTGGATGCTGGGCCCATAAGGCACGCCTTCAGGAGAGGCCATGTGCATTTCCATGATGGGCCCTTGCTTGGTGCTGCACCTGGAAAGAGTCTGGAAAGTCCTGCAATGAGAGAAACTACCCTGGTGTTAGTGTCCTTTGCTCTGGCCAGCCACTGCAAAGAAGCGTGAAATGTGAAGTAACATACTGACGGGTAATACCACAGTTCCTCTATGGCCTACTTTATCGCCAGGGCTTCTCTCTCCATGGCTGTATACTTCGCCTCAGCAGGGTTTAGCTTTCGGCTCACGTGTAGGGCTAGGTTCTCTTCCCCATCAAAGGTCTGTGACAGGGCAGCTCCTAATGAAGTTGGATTCTGCCGGATGGGGGAACTGGTGAGTGCCTGCCTGAGGGCTTGGAATGCCTGCTCCATCTCCTCAATCCACTGCACTCAGTCCAGCTGGCCTTTCCTGGTTAGGTCTGAGAGGGGGGAGGCTAGAGAGGAGAATTTTGGCACAAATCTCCTGTAATATCCTGCCAACCCTAAAAGGCACGTACCTGTTTCTTCAAGGCAGCTCGAGGTTACTTTTTTACTGCCTCTATCTTCTTTTCCTGGGCTTTTAGTCGGCTCTAGCCATTGTGGTATCCCAGGAACTGTGCCTTGGTCAGCCCCAGATGGCACTTCTTTGGGTTGGCACTTTGGGTTGGCACAGACGAAATGGGCTCTCCCCAGCTACTCCACCATGTCATCCACTTGGGGGGTTGTAGCTGTCAAATTTGGACACCTCGTTCAGCTTCTTGAAGTCATTGCAGAGCCTGATACTGCTGTCAGGCTTTGGCACTATGACAATGTGTCTGGACCAGGGGCTGGAGGACTCCTTGATCTCAGAACATCTGGCTGACCTCCTCCTCAATAGCCTGACAGTGAGCCTCTGGAACAAGGTAGGGCCGTTGTCTTACCACTACTTCTGGCAGGGTTTTTATCTCATGGTGGATGTCGGCAAACTGGTCAACCAATTATGTCAGCTCTTGCCATTGCATGGGCTCAACCCATTTTTTCAACAGATTTATGCTATATAGCTGGGTGTATGCACGCTTAAAGGTGGTAGTTTACAGGCCCTGCCAGTGAGGCAGGAATTTACAGGAGGCATTCAGGAGTAAGAGTAGCACCTGGTCAACTGGCTGGCACTCTCTGGGCTGGGCTGGCCAGTTTTAGGCCCTTTGCTGGTCTCGCTGTGCCACCTCCACATGTTCCCGGATAATCGGCATAGTCCACGATGACCAGGATATACTCATGACCCTGGGCGGACTTCAGGAGCAGCCCTACGAGGTCCATGCCTTGTAGAGCAACCCCCACTTTACCAGAAAATAGGAGGCAGGCAGTCTTTGCTCAGGGTATTAGTTAACCCCCTCTGTCTGCTACACCTGGCCCCAACAGTGTTTTAGACAGTCATACTCCTTTTGCTCGCACCTGAAGTTTCCTTCTCAGGTGACCTGGGGAAACACTGAATACATAGGGTTAGAGTGTGTATCCCATTCCATGGGCCAGGTAGACTCGTTGCACCAGTGGTTGGGAAGCTGGCGGCTTACCCCTGGCAGCAGTGGAAGGGAGGTTGTGGGGAACCCTGGCCAATGTCGCACAAGAAGTAACAGGATGGGGAGCTCCAGGATTAGCCCTACAAGGAGCAGCCAGTCTCCATTGGAGGTTAAAACCCGGACTTCAGCAATGGGAACCAAGTATCTTGGGACAAGCCAGGGTCAAGTTGCTGAGACTGGTTTTCCATTCACCCAGCCAGAGATGGTAGGGGCATCGGTGGGCCTCAAGGCATGGAGGCTACATCCAGCCAGCCCGGGTTTGACAGTTCACTGTGGTGTTGGTGGTTCCCGTTCAGTGGGCATGGGCTCATCCCGGCGAGTTCCATAGGGATGGGGTGGCTATCAGGACGTCTCCTCTCCCTGTGGGCCTTCTCCCCTTCATTCTGGCAGGGGAGTGGGCCGCGGTTGAGGGCCACGGAGGACCTCTTGTTGTTCTCCTCTGCTGATCCTGAGGGTGGCTAAGGCACACTTGAGAGCATCTCCTTGGGGGTGTTGGAGCCTCGCATCCTGACAGCCTTGCTTCCTCTGGCGGTAGAGCTCTTAGGAATCGGTCCATCACCATCCACTTGATGACCTGGGAGGTGGTGCACCAGTCTGGTTGAAGCCACATCCTAGCAGTACAGATGCTGAGTCATCACCCACTCACTCTGCTGTGAGGGTTCTAATGCTTGAGTTGGGGGATTGCTAACTATCCCCTACTGAAACTATGCTGCTCTTAATCTCATTAATGCTTTCTAACATCTGGATGCACAAATCTAATGCTGCAATCTTCACCGTCAGAGTGCTAACTAATATGCACTTATTACAAATAAAGCTACTAGTAAAAACAAAGAAAGAATGATTAAACGCCCTGTACTCAATACACTGAACAAGCTGAATATGCCATGATGAATTATAGATACCAGCACAAATATCAATAGTGCCCCCAGTGGCCAATTTGAGTGAGATTGTATCAGAAAGTAGTGTGTCACTACCTCAACCTACCATTCAAGTTTCATGATGATTGCTCAATGTTAAGCCTGTCAAATGCCTGTGTAAATCTCATAGACTGATGGCAGTCATGTTTTTAATTAATTAAGTCATCATTAAAATCAATTTACCGATTAGCACATAGATGCAGCACATCAAATTTCAGCTCAATGTGATTTATTGATACTAAGGAAAAGTTATGTCACCATAGCTCTGCCCCCTATAATTAACCATGGCCCAAACTTACCCCAGAATCCTATCCTGTATAACATTTTAAAGTTTGGTGCATATCCTTTCAATCGGTCATGAGATAGAGTTGTTTGAGTAAATCCAAAAAATCCATTAAATCTGCAAATCTGCATCAATAGATTTGATGGATAATGGGGTTATATTGTTTCCAAATGTCAACAAGTTTCTGATCATTGTTGAGGTCCACACTCTGCTGAGCAGTGTGGCAACAAATTTGTAAAGATAAACC
Source organism: Ictalurus punctatus (assembly GCF_001660625.3). Taxonomy (NCBI): domain Eukaryota; kingdom Metazoa; phylum Chordata; class Actinopteri; order Siluriformes; family Ictaluridae; genus Ictalurus; species Ictalurus punctatus. Next base: position 684,147 of record NC_030426.2, on the reverse strand, counting down.
AAAAATCCTATGACTGGTTTGCTAAAGTACATGTTGCATGTTATTCTGATCATCATTAAGAGTCAGGAAGCTAAATGGTTTGGAAGAACCCAAGAAATCTTCTGGGTTACGCATGTAACACAGTTCCCTGAGAAGGGAAAGAGACGTTGCGTTTAGCATAACAGTATGGGAGCGCCCTTGCGCGTGTGACCGGTATCTGAAGCTTGTGTAAAATCATGCCTCTACTTATAGACCAGCCTCTATTATCTGAAGCGAAGGTACAATTCACAGGCCTGCCCTGGTATGACAAAGCTACGCAACATCTCGTTCCCTTCTCAGGGAACAGGGTTACATACATAACCCAGATGTTCCCTTTCAAAGGGAACTTCGATGTTGCGTTTAGCAAAACAGTATGGGAATGAGAATACCAACTCTGTCATACCGAGGGTACGGCCTGTTCAAAAAGACCCAAGCGCGAGGGTCACTGCAAGACACTCGAGCCCAGGGTGGATTGAATATCCAGGCTGTAATAACAACTGAATGTGTGTGGCGTAGACCACCCTGCAGCAGCATACACATCCTGCAAGGATTCCCCTTTGCACAAAGCGACCGCCCTAGTGGAATGAGCCCTTATGCCCAGAGGCATAGCAAGCAATAGAGATTGCTTCCACTATCCAATTAGAGATGTGCTGCTTTGACACAGCATCACCTCTACTGTCACCACCAAAGCAGACCAGCAGCTGCTCCAACTTAGGTCACTGGCCGGAGCGGTGGATGTAAGTACAGAGAGCCCTTACTGGACACAACAGGTGCATCCTCTCTTGTTCCGGTGTGAGGAACAGAGGAGGGCAGAAAGCCTGCAACACCACAGGGTGGGAAGCTGATGTAGGAACCTTAGGAATATAATCCGGCCTAGGATACAGGAAGGCCTTGGCTAATCCAGGGGCAAAGTCAAGGAAGGAATGGGCAACAGAGAGAGCTTGTAGATCTCCCACTCCCTTGAGAGATGTCAGAGCCAGCAGAAGAGCTACCTTTAGAGTCAGAAGCTTCTTAGAGGCTGACTCTACGGGCTTATATAGGGCCCCTGACAGACCTTCCAAGGCCACAGAAAGATCCCAGGAAGGTATGCGTGACCTGCAGTTGGGCCGCAGTGTGAGACCAAGCATGAACTTCAAAGTTAGAGGATGTTGCCCCACAGAGGCTCGGTCAACAAGGGAATGGCTGGTCAAAATGGAGGCCATGTAAACCCTGATTGTAGAAGGAGCCAACCCTGCTGAGAAGTGTTCTTGTAAGAACTCCAGGACTGTAGCTATTGCGCAGTTCACTGTGTCTAGCTGACGTTCCTCACACCACAAGACAAAAAGCCGCCACTTTAATGCATACAAGTTCTTTGTGGATGGTGCTCTAGCATTTAACATGGTCTCTACAACCTCAGTTGTGAGACCGGAATCTATGAGCTGGTGCCCCTCAGGGGCCAGACCCACAGTTTCCATAGTTCTGGCTGAGGATGATAAATCAGCCCTCCAGCTTGAGACAGTAGATCCCTGCGGATGGGAATCTCCCAAGGAGTTCCGTTGAGCAGGGAAATTATCTCTGAGAACCATATTTGAGCTGGCCAATAAGGTGCTACTAGCAGCAGACGTAGATGTCTTGGTGAACTCTCGCTAGAACTTGTGGGAGCAATGCGATCGGGGGAAAAGCATATAGTCGTGACCTTGGCCACATGTGCACCATGCCGTCCAGCCCCAGTGGTGCGGGAGGAGTTAGGAAGAACCACAGCGGGCAGTGTTTTGTCTCCTTGGAGGCAAACAAATCCACTTCTGCCTGTCCGAACCTCTGCCATATGGACTCCACCACTTGTGGGTGGAGCCTCCAACCCCCGGGCCTCAGCCCCTGCCTCGACAGGATGTCTGCCCCCACTTTCCGGCTACCCGGAATGCACATTGCACTCACTGACAAGAACTTTCCCTCTGCCCAGAGAAGAATTAATTGCGCCTGCCTGAACAGGGGGCATGAATGTAACCCTCCCTGGTGGTTGATATATGAGACCACCACTGTGTTGACTGACACAACTAACACATGGTGACCTCTCAACTGAGGAAGATAGAATTTCAGTGCTGGGAATATAGCCCGCATCTCTAGGGGATTTATATGCCACTCCAGATGAGGGCCGCTCCAAACACCGTGAGCTGGACAGCCATCTAAGACTGCACCACAGCCCGTGAGGGAGGCGTCTGTCATTACCGTCATGCGATAAGGAGACACCCCTAAAGTGTGACCTGAGGCTAGAAACTGCGGACACCTCCAAATACTGAGAGCACATAAGCATTGTCGCGTGACACTGATTTCTCTTTTGACAGTTCAGCCACCACTGAAACGGTCTCATGTGCAATAGGCCCAACAGTATGATGTTGGCTGTTGCTGCCATAAGGCCCAACAGTCTCTCGTAGAGACTGGAGGGGATGCCCAGACCCAGCTTTATTTTGCTCAAAGTTGATAGGATTGATCCTACGTGTGTTGGGATAGAAATGCCCTCATCGTAGTAGAATCCCATATAACCCCTAGAAAAGTTGTCCTCTGCACTGGAGAAAGCATACTTTACTTGAGGTTCAACCTTAGCCAAAAGCTCCTCATGTGGGCAAGAACAACATCTCAATGTTGAAGCTCCAGTTCCCTGGATCGTGCTAGAATTAACCAGTCATCCAGGTAGTTTAGTACAAGGATGCCCTGGAGTCACAAGGGAGCCAGAGCAGCATCCATGCACTTTGTGAAGGTGCGAGGGGATAAAGCTAGCCTGAAGGGAAGAACCCGAAATTGGTATGCGTTGTATTCAAACGCAAACCTCAGAAATTCCTGTGACTGGGCGATATTACTATGTGGAAATATGCATCTTTCAGATCTATCGTCACAAACCAGTATTCGAAATGAATCTGTGGCACTATAAGTTTGAGCGTCAGCATCTTGAACCTGTATGTCCAAAGAGTACAGTTCAGATTATGCAGATCTAAAATTGGCTGCATACTCCCATCTCTTTTGCAGACCAGGAAATTATAGCTGTAATAACCTCCCTCCCTCAGGGAATGGGCTACATGTTCTATGGTCTCTTTGTCCAAAAGGGAACTTACTCCCTGTGCTAACACTGGGCTCTGCTCTGTGCTGACAACTGTGGTGAGCACACCTCTGAACCGGGGGGGTCAAGCTCTGAACTGGACCCAGTAACCCTTTTCTATTGTAGACAGAACACATGGAGACGTATTTGGCAGTAGTTTCCACACTGCCAGATGGTCTTTCAGTGATGTTAGCTTTTCCACATTCTGTTGGAGGGAAAGCATCAGATTTCTGTTGCCCTGTGACAGCTCACTGACCAGAGAAGGCTGAAAACCTGGGATGGCCTTGGCTAGGGCAGGCCCTACAATAGCACTGGAGGCTATCTGCCCTAACAACCTCATGTCCCCTGATACGTCCCTCCGTGGCCCATCAGGACCGTTCCTTCCTTGCCTGCTTGCTTTTATGATCATTGTTAGATCAGACCTGTTAGCAGGCTGCGGCTATGGCCGCCCAGTCCCCCTGGCTCTCCATGGGGGGAGGCGGGCCACCATACTCGCCTTCTGTGCCTCCCTCGCACTAGCATTGGCCGAGGCTCCACTCATGGATGCCCTGGAGAACTCGACACGACTGGGAAGGAACTGGCTGAACGCCACCGTTTACTGGTTTGCCTCACGAAACCTGTCAGCGATGGCATTAACCGTGCCGCCAAACAGGCCGGAAGGTTTAACAGGGGCATCCAGCAAGGAGACCTTATTTTGTCCCCCATCCCTGAGAGGTTGAGCCATAGGTGCCTCTCTGCCACAATCAAGCTACCCATTGAACAACCGATATGACAGGCCGTTTGTTTGGTCGTCCGGAGAGATAAATCTGTGGCACTGCACAGCCCTGCCACTGCCTCGGGCCCAATTCCCTCCCCAGTATCGAGCTCACTCATCAGGTCTGCTTGGTAGGCCTGCAACACTGCCATTGTATGCAGTGACCCACAAGTAAGACCCGCTGCCGCATAGGCTTTGCCCACCAACACCGAGGTGGCCTTACATGGCTTGGGAAGTAAAGTTGGCCTCCCTAAATTACCTGCCATTGATGGAGAGAGGTGTCCTCCACCTTCGGCATCGTTAAATAGTCATGCTGCTCACTCCCCATGACGGCTGAGTAATCAGTCGCAGGGTTATAAACACGGCTAGTGTATGGTTTTCTCCAGTAGTGTGATATCTCATCATGATATCTCATCATGAGTGTTCTGCAGTGTGAGGGAGATTTATATTTATTTTCACTGGAGAAGAAGCGCTCATCCAGCCTGCTACAAGCCACTTCCTCTTCCCGGGGCCAGTCTATATTCAACTTTTCAACTGCTATAGTAATCCCCTCAGCTCTTTATATGCTTGAGAGCTGCTGTCTGTTTTTGGTGCAATGGCACCCTCTACCAACTTCTCAGAGTCAGAGAGGGTGTTTTGGCTTTACATAGGGGAAGGAGGAATCGTGACGCGAGCTCCAAAGTCAGGCAGAGAGCCGGACCCAGAAGACTGAGCAAAAGATAGAGCAGCATCTCTGGCTCCTTTTCCAAATCCATACGAGATCCTCAGGACCTTAGCTGGCTGGCTGCCTCGGCAGCGGCCAGCCCAGATCTGCGAGGCTCTGAAACCCAACTCCCTTCAGACGAAAAGAGAGCGGGACGCGAGCGGAGCTGCCTAACTGTGAAATGTTCACAATGCTGACAGACAGACCCTTCGAGAGCTGCCGTTGCATGCTTCATGCCCAAACACTTCACACAGAAAGCGTGTCTGTCTCCTCCCGTGATGAAACGGGAGCAAGGCGTAACACACTTTCTGAAATCTCTCTCACTCATTCTTTCTTTCTCTTTTCTTTTTAAAAAGGGATAGAATATTTAGAAATTTTGAGAAAATATAGAGTAGAAATGAAGCGTCTTTTTGTCACACAAACAACAGACATGCAAATTATTGGAAAAAGGGGTGGGCAGAGCTAAATTATTTAAATCGAAAATATATACAGTTTGAGCTAAGGAATCAGCAACATTTTCACTGTGGCTCTTATTTTCCAAGAGATACGCTCATTTATTGTTTCATTTTTTTTGTCTCATTTTTAAGTAACCAGGTCCAAGGTCCCCCACACATAATTTTCAGCTCGATCAGACGTGCAGTCCTTGGGAAACATTTATCTGACCTTAGCTCAGCCCTTATGCATGACCATGCCCCAAACTTTGTACACAACCTCAGAATCTTGTCCTATATATATGGTTCAAGTTTTGTGCAAATCCAGACAAAATGTCATTTTAGAGTTAGAGCTAATGGCCATATTGTTTATTGGACAACATGCTTTTCATAATTATTGAGGGTCACTCTTTGCTGAGTAGTTTGACACCAAAATTGTGAAGTTAGGACAAAAATCCAAGGCCAAGTTGTCAAAAGCAGGTTTTGCATTTTATTCAAATTAGCAAACAAATCTAAGAGGGTGGAGTTAAATGGTTCTTTTTTGTTAAATGGCTTTTTTATTTGAGAGAACCCAAGGAATAAGTAGCAAAAAAATTATATTGTAGGACTTATGATATTTGAGATGAGCCAAAATGTATAACACATTGCTATAGCACCACCTTTAGGCCAATCAGGTCTGAGTAGCAAGAGGGAGTACTATCCACTGACCAAGTTTCATGTCTCTAGGACTTACAGTTTGGTGTGCACGATCAGTCTTAACAAAGAAGAAGAAGAAGAAGAAGAAGAAGAAGAAGAAGAAGAAGAAGAAGAAGAAGATAATCCTAACAAAAACAATAGGGTTCCAGCACCTTTGGTGCTTGGACCCCTAATTGATATGAATAGATTCCATGGCTATATGCTATAGATTTTAATGTTTCTAAAAACAACAACAACAACAACATTGATCTAGCTTTCTGTACATTCAAGGCAATTAGCAAGGAAGCAGTTGACACTGATGACCACAAATTGTCCAATGACCTGTCCACTTTAAATAATGCTATAATTCTACAGACAATTTTGTGTACCCTTTAACAATATGTGAACCCCTGATGAGTGCAGGATAATCAAGAGGTCTGGTTCCTTCTATGTTCAAGTCTTACCTTTACTTAAGGTCCACTTTTGACCCCTCTACAGATCTATTTCCCTTCTTACATTTCTGTCCAAAACTCAACACATGTTTCTTCAACTAAATACACTGAATACCAAGCAGTCTTTATACAAGGCCATGCTTTCCATAGAAACTATCAGGTAATGCTCTCCACAAAACCAGGGAAACTATATGTTCTCAGTTTGACCTGTCAGGATACTGTGAATCACTAGATTCTCATATTCACTCTTGTTAACAGAGAGTGAGCTACTCTCTGACCTGGTTTTAGGATCAGTCTTTCCATATAGCATAGAGAAATTGAGTTTCATCACCGCACAGCCTCACTCTGGACGTTCTACAAGGATCAGTTTTTGGTCCATTCTTGTTTAAGCGATTAAGTTCTTGCTTGGTGATCAAATCTCACGACTAGTACCACTGCACTGCAAACCACGTGCAAAACCGAACTTGCAAATGCCTTGGTGGAAGAGTGGGGTAACATCTCACAGCACGAACTGACCAATCTGGTGGAGACCATGAGGATGAGATGCACTTTAGTACTTAAAGCAGCTGGTGGCCACACTGGACACCCCCCCTTTGTTCAGGGACTCATTACTCCATTTCGGTACGTCAAATATCTGTGAATCTTGTTCAATTTATGTCTCAGTTGTTGAATCATTTTATGTTAATAGGAATATTTACAAGTGTTAAGAAATTTGCAGGAAATAAAAGCAGCTGCATATGAGAGAAAGTTTCTTTTTTTTGCTGAGTTTATGGTTCATAGAAGATATCAGAATTCCTGGATAAAGCAATTGAAAATGAATCTCACCATTCAAAAAGCAGAATTGATCTACCTGGATCAGAATTTGCAGTAATACCCTCACAGAGAATTCTCCACTTGACACCAAGGCTACTGGTGTGATGTTAGATGACAGACTCAATATCTCAGATCACCACCAGGTCATGCAGATTTCTTCTTCAAACTAGAGTACTTATTACTTTATATTGCTGCAAATTCAACTGTGTGCACAATACTTCTGAATTAGAGTTTCTGCCTAATAGAAGTGTAGAGGTGGACAACAATTAAAGGAAAAAATTAACATAAAATGTCTTCGTATGGTGTTGAGTCACTATAAGTAACTAGAACAACTCCAATGTACCAATGTGTTTCAATAAGTCTCTGGAATGTTACTGAAAAGATGAACACCATTCATCCAAAACATATTCCCTCAGTTGGTAATTAATGAGGGTGGTGGAGAATACTGCCTAAAATGCTGGTTAAAAATCTCACATAGGTATTCAATTGTGTTTACATCTGTTGACTACAAAGGCCACTTACATGCATCATTTTCATACTCATCAAACCATCCAGTGAGTCCTCATGCCCTGTAGTACTAATGAGATTTAACTATCAGCTATCAGTTTCAGTCCTGGATGGCCATAATTTAGCACTGTTTGATAATGTTTCAGGTCAAACATAACTTATTCCCTTAGCCTATGGTGTAACTCATGCTTATAAGGGATGTTTTCAATAATAAACTAATAAACCCAATAACAATAATTACTGTTTCTGTGTAAATTCTGCCTGTATAGATATGAGGACAGTAAAATTGCTAAATGCACTAGCAGCATGTTTAAAATTGTGGTAGAAAAGGCCTGCCACAGAGCCAGCAAAACTTTTGGTACTAAAGAAGAAATGCAAGTTCAGTAATCAATACAATGTGTGAAAGTAGCTCATCAGAACAAGTAAATTGTGTGAAACTGTGCGCTTATATAATATTTGTTTATTAATTTATTTTATTGAAATGATGAACTTGTATAAATTACTTCTTGTTAAAATAGTGTTATAATTATTAGTTTATTAGTGTTATAATAATTTTTTATTTTAAATGAATTTTATTTGCCTTAAATAGAATGGATAAAAAACACAAGCAAGCAACCCCGATTTACACCTGTTGTTGGGAGATGGACAAATTCACAACCAAAAAGAAACTGCTACTAATTGCCAAACTATTGTATATAGGATTATTTAATGGAAATTCCATTTCTCCGCCATTATCTTGATGGACTTAACACTTTTTGCAGGATCCTCCCTTAAATGCATATGTACAGTGGATTTAAAAAGTCTGCACATCCATGTTAAAATAGCAGGTATTTTTGGATGTAAAAAAAATGAAATGAAAATAAATCATGATAGAGCTTTCTATAATCTTTAACATGATACTGCAACCATCAAAATCTAAGTGAAAAAGAAATAGAAAAAGGTTAGGAAAATAAGAAAAGGAAAAAGAAAACAACTGCAATAAACTGGATGCCTAAGTTGCAAATAAATATCAGCTATTTCTGTAGGATTTTTATTTTTTTGCCATTATCCACAAAGAGCTTACAAAGCATGTATGGGATCTCATTGTTGAAAAGTATCAATCAGGAGAGAGGGACAAAAGATAGGCTTATCACTCTAAGTGGTGGTGCCAGCAACATGCTATGGTACTGGTTCTCTTTAGCTGGGCCTGGGGCTCTAGTCAGGATAGCGGGAATCATGGCTCCAAATACTAATCTGTTTTGGCACAAAAGCTGCAAGCCTCTGTTTGACATCTGAAACATTTTCTCCATTGAGCATGAGAAATACCCAAAGCAGTAATCAAAGACAACAAAAGAATGGCTTCAGAAGTAGACGATTTCCATTTTCCATTTTGGAATGGCTCAGTCAGAGCACAGATCTAAATCCTACCAAAATGAATTGAAGAGGGCTGTGCAGAGTGGCTGAATTTTTTTTTAATATCACAAAAACTTGAATTTTTAACAGGGGTGTGTAGACCATATATATCCACTGTATCAAAGGTAGAAGTGTATTTTGCACATTTCCTCATGAATAGTGCTTAAATTGCATGTTCTGTTTCACCAGTTTTAACAAGAAGTTGTTGCTAACACCTGGATATCCTCTAGTACAAATGCAGTACAGACTAAACATGTCAGTGCCCAACAAAGTAGTCAAGATTTGTACCATAGGACCACTCTGTGTAGCTGATGGCTGCTGAAAATTGGTTGAGGTTATTCCTTCTTCTATGAAGTTGATCAAAGCCTTCTGGCAGCAGGGCATGTGGATTGGGAAATGGGAAAACTCTCTGCCAATTCAGTTTATGCATGGTACCAAGTGTATCTGGAGTAGTCCACATTGTTGAAAGCATGAAAAGCAACCCTGTCTTGGGTAGTTGGGATGTTTTTCCATCCTGCTGGCAAAGAAGCTTCAGAATCACAAAAAGCCAAAAGAACAAAGAAGGTCATGCTAAGGACTCCTAAAAACTTTATCTTAACACTTCACAGGCAGTTCCTTGATCTTCATGACTGCAGGACTGATCTGATCTGCTATTTTAGCTATGAGACCTCGAGTCAGTGATGTTATGAATATTTATTAATTATGCAGTTTTTAGACTAATAAATAAATAAATAATTTGGAGGACATCAAACAACAATTAAATTTTATTTCTGTAGAGAGACTCTTTAAAATGAGCAGGAAAAAAAATCCCATTCTTATATATTAAATTTGATGTTGCAATACAGCAAAAAGAGAGATAATCTCTGTGGGGGTGAATATTTTCTGGAGGAACTGTATATATGCTGAAAACATTCAACATGAACATTACTGTCCTTCACAGATCATTGTTTGGGGAAACTACAGCCGAATGGATCGTAAGTGCTTCATGGGTGTGGCCCGTATTTTATTGGAGGAATTGGATTTGACAAGCATGGTGATTGGCTGGTACAAGCTTTTCCCCACCTCCTCTATGGTGGACCCCACTATGGCACCACTCATTCGCCACTCATCACAGCTCTCACTGGAGAGCACAGTTGGGCCATGCTGTGAACGCTCATAAGACAAAGAACAAAGTTTTTTTTTTCTGTAAGGGCTCTCAAGACCCTTGACTTTAGAGTGCTGCTTGTGCATGCCTGTAGCAGCCATCTGGGGCCTACTAGAATACTTCAGAATCCTCTAGAACCACCCAGAAATTTCAGAAAGTAATCATACCTAAAGAAGTATTCTATATTAACTGCACTTGGCAGACCAAAAACATGACCTGAAGACTGACTGTCAACGAGTTCATAATTCACAATAATTAAATTGGATTTACTTTATCTGTTCTTCATTAGAGACCTCTCTGTTTTTCTGAACATGAGTACAGCTTTGTTGGAGAGGATATACATGATTTGTCTTGGCTTATTAATTGTTATTAAAAGGCAAAATGTTGCATCATTTGTGTTGAACACAGCAATACATCACTTTGTATATTATCAATTTGTGTGAAAAAGCAGTGCAGTGGAAATATAACTAATGGTTGCTAACATATGTCACAGAAATAAATTTTTGAGTTATTGTTAACACAAAAGAAATGGACATAAATTAGATTAGACATAAAAATGCTTGTGTTTGGTACTTGGCTCACTCACTCACTTGCTGTTTTCCCCTTCTTGTTTTAACTGTGCTGTTCCTTACCTGGCATTACCTGAAGGGTCATGCCATAGAGTGCTGCAGGGATGATATATTTTAGTAGGCCAACCAGGAGGTTAGCAACACCCTGGTTTCCTTGACAAAAATCCAGTACGATGTTTTGGATTATTGCAGAAAATAAGTTCTGTGACCAACAAAAGTTTATGATTTGTACACATTTTGTTCATCAAGATAATTTTCACAAAAATAACACAACTTTTATGAAATTTGAAGCCTTAATACAATCGCCACCACCACTAAGCTTCCGACAGAATTTGAAAAAAAAACCCACTACAATTGGAAAATACTATGAATTGATAAATCCACAAGTTGGAAAGTTTGAGCTGGACTACTTTGCAAGAGTGCAAGTATAAACACAACAAGGCTGTAGTAGATGAGTTTTCCTGTTCAGCGTGATGACTTTTAATGTCGCCGACAACCTATGTAATCCCATTTAGCCATACTTTAGCAACTGCCTTTTTCAAGGCACTTAAAACCTTAACAAAATCACAAGTGGGGTATTACTGATGTGTTTTATATGGTAGATTAAAACGTGAAAATATCTTGAGCTTATGTTAAGTACAGACCTTTCTTCAGGCATTTAACCAAAACCTCATTCAAAAAACCAACTGACTTTGGGACGATGGAACCGTAAGTACTAAAATGTACTAATTTCTGGGTTTTAGGATTCATTTTTTCACCACTCTATTGCTCACAAAACAGAGGCTAACTGATTTATCAGGCACATACAGGATTTAAAAGGGACATAACTTTAATTGTTGTTGTGACCAATAATTCCACATATTCTAGTTGAGGAATATTAGGTTGCTGAGATGCTTTTTCACAATCAAATAATGTACAAAATAAGGTATAGTTCTTTGTATGTGTAAGAGCTAAAATAAGAATTAGAATGCCAGAAAACAAGTGTTCATAAAACAAATGTAAGTAAATATCTTACACTGCATCATGTGATAGTCTAGTTGAGCACTTCATATGGATTTTTTTCCCTCATAGCTGCTTGTCAAGTGTGAGTGGGCCAATCAATGTTTTTTTTAATTAATAATATTATTATAATTATTATTTGAAACCTTTATTGTTGCAAATGCAGAACTTTCAGTAGCAATGTTATAGCATTATATAGTAGCACAGGCATAAAAGCCTTTCTAGTTTACCACAATATACAGTAAGATCTAGAGTAAGTGGTTTCAAAAAACAATTTTCAGTAGTAGTTGAATATGTAGCAGCTGAGATATATAAATTAAACATGAATATTCTATTGCATTGCACTAGTTTTTGCATTATTTGCAATGGTAATTATTCACATTGTTAAAATATATTACTGATGTTGGGAAAGCAAAGAGAGAAGGTTCTTCATAAAAAAATTACTTGGAGTAATTAAGCCATTACAAATTACATAAAATTAATATATAAATTAAATTAATTGCTAGTTTCTTTTTTGGGGTAGTATAAAATCTACAACATATGAAGCAATAAGAAGTAGATATATATCTATATATGCAGTATATGTACACATACAGTATATACACACACATAATGTCTCTCTCTCTCTCATATATATATATATATATATATATATATATATATATATATATATATATATATATATATATATATATATAGTCTATACAACATTATATATAGCAATATTTTCTCATTTATCCTTTCAAAAACATTCTAGATCTGTCAAATTGTGAGGGCATCTCCTGTGCACAGCCCATTTCAGGTCACCCTACAGATATTTAGTTCAATTCAGGTCTGGACTCTGGCTAGGTCATTCAAAAACATTTATCTTCTTTTAGTTAAGCCATTCCTTGGTTTATTTGGATGTATGCGCTGGGTCATTGTCATGTTGAAAGGTGAAATTCCTTTTCATCTTCAGCTTACTAGGAAGTGCCTGAATGTTTCACAATAAAATTGACTGGTATTTGTAACTATTCATGATTCCTGCCACCTTCATAAAAACCCTTGATCTGGCTGAAAAGAAGCAGCCCTAAAGCATGATGCTGTCACCACCATGCTGCACCTTGGGTATTTATGTTGTCTTGATAATGTGCTTTTTTTTTTTTTTTTTTTTTTTTTACACCAAACATACCTTTTGAAATTATTATACCTTTTGCAATTGGTCTTATCGACCATAACACAAACTTTGTAAGCTTTGTGTGGACCATGGCTTCAGCAGTCATATGAAACCAACAGAAACAGCTGATCTTTATTATGGGTTAATCAGAATAATTTCATTGATGACAGCTATATGATAATTACTTTTGAACATGAGATTGAATGCTATTGGTTTATTCTGAATACAGCCACATCCCCAATTATAAAAGGGTTTGCACACTTATGCAAAGTTCTGACATGATGTATCTTGGATCATTTTTTTTTCCATCACAAAAACCTGCCATTTTAAGAGGGGTGTGTAGACTTTTTATATCCTCTGTGTGTATGTATGTATGTGTGTGTGTGGTGTGTGTGTGTGTATATATATATATATATATATATATATATATATATATATATATATATATATATATATATATATATATATATATATATATATATTACATACATACATACATATAGTGGCACGGTGGCTTAGTAGTTAACACGTTTGCCTAGCACTGATGGGGAGCTTGAATGTCCTTGGGGGTTTCCTCCCAGTACAGTTTCGTCCCCAGTCTAAAGACATGCATTGTAGGCTGACTGGCATTTCCAAATTGTCCATAGTTTGTGAAGTGGCGTGTGTGCAGTTGTGCCCTGTGATAGGTTGGCACCCCGGCAAAGGTGTCCCCTGCCTTGTGTCCCGCTATCCCTGGGATAGGCTCCAGCCTCCTTTGTGACCCTCTGTAGGATAAGCGATATGGAAAATGGATGGATGAATATATACAGTGGTGCTTTAAAGTTTGTAAATATTATATATATATATATATATATATATATATATATATATATATATATATATATATATATATAAATATAAATATCTGCATTAATATGCACTAAACATCATCAGATTTTCACACAAGTCCTAAAAGTAGACCAAAAAAAAACAATTAAACAAATGAGACAAAAATATTATACTTGGCCATTTATTTTTTGAGCAAAATGATTCAATATTACATATCTGTGAGTGGCAAAAGTATGTGAACCTCTAGGATTAGCAGTAAATTTGAAGGTGAAATTAGAGTCAGGTGTGACTGAGCTCCCTGTTTTATTTAGAATGGTTAAAGAAGAATAAAGTTAATGTTTTGGAATGGCCAAGTCAAAGTCCTGACCTTAATTTAATAGAAATGTTGTGAAAGGACCTGAAGCAAGCAGTTCAAGTGAGGAAACCCAACAACTTCCCAGAGTTTAAGCTGTTCTATACTGAGGACTGGGATAAAATTTCTCCAAGTCAATGTGCAGGACTGATCAACAATTACCAGAAACATTTAGTTGCAGTTATTACTGAACAAGGAGGTCATACCAGATACTTAAAGCAAAGGTTCACATATTGATCATTTTCCTCAATAAATAAGTGACCAAGGATAATTGGGTTCTCTTTATCTACCTTTTAGTATATATATATATATATATATATATATATATATATATATATATATATATATATATATTTATTTTTTCATAGATATACTAGCTCTCTCCTCGCCAAACGTGGAACTTTACATGCTGTTAAGTCAGTAACTGTAAGTAAATTTTCATACAAGTTGTCTTTAATTTGCAACTGTGAGAGCATGTTGGTTTGTGAATCAATAAGCACAATGTAGTTATGTGCACAATTCACTAAATACAAGATGGAAATAAGTCTCCTAAGTGAGACTCAAACAAATAGATACCACAGAATGGGTAATAATGTCACACCATTAGTTCAGGGTTCTGATCTGCTATGAATGTTATTCTCATACTCACAAATATTATCATAATTATGTCTCACTTTAGAAGTCTGTACATTTGTCAGTTACATGGGGCAAGTCATTAAAGATAAAATTTGATTTTCCATGCTGTCTGAGATTGAGATCCAATATTTTAACTGTTTTTTATAAAAATTTAACTGAACATGTATTTAACGTGGTCAATTATTACTAATGAACTAAAATTACTATTAAAATATAAACATATTGGTTTAATATCTATTACCAAATATTTTTATCTGTCCTCTTTTTTTTTATGGACCCATATAATTGCATATGTTTTATTGTGATATATTAATTTGAACTACAAAATAATGTATCTTTGGAATGTAAACATGTCCACATTCTAAAATGATTGAAAATATGTTTAAAAACCATAGTTAGAAAATAGCTTTAATCCCAAGAAGTCTTTATATGATTCTGATTATAATACCTGAAAATAAACATTTGATGATTTTCTTCATAATAGATCATCTTTTATGATTTTCATTATCATTATATTTTCTTCTAAAGCAAAGATTTTGTTACATATTGTTTATTTATAAACATATCATTTATTATACCTGTGCCTGATGGGGTGGGGTGTCAACTCATGATGTTGTGATGAGTTTATTTTAAGTGTTTAAGAAATTTACTTATATTCATTCTATGTATTTGGAGAGTTATTAAAAGCATTGTAAAGAATAAACTAGTTCATTCTTATTTACAAACTGGATTTGTGTGGTGCAAAAATTAATGTTTGAATATAGTGAGTATATATGCTGACATGAATCTCGACTGAGAAGCTGCTTAGCCCCTAAGACTGCATGCTGCAAATAAAGTCAGCAACCACTCAAATTTGACCATCTGAAGAAAAAAAACATCAGAAGGTTGGCTTTATGGATGTAAGAAACATTGACACACAAAAAAATATTTTCACTTGAGAATAATGAATGTGAAATACAACTGTATAAACTAAGCTCACAACATCTGTTTTCATCTATGAGGGATTTTGTAGAGGAATTAAAGCAGGCTTGTGAGGTTAGTGTACTGATTATTTATTTATTTATTTATTTATTTATTTATTTATTGCTGACAAAATTGGGTGTGCTGTTAGGAAAATAATCAACAACAGGGTGGTTGTACTGTGGTGATTATAATTAAATATTTAGTATTGTTAAATGTGTGCAAAACAAGTTATTTCCTGGTATCATGGTTAATCCTGTAATAAGACAAAAGAAAACTCAACAACAATAAAAAGCATGGTACAGAGAAATGTGTACTGAACATTCTCTAACAGTACTGATTAAAATAATGTTTCAAGTAATAGCCTTACTGAGGAGAATTACAAAGTGCTGACACCGAAGACTAGCTTGAGGTGTCTGTCACATTATCTTTTTAGCTAACTTTATGTTATGTAATCAATTTATGATGAATATCTTATACATTGTGATTTTATGTAATCTGCACTTTCCACAATTAGAGTTCATGCTTTGAAAATTAACTTTTTTCAAAGAAAACAAGTTCACAGAAATACTCTGCTCTCGTGGATAACAGTCAATTGCAAACACAAAACAGGTTTATAAACAAAAAATCTTTGATAAATATAGGTGTGCAACAATTATTGGCACCCTTATGAATTCATATGAGAAAAATATATTTGAACTATATTCCCACTGATATTTTAAAAAAATTTAGTAAACCTGGGTGAATAAGAACAGACAAATTTTTCAACCCTGACTTCCTGTTTCACAGCAGTATAAATATGAGGTAACAATTAGGCCAAATTCCCTTACTCATTCATAACAATGGGTAAGAGCAAGGAATATAGCTGTGATATGTGGCAAAAGGTTGTTGAACTTCACAAAATGGGAAGTGGCTATAAGAACATAGCAAAAGCATTGAAAATCTCCATTTCCACCATTAGGGCAAAAATTAAGAAGTTCCAGTCAACTGGAAATGTTATGAATCAACCTGGATTTGGACATATGTCTATATTGTCTCAACACACTGTGAAGATGAGGTTTGAGTGGATAAAAAAATCTCCAAGGATCACAGATGGAGAATACCAGAAGTTAGTTGCTTCTTGTGGTCAAAAAGTCTCCAAAACTACAATCCAAAGTGACCTACATCACCACAAGTTGTTTGGAAGGATTTCAAGAAAAAAGCCTCTACTCTCAACCAAGAGCATAATCAAGCATCTTCTCTTTGCCAGACATTACTGGAACTTCAAATGGGATCGGGTTCTATGGTCAGATGAAACCAAAATAGAGTTTTTTGGCAATAAACACCAGAGGTGGTTTTGGTGCACACAGAGAGGTTCCCATATGGAAAAGTACCTCATGTCCACGGTTAAATATGGTGGTGGCTCTTTAATGTTTTGGGGCTAGTTTTCTGCCAGAAGACCTGGACATTTTGTTAGGATACATGGCATCATGGGCACTATCAAATGGATATTAAATGAAAACTTGACTGCCTCTGCCAGAAAGCTTAAAATGGGCTTTGGTTGGATCTTCCAGCAGGACAATGTTTCAAAACATACATCAAAATCACTGCAAAAATGGTTTACTGACCACAAATTCAAGGTCCTGCCTTGGCCATCCCAGTCACCTAACTTGAAACCCATAGAAAACCTGTGGGGTAAACTGAAAAGGAGAGTCCACCATCATGGATCTCGAAAATTGAAGGATCTGGAATAGGGCTGTGACGGTGGCCATGACAACCACAACAACGTGATGTTACACTACTGCATGTGGCGGTAGTGTAACATCACACGCCATGTTAATGTTTGTACTTGAGTGGGCACTATGACAAGTACAAGGTACAATGTTTTGTATACAAGTGTAATAATAATAACAGTTACAATATTAATTTGTATTTATAGCCTACCATATAGCGGTATATTTTATGTTAATACACAAATTACGTAATCATAATCAAACACCTTATATTTTGTTGTATGATAATTTGGCACAGGTTTGTTTGAACAATGCAAAATCCAGTCAGGTGAATTCTGCAATTTCACTTTGGGTTCTGCCACTGTGATGGATCTTGTTTCTAAACCAAATGTTACCTTAGCAATCTGGAAACCTTTTGGATATGTGCCTAACGAGAAAGGTGAACCAATAAATTTGGATGAAGCCATATGTTGGTTTTGTGGGGAAAAAAAGTGTTCAACCATCAAACACTAGCTTACAAATCTCAGGAGCCATCTCCAGGCATGTCATCCAGCAGCATTTTTTAAATTTTATGTAATATTTCGATTTTTAACACATTATTTAAGTTACTGTTCTACTGGTATATATATATATATATATATATATATATATATATATATATATATATATATATATATATATATATATATATACTACGCTTGTATATACTACACTTGAAAAAGAAATAAGTATTCCTCAGAGAAACGTGTGACTTTCTTTTTCTTCTTCCCCTCTTCCCTTGCGGGTCAATCACAATACTGTATCCCACAGCACCCTCAGGCTGTTTCTCATTGCAACAAGATGACACAACACGGCTGAATTGAGTTGTTTCACTGATGGAAGTGCTAAAATAAATGCGCACGTTTTGTTACGAAACAGATATCTTAGCCTCATTTAACCTGTCCTGTTAAACCGCTGTATGGTCTTGGACACCGTGCTGCAGCTCAATGTCAGGGTCTTAGCAATCTTCTTATAGCCTAGGCCATCTTTATGTAGAGCAACAATTCTTTTTTTCAGATCTTCAGAGAGTTCTTTGCCATGAGGTGCCATCTTGAATTTCCAGTGACCAGTATGAGGGCATGTGAGAGCGATGACACCAAATATAACTCACCTGCTCCCCATACACACCTGAGACCTTGTAACACTAACAAGTCACATGACACCGGGGAGGGAAAATGGCTAATTGGGCCATTTCAGAGTATCCTCTGGTACTCATTTGAAGATATAATTTCTCTGATTAAAAGATCAGGAATCAGAGAAATTACATCTTCAAATGAGTACCAGAGGATATAATCTCTGAGAGGCCAGAGCATCTGTCGGTGCCCACCTGGTGCATGCATTTCACTTGAGGTGAGTTTTGTCAGCTGCTAGTATTACTCCTGGGTACACCTTCATAGAGGTGCACCTCTTTCCCACTACATTCTTAATTTGTCAAATGTTCTCAGCCAGTGCAGTAGTACAGATTTAATTTTTCTATTTGTCAAATGAGAGTAGCAGGTGCAGAACATCCAGGCCCTGCTTGTCCTGCATCCAGGTGCTCCATAGCCTGCTCCAACATGTGGGTACGTCAGCAGTAGCCGCCACGGCCACAGCCCACATGGTCGTATTGAAGATGGGACTGCAGGACAATCCAGAAGCATTCCTGGAATTCTTTGAGCGCACCATGGAAGCATGGACCTGAAGCAGGCGATATTGCAACGAATTAATAACACTCTCCATCAACACCATCAGCGCTGCCACTCTCTGACACTCAGTGAACTTGGCCGCCCATTTGTCTTCACCCAAAAGCTGCGAGACAACTGCTGTAGATGGCTGCTGGCAGAGGGTTGCAACACTGAAGGAGCAGTCAACCTTGTGGTACTGGAGCAGTTTGTTGCCCGGCTCCATTAGGGGACGGCAGAGTGGATCCATTCCTACCATCCTGCAATGCTAGATGCCGCAATCCAGCTGGCAGAGGACCACCTGGCGGTGTATCTGGGGCAGGCAAGCCCCTCCTTTCTCTCTCTGTATCTCTCTCTTGTACTTCTTCTACTCAGTGCTCCCTCAGAATACTGCTCTGAATTCCTGATGCACAGCCAGCCTCCAATGATTGAGCAGGAAAGTACCATGTGTCAGTGAGTATACAAGGGAGTACACATCAGGCTTTGGTTGACTCAGAGTGTAATCACACCACTGTCCATCAAAGCCTGATTCAATGCGGGGCATTAGGAAATTCACGAGTGGTGAAGGTGAGGTGTTTGCATGGGGATGTTCACAAATATCAGCTGGTGCCCATCATGATTCAATTCAGGGGGCAAAAGCATTTAGTGGAGGTGGTGGTTAGTCCTCACCTCACCCATCCATTGATTCTGGGAACCAATTGGTTGGGGTTTAAGACATTAGCGAAATAAATGTTGGTGGATGGGTTCTGCAGGAATGAAAGGTGGTGTGGAATGTGTGCAGCATTGGCTATGGAGGTGGTGCCAGGCCCATCAACATTGACTCCATGCCATAAGGACACAGACATTCCACCCCTCTTGGCAGGGATATCCCTCTGGGATGAAGTGAAGTGGCTTCAAGGACCATTTTAAGTCAAACGGTGAGTCGGGAAGTCGACTATGAGGTCAGGCAAACAGATAGAGATGATGTACTTCAAATATCACTTCACAAACCACCTCAATCTCCTAAAACCATGGAGAGAGGCGATTCCTGTGGCTCTGGCGATGGTGGTTCCCAAGAGGAGGAGGAGTTGGGACCAGAGGAAATTCTAAAAAGTGAAGCCCAACTACCAATTACCTGAACACAAAAAAATGTGGTTCAGGATGAACTCATGGCTATGCTCGACATGGGGGTAATCAAGGACTACCATAGTGATTGTAACAGCACGTTGGTTTTGGTGCCCGATACCGACAGGATGGTCCATTTTGTGTGAACTTTCGAAAAATCAATGTGGTGTCTAAATTTGACACATATCCGATGCCCCACATTGATGAACTGCTCGGTTGGTTAAGCGTGGTTCACTTTTATTTAACACTGGATTTAACTAAGGGGTATTGGCAGACTCCCCTGACTCCAATATCTCGTGAAAAGCCTTTTCCACTCCATTTGGGTTACACCAGTTTCTCACCCTTCCATTTGGGTTGTTTGGAACCCCAGCAATGTTTCAACGACCATGGACAGAATCCTCTGCCCACACAATGCATATGCATTTGCAACCTCTAAGGGCTGTCCTGAGATCCTTTAGGTGGGCAGGACTCACAGTGAACACAAAGAAGTACAATTGGGTGGGTGGAAGTATGATATCTGGGCTTCCACTTGGGTCATGGGCAGGTGCATCACCAAATTGATTAGACAGCGTCGATTGCAGCCTATTATTAAAGGTTTGTACCAATTTTTTTGGATGTCACCAGCCCGCAGACTGACCTCACTAAAAAGGGGGCACCAGATCCGGTCTAGTGGACAGAGCCATGTGAGCGGGCTTTCTGTCAAGTTAAAGTGGTTTTGTGTGGGGGTTGGCTGTTGCATTCACCTGACTTTTCTTCTTTCTCCGTTTTGTTCTGCAGACTGACATTTCAGACAGAGGGCTCGGAGCCGTTACACACACACACACACACACACACACACACACACACACACATATATATATATATATATATATATATATATATATATATATATATATATATATATATATATATATATATATACATATATATACAGTTGTGCCCAAAAGTTTGCATACCCCTTGCGGAATCTGATAATTTTAATACTGTTAACAAAATAAGAGGGATCATAAAAATCCCATGTTATTTTTTTATTTAGTACTGTCCTGAATAAGCTATTTCAAATAACATATGTTTAGATATAGTCCATAAGACAAGATAATAGCTGAATTTATTAAAATTAAACCATTCAAAAGTTTACATACCCTTGATTCTTAATACTGTGTGTCTTTTTTTTTGTTTTGTGATAGTTGTTCATGAGTCCCTTGTTTTGCCTGAACAGTTAAACTGGCCACTGTTCTTCAGAAAAATCCTCTCCAGGTCCTGCACATTCTTTGCTTTTCCAGCATATGCTGCATATTTTACCCCTTTCCAACAGTGGCTATATCTTTTTCATCTTTTCACACTGAGGACCACTGAGGGACTCGTACATCAGATGCAAACATTCACTGATGCTCGAGAAGGTAACACGATACATTAACAGCCAGGGAGGGTGTAAACTTTTGAACAGGATGATAAGTGTAAATTGTTATTATTTTGTTTAAAGATCTTTTTTTTTCAATTTAGTACTGCTCTTCAGATGCTATATAAGATGGTTATACATCTCCCCGAAGACAAAATACTAACAATTTACACTGATCATCTTGTTCAAAGGTTTACATGTTGCTGATTTTATCAGAGATAAAGGAACTGAGGATTTCATCTGTCAAAGACTTGTCAGCAGCCACTGGCGTGGTGGATCAGTTGCAGTCAAAGATAGACAATCTTGAAAACAGAGGTCGCCACAAGATTCTGAAGATAGTGGGTCTACCAGAGAAAGCTGAGGGCTCTGGCCCAGTTTCAACATTCCTCCAAGATGCGATTCTAAAGTGGTTAGACCTGCCTCCACTCTGGACATGGAGAGGAACCACAGATTTACCACTTTCGCATCTAACAACATGAATTCAACTCTGAGAAGCATTTTAGTTCTGTTTTTGTGGTTCACTGAGAAAGAAACAATTCTGAAAGTGGCTCTGTAGATGACGGTTACTCACAATGGCTCGTAGCTCTGATTTTACTCGGACTTACCAGGTGGTCTGCTGCAGAAACACTTTGAGTTCATCCGGCCAGGCTCAGTTGTCTGCAAGACGTCTGCTTGATGATCTGACGTCAGCTAAGGCTTTTTTGGACTCTTTGGAAAATCAACACATTTTGATTTTCAAAGGAATGACCTGATGATCCCATTGGACATGTATGTACAGTATTCTTTAAGGTAATAACAAGAATGTTATTGCGATCCACCATGTAGATCTGTAAGTGTGTGTATGTATTCTGTATACGTGGCTGGTAAATGTTTATTTTTATTTTTTATTTTATTTATTTATTATTATTACAATGGTTTCACTTATTACAGCTAACTCTCTATATTGTAGATGTTAATGGAGCAGGTTGTGATGGGGCTCTATAACTTAATGGTAGACTAGTACGTTGCCAGTTGTGTTCCTTGTGCTATTCTGTGACTTTTTGATGTCAATTGTGCCCCATCATTTGGGGATGGGGTCTTGGGGGGAGAGTTTTACAGGTTCATTTTTAAATCTATTTGTGGTACTTTTTTGTTCAAGTTTGGTATCTCTCACTGACACAATCTGTATATTTGTGCATGCTATCAAGCTTATGACATTACCCTATTTGGCTTTCTTGTATGCTCAATGCCCTTAAATTAATAACATGGAAAATGAAGTGCATAGGTCATGTAATTAAGAGGAAGAAAATTCTGACATTTCTTTAAAAAGAACGTGTATCTATAGTGCTTTTACATGAAACCCATTTATCTGATAAGGAACATATAAAATGTAAAAGAAACTAGATTGGACAGATTTATTGTTCCTCATTCACATCAAATAGTAGAGGCAATGCAATTCTTATTCATAAGAACATCCCATATATTCTTGAGCATGCAGACTGTGATTCTGAAGGAAGATTTGTGTTGATTTCTGGCTTCATTCTTGAAAACACATTACTGTAGGGAACATATATGCTCCAAATACAGACTGTCCCAGTTTTATGTCACATGTGGTTCTAATGTTTAATGAGCACTGCAAGAACATTGGGTTTTTAGGTGGCGACTTCAATTGCATACTTGACAGAAACCTGGATAAATCCTCACCCCAGGTCTTAATAGTCTGTAAATCTTCACATACTCTGCAAAATGCTTGTAAGGATCCAGCTTTATTGGATATTTGGAGGGAGCTGCATCCTAAAGATAGAGATTATACCTTTTACTCTCATCCCCACAATTCCTACTCAAGACTGGATTATTTTTTCATAACTTCTGAGTGTATACATCACATGAGTTCCTGTCAAATTGGCCCTATTGTGCTATCTGGCCCTGTATATTTGTATATCAATTCAGAAATCAACTTATTGTAAACTCAACATTTCGTTTTTGACTAAATCCGGTGAACCAATAAGAACTCACCAGTTTCCTCTGTAAAAAAAAAAGGAGATGCTGCCAAAGCTATGTTGCGGGGCCATTTTATTGCCTATGCTTCTTTAATGAAACTCAGAATTCAGAAAAATAAAGAATTATAAGCTGAAGTAAATCATTTGGAAAATCAACACAAACAGTCGCCAACTCAGGATAATTGGATTTTGTTAAACAATGCCAGAGCAAAGCTCATCTTAGACCACACAGAACATTATTATTATTTTTTAGTGAGCAGTGATATTATGAGTTCAGAAACAGGCCCAGTCGTCTATTGGCCGATCATTTCAAACAGAAGCAGAATGAAAGAACTATAAAAGCAATTAAGACACCTGATGGCAGCATGACCTTTGACCCCCTAGTCATTAATAGTACTTTTTCTGAGTTCTATAGGAGTCTTTACACGGCTAGGTGCAGTGGCTCCAGAAAGGATTTGCTGAATTATTTACATCAGATTTCTCTTCCTCGTGTTTCTGAAGATGCTAGAATTCTTTTAAATGGCCTTTTCACCAAAGAAAAAATCTGGCAAGCTATCCAATCAATGCTATCAGGTAAAGCCCCCAGCCCACACGGGTTTCTGTTAGAATTTTATAAGCAGTTCTGGGATGAGCTTTGCCCAATTTAAATGCCAGTAATAAATAGTCTTCCATCCATCTATCCATCTTCTTTACCGCTTATCCTTTCTTCAGGGTCATGGGGAAACCTGGAGCCTATCCCAGGAAGCATTGGGCACAAGGCGGGGTACACCCTGGACAGGGTGCCAATCCATCGCAGGGCAAAAAATAGTCTTTTAGAAACAAATTCAATTCCTGCATCCTGGTCATTGTCTGTTATTAGTCTGTTCCTGAAAAAAGACAAAGATCCAATAAAATGTTCCTCCTATTGTCCAATTAGCTTACTCAATGTGAACTATAAAATTATGGCCAAATTTTTAGCCCATTTGCTTGAAACCGTTCTGCTTCACATTATTAACCCAGATGAGACTGGATTTGTGAAATCCAGATAGGGCACTGACAATATTCATAGAGTGTTGAATATTATAGTTTATTTAAATGCAACTAGGGACCCTGCCTTCATTGTATCTCTGAACACCAAAAAAGCATTTGATAGGGTGGAATGGCCTCTTCGCAGTGCTGGAGAAAATAGAGCTGGGATCTAATTTTATCTGTCTGGTCAAATGTCTATATTCTGAACTTATTGTCTTGGTTAATATCAGTGGGTTGTTTTCTAGTAGATTCTCAGTAAATAGAGGTTGCCATCAAGGCTGCCCACTCTCGTCACTGTTATTCTCTTTGGTTAATGAACCACTGACTATAGCTGTAACTAATGCTAACATATGGCATGTATTCAAATTTGTCTAGAGGAACATTATATATCACTCTATGCAGACAAGGTTCTGCTATATCTTAAATATCCTGAGATTTCAACTGATTTTATTCTCTCAGTAATTGAAAAATATAGTAATTTCTCAGGATATAAAATTAATCTGGACAAATCTCAAGCTTTATGTATGTATGTTTCCCCTGAAGCCACTTTAAACCCCCCTTTTCATTCAGCACCCTCCTATTTTCATTCAGCCTAATTTTGAAGATCTGTTCAAATACCGTGAAAAGTTTCACAGTATGTGTATTGGGCACATTATTATTATTATTATTATTATTATTATTATTATTATTATTATTATTATTAACACAAAGGCCAACATGAAGTTTGTAATGCACTTGGGTGCAAAAGAGAGGAACACCTGGAGATCATTCATACATCAATTAGCAGAATATTTCGAGCAACAAAGGAGGAAACAAGTGGAGGAGAAGAGAACAAGAAGAAAAGCCCAAGCCCTCCAGCCCAAATCTCCTCTTCCCACTGGTTTGAGCTGTCCTCACTGCAACAAAGTATGTATAGCCAAGCTTCTGGACCTTCCAAGATGGTTGATATACACAAACCTACTCTCATGCTTTTCCCAGAGACCCACAGTCTCTTCACAAATGGCAAAAGAGTCCTTTCTTTAGCCATTTGTGGAAAGACTGTGGGTGACTGGGAAAAGCATGTGAGTAGGTTTGTGCATATGAACCATCTTGGAAGGTCCAGGGTTTGCCTTGGAAGGCCCAGGGTTGATGTTTGGCCATATGTCTAAGTTAGAAGAATGCATAAAATACAGAATAAGTTACAAGCACAAGTCTGACCCTACCAAGGGTCAGGCAAGGAGCAAAGATAGAGGTGACGGCCAAATAAAACAGGAAAAACTCTACCGTGCAGATAAGCGTTAGAATACCCACTTATCCATGACAAGAGAAAAGTCTGTCACTCATCCAAGGTAGAAATAGATCAAAAGAAGATAAGGAACTAACTGCCAGAAAAGATAATAGACCCTACAGTATAACTGTCAAAAATAATGACATAAATAATGTTGCAAGAGCTAAGGGCAGCATTAAAATAGAAAACCCAAGGCATAATGAGGATATGTGTGGAGACCTGTGATTGGATGTGCAAAAAGAGGAAACATTTCTGATTGTTTAAAGTTGGATAAGTGGAATATGCATGGAATGTATACATGTATTAGGAGACTGTAAGCCAGCTGTGATCTTTGGTGCAATCTACATCTTCATGTGACATGCATCCCTGGTACCAGCCTGTTTGTTCGCTGATTTCTAATAAACCTACTTCATCTGAATCAAGTCTTCGTGACTTTGGCTGTTTTATTCATCTTGAGTGTAAGGTAGATCTTTTAATGAATTTTATCATTTGACTTTATGAGCTAGCAGGTAAATGTAGGTTGGAGAAGTAAAATATCCTAGAGAGGAAGATCTCTGATTTATATATAATGCTGTCTAATGTTGGTCCTTCAACCTTTCACTCTTTGAGGATGACTTGTGAAAAGGACATTGGTAATGTTTCAATGATGAGGAGAGGGTATCTGTTTATTCGTGTGATTTCCCTTAGGGTACTTCAATTTCAGCCCAT
This sequence comes from Ictalurus punctatus, assembly GCF_001660625.3. Classification (NCBI taxonomy): domain Eukaryota; kingdom Metazoa; phylum Chordata; class Actinopteri; order Siluriformes; family Ictaluridae; genus Ictalurus; species Ictalurus punctatus. The sequence goes on along the minus strand of NC_030426.2, from coordinate 657,811 downwards.
GAACAAAATTTTTGATTTATCCAATGGACTAATTTAACACCAGTTCACCTCCATAAAATATTCCCCAATATGTCACAAATATGTTTCATATGTAAGGCAGACATTGGCACGGTGATGCATATGCTTTGGTTTTGTGATAAGATCAAAGATTACTGGAAAGAGATTCACAAAATTACACAAAAGATTATTGGGAATACATTTACATTTACATTTATTCATTTAGCAGACCCTTTTATCTAAAGCGACTACAAATGAGAAAATACAAGCAAAGCGATATATCAAGCAGAGAACAATACAAGTAGTGCTACCATACAGGATCCGTTAATTGAGTTCCAGAAGAAGCAAAGTGCGCAGAGTAGAGGTGTAAGTGCAATTTTTTTTTTTTGAGTTGGTTAGATGTTCATGGAAGAGGAGGGTCTTTAGCTGCTTTTTTTTTTGAAGATGGTGAGAGATTCTGTGTTCCGGATTGAGGTTGGAAGTTCATTCCACCACTGAGAAACAGTTAGTTTGAAGGTTCTGGAAAGGGACCTTGAGCCACGCTGAGTATGAACTACTAAGCGTTGGTTGCTAATCGATCGCAGATTGAGTGAGGGAACGTACGCCTTCAGGAGAGAGTTGAGGTAGGAGGGTGCTGTTCCAGACAAGGTCTTGTAGGTGAGCATCAAGGCCTTGAATTTGATGCGGGCGGCTACAGGAAGCCAATGGAGGGATATGAAGAGGGGTGTGACATGGGTTCTCTTGGGCTGGTTTAAGACGAGGTGTGCTGCAGCATTCTGAATCATCTGAAGGGGTTTGATGAAGCTGGCTGGGAGGCCTGAAAGTAGTGAGTTGCAGTAGTCCAGTTTTGAGATAACCAGAGCCTGGACTAGTATCTGTGTGGCCTGTTCAGTGAGGTAGGGTCTGATTTTCTTGATGTTGTACAGGATGAACCTACAGGACCATGCAGTTGTTGAGATGTGGTCTGTAAAGGTCAAGCTGTCATCAAGAATCACCCCAAGGTTCCTGGCCGTCCTGGTTGGCTTGAGTGTGGTTGAGCTGAGCTGTACAGTGAGGTTGTGGTTGATTGAGGAACAGGCTGGGATGACGAGAAGCTCAGATTTTGCCAAGTTGAGCTTAAGATGGTGTTCCCTCATCCAGACCGAGATGTCCGACAGGCAAGCAGAGATGCGTGAAGAGACGGATGGATCGTCAGGCTGGAAGGACAAATAGAGCTGAGTGTCGTCAGCATAGCAATGATATGAGAAACCATGAGACTCAATCACCTGCCCTAGAGATGTAGTGTAGACAGAAAAGAGGAGTGGACCAGAACTGACCCCTGTGGAACACCAGATGTGAGTTGCTGAGTTTCAGAAATACCTCCCCTCCATGATACCTTGAAGGATCTGTCTGAGAGATAGGATTCCACCCAGCACAGATTCCACATTTGCACTGTCTCCTTAGGAATTATAAAATTGATGTGTCTTGACTGTGACAAAGAATGTGTATTGAATTTTTGCATACAATGGGGGAAATAAGTATTGAACGCATCAATTTTTTTTCAGTAAATATATTTCCAACAAAGTTATTCACATTAAATTTTCACCAGACCTCAGTATTAACTCAAGAAACTAAGTTTATGTAAATGTAAAGTCCATAAATAAAGGTATGAGTAATAAAGTGGAATGACACAGGAAAAAAGTATCGAACACATTAAGAAAAAGCAGTTCTCCAAGGCAAGGTAAGGCAATGAACCAGCTGAAATCCATAAGTATTTAGAAAGTAATTATATCTCCTATCTGTTCAAATTTATATCAGCTGGATTAGTAAATTGATGGTATGTAAAAAGCCTTTTCATTACCAAGGTGTCACACAAGAAACATCTCATGATGGGTAAAAGCAAAGAGCTCTCCCAAGACCTTCGCAACCTTATTGTTGCAAAACACATTGATGTAATCGGATACAGACGTATTTCCAAACTTCTGAATCCTCCAGTAAGCACCATTAGGGCCATTATCCGCAAGTGGAAGCAACATCACTCCGTCATCAAATGGCCACACACAAGAACTCCTCGCAAGATTTCTGACCAGGGAGTCAGAAGAATAGTCAGAAGACTAGCCCAAGAGCCAAGGACCACTTGGAAAGAGCTCCAGAAACACTTGGAGGCAGCAGGTACCATCATCACAGAGAAAACTATAGGCAATACACTCCACTGCCATTGCCTCTATGCACGGTCACTGCAAGATGCCATCACTAAAGAAAAGGCATGTCGAAGCTCATTTAAAATTTGCTACAATTCATTTGGACAAGCCTATGAAATTCTGAGAGAGTATAGTCTGGTCAGACGGGAGCAAAATTTAACTTTTTGTCTATTATACTACACACCATGTTTGGAGAAGAAATGGCACTGCACATCACCCTAAAAACACTATATTAACAGTAATGTTTGGAGGCGGAAGCATCATGGTGTGGGGCTGTTTTTCATCACATGGTACTGGCAGACTTCCTTCATATAATTGAAGGAATGATGAATGGAGACCTTTACCGGAAGATTTCTGAGAGGAATCTGCTGCCATCTACCAGGATGATAAAGATGAGACGTGGGTGGACAACGATCCAAAGCATAAAGCAAAGGAAACGCTCAATTGGTCTCAGAGAAAAAAACTCAAGGTGTTAGAATGGCCCAGTCAATCACCTGACTTGAATCCAATTGAACAAGATTTAAAGACAATATGTTTAGAAGAATGGGCCAAAATCACACCTGAATACTGCGGTCAATCAATTTCTTCATACAGGAAGTGTCTTGAAGTTGATATTAAAAACAAAGACTTCTTCACTAAGTATTAAATAAATTTCAGTTATCACGTTCAATTTTTCAATTCAATTAAATTTTATTTGTATAATGCTTTTTACAATAGACATTGTCTCAAAGCAGCTTTACAGAAATATCAGCATGGTATATAGATATTAAAGGTGCGAATTTATCCCAACTGAGCAAGCCACTGAGTGGCGATGGTGGCAAGGAAAAACTCCCTAAGATGTTAAGAGGAAGAAGAGGAACCAGACTCAGAAGGGAACCCATCCTCATCTGGGTAACATCAGATAGTGTGAAAAAGTTCATTATGGGTTTATATGAACTCTGTTTGGCCTTAGAAGCAGCCGTAGTCCCATCAATCTGGAATTGGAGTACATGAGAAATCTATCCAGAGGTAGGACATCCAAAACGGATCAGGCAGGCCCGGAGAGCAGAGAGGATCAGGATCTCTAGTATCTCCATAAAATTGTGTGTGGCTCGACAGAAGGAGAGAGGGAGAGAAAAGATTGTTAGGACTGTGCTTAGCATAACTGAAAGTCTACTCACGGAAGGCTTGAGTAAACAAATACGTTTTAAGCCTAGACTTAAACACTGAGACTGTGTCTGAGTCCCGAACAATAATTGGAAGACTGTTCCATAACTGTGCTCTATAAAAGAAAGCTCTTTCCACTGCTGCGGCCTTCGCTATTCGAGGTACTGTCAAATAGCCTGCATCTTTTGATCTAAGTAGGCATGGGGGATCATAGAAAACCAAAAGGTCGCTTAGATACTGTGACGCGAGACTATTTTTATGGTTAATAATAGTATTTAGAGGTTAATAATAGTATTTCATAATCAATGCTTTCACTGGGAGCCATTGCAGTGTTGATAAGATCGGGGTGATATGGTCGTATCTTCTGGTTCTAGTTAGGACTCTAGCAGCTGCATTCTGGACTAACTGGAGTTTGTTTATGCTCCTACTGGAACATACAGACAGTACGGCATTACAGTAATCTAGTCTAGAGGTGACGAATGCATGAACTAATATTTCTGCATCATGTAGTGACAATATATTTCTTATCTTAGAAATATTTCTGAGATGAAAGAAGGCTATCCTATAATATTATCTACATAAGCATCAAAGGTGTTGTATAACCTTTCTCGCTTCAATAATAATAATAATAATTTTAAAAAATGGTATTGTGTGTTTACTCCTTTGTTTTATGTTGTATTTTATTTGAAGATTTAAAAATATGAGATTTACACAAACATAAGAAATATATGTAGAGGCAAAAAATGCTCAAGTACAAGTCAAACTATTTATTAAAATAATTATTCACATAACAGTAAAAGTAATGTTAAAATTACTTGAGTAAGATTAATGAAGTATTTAATGATAAGACTACTCAATTAGCAAGTTACTTGTTATTTTGGATCTGATTAAAATGAAGGGGAAATCCTGAATCTCAGACTACATGGAGAACGGTAAGTCACGCCTCTCCTTGAAAGTCGGTCTGTTCTGTTTATATTTAATTCAATTCAATTTTATTTGTATAGCGCTTTTTACAATAGACATTGTCTCAAAGCAGCTTTACAGAAATATCAACATGGTATACAGATATTAAAGGTGTGAATTTATCCCAACTGAACAAGCCACTGAGCGGCGACGGTGGCAAGGAAAAACTCCCTAAGATGTTTTAAGAGGAAAAAACCTTAAGAGGAACCTGACTCAGAAGGGAACCCATCCTCATCTGGGTAACAACAGTTAGTGTGAAATATTTCATTATGGATTTATATGAAGTCTGTATGGCCTTAGGAGCAGCCGTAGTCCCAGCAGGCTGGAATTAGAGAAGATTCGAGCTCCATCCAAAGGCAAAAAGGATCTGGATCTCTTGAGTAAACAAATACATTTTAAGCCTAGACTTAAACACTGAGACTGTGTCTGAGTCCCGAACACTAATTGGAAGACTGTTCCATAATTGTGGGGCTCTATAAGCGAAAGCTCTCCCCCCTGCTGTAGCCTTCACTATTCGAGGTACCGTCAAATAGCCTGCATCTTTTGATCTAAGTAGGCGTGGCGAATCATAGAAAACCAAAAGGTCGCTTAGATATTGTGGCACAAGACCGTTTAGTGCTTTATAGGTTAATATAAGTATTTTATAGTTAATGTGAGATTTTACTGGGAGCCAATGCAGTATAGATAATATTGGTGTGATATGGTCGTATCTTCTAGTTCTAGTTAGGACTCTAGCAGCTGCATTCTGGACTAACTGGAGCTTATTTATATTCCTACTGGAACATCCAGACAGTAAGGCATTACAGTAATCTAATCTAGAGGTGACGAATGCATGAACTAGTATTTCCACATCATGTAGTGACAATATGTTTCTTATTTTAGAAATATTTCTGAGATGAAAGAAGGCTATCCTAGTAATATTATCTACATGAGCATCAAATGATAGGCTGGAGTCAATAATCACACCAAGGCCTTTTACTGCTGTACATGTTGAAACGGAAAGTCCATCCAGAGTAACTATGTGATCAGAAAGCTTACTTCTAGCTACACGTGGTCCTAATACAAGTACTTCTGTCTTATCAGAATTAAGTAATAGGAAGTTAGTTAGCATCCAACGTCTAATGTCCTTTACACAATCCTCAACTTCACTAAGCTGATGTCTGTCCTCTGGCTTACAATGAAACATACAAATGTGTATCATCAGCATAACAGTGGAAGTTAATTCCATCTTTACGAATAATTTTGTCCTAGAGGTAGCATGTATAAAGTAAAAAGCAGTGGGCCTAAAACAGAACCATGTGGAACTCCAAAGGTAACCTCGGTATGTGTGGAGAAGTCTCCATTTACATCTACATACTGAAAAAGATCGGTCAGATAAGACCTGAGCCAGGAGAGGACTGTTCCCTTAATGCCAACAACATTTTCTAATCTATCAAGGAGAATAGTATGATCTATAGTATCAAAAGCTGCACTAAGGTCAAGTAACACAAGCAACGAGACACAACCCTGATCAGAGGCCAGTAGTAGGTCATTTATTACTGTAACTAATGCTGTCTCTGTGCTATGATGAGGTTTAAATCCTGACTGATACATTTCATGAATGTTGTTCCTATGCAAGTATGAGCTGCTGTGCTACAACCTTTTCTAAGATCTTGGAGATGAAGGGGAGATTTGATATAGGTCTATATCTGGACAGTTGAGAGGGGTCAAGGTCAGGTACATAGCCAGTGCTAAGGGAAGAATTGATTATATTAACAAGTGGTTAAATTACTCCAATACAAATCTGTTTAAAGAAACATGTAGGTACAGGATCTAGTATGCAAGTTGATGAATTTGCTGAAGAGATTAATGAAGTTAGTTCGGTCTCTCAAAGAAAAGTAAAACATTCTAAACATTGATCTGATATTGCTATATTATCATCTACAGGGTTAGTTACAATACTGTCTGGTTTTAATTTAATATTTATCTTGTTTATTTATCTGTGTATTATCTGTTTATTCTTCTTGTGTATTGAATGTATATGTTTGCATGGAACAAAAAGGAGTGGCTCTTAATTTCATTGTACATATGTATAGTGACAATAAAAGGCATTCATTCATCATTCATCATTCATTCATTCATTCATTCATTCATAATAGCCTGAATTTCACATCTAATATTTTCAATCATACCAATGAAAAATTTCATGAAATCTTCACTGCTATGTAATGATTGAATGCTTCTTTCTGTAGTGTTTTTTTTCCTAGTTAATTTTGCTACTGTGTTGAATAGAAATCTAGAATTGTTTTTGTTATCTCCTATTAAGGTGGAGAGATAGACTTTTCTAGCATCACTAAGAGATTTTCTATAGTTCAGTAGGCTCTCTTTCCATGCTGTTTGAAATACTACCAATTTGTTTTGACACCATTTCCGTTCTAATTGTCGAGTGGTCTGTTTTAAGGTATGCATTTGATCGTTATACCAGGGTGCTAGTTTTTACTCTCTAATTAATTTTCTTTTGAGTGGAGCCACTCTATCTAGTGTGTAGCGGAGTGTTGACTCTAAGCATTCAGTCGCCTGATCGAGTTCTATCGGATCAGACGGTGATCCAAATCTAAATGATGTCTCTGCGAGGTTATTTATGAAGCTCGGTGCAGTAGCTGATGTGAAAGTACGTTTTACTCAGTAGCGAGGCGAGGTGGAAATATTATGATCAATACGTATTATGAATGCGATAAGATAATGGTCTGAGACAACTTCAGACTGGAAAAATTACAATATTTTTTATATTTAATCCGTATGTTAGTATGAGGTCAAGAGTGTGAACACCATTATGAGTAGGTCCGATTACGTTCTGATTAATCCCTACTGAATCTAAGATGGTCACAACCGCTGTTCTCAGAGGGTCTTCCGGGTTATCAAAATGAATATTAAAATCATCGACGATTAATGCTTTATCTACAGAAACAACCAGGTTTGAGATAAAGTCTGCAAATTCACTAAGAAATTCAGTATATGGCCCTGGGGATCTGTAAATAATAATTAGAGGAACTGACTTATTTTTTGTGGCTACATAAGTTATACTGGTATAAAGAATTTCAAAAAATTTATAACTAGGTTTTTGTGTAACACCTAGATTTTATGGATGAGACCAACACCTCCTCCTCTACCAGTTGAGCAAGGCTGATGTATATAACTGTATCCAGGAGGACTGGCTTCATTTAATGCTATGTACTCGTTTGGTTTAATCCAAGTTTCCGTTAAACACATTAAATTACATTCCTGATCAGTAATGATTTCGTTAACAATAAGAGCCTTAGACACAAGAGATCTAATGTTTAATAGTCCTAACTTCAGATTAAAGGTGCTGGATGTGCATTCAGTATGATCTAATTTTATGTTAATTAGGTTACTAAAACAAACTTTCCGAAATTTTCTATGTATTTGTATAGCTCGGGGAACAGACACAGACTCTATATTATGTACTACAGGTGTTGAACTATTAATTGAACATGGCTTATGATGAACATTGTTATTGTAGGAAGATGTACTTACGGTAGGCACTCACTTGGTGTGTAGCATCTTGGAGATATTGTCTGACAGCAGTTCCGCTCCGAGGCTGCTGGGGTGCAGACCATCAGGACGAAACAACCTAGGACGCTCCCAGAACAGATTCCAGTTATTAACAAACAGCAAATTCTGTTCATTACACCAAGAAACTAACCAGTCATTTAAAGCAAGAAGTCTACTGAACTTTTCAGCTCCATGTCTGTATGTGGGAAGAGGTCCAAAGATGATGATCTTCGTGGTGGGTGATCTGCCTCGTACCGTCTCGATCAGGCTGGCGAAGTCCTTCTTCAGAACCTCCGTCTGCCGCAGCCTGATGTCGTTTGCCCCCGTGTGCAGCACCAATGTGATCGTCCTTCTTCAGGATCCCGGATACCTGCACAGCAACTTCAAGGACACGAGCACCAGAAAAACAATGTGTGTGCACCTTACCCTTTGTTGAAGCGACGTGGACATTTCGCACATTGGAGTCCCTGACAATCAAAGCGTTTGGTCTGGTCTGACGGAGAGGGGCGAAGCGGTTCCTGGCTGTGATCTCGAACACCAGAGGTGGAGAGGTCCTCACCCGTGGTATGGCTCTTGCCTCCTCTGCTGGTGCACCCAAGGTCCGTGGTGAGTCGGCGCCAGCGTGACGGAGACCTCGGCTGGAAAAGTCTTGGGTGCACAGACCCTGCACAGAGAAACACACGGCGTAGAGGGCCTGGGAGTGGTAATACGACACTGCGTGCTTACCTTGGATGTGTAGGCAGAGGCACAAGAAGTTTCCAGCACGGTTCTTTGCTCCAGCAGCTGGTCCTGCTTGTCGAGTAGGCCGCAGATCTGTTTCTCCACATTCTCCAGTTCCAGCAGCACCATATGCAGCTCGAGCGAATCCTCATCTGCACTCAAAAGCGAAGAAACAACAGACATATTTGCTTTTAAAAAACAGCGGTAAATGAGATAAATGTGAAATGTAAACAAGGTTAGCGGTAAGGTGATGCTAGTGGGTTACAAGCTAGTCACGTATGATTGTAAGAACCAATAAAACTTAGCGATAGCGCAACGTTACGATTGTTTTATCTAAAGTAGTATCAGTTATATTTGTAAATGTTGTAAAGATAAAAAGAAATAACGTAAGGTTAAAAAAATATATATATATATAATTTTAAAGTATAGAGATTAGAAGAATAGCGTCAACTCGAGGGAGACTGCTTCCTGTGACACTTCCTGCTTCCTCGGTTGCCAAATCCTCTGGCACTTACTCCTCGACTCTGCCGATCAGCAAAACCTTCTGTGGTGTGTTCAATACGTTTTTCCTGTATCGTTCCACATTATTACACATAACTTAATTTATGGACTTTAATGTTTGGATTTCTTTTTATGTGTGAATTTCATGAGTTAATACCAAATTTCATGTGAATAGCCTCATTGGAAATATATTTACTGAAAAAAATGTTGACGCATTCAATACTTATGTTCCCCGCTGTATATTGGGTGAAAAAAGTATACTATTCTTATAGTCAACCCCACAGATACCCTCAGTCAGTATGTGGATGAGTCAGGCCGCTACTCTTTTAGCACTGGAAAAATTAACTTCCGACATACATCAACGTCTGATGCTTTCTGGTGCACTTGGTCCTCTCTTTGGACTCTTTGCATTTTCGTCTACTGAATTTTATGTTCTTGCCTTTCTCAGATATGCCCTGTTGTATGTGGGGTTTTTTGTGTTTTTTTGTGTGTTTTTTTTTTTTTTTTTTACACAATATATCTAAGGAATATGAGCTAATATATGACTGTAAATGATGTTCTGAGATACCACTAGCACTGTTGTGTTATTGTTTAAAATGTCTAAAAAATAATAAAAGATATAATTGAAAAAAAAAAAAACTGTAGTCTATGATGGCGCACAGTACCTCAAAGTTTATTGGGAAGTGAGGGAAGGCAAAAGTAGCACAGAATAGGGAGAAGTAAGACCAGAAGAGTTAGACCAGCAGGCTAATAAGGTGGAAACTAGCCATCCATGTCTTGTCCAAGTATAAATGAGAGATTTGGTCTAGTAGTGTTTGGGGGGGACAGGGGCAGGTTGAGATGAATGGATGGGCTTCGTGGAGAAGGATGCAGAATTCATGAAATTTGAAATGGGCGAGAAAATCAGTTTTATCATTGTTAAGACCTGGTAGGTAAGTGGCTTTAATTCTGAAATTTTTGAGATGCATAATAGAAAACAAAAGGAAATTTGTGATTATTAGCGGGATTTGAGCTTCAGAGAGATAATTGAGTGAGAGAGATATAATGGAATATCTTAGGGCTGCTATGGCCAAAAGTTAAGCACACTGCAAAATAAATTTTTGGTCTCTGCCTGACACTGAAAAGAAGCCACTGGGAGGGGTGGGAGGGAATCATTTTAGAGGCATCTAAAATGACAGCCTAGTGAGGTGGCTTTGCCCATGGTTTTTCTAAATTGAATGGCCTGATCCTCATAGGCGTATAACAAAAAGAATAGGTCTTTGGGAATAGGGCTGTTGATGCTGGGGGTTGTGCTGCTGTGTGGGCATGGCAGAAAGAACCACATACAGAGCAGGAAATGGCCCTGGCTGATAAAGTGTCTGCTAATGGGTTGAGGCTCTATTAGTGACTAGGCCAGTTTAACTGAAGCACTGAAAGTATGTTGCTGCCTTAGCTGGAAAGGACTTGTGGTGCTCGTAGAAGAGGGATCTGCCGTATTTGAGATCTGGGTCTGAAATAATAGCTAGGTAAGTATCTAGCTCAGATGTTCTGTCCGGGAAAACATCACAAATATTATAACAGTTCATCAGCCTAGGCTGCCAGCCTAGGCTGTGGCGGTTTGAGCACAGATACACTGGAGGCCACTTAGGTGCAGAACTTGGGGGGTTTTATTGAACAGTGTGTGTGGGTGAGAAAAAGGGCTGGTGGAATGCGGTGCTCGAGGGATGGTGTCATCCTCGGGGGTGTAGAGAGCGTGATGTGGTCTCCCAAAGAGGTTGAGCCCCTTTTTGAAGGTCAGGGAGCTCTGGGGAGGCAGCCAGGGAGCGAAGCCCTCTTCTGTGGCCGTATCTTCTGTGAAAAATAGAGAACAAAAGGTTAGCATTATTTTGCAGACAGTCCCTCCCTTTGGTAGAGGAGGAAGGCCCTTTTATATGCTCCCGTCGGCTGCTGGATGGTGGAAAGCTGCTGCGCTGATCATTATCTGCCAGCCGTGTGTTTTTGTGACCCCTCCTCGCAGCCACGTACTCTCCGGCTGTCCAAAACATTAGTGGTGCTGAAGTGGAGCTGTCCTTTCAGCACCCTGGTGGCAGATGTGGGAGGAGCGCTTTTCCCCTTTTGCGTGCTGGCCACTGGCCTGTCATCACACAGTATACACCGAAAGCCACATTGAATTGTGCGAGTTATAGACTGTTAGGGAGTCTAGGTTCACATCCTTATAAGATTATGGGGAAAATATCCCTAAGGTTGACAGTGCTTTGTCCAGGATGGTGAAAGTGCAGAGCAGGATTTCTTTTATGTCATGCTTGCTAGGATCTGGCTGATGGAGCTAAGCAGGACAGCAGCTGCTGGCAGAATGAAAAGGGCTCTGCTAGATGATGTGGGGAGAACTGTGAAAAGTGTCCTCCACTAATATTGGCACCACTGGTAAATGTGAGCAAAGAAGGCTGTGAAAAATTGTCTTTATTGTTTAACCTTTTGTTCTTTTGGTTAAAAAAAATCACAACAACAAAAAATAATGGAGCTCCAGGAGCTCCAGAAGACTCTCGGGGATGCGCTGTCTACTATCCAGCTTGACCTGCAGGCCGTGAAAACACAGCTGGCTAGTGATAAAGTTGCTACTGAGGCTACCATATCAACACTGAAAGGTACTGTTGGGGAAATGGAGCACGTTCTCTCCGGTTGCACCGATGACATAGTTCACATGAAGACTACTATCGAGTCTCTCACTGCGACCATGACTCAATTAGAAAAGAAATGTGAGGATTTGGGATCGAGGTCACGGCGCAATAATGTTAGGATAGTCGGAGTTCCAGAGGGCGCTGGCACCTGTACAACTGCTGCTGTAGCGGCCTTGTTAAAGGAGGCGTTTGGTCTGGAGAAGGAGCCAGTTTTGGCAGTATTCTAGCATGATAATGACCCCAAACACACCTCCAAGACAACCACTGCCTTGGTAAAGAAGCTGAGGGTGAAGGTGATGGACTAAACCCTATTGATCATCTGTGGGGCATCCTCAAACAGAAGATGGAGGAGCACAAGGTCTCTAACATCCACCAGCTCTGTGATGTAATCATGGAGGAGAGGAAGAGGACTCCAGTGGCAACCTGTGAAGCTCTGGTGAACTCCATACCCAATAGGGTTAAGGCAGTGCTGGAAAATAATAGTGGCCACAAAAAAATATTGACATTTTGGGCCCAATTTGGACTTTTTCACTAAGGGGTGTACTCACTTTTGTTGCCAGCAGTTTAGACATTAATGGATGTGTGTTAAGTTATTTTGAGGGGACAGCAAATTTACACTGTTATACAAGCTGTACACTCACTACTTTACATTGTAGCAAAGTGTCATTTCTTCAGTGTTGTCACATGAAAAGATTACAAAATATTTACAAATATGTGAGGGGTGTACTCACTTTTGTGAGATACTGTAGCTATGATGTGTGGCAAAAGGTTGTTGAGGTTCACAAAATGGGAAGTGGATATGAGAAAATAGCACAAGCATTGTGCCCATTGTGAAAATGCCCATTTCCATCATCAGGGCACTAATTAAGAAGTTCCAGTCAACTGAAGTTGTTATGTCTCAGTCTAGAATTGGACTTGTGTCTATATTGTCTCAACACACTGTGAAGAAGATGGTTCGAGTGGCCAAAAAATCTCCAAGGATCACAGATGGAGAACTGCAGAAGTTAGTTGCGTCTTGGGGTTAGAAAGTCTTCATGACAACAATCTGAAGTCACCTACATTACCACAAGTTGTTTGGAAGGGGTTCAAGAAACAAACCACTACTCTCATCCAAAAACAAACTCAAGCGTCTTCAGTTTGCCAGAAACTACTGGAATGTCAAATGGGATCAGGTTTTATGGTCAGATGAAACCAAAATAGAGCTTTTTGGCAATAAACACCAGAGATGGTTTTGGCACACATAGAGAGGTAGCCATAAGGAAATGTACCTCATGCCCACAGTTAAATATGGTGGGGCTCTTTAATGTTTGGGGTCTGTTTTTCTGCCAGAGAATCTGGACATTTTGTTAGGATACATGGCCTCATGGGCTTTATCAAACATCAACAGATATTAAATTAAAACCTGACTGCCTCTGCCAGAAAGCTTAAAATGGGCTATAGTTGGATCTTCCAGCAGGGCAATGATCCAATACAGACATCAAAATCAACACAAAAATATTGATAGATTCTGTATGGAGGAATGGTCTCAGTTCCCTTGCCATGTATACTCCAACTTCATCAGGCATTATAGTGTCATGGATCGGTAATTGAGGTGGAAGCAAGTGCAGGTAAAGACGTTCTATTAAAGGAGGCACAGGAACCGGGAGCGGGACAGGAACTTGGTATGAGCAGAGCTTAGGTTGGCTGTCTCTTTGACCTGGGACAGTAACGTTTCTTGAGAGGCCGTCTCTTTGACCTCGGACAGGAACTTGGCTTGAGAGGTCATCTCTTCGACCTCAGCCAGGAACTTGTCTTGAGAGGCCGTCTCTTTGACCTTGGACAGGAACTTGGCTTGAGAGGTCGTTTCTTCGACCTCGGACAGGAACTTGGCTTGAGAGGCCGTCTCTTTGCCCTTGGACAGGAACTTGGCTTGAAAGGTTACCTCTTCGACCTTGAACAGGAACATGATAGGTCACCTCGTTGACCTCTAGCAGGAACTTGACTTTATGCTAGACCTCCTCATGGGTCTCAGGCTGAAACTCTGGGGCTGAGGTCGCCACATTGACCTCTGGTTGGAGCTCAACAGGTGAGACCTCCTCGTGGGTCTCAAGCTGGAGCACGTAGGTCATCATGTTGACCTCTGGCTGTAGTTCCGCAGGGGCTTTCTTGTGTAGTTGTTTGTGCTTATGCCAGCTGCTCTTGATGCATTCCTTTGAGCAGTAAAAGGCTTCCTGGAGACCTAGTTTCTTGCATGTAGAACATTGTAGCTGAGTCTCTTTCCAGCCGCCCTCAGTCATGCATCATGGTGGAACCTCCACCACACTGGCCGGAACCTGAAGCGGAGCGATGGAGGCTGCCCTGTCAATCCCCTCATAATATATGTGGAATGGCAGGCCAGCCTTGTTTGTCACATTGACTCCCCTCAACAGTTGATCCAGGTCGTAGCTCTGCCCTGGATCCCCAAACTCCTTCAAAAATAGTTCCAGAAACTGAGTAATTTTCTCCAGTCCCCGAGATCCCATGGCTGCTAGACGCTGCGCCCACTGGCGGGTTGGGCCAAAAAACCGGGACACCATGAACCTTATCCATTGACTCTCGCTGGGCTGGGTGTCCATTAGGCTTAAGAAATACATCTGGCAGTCAACCAGAAAATAGTCTGGATAGCCAAAAAACCCATCAAACCGATCTGGGAGATCCACAAAAGTCTCTTGCGGAAACTGGATAAAATCCAAGGCGGGGATGGTTTGCGTAGCGTGACGTCTTCCTGTTGCATTCATGTTAGGCAGAGTATTCTGTCATGGATCGGTAATTGAGCTGGAAGCAAGTGCAGGAAAAGACGTTTTATTAAAGGAGGCAGGAAGACAAATCTAAAACGTGAAACACAGGCGTAGTTGAAAACAGGCAATGGGTCGGGTGATCAGCAAACAGGCATAAACTGGGCTGGGCAGGAATCAAATCGAGGTCACTAGAATCGAGGTCAAAACACAAAACACGAAACGTGAACAGGGAAACAAGAGACAGGAAACAACAGCGTGGTATCGTGGAAACTAAACTACATTTAAACTAAACAATCTAACTATCGCGGTAACTATCTACTATGTACTGTAATACTCTGCGTCGTATACTGGCAGGCGAGGGGTATATATATCAAACATAATCAGCGTTAAGTGCTGACGGCTGAAACCAATGTAGACACACCCTCGAACAACAACCAATGACAAAACAGGGAGGTGACAGAACAGAAACAAAACAAACGCACGTGTCCACAGTAAACAATGTCACAGTCATCAACATTGGAAGAGTGTATGCTTGCTGAGCACTCATGCACTTGGCTCGTGCATGCGCGCGCACTCCGGCTCTTCGGGCATGCGGCATGCTGCAGCATTGACTAAAGGGGAGATCATGACATATAGGAGAAGACTCAGAGCTGTTATCTTGGCAGGTAGCACAAAGTACTGACTAAAAGGGAGCCAATAATGGTTGCACACCTATATTTAACAAATGTCATTATTTTTTGGATAAACCTGTGTTTTGTTTGCAATTGTTTGATTTCCACGAGAGCAGAGTATTTTATGATTTTTTTTTAAACAAAAGATCAAAAGGTTAAACAATAAAGACAATTTTTTATAGCCTCCTTTGCTCATATTTACCAAGGTGTCAATATTAGTGGAGGGCACTGTATATAATGTATAGAATATGATATCCATTATTCAGAATGAACATATAGTATGTTCTAAACAGACAGTTAATTTAAAAAATATATATTCTGATATGAGACAAGTGGATTGAGCGAGTGATCACATCAGCTTGCAGGAGAAAGAATGAGCACATTCATTTATGTGAATAGAATTTGTTGTGCAATGCATTTACAAGGTTCATTCATTCATCCTTAGTAAACCTAAAATAGGTTATATAGAACTAGAACTAAATAAATTCATTATACTAAATTGTTGCAGGCAAGTTCAAAGAAAAAGTATAATTGCACAAGTGGTACATCTGTTGCACTTCTATAGTTGAGAGTGATCTACTTCTGGTATTTTCAATTTTTTTTTTCTCCAGGGGACAGTGTAGTAGCATTCATATTTAATTAAAAAAATCAATCAATCAATCAATCAATAAATAAATAAACGTTTAAATAAAAATAAGAGGTGAACTACAGAAGCAACTGAATTGAAAAATATCATAGGCAGAAACAAACAAAAATAATAATCCCAGAGGCAGGATTAAAAACAATCCTGCATGCATCCCTTGAGTGATATGAGATTAAGGGACTGTCTGAGTGAGAATTCACAGACCATACTGACTGTGCTGTAAGTTTTACCTCTGCTTTCCCCCCAGTGGTTTTAGTTCATATTTGGACAGTTCATATGAAAATAAATAAATAAACCTTACTTGTTTCAACATTCCAGATTACATCACACCAGCAGCTTGATTTGAATATCATCATCCTGTCCCTGCCATAACATCTCACCCTCAAAGTCCACCATTTTGTGTTTGCAGCAACAAAGCAAAATCCCCTCTACCTTATCAGAGATCTTGACATAGTTGAGTAGTCGACCAAAAGTGACATACAGTGGCCTTCTTTGTCCATCTGTCCCATATTGCAGATTATGTAGCACATAACATCCATTTCCTGGTTGATATGTTTCTTGCGTTCAGCTGTTTTGGAGCCCTCCAAAACAGCTGTTTTGGAGCCCTCTTTGGGGTATCCATAGCTCACTTCTGCTTTATGGAGTCTCACAGCTATGGCATGATTGTAATCAAAGTCCTCTCTAAAATGGTTGTGTTTCTGACATTGCACATGCTCCTCGGCAAATTTCTGCCATTTGCAATTCAGGTCTCAACTTGTGGTCACCTTAATCTGAAATGTATAGAATGACAAAATATATGCTGATCTTGAGGTAATCATATTCTAAACAAATAAACATTTTGATGAACTAAACTTTCTTTTAACAAGAAAAGAAACTTCTGTAATATATTCATTTTGATGACATTGGTCCTGCCAATTAGAGAAAGGGGGAGGTTACCCCAACTCTGAATGTTGGATTTAACCTTTGAGATAAGGGGAGTGAAATTACCGAAGCTAAAGGACAACACCGAAGGTCTCCAGAACACCCAAGACAGCAGGCATAGAGGCAATAGGATCAGTTACATACAATAACAAATCATCAGCATATAGTGACAGTTTGTATTCTACACCGTATCAAACTATTCCTTTCAAACATGGGAGAAAATCTTAATACGATAGACAGCGGCTTGATAGCGACAGCAAAAAGCAGAGGTGATAAAGGACAGCTTTGGCAACACCCACGTCCGAGAGCAAAATAATCCGAATAAATATCGTTTGTCTGAACCCTGGCTTTAGGGGATGAGTAAAGGAGGCTAATCCAAGAAATAAACTTATCCCCGAATCCAAACTTCCTCAAGGCTGCAAACAAATACGCCCACTCAACCCTATCAAATGCTTTGTCAGCATCTAAAGAAATCACAATCTCAGGAAGCTCAGCCAAATGCTTTGAATAAATTATATTAAAGAGTGTACTGGTATTGAAAAACAATTGACGTCCCTTTATAGAACCATTCTGCTCTTCAGATATAATATAAGGGAGTACATTCTCTAAATGAGATGCCATTACTTTTGCCAACACCTTTACATCCGCATTAAGCAGAGACAGCGGTCTATAAGAACCACAGGAGGTCGGATCCTTACCCTCCTTAAGAAAGAGAGCTATCGTGGCTTGTGTCAGAGTTGGAGGCAAAGACCCACGTTCCAAGGATTCGTTAAACATAGCCAAAAGCAACGGACCTAATTTTCCAATAAACGTTTTAAAAAAATCAATTGGAAACCCAACCGGGCCAGGAGCTTTGTTAGATTGCATAGTTTTAACTGAATTAAAAATTTCTTCAAGAGAGAGTGGGGAGTCCAGTTGCATGGCAGTATTCGAATCAATAACAGGGTTACAAAGGTTTTGAAGAAATGCATTTACTTTAGTATTGTCTGTAGGAAATTCGGATTTATAAAGCGAAGAGTAAAACGATTTAAAAGTAGCATTAATTTCCATGGGATCTGTAGTGACAATATTATAAGTGTTTTTAACACTAGGTATGAGACGGGAAGCTGATGTGCCAGTAAACGACTCGGCTTGTCCCCATGTTCATAGTATGAACCACGAGTACGTAACAACAAGCATTTCGCTTCTTTAGTCGAAATAAGATTAAATTCTGCCTGTAAGTCGAGACGCTGTTTAAGAAGTTCTGGAGAGGGGTTCAATGCATATCTCTGATCAAGGTTAATGATCGCAGATGTGAGTTCATTAACCCTAGCAGTGTGCTTTTTATTACAGAGAGCGGAGTAAGAAATAATCTGCCCTCTGATATAGGATTTAAGTGTCTCCCATAACAATGAATAAGAGGTGGAGTCATTCTGATTGAAGAAAAGAAAGTCATCAATAGAAGTGGAAATGAACTCACAGAATTCACTGTCGGCCAAAAGAAGAGAATTAAATCTCCAAGGCGGTGGGCTACGTTTATAAATAGAAAGATGAATATCTAATTGTAGAGTCGTGTGATCAGAAATTACAATACCCAGATAGTCAGAAGAAACTGCACTAGAATCAAGAGTACTGTCTATGAAAAAAATAATCAATCCTCGAATAGGAATGATGCACCTGGGAGAAGAAAGAAAACTTTTTAAGAGAGGGGTTACGGGATCTCCGGGGATCAACGAGACCGTTCTGACATAAAATCAGAAAATGTCTTAGACATAGCAGATTGATTCAGAGAACAGAGATTAGATTAGGGGATCTAAGTTTGGGTCAAAAACACAGTTTTAAATCTCCCCTGAAAATCAACAGGTGACTATTTAAGAAAGGGAGATTGCTCAACAATCTATTACACGTCATCAAAGTTTGGAGTGTATACATTTACCAACAGCACCTGTCTTTGCATTAGAGTACCAGCAACTATAATATATCTACCGTTCACATCAGCAATAACATTAGTGGAGGAAAACTGTGATCTTTTGCCAATTAAAATAGTGACCCCTCTTGCCTTCAAATTAAAGTTCGAGTGGAACACTTGACTCACCCAAGGGCAGTGTAACCTATGATGATCTTTAACACGTAGGTGAGTCTCCTATAAAAAATACTATATCGGAGTTTAAACGTTTCTAATGTGTAAAAACCTTAGATCTCTTGACAGGATTACCCATACCTCTGACGTTCCAACTTATAAATCTTAAAGGCGTGCGTGTCCCAGCTATGCTGGGATCCATATTACTACTAACCATTTAAATAAAGTCAACCATAGGGATATAAACAGCCAATTAGAGTCGAAGTGGGACCTCCTCCCCCTCCCTCCCCAACAATCCCCCAAACACAGCCAAAGTCTCCATAAAACAAAGGAGACAGCAGTGTTTCCCACAATAACCAAAAGTTGTCCACAATGTGAAAACAACTCGGAGAGTAAGCTGAACTAACCAACAAAATTACCAAAACAAAAATTTCCAGTAAGAGAAAAGGCCCCTATGTCATGTATCAGGAAACTCTGGACTCCAGTTCCCATCAGCCACTGCACTGCAATACATGTCATGTGACCACCTGCACCTGATTCACGTTTCTGGTAATGAGCACACTTGTGTATATATAGCCACTGTCTACACTGTTTCGTTGTCTTAGACTACCATGTTCCCTGTTTCTGTGTTTCGTTTCATGCCACAGTATGTTGCCTAGTTGTCATAGTGTCTATGTTTTGTTGTTTGTTTATATAATAAATGTTATATATCTGTGATTGCTTCTGAACACATCCTTGATTTGTGACACCCTACTGACTTCAAGTCTGATAAACAGTCTGCGCACAATAACAAATATAATGTCCTTAACTTTTAAAGACTTGTAACAAATAATATAACAGTGTAGCACGTAAAGCCGAGGAAAAAACACTAATAAAATTAAATAAACAGAAACTCTAATCCAGTCAGAGCATCAAAACAAAGAACCACATTGATACAGAAGTAGATTTAAGAGGAGTGAGTCCACAAAATCTAGGCGAAGTAATGCAACGACAATATCTTCAATAAAAATCCGAATACTGTAGAGCTGGAAGGCCGAGTGCAAAAAATAAAAGAAGAGCGAAAAAGACACTGCTGTGTAGGTGATGCAGTTCACCCCGATATCAAGAGTTTAACATAGTCTCCTGCTTCCTCCGCTGAAATAAAGTCCTTCTGAACACTGTTATATGTAATGCGAAGCCGAGCTGGGTGAAGTATTCCATAGCGCCCTCAATACCATGAAGTTGACGCCGAACCTCGTTAAATGCGGCCCGGGCCCGGGCTATCTTGGCGGTCCCTGTGCTATCCCTGTGTAGTCAGGGAAAATGGAGTTGGTCAAATCCCACATTTTAATCCGTTGGAGCTCTCTCGCACAGTGGAAAATGTCAACACAGTCACTGTGATAGTGGAATCTGCACACAATAGCTCGTGGTCGTTCACCAGGCTTGGGCTTCGGCTGAAGGGTCCGGTGGGACCGTTCCAAAACCAGCTCCTTCTCCAGACCAAACACCTCTTTTAACAAGGCCGCTACAGCAGCAGTTGTACATGTGTCAGGGCCCTCTGGAGCTCCGACTATCCTAACGTTATTGCGCCATGACCTTGTCCCCAAATCCTCATTTTTTCTGTAATTCAATCACGGTCGCAGTGAGAGACTCGATAGAAGTCTTCATGTGAGCTATGTCATCGGTGCAATCAGAGAGAGCGTGCTCCATTTCCACAACAGTACCTTTCAGTCTTGATATGGTAGCCTTGGTAGCAACTTTGTCACTAGCCAGCTTTGTTTTCACGGCCTGCAGGTCAAGCTAGATAGTAGACAGCGCATCCACAAGCGTCTCCTGGAGCTCCTTTTGAAAAATATCGGCGATGTCCTTCCTCAGTGAAGCCAGCAGCTCGAGCTTGAGTGCGGCAAAGTCAGGGTCACCGCTCGGCGTCGAGGATTCAGGGGAAGAAGGGGACTCGCACTAGGCCTCAGTTGTGTCTGAATTCTACCACGGGTTTTCATGTTCTTTCTAGACATTTCAACGTGCCACAAAATTAAAAGTGCAAACAAAGAAACGGAGTAGAATAAGTCAAAATCTATTGTTTGACTGAAAAGCGGAAATTAATTACAATTTTAATCGAAATCAGCAGGAGCCTCCAACTTCGCGTCCTACTCCATCGAATTCCGAATTTGGACCCTCAGACAATCGATTTTATTGGTTCACTGTATCAGAATTCCAGTAGGTTGGACTTCTGGTCCTGTGAGGGTAAGATGCATGTCAGCAGAGCTCCCAACATTTTTGATAATACATACTTTAACAGCGCCATTCAAGGCATTTAAATCTTCCTTATAGGTATGAAAGTTGGACTTGGTACAACTGCAAGATGAGTGAAAACAAATCAGTAGCAAATGCCCTGCTGACAACACGAACCAGCTTAGCTAGCAAGTTAGCCACTAAGGCTAGCGCAGGAAAGTCAGAAGAAGCCTCTTCAAACAAGTAAAGTGTTTTCATGAGTCAGCTAGTAACAGAGCTAACAAAACAATGAGCTTCAATAAAGGAAGATAACTGGGTTACTGATCGGAAGGTCGGGGGTTCAAGCCCCAGTACTGCAAAGCTGCCACTGTTGGGCCCTTGAGCAAGGCCCTTAACCCTCTCTGCTCCAGGGGCCCTTTATCATGGCTGACCCTGCGCTCTGACCCCAGCTTCCTGACATGCTGGGGTATACAAAGAAAAGAATTTCATTGTACATATGTATATGTGATCAATAAAGACAATATTTCCAGTCCCGCTTATGTGCAATGGAGTCACTAGCGGGTGATAATTTCAGCTCACTGGCTGCTGTCAAAACAATGATCAAAACCACTGTCGAGCGGGCAATGGAGTAGGTCGGGTTTAGTTTGGGCTCCTGTCAAACTTCTGTTTTTTTTTTTGTTAAATGCTAGCAAACCCTGTTTCGAACATATTTTCTTAAGTTAAATGTACATATATGAATATGGCGGCAAATATGCAGAAATATATATTCACAGAGTCAACCAAATCTAGGCCCAGCACCGCCTCGTCCGCGAGTTCTGCTGCCTCTCAGAGCTCAGAGCCCCCGCTCCAGCCGAAAAGCCAAGAGATGGACGCTGAAACCTTGAAGACAGATATCCTGCTTTCACTAAGGGCCGAAATTGCTTTGGTGATAAAAAATTGAGCTGAAAAGTGCACTTGCTGAAGTTTTCGACTTTCTTAAGAATGAGTTGCAAGCGGTGAAAGTGGAAATAAAGAACAATACGGCCGCAATTCACTCAGAAATCGACCAGATGAAAGCTACAATTAAAGAGGTGGAAGGTGGGCTAACGACCTGGTTGGATGAAGTGGCAGTTTTACAGACTATGGTGAATGACCTGGCAGTGGAGGTGATTGGACTCAGAAATCAGTGTGAGGACATGGAGGGGTGACTGGGGAGATGTAACATCAGAATTCTGGGGGTGGCGGAAGCAAATGGATCCAGCTCTACAACACTGGTCTCGGAACTCCTGAGAGAAATACTACAGCTAGATAGAGATGTGCTTGTGGACCATTTTTACAGAAGTCTGGGTCCTGTGAGGAAGGATAGGAAACCACGCACCATCATAGCCAAACTCCACTACTACCAGGACTGCCTTGACGTACTGAGCCGGGCATGCTCAGAAGGCCCGCTCTGGCGTAACAGTGAGACGATTGCTATCTTTCCAGATTATACCACGAGTGTTGCTAAGTCCAGGGCGGCCTCAACGAGGTCAGGAAGTTGCTCCATAACTGGCAGGGAGTTCGGTATGGCATCCTGTTTCCAGCCCATCTCCGTATCATGTTCAATGGAGAGGAAAAGGAGTTCATAGATGCAAGCAAAGCGATGAGTTACGTCAAGAAGAATATCATTACTACTGTAGAGAGCTGAGTGAGTAACATTGCCCTGGCTAATTCATCGTCTCTGAATTTTGACTGGATGATAACTGTTTGATCAGACTTTTACTGTAATAAGGAGGATGATCAACACTGCTGTCTTATTTTATTTTATATACGCTATGATAGGGTGTATGCTTCTACACTGTGATAGGATGCACTTTTTTTTTGAGTTTCCTTTTCATATGGGGAAGGGTGTGCCAGACTTTGTCGTTTACTGTGTTTAGTTTGCCAGACATCTGTGTTGTGGCCCATCTGCTGTCATTCTAGGTTCCCTGTAGGGCTCAGATATCTAACCTTTTTTTTTCTCTCATTATGACTAACTTCAGTATTCCCATAGGGCCGGATGGTAGTATGGTTAATTTCGTGAGCTGGAATGTTAAGGCACTTAATCATCCTTTAAAGCAAAAGAAGGTATTTACACATCCGAAACAACTTAATATAAATATTGCATTTCTTCAGGAGACACATCTACGATCATCAGACCATTCTAGACTGGGAGGGGAGTGGTCAGGACAGATATTTAATTCAAATTTCCATTCGAAGGCTAGGGGGGCAGCTATATTAATTGATAGAAATACACCATTTATGATGACAAGTGGAGAAGCTGATCCCGCTGGGTGCTATGTTGTTGTCGTAGGGCAAATTTCTACTTTTCCAGTCATTTTGGAAAAAGGTTTATGCACCAAACTGGGATGATTCAATGTTGTTCACAAAATTTTTTTTCCCGCCTACCGAATATGGCATCGCATTACCTTATCCTCAGTGGTGACATGAACTGTACGCTTTCCCTTGTGTTGGATCGTAGCTCTCCCAGATTTTCGTCCCTGTCTGGGGCGGCTCGTTCTATCCAGCTCTTCCTCGAGTCGTACGGAGTGGTAGACGTGTGGCGTTTTTGCAACCCTGTTTCCAGGAGTTACTCCTTTTTCTCCTAGTTCATAATACATTCTCCCATATAGATTACTTCTTTTTGGGCAAAAGAATGCTTCCCCTCATAACCAGATGTGATTATGGACCCATAGTTATTTCAGATCACTGCTCCTTAACTATGAGAATGTGCATCCCGGATACGCAATCCAATTACCACCCTTGGAGACTCAATCCTCTTCTTCTGTCAGATGATGTATTTACTAGTTTTATTGCATCTGAAATTTAATTTTTTTGGGATATTAATCAAACACCTGGAATGTCCTCCTTGACGATCTGGGAGTCGCTGAAGGCATATTTACGAGGTCAGGTCATCTCATACTGTGCTAACCAGAGGAGAGTGAGCACTGCTCGACTTAAAGAACTGGCGGAAGAGATTCTTGAGCTGGATAGGGCACATAGCCAGCTACCTTTTGCAGATTCTATGAAGAGGCGTTTGTCACTGTAGACAGAGTTTGACCTTTTATCGACGAAACAGGCTAAGTATCTTATCTCCAAATCATGATACGGGTTTTATGAGCACGGGGAAAAGGCTGGACGGATTCTTGCTCACCAGCTAAGACAGAGAACTGCTAATCTGACCATCTCTGAAATATATGACGAGCAGGGCTCAAAATGTACAGATAGTCATAAAATTAACTCCAGTTTTCAAGTTTTTTATATATCACTATACAGCTCCGGCCGATCTGTAGACCCTTCTGCATTGGAAGATTTTTTAAGATCCTGCATGTTCCATCCTTAGATCTAGGGGAGGCCGCAGGGTTGGAGGAGGACCTCTCGGTCGGAGAGATAGCATCAGCGATTGGCTATATACAAAGCGGCATGTCCCCAGGACCGGATAGTTATCCAGCTGATTTCTATAAAAAGTTTTCAAGGCAACTCTCCCCTTTGTTATTTTGGTTTTCAAGGAGTCATTCTCCTTGAGAGCCCTGCCATCTACTATGCATGAAGCAGTTATCTCCTTACTCCTTAAGAAAGACAAGAGCCCTCTTGAGTGCAGCTCTTTCCATACAATTTCTTTACTAAATACCGATGTTAAAATCCTTGCTAAATTTTGGCACGTCGCTTGTAGGGGATTCTTCCATCCATTATATTGCCGGACCAAACAGGTTTTATTAGGAATCGTTACTCTTTTTTCAACATCAGACCCCATTTCTATATCCTCTATAGCCCCTTGCCACCTGGTACGCCAGCGTCACTTGACGCTGAAAAGGCATTTGACCGCGTGGAGTGGAGCTATCTTTTCAGCACGCTGGAGAGAATTTGGTCCCAGGTTCATATAATGGTTCAAACTTCTATATACGTCTCCGAGGACTGCTGTTCGTACTAATAATAATTTGTCCACTTACTTCGAGCTCCAGCGGGGTAGAAGACAGGGATGTCCTCTGTCGCCACTGCTATTTGCCATTGTAATGGAGCCACTTGCTGTGGTGTGCGGGGATAGAGCATAAAGTTTCTTTGTACATGGACGACATGCTATTGTTCATTTCACAGCCCCTTGAGTGTCTCCCTAAACTAATGGTCCTACTTGCGGTTTTTGGCAGAATATCGGGCTATAAGGTCAATATTCAAAAAAGTGAACTGATGCCTGTTGGTGAGGGGGCACTCCAGATACCCCTAGACTCATTCTCTTTCAGAATTAGTCTAAAGAAATTCAAGTATCTCGGGGGGTGGGTTACACATAGTTATAAAGATCTATACCTAGCTAATTGTCAGCCCCTTTTATCTAATCTGAAGCAAGATATTGAGCAGTGGGATCCCCTGCCTCTCTCCCTGGGGGGCAGGATCAATACTATAAAGATGAATGTGCTGCCTAAATTTTTATATGTTTTCCAGTGTTTACCAGTGTTTCTTACAAAATCCTTCTTTTCAAAACTGAACAATCAGATATCAGCCTTTATCTGGAACAAAAAGCCATCACGGATCAAAAGGCATATATTGCAGAGACCTGATAGATGGCACTCCTAAATTTCATGTACTACTACTGGGCAGCTAATATAAGATCGTTGTTGTTCTGGATGGGGGAGAGTGCAGCAGCTCTTGGATGGACAATTATGGAAGGGGGCGTCCATTGCGTCCACCTCCCCAGCGGCCCTACTGTGTGCTAAATTTCCATTCGCACAACCTCCGTCTAGCTTTACCTCTAATCCAGTTGTTGTACACTTAATCAAAATTTGGAATCAGTTTAGAAGATCTTTCTCTCTTGGGGACTTGTCACTAACAGGGCCAATTGCAAATAATCATCTGTTTATCCCATCTTTGTTGGATAAGTCTTTCGTTACTTGGTCTACAAAGGGGGCTGTCTTACTGTCTGATCTCTATGTTGATGGTGTTTTTGTCTCATTCGAGCAGCTAATGCAAAAATATGTTCTTCCCAGATCACATTTTTATAAATATTTGCAGCTTAGAAGCTTTGTGGCCTTAAATTCAGATACCTTCCCATTGTGTCCTTCCAATTTGCTGTTGGATGCAATTTTTAAATGTAAACTGGCCAGGAAGCAGGCAATAAGGGTAATCTATGACCTATGGGAGACAGACTTAGGCGATTCAATTTCTGATAATGATTGGCACAAAGTAATCAGGGGATTTTCTCCTCCTACATATATCTCAGACATGCAGTTGTCCAATTTAAAATTTAAACATTGGTCCAAAGCTAGATTCTCGAAGATTAATTCTGACATAGATCCCACATGTGATTGATGCAGACAGGCTCCAGCCACTCTGTTGCATATGTACTGGACATGTCCAAAGCTGTACACATTCTGGCAATCTGTATTTGAGACTTTCACTAAGATATTGGGAAGAGTACTACAGACATCCCGTCTTATTGCGATTTTGGTGTGACCCCGGACAGTACTCCTTTTAGATGGTGTGAGATCAGCATGATGTCCTTCTGCACTCTCCTGGCCAGAAGATTAATATTGTTTAGATGGTAGGATCCTGCTCCACCGGTGTATAGTCTTTGGGTCAGCGAAGTCATGTGTCATCTTAAATTGGAAAAGATTAGATACTGTCACATAATGAGACTATGAACAGAAGCAAGTGCAGATCAAAGTCTTTATTTTCAAACGGAAGTCAATAAACATGAAATGCGGTCTAGACTGGAAGAGATAAACAAGGTTTAAGCATGAAACTAGATCCGAGACATGAAACAAGAACAGGACACGTAAAGACGACCGCTTAGCATGATTAAACGTATACATTCAGTTAATACTGTGCAAAGTTCAGAGCAACACAAGGGCTTTAAATAACAAACATAATCACGCTTGAATACAGACAGCTGGGACCAATAATGACACACCCTCGAACATCAACTAATACTTGAACAGGAAGAGAACCAAAACCAAAACAAAGGCACCTGTCCATAGGAAACAGTCCTCCTTACGTAATCTCGTGCACGTGCGCGCTCTCCAGCTGTCCGTGCACATCGACGCCGCAGTGTCGTCTGCCAGCGAGATTGTGACAGAACCCCCCGCCAAAGGCACCTCTCCTGGAACGCCAAAGAGCACCCCCCTCCAATGGCGGTTCTGGGCCGCAATCTGTGTAAAAAAAATGTGTAATCTGTCCTTTGATGCATCAGGAAACAGGGCGGCCCCTGCCGGAAGCAGACAGGCGGAGTACCCCCCAACTGGGCTGGGGCACTGAGCAACGTCCACCGCGGGGCTGGAGCTCAGGGCGATGTCCTCAGTGGGACTGGAATGTTGGGCGAAGTCCTCAGAGGGACTGGAACGCTGGATGAAGTCCTCTACAGGGCTGGAGCTCGGAGAGACGTCCTCCGTGGGGCTGGAGCTTGGAGAGATGTCCTCTGCAGGGCTGGAGCTCGGAGAGACCTCCTCTGTGGGGCTGGAGCTTGGAGAGATGTCCTCTGCGGGGCTGAAGCTCAGGGTGACGTCCTCTGTGGGGCTGGACAGCGGGACAGCTTCCTCAGTGGGACAGGACAGCGGGACAGCTTCCTTGGTGGGACAGGACAGTGGGACAGCTTCTTCAGCGGGACCAGGCATTCCCTACATTACACTCACAGCCGATTATCTAGCTTGATGGTAGGCTCAAACAAAGTCTCCAGAGATGAGGGTGTCTCTCTTATAATTTATCTACTAGCCCCTGGTTTTATGAGCCTCTGAGTTGCAGGCACTTTTTGCTGCCAGACTTCAGAACTCAATGACATAATCAGCCACAGAATGACTGCCCTGCCGAAAAAGGACTAGGTAAACAGCTGACTCTCTGCCACCAACTGGCTTGTCTTGCATTACATATGATCTGAACAAATTGGTTTACTTTAGCACACTGATTGGGCTGAGGCTCACACACCCAGGTGGCCAAGGTAAGTGCCTTCGCTGTAAGAACGGAAATATTGCAAGTGACTTTGGCACAATTGGAAGGGAAAAGGGACAACTGCTGCAAGAATATTTTTTGCAAAACCTGTTCACGACTGCTAATAGCAGCTCCTTGGCAGTTCACTGCTGTTTTCAACTGGTCTGTCTATGCTGGTGGGTCAATTTTAGATGGCTCAGTCTTCCTGTAACAGGGCTAGGTGTGCTTAATTGTTGCTGTTTACTGATCTGTAGCAGTTCTCTGCTCCACTTTGGTGGTCACAGCAGGTCTGACCAAACCCTGGGTGACATTTCTCCATCTCTGGCCTGTGGCAGACCAAGGCTAACCCCTTACAGACAGAAACATTGTGAGAGTGTAGGAGTAAGTATAAAATGTTATTATCTTAGTCCTCTGCTCTCCTATGACCAAGGACAGAAATAGGTGCAGCCAAAGGTTAAATGCAGGTTTGAACTTTATTACTTAATATCTGACTCCAAAGATCTGATTCCAATAATTATTTCGCTTAACAACCTTTAAGTTAAGGTGTTTAAAGGATAAAATATCACCTTTCAAATTACATTTAATCTAAAACAGCTTCGTACTAAGCTTTCATTATAAAGTGACATTCCTACTTCAGAGGATTTTATATTGCCTACTTATTAAATAAATATTTGGTTAGCTCAAAGGTTTCTATTGACATGCAAACCTAGACCTTTTCTATTTACTTATCAGAGGTTTTTAGCTTGTCACTTTCAAATGTGTCTAAAGTACTAAGACTTTAGCCAAAAAACTATTTCTAGTAATCAGTAATCAAACAAGTCATACAAATCATGCACTATTAATGTACCATACTTTCCATCAGAAGAACTACTGAGTATTTAGAGATAAAATAATAATAGGGTTTATTATACAAAGCAAAAATACATGATACACAGGAAGTAAAAATAGAGAGAATTTACAAAGTGAATGGACAGAATCGCCAGCATAGGTTGTGGAAGGTACTGCATGAAAGCCATTGTATAATGCATTCCTTTTTATACCCCTGAGCCTCTTTTAAATGCACAATGACCACAGTACCAAATGGGAGAGACACAATGTATTTTATGGGAGAATGGACCCTCAGCCAGGAAGGTTCACCCCAAGGTGTTATATGTTAATTTGGTTTCTGCAAATGAGTTTGTGAAACAATGGCATCTAACCATTGGCAAGACAATGGTTAGATAACAATGGCATAAAGCGTAGACATACTCCATTGAAAAGATGGATGTACTGGTCAGAATACTGGTTGTTTGTCGGCCACGTTCACCTCCAGTTGTGCTTAATTTAGATGATAATTGGCTTCCTCAATCAGCTGCTAAAGCAGCTGTAGCAGTTTTGTGCTTTCCTCATAGAAAGTGTCCTCCAACCATGGAGAGACATCAGTGTCTATGGGTCTTGGCCTAGAATGTCAATGTTCCATGGTAGTCACAGTCACGATGTGATTCGCTAGACAAGACTAGACTGCCATAGCTATAGGAAGTAATTTCACTAATCACACACCACTGAATTTGCATCAATATCATGCAAGGAGTGTAAACTGATTAGCTTAGTGGCATAATAAGTTATAGGCTGTAAGGTGTTGCAAGTACAATTGTTATACAGTGCTGGGAAAATGAATTTGCCTCCATCCTGATTTCTTCTGTTTTTATATATCTCATAGTAAATAGTTTTAAATCTTCAAACAAATACACAACATAAAATAAAGGCAATCTGAGTAAACACAGAAAGGCCCTACAGGAAAGCATCCGCACACCATCACATGTCCACCACCGTGCTTGACCGTACGTATTATGTTCTTTTTGAGGACTTCGGTGTTTGGTTTACACTAGATGTAACAGGCTCCCTGTCTTCCAAACAATTTCGACACATCAGTCCACAGAACATTCTCCCAAAAGGTTTGAGGATAATCAAGGTGTGCAAAACCTTGGCTTTTTTTTGTGTGTGACTTCTTGGATTAGTATTTTCTCTGCTCTTGGAAGAATTTTGGAAGGTCAGCCACTTCTGGGAAGGTTCATTACTGTGCCAGGTTTTTCCATTTGGAGATAAGGGCTCTCACTGTGGTTCTTTGGAGTCCCAGAGCCTTTGAAATAGCTTTGTAACCCATCCCAGACTGATGTATTTCAATCACCTTCTTCCTCATTTCTGGAATTTCTTTCAATTTTGGCATAGTGTGTTATTGGGTAAGTCCGTTTAAATAAATTCATGCTGTTGAGAAAGTTCTATTTAAGTGTTGATTTGATTCAACAGTGTTTGCAGTAATCAGGCCTGGTTGTGTCTAGTCCAGCTGAACACTCTCATGAATGCAGTTTCATAAATTTGGGGAATTAGTAACTATGGGGACAAATACATTTTCACACAGGCCCAGTTGGTATTGGATATTTTTTTTGCTTCATTAAATAACTCATTTAAAAACTGTATTTTGTGATTACTCAGGTTGCCTTTGTTTTATTTTAGATTTTGTTTTCATTTCTGAAACAATTTAGTATGAGATATACACAAAACAGAATAAATCAGGATGGTAGCAAATACTTTTTCACGGCACTGTATGAAAGTGGTTTTGAGAGTATTTTCTTATAACTGCATGACACATAAATGACTCATTTCCTAATTTACATAAAAAGCAACTTGTCATGATGTGTGTAGCTTGTTTAGGTAGGTCATTCTATCTCTGAGAAAGTCATTTAGGGTGAGAGTCTTGCAGATGATGTCTGATCTGATGCTAGAAATAGCTTATATGTGATAGCCTAGATTTCCCTTTTATTGTCTCTAGAGATAAAAGGAAAAAGAAAAAAAAGAACATGTGCTGAGGGAAGAGTGAAAAAAGGCAAGATTTAGGTCAGACAGACAGACAGATTCAAGGGGAATAAGTCTGAAAATTGGGGTCTGGAGTTCTGGACAGCTTTTGCTTTTTTGTGCCCCTTATATAATAGTTGTTGAAAAGTAAGGAGGTTGTGGGTGTGGAAACTTTGTCACTAGTGGGGAAATATGGAAATTTGTAAGAAGTTAACTATGAAGATATTTCATCACTCCATTTTATTCTCCATTGGGCACTTAATTTTTTTACCAAAGTTTTTCAATAGGATTCAAAACTCCATACCGAGATGGCCAATGCAACACTGATTTTATGTTCCTATAACCATTTCTGCGTTGGTTTAAACACAAGTTTTAGGTCATTATCTTGTTTAAATCTACACTCTTCATTAATGTATTCATTAGTGTATGACAACTCTTGGATCCCACCTTCAGTTACTGCACTCAACATTGGGGTAACCATGGACAATCAACTGTTCTTTTCCTCTCACATTGCTAATCTGACACGCTCATGTCAATTTCATCTTTACAATAACAGAAGGATTAGTCCATTTCTATCCATACAGGCTACTCAGGTGCTGGTTCAGTCTCTTGTCATTTCGAGACTGGACTACTGCAACTCACACCTGACAGGTCTTCCTCTGAGCGCCATCCGACCTTTGCAACTGATCCAGAATGCAGCTGCTCGACTTGTTTTCAATATTCCTAAGTTCTCCCACACTACCCCATTGCAATGCCCCCTCAACTGGCTTCTCATAGCTGCCCACATCAGATTTAAAACTCTGATACTTGCCTACAAAGCCAAAAATGGACCAGCACCCACTTACCTCAAATCACTTATCACACCCCTCACTGCCCCACACTCCCTATGAACTTCTAGCACTGATAGACTGGTGCCAAAATCTCTCAGGGTACAAGGAAGGCATGCATCAAGACTCTTCTCTATTCTGGCACCTAGGTTGGGATGTATTTATCGATAGAGACTTCCAAACAGTTCTGTAAGTCACTCTGGATCAGGGCGTCTGCCAAATGTAAATGAATATACATATTCCCAATATTATGCAGCTGACTATGCTTATGTTACTGTTTTTTTTGTTTGTTTGTTTTTTGTTTTTACCTATGTATTGTATGTATTTTTCTATCCATTACCAGTTAAATCAGTAGGTTGTCCCATTTACATTTATTCATTTAGCAGATGCTTTTATCCAAAGTGACTTACAGATGAGAAAATACAAGCAAAGCGATATATCAAGCAGAGAACAATACATTTAGTGCTACCATACAAGATCCATCAATTGAGTTCCAGAAGAAGCAAAGTGCACAGTGTAGAGGTGTAAGTGCCAGAGTAAATTTATTTATTTATTTATTTATTTATTTATTATGGGTTGGTTACGTGCTCACGGAAGAGGTGGGTCTTTAGCTGTTTTTTTGAAAATGGTGAGAGATTGTGCAGTCCAGATTGAGGTTGGAACAGTTAGTTTCTTGAAAGGGACCTTGAGCCACGCTGAGTAGGTACTACTAAGCGTCGGTCATTGATTGATCACAGATCACGAGAGTTGAGGTAGGAGGCTGCTATTCCAGACAAGGTCTTGTAGGTGAGCATCAAGGGCTTGAATTTGATGCGGGCCGCTACAGGAAGCCAGTGGAGGGAGATGAAGAGGGGTGTGACATGGGTTCTCTTGGGCTGATTGAAGACGAGGCATGCTGCTGTATTCTGAATCATCTGAAGGGGTTTGACGGAGTTTGCCAGGAGGCCAGACAGTAATGAGTTGTAGTAGTCCAGTTTTTGAGATAAGAGCCTGGACTAGTATCTGTATAGCCTGTTGGGTGAGGTAGGGTCTGATTTTCTTGATATTGAACAGGATGAACCTACAGGACCATGCGGTTGTTGAGATGTGGTCTGTAAAGGTCAAGTTGTCATCAAGAATCGCACCAAGGTTCATGGCCATCCTGGTTGGCTTGAGTGTGGTTGAGCCGACCTGTACAGTGAGGTTGTGGTTGATTGAGGGGCAGGCTGGGATGACGAGGAGCTCAGATTTTGCCAGGTTGAGCTTAAGGTGATGTTCCCTCGTTCA